>NC_084484.1:96943526-97552432 GCF_030035675.1 Rhineura floridana
TCCTAACCTTTTTCAAAGGCAGCTCTACGTAGAGTGTGTTGCAATAGTCAAGCCTCGATGTCATCAAAGCATGTGCCACTGTGGCCAAGTCAACTGCTTCCAGGAATGGACACAGCTGGTAGACCATTTTAAGATGGCCAAAAGCACTCCTAGCCACCTAGCCAGTTCTGAAAAAGGTGCACATTTTTGCAAGCCATTTCTTACCATTAGATGACTTTTTGCATGTTGTTTTCACTCGTGTTCATTTTTATGCACACTTTCCCCTTATATATGCATTTTTAAAAATGTTGTTTAGTTGGTGAACTCCATCTCAAAATTCTAATAAATGTGAATTTCAAAGGATGGCTGTGTTTCAGTTCTCATATTGTTTTGGAAATTGTGAATTTGATAAATTCTGCTTGGAATGCAAACTGAATCAAAATTCTCACCCATCCCTAGTATAGAGAAGGGCACATCTCATTCCCTGAGTCAGAGTCAGTGTTTTCTTGAAAAAATGTATGGGATTTTTTTTACCCCAATATGTTAACATTGGCTGGAACAAAAAAGTGCCTAATGACAAAAACCTATAGATTTCATGATATATTTTTCTCTCCAGCCATTTTTCATTTACAGAACATACAATGTAAGTGGTATGTGGCTGAAATATTTGGGACATTGTTTACTATAGTGCAGGGGATAATTTCCTAGGAATACAATGGTGTAGTTCTACTGCTGTGGAAATTCTGCAATGAAAAGTGACTCTAGGGTGGATTTGAATCTGGTTATTGGTTTTTCATTTAAAACATGAGAAGCCGCCTAATAATGAGTCGGACCAATGGTTCATCTAGCTCAGAGTAGCCAACATGGTATCCAGATGTTGTTCCACTACAACTCCCATCATCCTTGACCACTGACTATGCTAGCTTGGGAAAGGGAGTCCAACAGTATATGGAGGACACCATGTTGACTATCCATGATCTAGCTCAGTAGCATTTACTCTGCCTGGCAGTATCTCTGTGGGGTTTTTAAGCAGGGGACAGTCCTGTCCTACCTGCAGATGCTGAGGATTGAACCTGGGACCTTCTGCATGCAAAGCAAATCCTCTACCAATAGCTAATGGTCCTTACTCTAAATGGTGTTCTAATAGAAGGCTCTTTGAACCAGTGGAGGTGTCCATTTATGGAATGAGAAGGGAGGGTATTTTTACCAGTTCTATCAGGTCAAGGGACACCACTGGAAGAACCCTATGCTTTTACATATGTACTAAAATATATGAGAGGATTTTTCAAAATTGTACATTAATGTGGAAACAGAATGGAATGAAATTATGAGTAAAAACATGCAAAAATGCTAAGGACAGCAGTGGATGGATTCCTCATCCGTACCTGATAGTGACAAAAGCATACTTCACAAATAAGCAATAACTAAAAAGCAGAGTTGTGCACCTTGTAAGCATATCTTGTGAAGGAAGCCTTCCATCCCTTAATGCCTTCGTCTACTGACACAGATAAAATTTATCAGAATGTGTTACAATCAGATCATTCTGCTTTGTTCGCAATAGGTGAATGTCCCATAGTATCCTGCTAAAATCCTGTAACTTTTCCTGCCACAAATATTCCAGGGTGGGTTTTTTTGTTCCAGTGTTGTTGCATTATGGTGCAAGAGTATCCGTCCAGATGGCAACAATGCAGTACCATTGGGGAAGCATCACAGAATATTCATTCATTCATTCATTCATTCATTCATTACATTTATATATTGCCCCATAGCCGAAGCTCTCTAGGTGGTTTACAGCAATCAAAAACAATAAAAACAAATATACAAATTTTAAAACACGAAAAACAATTTAAAAACACAATTTAAAAAAATTAAAAACAATTTAAAAACACATGCTAAAATGCCTGGGAGAAGAGGAAAGTCTTGACCTGGTGCCAAAAAGATAACAGTGTTGGCACCAGACACACCTCGTCAGGAAGATCGTTCCATAATTGGGGGCTACCACTGAGAAGGCCCTCTCCCTTGTTGCCAGACTCACAGCTTCCCTTGGAGTAGGCACCTGGAGGAGGGCCTTAGATGTTGAGCGTAGTGTACGGGTGGGTTCATGTCGGGAGAGGCGGTCCATCAGGTATTGTGGTCCTAAGATGTGTAAGGTTATAGGTTAAAACCAGCACCTTGAATCGAGCTCGGAAACATCCAGGCAGCCAATGAAAGCGGGCCAGAATCGGGTTTATATGTTTGGACCATCTGGTCCCTGTTACCAATCTGGCTGCTGCATTTTGCACAAGCTGCAGCTTCCGAACCATCTTCAAAGGCAGCACCACATAGAGCACATTGCAATAATCTAGCTTGGAGATTACCAGAGCATGGACAACTGAAGCCAGGTTATCCCTGTCCAGATAGGGGCATAGCTGGGACACCAACCGAAGTTGGTAGAAGGCACTGCGTGCCACCGAGGCTACCTGAGCCTCAAGTGACAGAGATGGTTCTAGGAGAACCTCCAAGCTACGAACCTGCTCCTTCAGGGGGAGTACAACCCCATCCAGGACAGGTTGATCATCCACCATCCGGTCAGAAAACCACCCACTAGCAGCATCTCAGTCTTGTCTGGATTGAGCCTCAGTTTATTAGCCCTCATCCAGTCCATTGTTGCAGCCAGGCACTGGTTCAGCACATTGACAGCCTTACTTGAAGAAGATGAAAAGGAGAAATAGAGCTGCGTGTCATCAGCATACTGATGCCAACGCACTCCAAAGCTCCAGATGACTGCACCCAACACTTTCATGTAGATGTTGAACAGCATGAGGGACAAAACTGACCCCTGTGGAATCCCATACTGGAGAGTCCAGGGTTGTGAGCAGTGTTCCCCAAGCACCACCGTTTGGAGCTGACCCGCCAAGTATGAGCGGAACCACCGCCATGCAGTCCCTCCCACTCCCAACTCAACTAGTCTTCCCAGAAGGATACCGTGGTCGATGATATTGAAAGCCGCTGAGAGATCAAGGAGAATCAACAGAGTCACACTCCCCCTGTCTCTCTCCCGACAGAGGTCATAATCATACAGGACAACCAAGGCTGTTTCCGTGCCAAAACCAGGCCTGAAACCCGACTGATAAACTAATAAACTGATAATTAATAAAGTAGTTAACTAATAACGGATAACTAATAAAGTAGAGTCATATGTGGGCAGTCCAGTATAAATCTGCCACTAACACTATTATTGTGTCAATGAAATGTTGTAGAATCCACCTGCAAACCCCTCCCCCCACCAGCCTACAGGGGCCTTTAGCTGCAGCAGTACTTTAACAAACCTAACTTTTATATCATCATAATATAAATATATCCCTACAATAGTGTTGTAGGAGCTTTTTGTAATTCAGTAAAATGTCATTTATATCAATGGCATTATTATTATTATTATTATTATTATTATTAATAATAATAATAATAATAATAATAAAAATAAAAATACATGGAGGAGGCTTCCAAGGGGAGATGCCTGGCATAGCAACGGCCCTTAAAATGGTAAGATCAGTAGGTACATAAGATGGCAAACCCAGTGTTGTCACATGATACACTCTACTGGGCCCCCTCCTTAAACACAGTTCCCCATGGGTCCAAGCTTCAATCGGTACTGGGTGACTGGGGCTGGAAGCCACCATTTAATTTTTCAGAGTGCCCTGATGCAACATCATTTTGAGGCATTAAATTAAAAAGGGGTGGTTTTATACTAGACTGCCAATATAAAGGAAATTTAAAAGGGATGCTGATCTGAGCACTGCTGTTGCTCACCACTGCCACCAGGTAAGTTCATCCTCCAATTTAGGAGGTGACTTAGTAAGAGGTTTCTTTGGTGAGTGATTCTTCAAATGTGGAGCCAGCCCTACAAGGTCGTATCTGAGTGCAGATAGATGTCAGGATAAGATTTGAGGAATAGATCTTTACATAGTCAGGCCATCACATATTGGTTACAAGCTAAAAATCAGCAGGCACTCTAAAACATCCAGCCTTTTTCTCTGCTGAGAGCCAATATGAAGGATGTAGGGTGAGCATAATCTGGTCATAGTGGACTAGACCAATTTGTAACCATGTTGCTGTTCTCTGAAAAAACTGTAAACAGAGGAGAAGCACTGGTGAAAGCCTGCATTAGGAAGGAAATGCAAACATGGAACTTCACTGTCAACAGGTGTGGATGGCTTACTGTACCAACGTCGTTCATGTGGCATGTGTCAGGCCTTAAAAACTGGAATCCATGGAACAAATTGACAAGCCACTAATCTTAATTTCACTTCACTGTTTCCTCACTCATTCTGCCTGAGATGAAAGCTTTTTGAAGAAATACTTCCATTCATAGTGTTTTACCCTTAGGCCTGTATAGCACTTACGAGGTGACTCGAGGAGAGCAATAGGTGTATTTTTTAAAAGAAGTGTTCAAAGTGCTGCTAAACATTGTACTTTCTCTGTTTTGAATCTTTTTCAAAATGCTGTTGCAAGTCTTTGAACATTCCTGTTAAGAAGCTTGGTAGTCTAATGTTTTTAAAAAATGTCATGCATTTTTTTGCTTTATGTTTTCACCCCACCTCTTCAATTGTTGTTGTACTATGCTAAAAACAAAATCTTAAAATTGTCACAGTAACAAAAGTGGGTGCAAGCCCTATAAAAGGACACCCCACCTACCTTGAAATAAATTTTATTACAGAAAGAAAGAACAGTTGCATATCTGTCACTTGATGACTGCAGCATCAAGGAGTCTTACATGCACAAAACACTGTAGATGGAGCCTTCGTATTACTTCCTATTAAGTCCATGCTTTTCAGTATAGGCAGATCACATACTCAACTGAGAGTCCTTGAGTGATGTATATGCACAACAGTGTCTAGGAAAGGGAGGATGCTAGAGCATGTATTGTTTGTTTTTTGCTTTTTCTAAAATTTATAATGCAAAACACCATCCACTTTAAAAATACATGATACTTGGCTCCATCTCAGTTATAAGAACTATTGAAACAATTTCCTAAACAGTTTCTAGTTATCTAAACTAAGCCCGTCCATCATGATTTTTGTAAGTTTCACCAGTGTGGTGTAGCGGTGAGAGTGCTGGACTAGGACCTGGGATACCAGGGTTCAAATCTCCACTCTGCCATGAAGCTTGCTGGGTGATCTTGGGTCCAGAGCTTTGAAGATTACTTTTAAAAAGTAATAAATTACAATTACTATTACATGGCCCAAAAAAGTAGTAATTACAATTACAGTTGCTCTGAAAGTAACTGATGACTTTGCTTTTTCTCAAAAGTAATCACTACAATTACATTTCAGTTACTTTAAAAAAAACACCTGCAAGGTGCTGGCATTAGCTGCTGCACATCTAAGTAGCCCAAAACAACATTAAAAATAAACACACACATACAGAGGTGGTAGAATAATTCTTTTTATCCCTAAGATAGCAATGGTGGTCTCTCCGCTGGTAAGGGAGGTGGGGAGGGAGACAGAGGCCACTACGCAGATCTTTGCATGTCAAACCAAGTGCCACCCCCCCGCCACTCAGCCAGCAAGTGTAATCTCTCTCACTTAACCACCTCCCGGACCCTGCCCTGCCACCAACTAAGGGACACTCACCCAAGCAAACATTTTTCCCTGAGATGCAAAAAAGTTAAAATACTGCAAATGCAGCACAGTTGCCAGAGAGGGTGGTGGAGGCCACTTTGTGTGCCAAGTGCAAACACACACACACACATTGTCATCTTTCACCTCCACAGTTCTTTATCTCCATTCTGCTGCTTCCTACTTCTGCTCCTTTATCCATGTTCTTGCCCTCCGGCTCCTTTTTCCCTCCACTCCATTCTTCACCACCACCATCCGTTTTTTTAAACAATTGTTTTCTCCACTCCACCCCGTCTCACTCTCCACCTCCTCCCTCGTCTCCTCCTACCTACCCACAGAGCATGAGGGAAGAGTGATACTGCAGAGAAGCCCATTTTGAGGCACATGATTTTCATCCACAAATCAGAGCCCTGCTTCCCCCCCCCCAAGTAATGCCCCAAAGTAATGCTGGAAACGTTACAATTGCTCCACAAAAGTAATACAATTACTCCTAGTTCTGTTACAATCAAAATGTAAAGGAATTACCCACTCGTTCCTCAAAAAAGTAATGAATTACAAGTAATTCGTTACTTGTAACAAATTACTTCCAAGCTCTGCTTGGGCCAGTCAAAGCCTCTCAGCCTAACCTACCTCACAGGGTTGTGAGGTTGTGGAGGAAAGGTGGGATATAAATGTAATAAATAAATTTCCCCAAAAATTGAAATATACTTACAGAACATAATTGTTATATTTTTATCTAATATGTCAGTTTTAAAAGATTAAGAACATAATCCTGTGCATGTCTTCTCAGTCTCAGAAGTAAGTCCCACAGAGTTCAGTAGAGCTTAGTTCCATATAAGAGTGCATAAGGTTGCTGCTAAAGTCTCAGTTGGGATTTGTTAATACATTTTTGACTTAATAGAAACCACCATTATCTATCTTTAGGCGTCAGGCAAAAACATCCCTTTTCTCCCAGCTCTTAATTTTTGGAGGGTTATTGGAGGGCTTTTGACATTGTACCCTTTTTTTGGAGTGGATTGTTCCACCATCTTATCCATGTAGTGTGTGTTTTAACTTTTTAGTTATGTTCATTCTTTCAGTCTTTGTTCAGTCTTTGAATTGTGTGTCACTTTGGGTTCATTTTTATGAAGAAAAGTGGCTAATAAATTTAATTAATAAATAAATAATAGAAACACTTTTGGTTTCCACATGGGGTTTACAGGCTATTAAAATTCAATCAATTGCTGTCATTTGAAATATACTAGTCACCTGTTCCATTGTTGATTTTTTTAATATGTATGCAGGACCATCTTCCCTTTATCCAATTTCTCAATCGAAAACTTGAAATTTGGGTGCTTTCCTACTATCACATATTTCATTAAATTTAATGTCATTAAATGTAGCTGTTCTACTATATCGATCATTGAAAAGGTTACCTCCCTTTTATTATCAAACATTTCCACCAGTTAGAAGATTTCCATGCTGCTATTCCTGGGTTTAATTGTAGTTTAAAGCTTATTCCATGTTTCCAAACTTAACAAAATGACACCGTTGTTGGCCATTATCTTTTGATTATTGGTAGCCCATAGCATATACCTTAAGGTACAGAAAGAGCTTCATATATCAGCCAAGCATTTCATCTGCCTTTACCCACTGAATTGTTCCCTGTAATTGAGTTGCATAATAATGAGGGCTGTACCTTTCAATTGATTGATTGATTGAAGTTTTAATTGATGAAAAATATGCCCCCAATTAATTGGGAAGCAGATTTTAAAAAATGTATTGTTTTTAATAAGACTGCACATAAAAAATTGTGGATGGCAAGCTCCATTTTAAGAGACATTCTCCCTTCCCTTACACGGAGGAGGAATGACTCCTTTGTTATGATGCCTGCTGCAACACATGGGTAAATTGTATAAAAACAAAATTTGCTTCCTGCATCAGAAATATTCTTGGATCTGTATGCAAATTTGTGCGCATTCAATTGAAGGATTAATAAATCAAGCACCATGTCCATACAACTACTGGTCTGGAATGTTTGCACCTTGTGTTGGGCCAGAGGGACAGACTAGGAATCCTTCTGGTGTACCGCCCACCTTGCTGCCCAATGGCTTCCCTAACTGAGCTGGCGGAAGTGGTCTCGGAGGTATTGTTGAGATCCCCTAGACTATTAGTACTGGGGGATGTCAACATTCATGCCGAGGCTACTTTGTCTGGGGCGGCTCAGGACTTCATGGACTCCATGACAACCATGGGGCTATCCCAATATGTTAGTGGCCCAACACATATATCGGGGCATACACTCGACCTTATTTTTGTTACTGGACATGGGGATAGTGATCTGGATGTGGGGAGTTTTACATCTCTCCCTTTGTCATGGACAGATCACTGCTTGCTGAAGTTTAGACTTTCAGCGACCTTTTCCCTCCGCAAGGGTGGGGGACCTATTAAATTGGTCCGCCCCCGGAGACTAATGAATCCTGAAGGTTTTCAAAGGGCTCTGGGGGATTTTCTGGCTGATAGGACCGGCGCTCCTGTTGAAGCCCTGGTTAATCTGTGGAATGCGGAGATGGCCCGGGCTGTCGACATGATCGCTCCTGCGCGCCCTCTCCTTTGCAGAGCTCATTCAGCTCCTTGGTATACTCCAGAGTTGAGGGTGATGAAGCAAGATAGGAGGCGGCTTGAGCGGAGATGGAGACGAACTCCTGATGAATGCAACTATACGCTGGTTTGTGCTTTCACCAAGCGGTATATAGGAGCGGTGAGGGCGGCGAAAAAACAACATTTTGCTGCCACTATTAAGGCATCTCTCTCCCGCCCAGCGGAGCTTTTTAGAGTTGTCCGAGGGCTACTCCATCTAGGCCTTCAGGACACTGTAGATACTTCGGTGGCCCGCTGCAATGAGTTTGCTGAGCACTTCCAGCATAAGATCTTACGCATTCGTCGGGACCTAGACTCTCATTTTATAGCAGTTAACCCTAGTGAGGTGTCTGGTGCACAGTCTTATCATGTTTTGTTGGATGAGTTTCAGTCGGTTCAGTTCGAGGACGTGGACAAGGTGCTTGGACAGGTACGTGCAACCACTTCGGTACTAGATCCTTGCCCCTCTTGGCTAATAAAAACTGGCAAGGAGGGAACAGTTGGCTGGGCCAGGGAAGTGATAAATGCCTCCTTGCGAGAGGGAGTGGTCCCTGGCTGTCTGAAGGAGGCAGCAGTGAGACCACTCCTGAAAAAGCCTTCCCTGGACCCAGAGGATTTCAGCAGCTACAGACCAGTGGCAAATGTTCCATATCTCGGCAAGATCTTGGAACGAGTGGTTGCTGACCAGCTCCAGGCGCTATTGGATGAAACCGATTATCTAGATCCATTTCAATCGGGTTTCAGGCCCGGTTTCGGCACTGAACCGTTGCCTGGACGCGACAATGGACTGGATGAGAACTAACAAACTGAGACTCAATCCTGATAAGACTGAGATGCTGTTGGTGGATGGTTTTTCCAATCAGATGGTGGATACATATCCTGTCCTGGATGGGGTTACACTCCCCCTAAAGGAACAGGTTCGTAGTCTGGGAGTCGTTCTAGACTCTTCCCTGTCACTTGAGGCTCATGTAGCCTCGGTGGCACGGAATGCGTTCTACCAACTTCAATTGGTAGCCCAGCTACGTCCCTACCTGAGTAAGGAGGATCTTACATCAGTAGTACATGCTCTGGTAACCTCACGTTTGGATTAGTGTAATGCGCTCTACGTAGGGCTACCTCTGAAGACGGTTCGGAAGCTACAGCTGGTGCAAAATGCGGCGGCCAGACTGCTAACAAGAACGAAGCGGTCTGACCATATAACACCTGTTTTGGCCCGCTTGCACTGGCTTCCAATACGCTTCCGGGCCAAATTCAAAGTGTTGGTATTAACCTATAAAGCCTTATACGGCGCGGGACCTCGATATCTGTCGGAACGCCTCTCCCACTATGAACCGGCTCGTACACTACAGTCTGCTACGAAGGCCCTCCTCCGGGTCCCGACTCATAGGGAGGCCTGGAGGGCAGTGACAAGATCAAGGGCCTTCTCAGTGGTGGCCCCTGAACTATGGAATAGTCTCCCCGAGGAGGTTCGCCTGGCGCCGACACTATCATCCTTTCGGCGCCAGGTTGAAACCTTTCTCTATTCCGAGGCATTTTAATTTTTTGTTAATGATTGTAATGTTTGTAATTTGATTTTAGCCTTTGCTGTTTTTAGATTGTGAAATTTGATTTTAGACTGATGTTTTTGTATTATATTGTATTTTATTGTATCTATGTTCACCGCCCAGAGAGCTATTGCTAGTCGGGCGGTATATAAGTTTAAAAAATAAATAAATAAATAAATAAAATATTAATTTAGGCTACAAGCCTGTAACCCTTTAGCCTCTTGGAAGTAAACTTTATTGAAATCAATGGGACTTCTGAGTTGACATATACAGGATTTTATTGTAAAATGTCTTCAGGGTTGCAGCCCTAATAATAATAAACCTGTAATTTAGGAAGGTTTTGAATGAATCTTGTGTCTTTATTGCTTGAACTGAAAGATTCTGACACTGATGATGTCTGAGAAAGGAATGGAACCATGCTTATTCTAATCTGTGATATTTTTACAAAACAGGATAATTTATAAATATGACATCTGTAAATTTATTTGATTGGAGACATTTCTAGTGGAAATTTTATTTTTACCTAAGTCATTCACATCTGATATTAATATATCTAAATGTATTTCAGGACTGGATCTCAACTTAGTTCAAAACATTTCAAGCTTCTGCCATTGGTCAGCACCAACTGGGCAGCCTGTTCGGAATCTAAGCCTTTGTTTTTAGATGGTTCATATATGTGTCTCATCAAACATCATCTTAGAATAGGAATGCCCCTTCCCTCTTGCACATAGAATAGAAGGACTCTTTTAAGATGTTCTTTCAGGGTGCAATCCTGTAGTGTTTTCTGAGTCACCTTTTGAGTCCCTCCTATGAACATTTATATGTACATATATATATATTTGTGTAAAAGAAAGTCCCATTGTGTTCAATGAACCTTACTTCCAAGTAAGTGTGCATAGCATTATACCTTACAGTGCAATTCAATGCATGTCTACTCAGAAGTAAGTTCTATTCAGTTCAATGAGGCTTACTTGCTAGTAAATGGATATAGTTTTGCTGTCTCAAACATTTAATTAACTAATTTAATGTTGTAGCCCTAATAAATTTAGGTTTTTTCTTAATCACCTTTACTCTGCTAAAGTCCTTTTCAGCTTCTAAAAATACCATGGCTGAGGACAACAGTCCTTACATTTTTTTTGTAAACTTATTAATAGATTTTCATATATTACCATTCAGTTTTTTCCTCTGATAATAACTGCTTGCCCAATGTTTAATAAATTTAGCAAAAAGGACATTTACCCATCCTACTAACATAAATGTAACAATTTAGATTTTCTGGGTTAATAATGCCATTGGGTAATATGATTTGACATATAAAGTATGCTTCCTAGTTCTTAAAACCAAATTGATTTTAGCCTCCATTTAAGTCTCCTTTGTGAAGGTTACTTGTGTATTGGGCAACATTTCTTTGTAAAGAGCAGAGGCGTGTAAGCAGAACAAATAGTCCATTAATTATCTTGGCTTTTTGGTTAATGGCCGTAACATAATATTTAATAAAATGATTCCTGTGCTTTTATCTTTAAGAGCTATGGCATCAATAAAGAAAAAGGAAACCCGTGGAAAGGAGAATAGCTTTTCCAGACTTTGTTTTGGTTGCATCTCACCATAGCTTGTACTCAGAACCTATTTTGGTGCTAGAGTTGACCCTTGAGTAGATGAAGCAACAAATTAAATAGAGGAAGCCTCTGCACATGTGCTAAGTGTCAACATTGAGGCCATTTTGCACATTTCTCAGCAGCAATCGCAGTTTTGCTACTGTATGTACACCCAGCAGAGAATGTTTTGACTTGTGGGTTCTTGCAGGAGAGTCCAGAAATCCTTGGGATTGGCCTTTTAAATTGAGGTAGAGTTTTAGGCTTTGCTTACTTATTTAGGGCAATTTCTATATCTCTCAATATACAAAAATATCTCTGAATGGTTTACAGAAAGCTAAAGCAACAACAACAAATGTTATGAATATACACAATGTTACATTTACAAATATTATATTAATACAAATTAGTAATAAATATAAAACAATATCAATGCCTTCTCCTTCTGACACCCCCCCTCCGCCTCCTGGCTCTCATCCAGGACTCCATGCATCCATCCTGGCTCTCACCCCAGGCCCAAACACAGCTCACCCCCAAATCTCACAGCAAAGTCTCTCACTCTAGGTTTCTTTTGATGGGAAGGTCCCAAAGTGGATGGACCTTCCCTAGGCTCCTCACAGCTGGGTCCCATTCAGGCTACAATAGATATAGTTTGATGAGTTTCCCAGGGGGACTTAGTTGTATTCCATTAAGTCCTACTGAGAGTTGACCCAATACAGTTAATGAACCTAACTTAGTCATGTATATTAAACTTCACTGGGTCTACTCTGAGTAGGACTTGCATTGAATACCACCCTGACAGCCTGCAGCTGTATCCACATCTGCAGAAATGGTTGCGGTCTTCCTGGTGTATACATTCCAGTTTGCTGTTCTCTACAATTGTGTCCATGAAGAGGATCATGTGGAGAAAAAACCAGCTGGTTTGTATGTTTGCTGCCACCTGGGATTAATGCCCTCTAAGCCCTGGCCTACAGGGCATGCTTGGGAGACTCTAAGAGGCACTTGAGAAGAGAATATTAACTTGCTTCTCTCGGCACCTTACCCTTGGAAGGATTAATGGAAGGACAGACTAAGTTAATAGCTCAGAAAATCAAGGGGCAGTGACGATGTGGGAATGTGCAAGGAAAAGATCCCTCATGTGCCCCTTTGTCACTTTCTTCTCCTCCAGCTGAGTAAAGGCTATCAAGGGGTGGTAGAGGAATGAGCAGGGCATGCCATGTTCAGACAGCAAAAACATGTAGAAGGGCATTTTCCATGGATGGCTCTATAGCATGGCACTTCCTCTCCACACTGGGAATTTGTTAATGTCTGCACCTAGGATAGGGGAGGATTCCTCTAAATTAGAATTTGTTACTGGATTTCTCAATAATCCACATGTTCACCATCTTTGTGAACTGATCCTGAGTGTTGCCAGCTTCCCTGGCTTTTCCCAACACCAGAATTGTTTTTGCTAATGAAACTGAGCAAGCCTGCCTATATCTTTGCTTTGCTAATGTGAAACTGACTTGTCCTTGAAACCCTGAACCTGCAACCAATCTATTATTTCCCTGATGATCACAAGAATGCAGTAACGCAGCCGAAGCTCTGCTCACGGCAAGAGTTCGATTCCAACAGAAGGAGGAAGTCGAATCTCTGGTAAAAGGGGTCGAGGTCCACTTAGCCTTCCATCCATCCGTGGTCGGTAAAATGAGTACCCGTCATACGCTGGAGGGTAAAGAAAGGCTGGGGAAGGAACTGGCAATCCCACCCCATATATACAGTCTGCCTAGTAAACGTTGCAAGACGTCACCCTAAGAGTTGGAAACAACTCGCACTACAAGTGCGGGGACACCTTTTATTACACAAGAACACTCCCCTCCTCTCACTTTTCAACTTTAAAACACAAAAAGGAGTTTAAAGGAGGAGGTTTAATTGTTGCTGCTGAGTATCCCCCCCCCCAAAAAAACCCCTCTGTTGCTGCTGTTACATTTCCTTTCCTATTCCTTATTGCTTTTGACTTGATGTTCTCCAAGGGAGGATGGCTAATGAAGAAAGAGGTGGTTAAGAGTGGGAAATGGAATAACTGAATTAATGTCACTTGTCTTTAGGGAATGTTTTATTACAGGGATCAAGCAAGGATTGATAGGAGTTTGTTTTTAAATCAGATTCTTTGTTTCCAAAATAACCTATTCCCCCCCTTTTTTCAAGGGGGGCAGTAGAAAGCAGAGACAGAGAGAGAATACAAGGGAAGGGGGTTATTGGCAGCTGACTGTGTGAGTGTGTGTGTGTGTGTGAGTGTGAGAGTGTGTGTATGGGTGTGTGGAATTGGCTGTAGTTCCATGACATCCATCCTGCAACCAGAAAAACTCTAGTTTTGAAATAACCAACTGGATTCAAAACTCACACAGTGGGAGAATTGTAACTGAGCTTTCTTGAGGGGGGGAGGGGGGAGCAAGATCTAGAACTATAATGTGGCATTGATCTTGGACAGAGTAGGGTCAGCTGACTTCTGGAACCGCCAGGATCAAAATGACACACACACGCAAAGCCTCTTCTGCCCAACAGCTGATGGGAGTGGGAGCTGCTGCAGATCCAGCATGCTTCCTCTCCCTGCTCTCCTCTCATAGGAACATCCAACAGAGAGAGAGAGGGTGTGTGTGATTCATTAGTACAGCCACTCCAGCAGCAGGTAAAGCCTCTCCTGCCCTGCAAAACAGCTGATGGGGATGGGAGTAGGAATCACTGCAGATCCAGCAGGCTTCCTCTCTCTGCTCGCCTCTCACATGAGCATCCCATGGGGTGCAGCTGACCCAGCAGCAGGCAAAGCCTCTCTGTCCTGCCGAACAGCTGGTGCTGGAGGGTGTGTGTCCTGAGATAAACATTCCCAAAAGCCAAAACAAAAGCTGCTGATTGGAGTCTTTAGCTAAACAGGGGAAGGAAGGGAAGGGGGTTGTAAAATCAAGGAACCAGAGGGAGGGGAGATTAGCCTCTCTTCTTTGAGGCAGCCAGATCTCTCTGTGTGTGGTGTGTGCACTATAAGTTGTATTCTCATACTACTCTGTGTCTTGCTTTGGTAACTTGAAATTGAGTGACAGGCAATTGCTTTCTCCCATGACTGGGATGAGGGAAAGGATCTAATACAATTTGGGAGGAGGAGGCAGTGAAGGGGGGATTTGGTGGGTTCATTGGGCAGAGGGAAAGCCACTTTCTTTTGTTGGAAATAATGATAAAAATATTGTTATTTGTTTGGGAAGAAAAAAAACAGTAACAGCAAGAGATAGCAGAAAATAATCATACACAGGAAGTAACTGCCTGCCAGTTCCATGGAATGCAGTCAAATTAGGAGTAACCAGTGGATCCCATCCGTAGTATGAACCCATGACATCTTTAGAAGTGGTGTAAGAATTTTTTATCTGACCTATCTATTGGGATCTGAGATTAAACTATTCCCAATCGATATTTTAGCATTTGCTATAAGCAGTTTGGTTCAATTTTTATGGATTTTTTTGTTTCTCAAGTCTTTTTGTTGTGAGGCAAATGTTTTAAGTTCAAATAAATAAAAACTATAATGCCACCACAATCTGTTTCTCTCTCTCTGTTCTTGCATTTGGGATGGGCATTCCTCTTAGCTCCCATACCCCAAATCTGCACAGGTGTCTTTAATAACAGGGGAGCTTTTTAAGTGGATTATCCCTCACACTCTTGTCTTGTTATTCAGCTTGCTTCCTTAATTTCCTTATTGGACATAGAGCTGTGCATATTCAACCTGAGATTTGCTTTTTATGTAGATTTCCTTCAGGTTGTGTGCATGTTGTGTGCCAAAAACATGACTTCTGAATTACAGAGCTAGAAGGGACCTTGGAGGTAATCTAGTTCAACCTCAAAGTAACTTTAAGCATTGAGTGGAAACACACACACACAAAATTGTGTATTTATGGTCAGCTGCAGTTGTTGCAATAGACAGGTGCAATTAACAGTATGATGAAATAGGGGGTATTAGCTGTACAATGATATTATGTGCCAAGATATTCCATATTAAATAGATTGCTTGTTTTACTTTGCCTAAAGGACGTATAATCAGTGACATTTGTTTGCACTCATGACTTAAACCTTTCTATGACATCCTGTCTCAAGAAACTGGAACTGGAGCCTCTTGTAAATTAGGGCTAGAGCATGGCGTTGGATTTTGCTGCTGCTCTCCTTGTGATAAATGTTCATTCTTTTAATCTCTAGCAGTCAATGTAATGAATTAAACATTAGTTGAATTTATGTGGAAAATGCTTATATCTTCTTGTTTTCCTTGAGAAATGAGTTATTACACCTAGCAGATCTCCAAACAGCAATTCAGGATTAAACATGAATACTAGGCCTACAGTGTTTAATCAGCAACACTTAGATTGTCTAAAAAGGTACCCTTGATTGTTCAGGCAGCAGATTTTATTTGCAGATAGCAACCATTCTCTTAGGCCTTTCCTCGTGTTTGTGAGAGAAGGGGAACATCTCTTTTAGGCTCTCTTCTCTGTTTCCAAGCACAATTCAAAGAGACTGGGTTTACCCTTTAAAGCCCTATCTTCATTACTCTTAATAGTACGTCAGATCCTGGCTCCAGCCCAGATGAAGAGGGCCAGCCAGCTCAGCAGCATTGGAGATGCTGGAGGGGCTGGATACTACCAGTCATGGCTGTAGTGTAGGTTCTTGACAGATGCTCCAGCAGTTCAACAGTTTGGAAAAGTTACTTTTTTAAACTACAACTCCCATCAGCCCCAGCCAGCATGGCCACTGGATTGGGCTGATGGGAGTTGTAGTTCAAAAAAGTAACTTTTCCAAGCTCTAACAGTTACCAACAGCTTCTGTAAGGGATACAGGAAGTAATGAGAGCCAGAACGTAGAGAGATAGACATGGGGTTAAGAAAGAGCTAAAGATTACAAGTACAGGAACAGAGTGGTTGAAATCTCTTTAAACAGCTGTTTAAAGAGATTTCATTGTTAGATAAATCTCACAGAGAGACACAGCAGTTATGCACAGTTGATGTATGCTGTCTCCAGGATCAGACACATTATGCCTTGCACTGGAAAATGGTATCTTGAGGAGATAGGTGGAATCAAACAATTGCCCATTTAATGCCCTCATTGGAGCCTATGCGGGCCTGAAATTGCTTAATAATATGCTTTTATATGTAGCTGCATCCTGTAAAGAGTTAATTCTGTGTAAGAAAGAATGATGTCACATAATGTCATATGTGGGTGTGGCTAAAGGCAGTCTTATTAGAATAGACTGGGAGGGACTGGAAGCTCCAGATCATCCGGTCACAGGAACTACGCTTTGGCAGAGTGCCGAGGGTGGCAGGTTGCCAAGTTTTTGATCTGTGGGAAAGTATGTGCATATTTAGATGGGCTGCTTGCCTGGAAATTACTCATTCTGTTTGACAGGACACAGGCATTGATAGGGCCAATGGCAGTTGAGTGGGCATGCACCAATCAGCTACCAAACATGCATTGTACATAAGAATGGTATGTGTATTATCCTGATTGGCTGGGCAAACCCTTTTGCAGCAACCAATGAGGCCAAAGGGGTAAGGGTTTGTGACACAACCCAATAGTATATGTTATGGCAGCCACTGCTCAAATGAGACTCCACACACATACTTTAAGACAAAAGACAGCAGAGAGATGATCCAGAAAAGTTCAACTGCTGTTGATAAGATCTAGAGGAAGGGGTCTTCCAGCAGCTGAATGGTGAAGTATTCTGCTCTATTTCTGTTAGTCCTTATCTCATGGATAATTCCTGTTAACTAGCACAGCTGGTGTTCAATTTCATTACCTACCTGGATCTGTTTAAAAGAACATCTATTCCCCCTTGGCACAACATGTCTCTGAATACCAGTTACTGGGGAGAAACAGCAGGAGTATGTTGTCCTCATATCGTGCTGGTGCACTTCCCATAGGTTGGCCACTGTGGGAACATATTTGCTGGACTAGATTGGTCTGATCCAGCAAGTCTATTTCTGTGTTTTTACCAACCCAGGCCTCAACATCATACCTGGGCCTGTTAGAGCCTCAATGCATAAGTAAGGGCCTTCCTTGAACCTGAAGTGGGAGCCTGGAGATAACCTCTGGAAATTAATGTCTTGTGGAACCAGCCTCCTCCATATGAGGAACCACACACACTCATCCATGTCTGCCGATCAGTGCAATCAATCAGTCTGGAGGGAATTAGGAGAGAGGAGATGGATTGCCAGGCTCCAACTCAGAGGACTGACACTTTAAGGCGCTCTGTTCTTCAGGGGAGAGGCTGATCAGGCTGTAGAATAATAATAAAATATTTCAGTACAATCCCAGGTCTCATTGCAAAAAGTTGCACACTTGGAACTATCCAAGGTTCTACAACTCCAGGCTGCCTTCCTGCGTGTCCTGTTATGCTTCGTGGGCGTCTGCTTGAAGTCAGGATAGGAAACCTCTGAAGGGTTACCTTCTTCCTCACAAACAACCTGATCACTAAAATCACCATCTGAGGCCCTTCTCTAAGTATCATCCCCTTCAGAAATGAGATAGGTGGTGACTGCACAAAGGACCTCCTTAGTGCCTTCTTTGTGGGATGCTTTCCCCAGGGAAGCCTGGCAGGCAGCAACATAAATGGCTTTGAGGGGCTGAAGAAAGACTTTTTTTATTTACTTCACAGTGGTGGCCCCCAAATTATGGAATGATCTTGGTGACGAGGTGCGCCTGGCACCAACACTGTTATCTTTTTGGCGTCAGGTCAAGACTTTCCTCTTCTCCCAGGCATTTTAGCATGTGTTTTTAAATTGTTTTTGTAAAAATGTGTTTTTAAATTTGTATATTTGTTTTTAATGTTTTTAATTGTTGTAATCCTCCCAGAGAGCTTCGGCTATGGGGTGGTATACAAATGCAATCAATCAATCTTAAGTGTTGACACTGCTAATTGCTTTTTTTGGTGATCTATTGTACCTTCTGTTTCAGTACAATTTTGTTGATTATTTTGTCAGCCACCCATACATTCCTCCCTCCCATTATCTGACTGTGGCAGTGATCCCTTCCCTCTCACCTTCCTTTCTTGGTGTTCATGAGGAAAACTACAAAACAATCTACGAAATCGTATTGAAACATTTAAATAGATTGTCACTTAGTGCCCCTTGTGGATACACTCTATTTCCCTGCTCACAGCAGAAACTCATGATATATACGGAATTAACTCTTTACATTCAACAATATATACATTTCTTTATAAATTTTTAAAATAAAAACTATACCTCAAGAGATAAGATGATTTCTCCACAAGGGTAAACAGATAATTTGATAATATACATTTGCAAAGGGAAGGCAGGTTGTTTGTTTTTAAACCTGCTCAATTCCTTCTTCAAATTATTTCCTTGCAAATGCTTTGTTTTTATTTAACTATAACAGTATTTAGTGCCGTCTTGCAAAATGGTGTAAATCAATGTAATTTTTAAAGCAATTCAAAACAATAATTACACTTATTGACATCATTATTTATTTATTAATAAGACTTCTTACCCACCCTTCAGTATTAGATCCCATGGCAGGTTACAACAACAGAATATACAATTCACTAACAGGCAAAAAAATTCTTGTGGTTTAAGAACTTACCTATAGTCCAGATATTTCTTAAAAAGCAGGGAAATTGGGCAGCTATAGTGAATGCACCAGGGGAGCAGGGGAACTGACCTCCTCTCTGAGATATTGTACTGCCCAACAAATTTGTAAAAATGCAAACACAATTTGGGTTGATCTTCCACTTTCTGTGTAGCTTGGAAGAACTTGGTAACATGTGACTCTGAGCATATGGTGAGTGGTGGCAACACCTGCAATCAGCCCATATAACAGAAACAAGACATCTGTGCTGCGCTGATCTAGTCTCCAGTGGACTTGAGGAGTGTCTCAGTTTGCACAAGATAAAACAGCTGGAGGTGACATCTATTCTAGCAAATTTCTGGATGCGCTCTATTTTTTTAAGTGACCATGCCCATCCTTCCTTGAGTAGAGTGGTTTAAGCATAGCAGGCTGAACACATGCATCTTGGGCAGAGTTAGTTTTTTTCCCAATGCTAAATTCATTGCTTAAGTAGCAACATATTATAATCAGTTTAATTGTACATCAAAGCTGGAGTTTCAGATTCAACTGTAAATGCACCCCAAAAAGAAATAGAACATAACCTTCAGTTTGAAACACAAAAGACTGTCTTCACCATCATATGAGATTGACCAATAAAAAGGCTTTGAAAATAATAATACATTTGACACAGATTTCTAGGATGAGTAATGAGTGAAATATAATTTTCTAGGTTAGATTTTCTGTAGAAACAGTAGTAACTCGGAAAAGAAGCAAAGTAAGAAGAACACAAACATACAAAAATGTAATTCTCCATCTTTGGAGATGGCAGGTGTTGCCGCACTCACCATATGCTCAGAGACACATATTACCAAATTCTTCCAAGCCACACAGGAAGTGGATTGGACTGTGAAAGATCAACTCCAATTGTGCTTGCATTTTGACAAATGTGTAGGGCAGTCCAATATCTCAGAGAGGAAGTCAGGTCTCCTGCTCCCCTGGTGCATTCACTATAGCTGCCCAATTCCCCTGGTTTTCAAAGTTTGATAGAAATATCTGTTGGTAATAGGGATAGGTACCTTCTTAAACCACAAGGTTTTTTTTTTTGCCTATTAGTGAGTTTCTCTGCTTTTTAATCCGTGAGGTAAGAAATGGGATCCTGTGCAGGTTTGCTGAGAATAGATTGAATATTTGCATGCTTATTGAGTTCAGTGGGATTTACTCCCCTGCAATCATGCTTAGGATAGGTGAAACTGACCACAGGAGAGGGAGGGAGGGGAGGGGAGGGGAGAGGGCTAGAATGGGGGGAGGTCTGGAATGGGGAGGGGAGGAGGAGGGTGAGGGGAGAGAAGAAGGGGAGGGAGGGAGGGGGAAGGAAGGAAGGAAGGAGGGACAGGAGAGGGGGAGGAGGGGGAAGGAGGTGGGGAGGGAGAGGGAGGGAGGGGAGGCTTGATAATTTGCATGCTTATTGAGTTTAATGGGATTTACTCCTGTGCAATCATGCTTAAGATAGGTGAAACTCACCTGGGAGAAAGACAGGTAGAGGGAGGGGGAGGAGTAGGGGGAGGGAGGGGAGGATATTGGGTGGGTGGGCACTAGGCAGAGAGAAAACCCTTTTCTTTTCCAAAAGGAAAACACTGTTAACAGTATCATTATATTGGGGGTTTCCCACCTTTTTATTCTACAGCAGACACATGTAGTCTCCCACCCAAATTTAAACCAAAACTTTCCCTGGCTATATCCACAGACATTTATTCCACTTTAAACAGTCATGGCTTCCCCCAACGAATCCTGGGAAGTGTAGTAATTGCAAGGTGCTGAGAGTCGCTAGGAGATGCCCTATTCTCCTCACAGAGCTACAATGACCAGAATTCTCTGGGGACAGGAGCTGATTGTTAAACCACATTGGCCACTGGAGCTCTGTCAGAGGAACAGGAGTCTCCTAACAAATCTCAGCACCCTTCACAAACTACACTTCACAAGATTCTTTGGGGGACTGTTTAAAGTGAAATACAATAAATGTCTGGTGTGGTTATGGCCACCTGATTAGCCAAGCCAAACTGCTGTTAGTCTGGCTTTTAAAACCCTGACAGTTGATTCATGCCTGCACCATCATTGCCTTCAATGTTACATTTCATAAATTAATTAAAAACCAGCCATGCTTTTTTTTTAACTTTTAAACTGTAGAAGATGAAAGTCAGAGTATGGGGCAAGGTCAGTAATAGAATTACTGGTACTTTGTGAACATGGCTGACGTTTAACTAATTTCAACATTATGAGACCACTGACAAAAAAGTCCTACAGTGTCTAGATTATTTTATTCGTGCTTCAGATTTTACAGCCTGGATTTTCTCTGGGTGTTTTGTGTATCGCCATGAAAACTTAGAGGGTTGTTAAGCAGGCATTTCTGAGTTCAGGACTATAAGATTTTATTTTGAAATGAGGTTATGGGAAGCAGCAGAATGTCATGGGGGCATTTTAATTTAACATGGTGAAATGCGAAAAATCCATACTGGCTATAGTGTACAGACACTCTTGTGGCTGTATAGTAATAAAAAACGAATAAAACCATTACAATTATAACAGACATTAAATGGAACAGAACAGTACAAATAAATTCTTGGAGACAGTTACAGGGTCTAGACTGAATTATATAACACATTGGTAATAATACAAGTGTGTTGGTTGATCAGACTGAAAATAACAGGTTGAGGGAACTTGTTAAGGTTTTCTGGGTAAAGGAGGTGGACTATAAATGCAAATTAGATGGCAACTTTTATACAGAGGTCCTTGTGTGTAAAAAGTCAGAACCTGTTACATCTATAGTGAGATGGATGCTGGGTCACAAGAGAGACATCCATAGCAACCCTGGAGGGCATTTTCCATCTTCCAACTGCAGTAAGCTAAACATTCACTATGGTGATGTTTTGATGACTAGGATGAAAAAATAAAAATAAAAATGGAACAGTGTTTCTGTA
Source organism: Rhineura floridana (assembly GCF_030035675.1). Lineage (NCBI taxonomy): Eukaryota > Metazoa > Chordata > Lepidosauria > Squamata > Rhineuridae > Rhineura > Rhineura floridana. The sequence continues at coordinate 96,965,402 of NC_084484.1, forward strand.
TTTTGTGATGTCTGTGTGTTTTAAAAAGGAGGAAGTAAAAAAGGCTAAATTTTCATAGGTTTGATTTTTCAGACTTCTCTTATCAAAAAGGATGAAATAAGAGACCTGCCAGCAAAGCTTTCATTCTTTCTTAGCTTAAATTTCCCCCTCCCTGTATTTTTTTAAAACGTTGTATTTGATCATCTGCAGAGCTTAATCTGTCTCTGTGATATAAAAGGCTGATGACATTCTGCCTTTTCTCCCCTCTCAGCCCCAGTGTCTCGCATCTCAAAAAGATGGTAGCACTGGGAACCAAAAAATGTTTGTTTTGCTTCAGCTCTGCTATTGATGAATGTTCTGTCTTTTCATCTGGCTTCAAGAAGAAAACATGAATTAAACATTAATTGAACTGTATTGAGTGCCAAGTGTAAAAATCTTATTGTAGATGCTTGAGAGTACACACGGCTGCAGGGTAGAGTGTTGTTTCTTCATTGATTATTTCAGTCATAAAAGTCACTTGTTGACAGAGTGCTGTCCTGATGTGAATAATATTTACTCCTTTAAAATTGCTAGAATGTGTTGAGTGGCACGCTATCCAGTGTGGGGCTATTTTTTGTTGAGGGAGATGGCAAACACACCCATTCTTGTTACAACATGCAGATAGAAATGTGTTGCTGTTTTAATTCACCCCCACCCCACATTTTAAGAACCATAGCCTATTTAACCATTTGTAGAGGAGAACTACAGTTATGCTGTATGGTAGCAAAGGTCTACCTTGTAGGGGGTTTTTTCTCCCAAATGGTGGGCAGTTGGCTGCCCTTGGGAAGCTTATGAGCAAGGATGTGAAGGTTTGGTTTTTTATTTTGTTTTACATGTAACTGGTGCTCAGAGGTACGTTGCTTCTAGTTATTTTATTTATTTCAGCACATTATATACCACTTAACACTATAGTTTCTAAATGGTGTCCAATATAACTACAAAAGAGGTGCTATAAAATAAAATTAAATAAAATTAATATTAAAAAGTTAAAATTAACCATAAAATCAGATAAACTTACATGACTTAAAAACCTGCTGAAGTCTTTACCAAACATCAGAAGTTCCACAGGGTGGGGCCTATCTGATCTCACCTGGGAGGCAGTTCCACAGAACTGGACGCATAGCTTCTGGTGGATATGAGCCATTTATCTGAGCCATTGGGGACCACTAACTCTCCTGAATCCCTCAGTGATCAGGTAGGGATATTAAGAATCACGTGGTCCTTAAGGTATCCGAGACTCAAGTTGTTAGGGCATTGTAAATTAATATAAGACCCTTGAACTTGGCTTGGTATCATATGGGCAGCCAGTGAAAGCATTTTAGCACCAGAGTTATGTGCTGATGATTGTCCCCACCAACTGTTTAGCTGCAACATTTTGCACTAGCTGAAACTTCTGGACCAGGCTCAGGGGTGGCCCCAAATAGAGTACATTGCAATAATCAAGTCTTGAGTTTACCAGTGAATCAAGGCATAAATTATAATGGAATATCCGTTGAACCCATTATGGCTAGCAGACACTGATAGATCTATCACCCATTAATTTATCTCATGCTTTTTAAAGTCGTCTTAGCTAGTGTCCATTCCCGTATCTTGTGCCACAAAATTCCATAAGTTAGTTGCACATATAATTGGGTGAGCTCTCCTTAACTCAAACATGATAGTGTCCCTTCACCTCCAAATTGGAAGAACTAGGATAATTTTTCCAAGCCAATACAAGGTTGCAGAAGAATGTCCTCATTCTTTTCATCAGCCCTTTTTCAAAACACTCCAGAGCTGATAGAAAACATCAAAGTATCATCTACCTTTAATTTTAGCAATGGGTTATGCTCTGTGGTGGATAGAGAGACAATTATATCCCTGTTTCATAACACTACGCAAGGAAATCAACTAGGATGGCTAATTGGCCCCCCTCCCTGTTGCCAGCAAAACTCCATAAAAATGAAGGGTGATCTTTCAGTTGGTTGTTCCCATTCTTGCTCCTGTCTCAGTTTCTTAATTCTACCTTCTGGACCTGCCTGACTTGCTGGTACGCTGTTGGGAACCAAGCATTGGTGACGTGAGCAGGGATAGATGTAAGTTTGTAATTTTCTATTGTCTGAATCTCTCACTATTGTTATGCCTAAGTATCTCTTGTAGCCCGGCTAAGGGCAATTAGCTTTTAAGCAAACAAATGCTATTCTCTTTTTGTATGTACCTTTCTTCTCTTTTAAATAAATTACCCTTTTCTTAATGGTGTGCATTGCTTGGAACTAATGATTCTAAAATCCAGTCCTTGATCGATGGACACTACTGACTTCTGTTGATTAGGTGGATTAATGCCCTAGAGCAGAGGGTGTAACAATAGGTCTGCTCTAGGATCTCAGTTAGCACTCTGAGGTCCCCTTCCTCAGAGTAGGGAACTAGAAAGAGGGGTGGTGGCAGTTCTACTGTAAACTAATCCTGGAAGAGGGAGAGTTTGCCTGGGAAGCAGCAACCCACAGGAGTTGGGACTGTTATCAGAAGCAAAGAACCCCCTTGGGATGCTGAGGTCAAGGGACCGCAGAGGGGCAGTCTTTGACACTCACCATCCGCAAAAAGCCCCCCTCTTCAGCCTCTCACTACAGAAACACCCTTTGTATTTTACGTTGCTTTTAACTGTTTTTAATAATGTATTGTAAAACTGTTGTAACCTGCCTCGGCACCTTTGGGTAAAGGGAAGGTAATTAACAACAACAACAACACACCTATCAAGTGAGAGGGATGATGATGGTGGAGCAGTGGGATGCAGGGAGGGAGGGAGGGAAGGAGGGAGGGAAAAGCCTCCTTTCTCTCCTCTCCCCTCCCCTCCCCTCCCTGTTGCCACCACTGCTTCCCCCACTTGATTGGAAAGTAAAGAGAAAGGCAAAGGCACTTGGGAGAGGCAGGACTGATGGGGAGAGGGAGGGTGTTTTTCAAAGACCTTGCATTGGCTTGGGAAAAAAGTGATCTGGTAATTGTTTTGGCTCACTGAGCTGAACTTGGTGCAGCCACCTCCTTTAAACAGCTCAAAGATAAACAGGAACCCATCTAGTGGCAACTGGAGATGAGCTGAATGAAATATTCTGGCAGGTCTGCTCTGTGCCTGTTTTGTATTCCATTTGCACAAAAAGGTCTACCTCGTAGATAAGCAGACTGTTTTTACCTTGGGGTTGGTGCAATTGATCTTGCTCGAATCAAGGACATTAAAAAACAATAGAGGCTGCATAGAATTGTCACTACTTTCAAGTAGATTTTGCAACAACATGCTTTATGTTGTAAGTATCTAATTCATATAGGCTGGGGTTAAAGAGTTCATAAAATCCCTGGAATCTCCAGGGAAAGACTTCAAGTGGTAGGGCTCATCAGAGCAGACAGTAAAAATTCAGAGGGGCGATTGTTCTGATTCAGTATAGGGTCACTTTTTATATCTTTAAATATTTAAATAAAAAAGTATTCAAGAAGCCTTGTTTCAGCTATCACTTTAGGAACATAGACATTTGACCTATACCAACTCAAACTGTTTTGTTCATAGTCTAATGTTGTCTGCTTTGGCTGGCAGCAGCATTCCAGAAGATACTGAACCGGAGACCTTCTGCATGCAATGCGTATTCTCTGCCACTGACGTAGTCGCCCCTCCTCTTGTCTGTATTTTTTTTACTCTGCTTTGAAAATGGGTATGGGAGTTGAACATGTTTCCAGACTTCAGATGGAGCATTGCATATACACTAACTTTCAATCCAGTCTCTTGGTGCACTGTGTTTTCCATTTTTCTTGGCCCCTTTGAAAACAGGTACCAGGGGCGAGTTAGTGTATGAACATGAAACAAAGAACACTGCCTTGAACAAGTGGAACAAATGTCATTTTGCTTTTTCAGTGTTCAAGCGAGTTGTTACAAAGAAGCAAACACATGAATACTGAATTGACCAATGAAACGGAAGACTACTCTTTTCTTGGCCAATAGTATAGAATTTTATTCATGCCAGGAATTGAGCATCCTTTCCCTGGAATCCCTCAGCTGCTCAAATGGTCAACCTATCCCATGTTTTTCAGGACACATTTTTTAAAAATTATTAATTAATTAATTGATTGATTTATGTCCTACCCCTTCTCCCAGTAGGAGCCCAGGGAGGCAAACAGAAGCACTAAAAACACTTTAAAACATCATAAAACAGACTTCAAAATATATTAGAACACAACAATCATTAAAAACATATTAAAACAAAACATCTTTAAAAACATTTTTAAAAAAGCTTTAAAAACATTTTTTTTTAAGTTTTAAAAATATATTTAAAAGCAATTCCAACACAGATGCAGACTGGGATAAGGTCTCTGCTTAAAAGGCTTGTTGAAAAAGGAAGGTCTTCAGTAATATTAATATTAATATTTATTTTTTCATTTAAATTCTATTGTTTCTTCTGTTTTGAGGCTCACGGTGGGCTGCAGCATATTAAACAACCAATTTAACTGTGTTGCATCTAATTTAATGGTGTAGCATGGAAAATATTAAGCTTTTTAGAATTCCAGTGGGATTTCTTACTCTTAATGAAAACCCCGTACCACTTTCATCCAAGCCTGCCTGTGTGTCCGGTGTATCTCTCTCCTCTGTGGAGAATACGTGCATAAATGCAAGTCACTAGGGAGTCACACTAGGAAGGCCATATCACACTTTTGATACGATTGTAGATCTCTGGCACCTATGTTTTATAGCTTTCCCACCCTCTCTTACCTGATTTTTTAATTAGAGATCTCAGAGGCTGAACTTGGGACCCTTTGCATACAAAGCCTGCACTCCACCACTGAGCAATGGTGTGTGTAGTAGAAAGCGCCTGTAATAGCCTAGGAGGGGAAGGAGAGAGACAGAGAGAGTTGATATGTATAAATCAGAGAGGCTTGGCTGCAATCTGATCTTATGTATGTTCACTCCCATGTAACTGGACATAGATCCTCATCTAATTTGTGCCTTTGAAGAGAGAAAAGGAGGAGAAGCCATCTCTGCTTTCCATCTGATTCTCAGCTATTACTGCTATTCTTCTTTTGCAGTGGAGCTGCTTTTTGTTTCCTTTAGCAGCTGCTGCTCTCAAGATGGCTGCTAGAGCATGTGTTAAATAGCTTCTTTCCCAATGTATCTGTACTGCTGAGACAAAAGGGCATTCTGATGGCTTCTTTGTCTTCCTTGAGCAGAATGTGAGGCAGGCAGGTACAAGCCACAATTCTAGGCAGAGCTACACACAGGTGATTTCCATTGAATTCAGTGGAATTATACAGCCATGAGAGTGGCTGTATACTATAACCGGCATGGATTTTTTGCATTCTGCAATGTTAAATTGAAAATACCCTGCATACCATTCTGCTGCTTCCCATAAGCTCATTTCAAAACAAAACCTTGCAAAACTTATAGTCCTGAACTCAGAAATGCTTATGTTACAACCCTAACCCATGGCAATACACAAAACACTCAGAGAGAATGTTGAGTTCAAAGTGTAAAACAAGAGGGGGGGAAATTCAGACTCCTGTTCGACTTGTTTCTGTCAGTGGTCTCATAATTTGTTGAAGTTAATTAAAAATCAGCCATGTTCACAGAGTAGCTGTAATCCTATTACAGACCTTGCCCCATACTCTGACCTTCATCTTCTGCAGTTTAAAAGTTAAAAAATGCCTGGCTGAATTTTAATTAATTCAAGAAATTTATCATTGAAGTCAATGATAAGGCTGGGCATGCTCAGTAAGAACCAACTGTCAGCATTGTAAAAGCCAGACTCACAGCTGTTTGGCTTGGCTAATCAGGTGGCCACACGCACACCAGACCTTTATTTCACTTTAGACAGTCATGGCTTCCCCCTCCCAAAATCCTGGGAAGTGTAGTTTGTGAAGCATGCTGAGAGTTGTTAGGAGACTTCTATTCCTCTGACAGAGCTCCAGTGGCCAGAGTGGTTTAACAGTCAGCCCCTCTTCTGGAGATTTTAGCTCTGTGAGGGGAACAGGGCTTCTCCTAGCAACTCTAAGCACACTTTACAAACCATACTTCCCAGGATTCTTGGGGAGAAGCCATGACTGTCTAAAGTGAAATAAAGGTCTGGTGTGGATGTGGTGAGGGATAGCTTTGGTTTAAATTGCGTGGGAGACTACTTTGTCTGCTGTAGAATAAAAAGTTGAGGAACACCATAAAAATAATAATATTGTTCAACAATGTTTTCCTTTTGTAAAGGAAAGGGGCTTTGCCTCTGCCCAGTGCTCACCCACCCAATCCACCCTTTTCTCTTCCTTCCACCTTCCTTCCTACCCCTACCCTTCCTCCCCTTCTCTCCCCCTTCCCCCTCCTCCCCCTACTTGCCCCTACCCCAGGTCAGTTTCACCTGTCCTAAGCATGATTGTACAGGAGTAAACCCCATTCAACTCAAAAAGCTTTCAAATGATCAAACCTGCCCTCCCCTCCTCCTTCCTCCTATTCCCTTGCCCTCCCCTCCCCTTCCTTTGCTCCTCCTGCCCCCTGCCCCTCCCCTTCCCATCCGCTTCCCCCTCTCCTCTCCCCTCACTTCCTCCTTCCCTCTACTCACCACTCCCCCTTCTCTTTCTCCCCCAAGGTCAGTTTTACCTATCCTAAGCATGATTGCATGGGAGAAAATCCCACTGAACTCAAAAAGCATGCAATTGATCAAACTTACCCTTCCCTCCTCCTCCCTCCTATCCCCTACTTCCTTACCCCTCCTGCACCCTCACCCACTCCCATTCCAATCATCTCCCCCTCCTTCCCCTCCCCTCACTTTGCCACCACTCACCATATGCTCAGAGGTACATGTTACCAAATTCTTCCAAGCTACTCAGGAAGTGGATTGGACTGTGAAAGACCAACCCAAATTGTCTTTGCATTTTTACAAATTTGTGGGGCAGTACAATATCTCAGGTCTCCTGCTCCCCTGGTGCATTCACTATAGCTGCCCAATTTTTCTGCTTTTAAAAATTTGATAGAAATATCTGTTGGCTATAGGCACCTTCTTAAACCGCAAGGGCTTTTTTTTCTTTCCTATTAGTGAATTTACTTCTGAGTAAGCATGCATATGTGTGCCCAACAGGCAGTGTGCCTAATAGGCAGAAGATCTGTGGCCCTTCAGATGTTGTTGGACTACAGCTTCCATCATCCCTCACTATTGGGCATGCTGACTGGGGCTGATGGGAGTTGGAGCCTAACAGCATCTGGAGGGCCATAGGTTCCTGAACCTACTCTTCCTTTTCCCTCGGTTTCCTTGCTTTGGGGACTTTTTCCTCACACTGACACTAGCCTTCTGAGTACCAAACTGTTAACACAGAACTAGGGAGAGATGAATCTGCCAATTTTGGCTTCTCTTGGTTTCTCATTTTTCAGTTCACCATAGTTCTGCATCAATCTGTAATATTTTAAGTTCTCAAGAAACTTTGTCAGCATTTCAGTGGACCTTTTTCCTAATACACACATTTTTGCAAGCAATGTTCCCTAATATAATTCATTATTGAATGATATTTTCACAGCATGTATTTTTATGTATCCTTTCTCCTGAGCTTTGCATTTTGTAAAAATTCTTTGGCTGGAAAACAGCATTGCAAAATTTGGAGAAGTGCAGAAATGTTGAAGGATCGTTGTGTTTTGGTTTGCACATTGTTTCAGGAAGTTCAAATTAGGTAGGTTCACATTAAAATATGCACCAAACCAAATTTCTCCCCCACCCCTGTACACAACTCTAATTTTTCCAGACTCTGTGATAGTCTCCTCTCCACAAGTCTAACTAATTTTTAATTTTCTTCATGGGTGCCTCAGTGAAGGAGTGCCAGTTCAGTAAAGTTGGAGGAGAAATTCTCATTTAAAGCTGAATCTATCGAATTCACACATTCTGAAACAATATTATAACTTTTATATCTGTTATAATTTTAGATCTGTTTTTATGATGTTTTTATGTGTTTTTATCGCTTCTGTTTGCCACCCTGGGCTCCTGCTGGGAGGAAGGGCGGGATATAAATCAAATAATAAATAAATAATAATAATAAATAACTAAAACATAGCCATTGAAATTTTCACTTATCCGAATTTTGTGATGTGTTCTCCAACCAAGCGACGTTTACAAAAATGCATATATTAGGGGAAAGTGTACGTAAAAATGAATATATTGGTGAAAATAACACACAAATGTACTATATTAGGAGACATTGCTTGCAAAAATGTGTATATTAGTCAAAACTGCATACAAATATATATATTTTTAAAGAGAAATTAGCACTAAAATGCTGAAGAATTTTCATGAGGATTTTTTTAAAATTGCAAATTGCTGCAGAAATGTGGGGAACTGAATTTAACATTGGAAAAATTAGAAACTGAGAGAAGCAAAATGAATAGATCCTTCCATCCCTACCGTTCAGGCATTATTTTTAAACTTAAAAAAACAGCATTAGGAGTAAAATTTAATAACTGTTTTTTCTTGGTATGAGTAATCTGAACCTGATAGTTGTCTCAATATTCTCCCCTTGCTTATGTTTCATTTCCTTCCGCTCACCCTACCAGAGGATTTTTACATGGCAAGATGATGTTCCTTCTGCTCTATACCAAGCCACCTATTTTTGGAGGGGAGCTGGAAAAATATGAATGAAATTTTGATACAGGAAATAGGTAGCAATTGGAAGATAAGTGAACCACAACGGAAAAAAATATATTAAATATGAATTCGTCCTTCCCAGTGTAGAATTTATGCTGTGGAGGTGACCTAGAAATTTTGTTCACAGCTGTCTTTAAAAAAATTAACTCAGGAATTTAGTACTCATTTAAATACATTGAGGTATAGCCTCTGTGTGTGTGTGTGTTTGTACAGTTCCCATTGATAGAGAGAACAGCAAATCCTTTCATGCAAACACAGCTGGAGTTCAGAACACTGTTGACAGCATTTCACTGAAGTGCTAATATATAATACAGGCTTGTAACAAATTATAGCTTCACATTTGAGTCGAAAGAAATAAGCTACAGTGGTAATAATAATATTTTGGTGAAATGAAAAATGTTCTACATTGTGATGGGTGGGCTCTCCCTCATCTGGTTCAAAATAGGGCCATTTAATTAAGAATAATTTGCAAGACATCCACCAGATGCCCTAAACCGATCAGATTTAAAATTGGCCCCATTTGGAGTTGGCAAATTCTCTAACCCCAGTTAATGCTATAACTGTCTGAAGAAATAACCTTCTGATGATGCCATCACTGGGGACATGACAGGGCCTAGAGCTGGAGTGCCTAATCTGTGGCCCTTCAAATATTGCTAGGCTACAACTTGCATCATCCCAGGCTATTGGCTATGCTGACTGGAACTTGTGGAAGTTGGGAGTCTTCTGGAGGATCGCAGGTTAGCCACCCCTAGCTTAGTGTTTTCCTCCACTGTGAGCCTTCACCATCTTCTTAAACTTACCAGAGAAGGGGCCGTGGGGATTGCTTGCAGGAACCATTGGCCCCAGGTTAAGTTCTAGTTGTGTTTAAATCATGTGCAGGAGGATCTAGGTGAGCTGGAACATTTGACATGCTTCCTGCCACACCTGGATGATGCTATGGATAATCATATCTGTGTTGCCGCAGCAACCTGAGATCAATTTTTTTTGCAAGTTCTTCATACAGGCCCTTTGCCTTGTGTATGTTTGGGGAAAGGACCAAAATGGAGGAGCTCAAATTCAATTTAAGATCAGTCCAATCGCTAGAGGGGAGGGTCTGCTTCTGACTGGATGGGAGACTCATTCCCATCATAATCTTTTTGGGGGGAGGGGAGTCTCTGTTGCTGCCTTTCAAACCTTTGTGTAGATTTCTGTGGCCTTCATGTCCAGATTCATCAATTTATTATTACAATAATGTTTTAGAAGATGGGCTAAAATGCATAATAATTGTTTTTAATGGAGACCTGGAGAGGCAGCTAAAGTGAAAAAATCTAACTTGTGACATATAGGAAGGAAGTATGAGAGAGATAGGCAGCGTAATTTAGAATTTAGAGTGGATCACAAAATGTGTGTTTCAGCAATGTGGTGATGTCGCACAAACCCCCAGTGCCACCTAGGTTGTATTAACAAGAGCATATTCCCCAAATTCAGGAAGATATAATACTGCATGACTCTGCAGTAGTTAAGACATAAATATGGAGTATTCTAGCAATGGCACTACATCTTATGAAGGATGCTGACACATCAGAAAGGAGAATTTTGATGATAAATGATTTAGAAGGCAACGGTTTTGAGAAAAGGCCAAAGGAGGTATGCATATGTTTTGCTGCCCTAGGTAACAGGTTCAGATGGTAGGAAATATATTGATATTTTCAGATATGTAATAGGATGTCAAAAGTGGATGATTGTTTACTCAATCCCCTGAGAACTAGAGAGGGAACATTAGGGATCAAAATAAGTGTAGGGCCACATCCACACCAGACATTTATTCTACTTCCCCCAAAGAATCCTGGGAAGTGTAGTTTGCGAAGGGTGCAGAGTGTTGTTAGGAGACTCCTATTTCCTTAACAGCTCCAATGGCCAGAGTGGTTTAACAGGCAGCCTCTCTTCCCAGAGAGTTCTCTTTGATGACGGTTTCTATCATCATTCATTCTCTATGCAACTGTTGAGTCTACTTGTGTAAGTTTTTGAAAACTGTTCAATAATATATATGTTTTAAAGCATCAAAATAGAGCTTGATATTAGGAGCACCCAAGCCCTCCTTCCATCTCGATCTGTAGAATGTTTTGCTCTTAATCCTGCAGCTCTTCCCACTATTGATAAAGGCATTTAACAGGCACTGCCATCTAGCAAACCAGTGATCTGGGATGGAGTAGGGGAGAGTTTGGAACAAAAAGAGAAGCCGTGGAAGAATGAACATCTTCACAGCTGCCACCCTTCCCAGCCAACTTAGTCGCAAATGTTGCCATTGTAGTAGCTCTCTGCAAATGGTTCCATGAAGATGCCCAAGTTCCACCTCCGCAATTGGTTGTGTAAGCTTGCTCTCACAACCCCCAGATATCTGAAGACCCCATAACATGGAGCCAGGCCTGAGTGTGAGAATAGCCACTCCCTCTCAGAGGCCAGAAGATGTAAGAGGAGAATCACAGATTTGGAGTAATTTATCTCTAGTCCTGTCACTTCACAGAAGTGCAGCAGCAGCATTTTTAGCAGTTGAATACCCTTTTTTTGTCTACTCGGCATCAGGAGCATATTGTCTGCAAACAAATTTATTTTATGTTCTTGCTCCCCCACCATCACCCCCGCAATCTCAGAGCAAGCACAAATCTTACAAGCCAAAAGCTCTATTATAAGGACAAGCAGCAGAGGTGAAAGGGGCCAACCCTGTTGAGTGCCTCCATGTAAAGAGATGGTGGAGGAAGCAAGGCCATTAATATTTAGCAGAGCTTCCAATGTTGAGTAGAGCTGGCTAATCAGATGCAAAATAATTTCCCCCAACTTTAAGCTTGGTCAATGGGTGCTGCAGAAAGATCTGTTACACCCAATCAAGGGCCTTGAAGGAATCCAGTGAAAGGAGAGCTGCAGGCATTTTATGTTCCCAACTTCATGATCTTTACTCAGAGCCCTAGGACCAGTTTGGTGATATAAGCTGCTTTAGGGACTTTGGAAAATATTAAGGAAAGATGGGATAAGTATTGGACAATTATGGATTAGGCCAAGGTTCTTCTGGTACAGGGGGCTGGACCTTTTCATATTAGCCAAAGAACCCTGTGCATTACAAAGGGCTTTGGATCATACTCTAGTCCAAGGTTGGGGAATCAATGGATTCCAGCTCCTATGAGCCCCAGTCAACATGGGCGATAGTCAGGGATGATGGAAGCTGTAGTCCAACAAATCTAGGGGTGTGGTGTAGTGGTTAGAGTGCTGGACTAGGTCCTGGGAGACCAGGGTTTGACTCCCTGCTCAGCCATGAAGCTCACTGGGTGACCTTGGGCCAGTCACTGCCTCTCAGCCTAACCTACCTCACAGGATTGTTGTGGGGATTAAATGACGAGGGGAGAGGATTATGTACACCACCTTGAGCTCCTTAGAGAAAAGGTGGGATATAAATAAATAAATAAATACATACAGTTTGTGCAAGGCATATAGTGGAGCAAGTGGAAGAAACAATTGTCTGAAGTCATGTTTGAAAACATGCATATGGGATCTGCAGCTGGGCAAGGCTCCTATGTAGATGTTTTATCACATATTTTAAAATATGTCATTCTCCTAGAAACGTTATGGTATTTGACATGGAGGTATTCAATAAACTGAGAGGAATTTGCCTGCCCCACAAGGTGTAAAGGTGTCCTCAGACTCTTGTTATGAGACTGCTTCTTAGTTTTTGACATTTATCAATATCAAGATATCATATTATATACTGCATTTATTAATTATTATTTCTCATAGTAGTTTACAATTAAAATCTGTAACAATATTTAGCTTATATTGATTTATATGTTTGTCTGTATATTAACACATACATTTATAAGTATGTGCACAGACACATATGCAGTCAAATTCCAATAATTTTGTTCTGATTTTATCTGATTATATGATGGCAAACATTTTCAGCTCCTCAGACAAAGATAGAAATTAAAATTTAAATATTATGGCATTGCCATGGTGGTTTTGGAGCTCATCCTTTTTATAAAAGCACAGGGAATAGTCTTATCATTTTAATATTTAAAGGAGTAATTTTAAAATAAAATTACAAGTACTCTGAATCATTTCCCTTTTTGATTGTTTCAGCAATTTTACTGTTTCTTCTGAACCCTGATCAATATAATCTTTAAGGCAAACCTGTTTTATTCAGCCATTTTTGCTATTTTAGTGCCTTCACCTATCTTCAGCTGCAATTTGTGATCTACAGATTTCTTGTTCAGCTAAATGAGTTCTAGTGTTCTTTATTAAAATGTATCGCTCTTTTTAAAAAAATTTGGATCAAATACATGCTAGATATATGTCATGGCCCCGTCAGAGGACTCCTCAGATGAGGACGACTGGGGAGTAACAGCAGCAGACCCAGGAGCAGCAGGAGACACGGAGGAGCCTCCTGAGAATCCAGCTCCTTCTGCCCCTCAGCTGCAGAGCACCCCAGGGACAGCAGAGGCCCTGCAGCCAGACACAGACAGTGAACAGGATACTCCCCCCATACCTGCAGAACGTAGACAGCAGAAGGTCAGGCAGAAGAGAGGCAGGCCTGTCTCCTTAAGGCCCAAACGCTGAGGGCTCACACCTGCTGTCCATCCTGCTCTTTATAAGGCACACCTTGGCTGCAGCTTGGTGCTGACTGCAACGTCAGGCGTGGCTTTGTGTAGACCTAGTTTCCCTGCAGCATCTCTTTGACTGACCTCCTTGGCAATTGATCCCGGACCTCCACTGACCTCGCTTCTGGACTTCTGACTCGGCAAGTACGCTTTGGATAGGCTTGGCAGATTTACAACCCGACTGCTGGCTAAGGACTTTCCTTCCCTGCCAAAGACCCAGGAATTTCCAGCCCCCCTGACACTGCTGATGCAGTGTAGAGCTGACAATATATAGTCCTCCCAATTACGCATCTAGGCATTCAGCTATGCTCTTGGAGGTCACTGATTCATAGGGTCGCCATAAGTTGTAATCGACTTGAATGCACATGACAACAACAACGTGTTCTTACCACCCCTTCCCTCCTTCTTCTAGTTTTGATAGCTTCCGCTATTATACCAGTGGCTTCAGGTTTCAAAGACTGATTAGAGTAATGTGTTATTCTTATTGTCAGCCCCCAAACATTGCTGCTGACCTAGTTCAGAATAGATAGCCTATGGGGGAATCAAAACCTGCGTATGGCTGATAAAAGTACTATATTTGTATGGTAAACAACAGGATTAGTAAGCTTTGAGTCTGGCTCAGCATGAAGGAATACGACTCAATTGCAAACACGAAAGACGCCATATTCAGAGAGACTCGTGTCCCTTCATTTGTGCTTTTGGTGGGGAGCGGGCTTATTTCATTGTGAAAGGTACAGATTGATACATTCTAACAGTAAGTATTCATGCTTCTTTTGTTGAGGGGAGGAGCCATCTACCTTGAATATAGTATGATCAAAAGGATGGGGGTGAAATTGAGTATGACAGCCTCTTCTTGCCACCTGACTTGATCTCATGGGATCAAGTGAATTAGAAGTGGCCTTATATTTTCAGTTTTTCAAATTTCAACTCTCGCATATGATTAAGGGTCTCTGTCTTATAGTTCTCAGATTCTGTTTCACCAACAGTATGTCTTAGATTTTGGTTCCAAAAATACTGAACACAGGAAGCTGCCTTATACCAGGTCAGATTATCAAGTCCAGTATTGTGTACCCTGACTGGCAGCAGCTCTCCAGGATCTCCAGGAGAGATCTTACACATCACCTATTGCCTGAATATTTTTAACTGGAGATGCCTTTCAGTTGAAGCCAGGAACTGAGCCTTGGACCTTCTGTATGCAAAGCATGTGCTCTGCTGCTCCACCCGTTGCTGTCCATATTTTCCAACGATGTTTTTTACAAGTTTAACTTCTATCATTTGGGGCTTTGGCGGGTCAGAGGAGACATGATAGAAGTGTATAAAATTATGCATGGCATTGAGAAAGTGGATAGAGAAAAGTTCTTCTCCCTCTCTCATAATACTAGAACTCGTGGACATTCAAAGAAGCTGAATGTTGGAAGATTCAGGACAGACAAAAGGAAGTACTTCTTTACTCAGCGCATAGCTAAACTATGGAATTTGCTCCCACAAGATGCAGTAATGGCCAGCAGCTTGGACGGCTTTAAAAGAAGATTAGACCAATTCATGGAGGACAGGGCTATCAATGGCTACTAGCCGTGATGGCTGTGCTGTGCCACCCTAGTCAGAGGCAGCATGCTTCTGAAAACCAGTTGCCGGAAGCCTCAGGAGGGGAGAGTGTTCTTGCACTCGGGTCCTGCTTGCGGGCTTCCCCCAGGCACCTGGTTGGCCACTGTGAGAACAGGATGCTGGACTAGATGGGCCACTGGCCTGATCCAGCAGGCTCTTCTTATGTTCTTATCAATGTTTGCATGTGAGGATAAATTATATGACTACTGCATTTTTTATTCCCAGGATCACACAATAGCTTGGGGAAGCTGTTTCTCATTTTCATTTGGCAGTTTCTCATTTTCATTGGCAAATGATATTCATACTGTTTTGAGGATATGATAGGAATGTTAAGAGTTGTAAAAAGTATGGGATATGACCTGACCCGTTGCCTCCCCTCATGACCCTAGGGATTTTCTGATGATTCTCTAATGTTTTTCAGGATTTCCTCCTCAATCTGCATTGTTGAATGCTGGCACAGAATGAAACAAAGATCAGACTACGTGCTGGTCTACATGCTACCTGAGCTCCATGGGAGCTTGCTTCTCTGTGGTGAATCTCCAGGCCCTGGCTGTAGCATCTAGCATAGCTTGACATCTCAGTCTTCCAATGTATGGAGAGTTTCCACAGCAGATGTTCCTGGAGATATCTGTCATAGAAATTCTCCATATGTGTTATTTTTGGGGGGAGGGGAGGGATCTGCACAGCCAGCTGCATTACGCATTGGAGCTGAAATGTGGGAGTTACTGACAACAGAAAGTCTCCTACAGGAATTGGATAACATGTAGATTTGCCTTAATTTGGTTGGCTTGGCTTTCATTGATCCAGCAACCCTTGGAATAGGATGTGGAGAAAATGTTGCTGTATGTTGGTTGCCAGTTGTGTGCAGAGGAAGTTAGCTTTTAATGTATCTGATTTCAGAGCACTGTTCCTGCTTATTGTGCTCCCTCTACAAATTTACCCCATTGAGTCTGCTGGTCTCCAGAATTCCTGTTCCTTGTACTAGATTTTGAGAAGGGATACAGAATGTCTGCTGGCAATGTGCACATCCTGGGGCCTTAATTTTTATTTATTTATTTAGATCCCATCTTTTGGGTTTATAAAGGGCCTCACAGGCAGCTTAAAGGTGCACCCAACTCTTGTCTAATAACTTTAGTGCCAATGAAGTAAAGGCTCCTTAACACATTACTTTCCCCACTATGCAGACATAATCCCCATGCAAGGAAATAGCCATATTGTTTGGTATAATCCTTTGGCTGCTCATGAATGGGGTTCATTAATTGTGACAGGCTTTTCTTAATGGTCTGAGCCTCCTATCCAGATAACATAGGAACCAGTTTTCATATGGATGACTTGCCACACTAAGACATAGGAAAAGTATCATATCTACCATATATTTACTTCAGTACAGTGAGCAAAGAAAGACCCTCCGCTGCGCAGAGTGGTAAGCGGTGGTAACGCAGCCGAAGCTCTGCTCACGGCCGGAGTTCGATTCCAATGGAAGGAGGAAGTCGAATCTCCGGTAAAAGGGGTCAAGGTCCACTCAGCCTTCCATCCATCCGTGGTCAGTAAAATGAGTACCCGGCATATGCTGGGGGGTAAAGAAAGGCCGGGGAAGGAACTGGCAATCCCACCCCATATATACGGTCTGCCTAGTAAAGTTGCAAGAAGTCACCCTAAGAGTCGGAAACGACTCGCGCTATAAGTGCTGGGACACCTTTACCTTTTTACTGTGAGCAAAGGTGAAACAATGATAGACTAGTTCCTCATTTTCAAGGTGTTCATCTTTGGTGATGTTTGGTATAAATAAGTGTGTTTAGTCTGCTTACCCCAATGACAGTTGTGCTACCCACTGTTGCTGGGTGTCCAGTGTTCTTTATTTTTTATCCACAAGGTGCTTGGGTGGAGGCAAGAGGAACATTGCCCTCAATCCAATTTTAATTTATGTTTTAAAATTTGCATATTGAATGGATGGCATTCATAAGAAGAGGCTACTGGATCAGGCCAATGGCCCATCTAGTCCAGCATCCTGTTCTCACAGTGGCTAACCTGATGTGTCTCAAGCAGGGCCTGTGTGCAATTCAGCTAACTTGTTCTGTCAGTGCAAGGACTTTTATACAATAGAACTTCCCCCCTCTCTTCTCCCTGTGCCCCACATCTCTTAAATCTGTTCTGGCAGAAGAGGGGGGGATGTGCATGATGTGAGGAAGGGGGAAGCCCCATTGTATTACGCTAACAGAATGAGTGCATTGGATACCGCCCCCTTTTTTGGTAAGCTGCTTTGAGACCCAGATGCATTTAAACGCAGGGTAATTTTTTAAAAAATAAATAGGCCTCAGAGTCCTCACTGAGCCGAATCCCATTGGCTATGTCGTTGTGTCACCATGAAGACAAATCTGAGTGAGGGCAATGTTTCCAGTATTCACTCTGGCATCTTGTGGTTAAAAAGAAAGGGATGAAGGGTGAGAGGGGATTTCAGTAGTTTTGCCATCATTACCAAAAATAAGAGAAGTCTGTCCTTGAGGCAGTACAGATATATGAAATCTTTCACCTTCCTTCAAGTCTGAAAAGTTGGTTAGCAGACTTTTACCTTATCACTAGATACAGAGCTTGGAAAAGTTACTTTTTTGAACTACAACTCCCACCAGCCCAATCCAGTGGCCATGTTGGCTGGGGCTGATGGGAGTTGTAGTTCAAAAAAAGTAACTTTTCCAAGCTCTGACTAGATATCAATAAGACAGCGTCCCTCAAGATATTTCCCTTTAATATCAGGCATTCGTTTAATACTGAAACTGAAAGAAGTGGTCCGCTTTACTGAATCAGCAATATCCACAGTAGCCCTTAAGTTCACATCATTTTGAAGATGTGGGATTTGATACACTGAAAAGCAAATTCCTACAAATTAGATAATTTTGTCTTGTACACTTGATGTAATTTGGAAAAAAACTGCAGGTTTTCTTCAGTTCCAACACCATTTTATGTGCATAGTCAAAATGACTTCTGTCCATTGGTCAGTTTTGTTTTTTGGTTCATAAATTCTTCTCCACATGTCAGTGCCCTGATCAAGGACATATTTTTATATAAAGTCAAGTGCAACCAGGGATTAGAATGAGTTGCTTTGGGTGATTACCCAGTGGATTAAGACAGAGACAAACATATGTGTGAGGGGAAGATAGTCATGGAAGCCCAGTTTAGATGCCACTGTGGTAAAGACAAAGAAAGAGAGGGGGAGAAAGGCCAACTTGAAAGGGGTCTCATTCTATAAACCTTGCCTTACTAATTAAACTGGAACTGTAATGCTTATGAAGTTTTAATATTATCACCGTTGCAATCAAATAAAATCGTTTCAGCAATTTTGTTTGCCCGTCATCCATTACTAAGTGGAAAAAGAGAACCAGATGATGGTGTCTGATGATAATCCTCCTGTAGTAGATTACCTGATAAACCATGTTTTTTTGCAGTAGGGAAATAATTTTTCTGGAGCATTTCCTCATGACCAATGTTAAATTAGCATTCTGCATAATATATGGGCCCAGATATTATAAACCTTCATGGCTGTGGCTTAGAAAACATATTTCTAGGAACATCATTTGAGTCACCCTTTTTTAGTTAGATCTTTGCTTTCCTCTGCTTTCTTTCTGGCCTACCTAGACCTCGTATCAGAGCTGCTTCTACATGATTTCAGATCTTATTGCTTCTTGGAGCAGCACCATAAATTTCTTGGTGTTCTCTGAGTGGTTTTGCACGTACATACTGAACTTTTTTCCCCCTTCATCATACACCACACCACATGGAGAGGCATATATGAAGTTACATGCCACGTTTTATTTTTGGCGGCATGCTCCTCCATGTCATAACAGCAGCAGCATTCTATGTCTGGCAAGTGAGCTACTTCATGCAGGTATGCTTTAGGAGTGTAGGGTTACTTTGATTGTGTGGTGGCTGTATAGGCAAATCACACCCAGTTCTGCGTAATCCTGCCATGTCCTGCTTTCTGTGACTACTGCACCATATCTGATGTCGGTGCATATAATCCGTGTACCAACAGAAGCCCGCTGCAGACTTAGGACAACAGCATAATGTCACAAATAATGATGCTATGCTCACACACCCCATGTCATGCCCTGAACAATTATCTCATCTGTTGGATAGATTCTTCAGATACCATCTTTGGAGACCCTTTTCTGAGTGCCTGCAACAAGCGAGATACAGTGAACAGCTACTGTGGAGGGGGGCATATTGGTGGTAGCACCCCAGCTGTGGAACATTCTCCCCAGAGAGTCTCACCTGGCTCCTTCTTTGTGGTCTTTGCAGTGCCAGGTGAATAGTAATTACTCTTTTAATGGGCTTATGCAAGTGAAATCCATCGGTTTTAATGGGGCTGTCCCAAGTATGACTTAGCTGGACACAATTCCAAGTCTGCTGATGAAATATTCACATGTATGTAGAAACTACAATTGTTTCTGCATTTTGATCTATATATAACGGCCTGCTCTGCAGTTAGCTGTGAGCCTTTTCTGACTTTTAAAAAGTCTGCTGTCTTATCATTTGGTTGGGTCCAGACATATAGAGGAATCCAAAACCATGATCTGCTGTGTGGGTTTGATGAGGTGGAGGAGTCCCTCTGCCTGGCCCTGCCCAGAACCACCAGCTTCTGTCATGGAAGAGTTCCACTGCTAACAGGGGAGTCCTGCCTGCAAAGCAAACCCCAATACATCCATCCAAATAGTAGGGAGGTGGAAGCTACTGCTGACTGTTTCCTCACTGACTGTTGCTGGTGGAAACCTCTGAAATGGGGCATTTCAGGGGAGGGATGGGGCTAGGTCAGCACAGAATCTACTGGATCTTCAGCTGGTTCTGCTGCCATTACATGATGGAAACTCTGTTTTCTCAATTTAGGGGCTGGCACAGTAAAACAGTATTTTTTTCTCCCCCCCCCCTTTGGTAGCAAAACTGTGGATGTAGCAGTGGCTATGCCACTTCACTAAGACCCGCTAATGCAGGAGGAGTTTGGATTGCCCCTTTACTCATGCTTGGAGTAGATCCATTTAAATCTATGGAACTTGAAATAGCTATGACTAACTTAAAGTCCCATTGGTTTCAGAAGGGCCTACGCTAAGCATGTCTAAGTCTGGATCCAATCCATAGTGTCTGATTAATAGTTTTCTGATAGCATGCTTTGGTTCTTAATTTTATCGGATCCTATCTCCAGGGTCACTCTCAGAGAATAGCAATGAGTGACTGTCTTTCGGCCCCCTGGCAGTTGTGCTTTGGGGTGCTGCAGGGTACCATCTTGTCCCCCATGCTGTTTAACATCGATATGAAGCCTTGGGAGCAGTCATCAGGAGATTTGGGGTGAGGTGTCAGCAGTATGCTGACAATACCCAGCTCTATTTCTCCATAACATCTGAATTGGGAGAGGCTGTGAAAGCCCTTGACCACTGCCTGGACTCGGTGGTGGGCTGGATGAGGGCCAATAAACTGAGTCTGAATCCTAGCAAGATGGAGGCACTATGGGTTGGTGGTTCCCGAGTTCGGATAATTGGTCAGTTGCCTGCTTTGGATGGGGTCATACTCCCTCTGAAAGAGCAGGTCCATATTCTGGGGGTGCTCCTGGATCCATCTTTTTTGCTAGAGGCCCAGGTGACCTCTGTGGCAAGGAGTGCCTTTTACCATCTTTGGCTGGTAAGGCAGCTGTGGCTGTTTCTGGACCAGGATAGCCTGACCACTGTTGTCCATGCACTGGTAACCTCCAGGCTGTAATGCGCTCTACATGGGGCTGCCCTTGAGGTTGGTCCGGAAGCTGCAACTGGTGCAAAATGTGGCAGCAAGACTGCTCACTGGGGCAGGGTATCGCCAACATGTCACCCTACTGCTGAAAGAATTGTACTGGCTGCCCATTTGCTACCGGGCCAAGTTCAAGGTTCTAGTTTTGGTGTACAAAGCCCTATACAGCTTGGGACCAGGATACCTGAAACACCATCTTATCCCTTATATACCCAGCCAATAACTGTGTTCTACAGCAGAGGGCCTCCTGCAGATACCATCTTATCAGGAGGTCCATTCTGCACAACCTAGGAATTGGACCTTTAGTGTGGCGGCACCTACCCTGTGGAATTCTCTCCCCTTAAATATTAGGCAGGCGCCATCTCTGTTATCTTTTCGGTGCCTATTAAAGACTTTCCTCTTTCCACAAGCCTTTTAAGTTGAGACCTATCCCAGTCTGCACCTGTGTTGGAATTGCTTTTTAATATTTTTTTTTTTAAAAAAAACGATATTTTTTTAACCCTTTTAAAAGATGCTTGTAAAGCTTTAAAAAAAAATTTTTTTTAATTGTTTTGGTGTATTTTAAGATCTGTTTTTATGAGATTTTGATGTGTTTTTAGCCCTTTTGTTTGCTGCCCTGGGCTCCTGCTGGGAGGAAGGGCAGGATATAAATCAAATAATAAATAAATAAATAAATAAATTTTAGGGGAGGGCTGTTGCTTACTGGTAGAGCACATGCTTTGCATGCAGAAGGTCCCAGATATGATTCTTGGTGTCTCCAGGTGTAGCTGGGAAAGATCTCTGCCTGTAACCCTGGAGAGCCACTGCTAGTCGATGCAGAGCTACAGTAGATGGAACAATGGTCTAACTACATCCAAGGCAGCTTCCTCTGTTTGTAAACTGCTCTAGGAACTGCATTGCTGAAGGTGCAGTATTTAAAATAAATGAATAAAATCTGTCCTAATGTGAATTTAAAAATGTTGCTTCTTTAGACAACTGACCTCTTTATTTTTCACAGTTAAGAAGAGCTCCTATCACAGGTCCTAAGCCGACTTCCCTTCTTTCGACCTACTTTCTTCTGTGAGAGAGTGAACAGACTGCTTAGGGTTAGCAGTTAGTCTCTTTGACCTGTGGGGATTTTAAGGGCAACGGTCAGGTAGTTCGTACTCTGCAATACAAGATCGTTGTTCGATTTTAGGATTTTAAAGAGAATGTTCATTCTCACAACAGAAATTATGAAGATGCCTGACATTTCTTTTTCCTGTGTTAAGAATATCATCTGGGCAGAAAGAAGTTCCTAAAGGAGCACTATGTTTTCTGACTTTTTAAAATTTCACTAATATAACTTGTTCAGAAGAGGCTTTGTACTTTAATCCACCCTCATTGTTAGACAATTTGCTGTCTTGCAATTAAGTGCAGATGGCTTGGAGCT
The DNA here is from genome assembly GCF_030035675.1 of Rhineura floridana. Classification (NCBI taxonomy): domain Eukaryota; kingdom Metazoa; phylum Chordata; class Lepidosauria; order Squamata; family Rhineuridae; genus Rhineura; species Rhineura floridana. The sequence goes on from NC_084484.1 coordinate 96,987,442, forward strand.
GTAATGCAGATAAGCAAGAATGTTGACGACTGTTTCAATTTCCGGGTTGGATTTCAACTGTAATCCAGGTCCAAAATTAAGAAAACAGTTTTTATCTGATCTTTAATGCTCTTTTGCTGTAATCACTGAAATATGTTGTTTATGTAAAATAATACCTATTTTAATATTTAGGGAAGAACTAAATCTCATAAGAATATTGGCAGTTAGAACCTCCCAATTTATTATGCTGTAAAGCATGGTGTAGTAGGAAATTCAAACACCTGAAGTTAGGCTTAAATGAAGTCAGTGCAATACAAGCAAGCAGGATTTACTGTTAAAAAGAAATGTTTCATGATAGTACAATCAATGAAAGTGTATATTAAAAATATTTTTCCATATTTGACAGATGAAAAGTATTTGAAAGACCTTGTCTCTTGTTCAAGTAATTTCTGATTCCAATGAGATCTTTCAAATATCTTTTTTTTAAAAAGCCAAGTATAGTATACTATTTCCAATAGTTTCTGGTTATTAACTAGTAGACTTATGGACCAGTTCTATAAGCCACTGAATTGGCAACACAGTGTTCCCTGTGATATGCAATGGCTGCTGCACCAGCAAAGTGACATTAATTATGACAATGCATAATTATCTTTAGCTGGACCAGGATGTTGGGTCAATGCTCTTGTGCCAGCAATTTCTACTATTGCCATGTGTGGCCTAGACAATGTTCTTCAACCTTGGGTCCCAAAATGTTGTTGGACTACAACTCCCATCTTCCCCAAACAACATGGTCAATGGTCAGGGATGACAGGAGCTGTAGCCCATTAACATTTGGGGACCTAAGGTTGAAAACCAGTGGCCTAGATCATTTAGCTGTGACGTGGGTAAGACCTGGTCCCTGCTGCTCTGTCTGTCTCATTTCCATCTAGTCTACCAGGATGGGGCCTTGATTAACTTAGGGGCTGTTACTGGGGGCAGCATTTAATTTTGGATAAGATGTATTGTTTTTGCTGCTCTTTGGATTGTGTTTTTTTGTGAGACCTTAGTATGTATTATTAGTGGATTGTTTATTCATGGTGTATGTTTATTAATATGAGATGTTTGGCCTGCAAATTTTTTTATGTCTATTAAATCTTTGTTATGTTTTGTACTTATTAGTGAATTATCTTGAAATGTAACTTTTTCTGATGTTGTGAGCTGCTTTGAGCTGGGCTTTCCCATGGAAAAGCAGCATGCAAATAAGATTATGATCATGGCTTAGTGGAAGGGTGGGAAACATTTGGCCTGTGGATCAGGCTTGGCCCACCAGGGGTCCCAGTTTAGCCCATGAGGTTGTTCTCTCCAAACCTCTGCCCTGCACCTGATGTCATAGTGACATCAGGTGTGGAGCAGGTACAGATTATTTATTTATTTGACTTGTTAGTCATTTTTCTTCAGAAAAATGAACCCAAAGCGACTTTCAATCAATAAAAAAGCTTAAACCAATATAAAAACTTAAACAAAATAAAAAGTTTTAAAAGATGCACAAATATAACAGTGGTCAAACAGCTCACCCACTAAAAGAAGCCACAACATAAAGAGCCCTCCAAAAGCCCTCCAGAATTTGGAGCCAAATGCATGAAAGGAACAGTTGGGACACTGAGGGTGTGCCTTGCTTCAGGAGGAGGAAGCATTTCCACTGAACCTGCATCCCCCTTCTTAAGCAAGGCATTTTGCAGGTATTGGCTGAGGGAGTTTTCCTCATGCAGCAGGTGACTGCAAAATGCAGGCTCCTCCTGCTTTCTCTGTCTCTCTCTGTCCCCCCCTCCCCATCAGGTTATAGGCAGAAGAAAGAAGTGCTCTGCCAGTCCTATCCTGCGAGTCCCTTACATTGTAGTTCCAAAGTGTCCAACAGACAAGTGGCTGTTGGGTGTTTAAGAACCCCATACAAGAAATTTCAACATCTGTCTATCATGACACATCAAAATTCAAAGAAGTCAAGAGGAGCAGTGGGATGGGGTTGGGTTACGTAGCCCAACATCAACCCTCCCCTCCCTACGTAGGCACAACATGTCTCAGCACACCTGAAGCAAAATGCCCAGCCTCCCTTTTCTAAGTGGCTGCAAAGGCTGCTCTCTGTGGCAGCAGGAAAGTGGCCCTAAACAGACCAATAGGTTCATATTTATACTGGAGTATTAATCAGGTCATTTGCTTTTGAGAATCTTGGATATTGCATTTTGTGAGGACAGGCTGGGGATCTTGAACAAAGAATTACCCCTTCCGAACAGTCATGTAAACATGTATTTTATGCAGGAAATGAGAAATTAAGATGAAACGGGGTTGCTTTAATAGTGAGAAGTGATGTAGCAAAAGCAATTAGGAGCTATAGCACAAGGTCTGAGCGAGTGATATCAATGAGATTAAACGGGAAACCTATTAACATAACCATCATCCAAGTATACGCTCCAACGTTAAGCGCAGAAGAAGAAGAATTGGAGAGATTTTATACAGAAGTACGGGAGGAAATTGATCACACACCAAAACAAGACATGATGATAATCATGAGGGACTGGAATGCAAAAGTAGGGAACAGAGAAGAACGAGGAATTGTGGGGAAATGGGGCTTAAGTGACAGAAATGAAGCAGGAGAAAGACTTATTGAATTCAGTGAAGCCAATAATTTGTTTCTTGCCAACACATTTTTTGAGCAACCAAAAAGACGACTGTACATGTGGACATCACCAGATGGTCAATATAGGAATCAAATTGATTATATAATTGGAAACAGAAGATGGAGAAGTTCCATACTTTTGGCAAAAACAGGACCAGGAGCAGACTGCAGTACAGATCATGAACTGATCGTATTGAAAATCAGAGTAAAGCTAAAGAAGACCAACAAAGCACTCATAATGCCAAAATACAATTTAAATAACATCCCAGAAGAATATAAAGATCAAATAAGGAACAGGTTTGAGGCTTTAAACTTAGTTGACAGAGAACCAGAAGAACAATGGACTGAAGTCAGGGACATTATCAGGGAAGAATGCAAAAACACAATACCTCTAGTTAAAAAGAGAGAAAGACCTCAATGGATGACTGAAGAAACTCTTAAAATGGTTCAAGAGAGAAGGAAAGCAAAAGCAAAAGGAGATAGAAACACGGTCAGAACCCTAAATGCAACTATGCAATGACTAGTACGTAGGGACAAAAAAACCTATTATAATAGTTACTGTATAAAAATAGGAAAGGACAACAAAATGGGAAGAACAAGAGCCCTATTCCAAAAGATTAGAGAAATGAAAGGGAAATTTAAACCACGAGTAGGGATTTTGAATAATCAACGGGGGAAGACACTGACTGACCGAGATAAAATAAAAGGAAGATGGAAGCAATACACTGAAGAACTCTGCCAATGGCTGAGGCTGATGGGAGTTGTGGTCCAACAACATCTGGAGGCACACCGGTTGGGAAAGGCTGCACTTGAAGCTAAAATGATGAAACTGAGGTTATCATACTTTGGACACATCATGAGAAGACATGATTCACTAGAAAAGACCATAATGCTGGGAAAAACAGCAGGGAGTAGAAAAAGAGGAAGGTCAAACAAGAGATGGATTGATTCCATAAAGGAAGCCACAGACCTGAACTTACAAGATCTGAACATGGTGGTTCATGACAGATGCTCTTGGAGGTCTCTGATTCATAGGGTCACCATAAGTTGTAATCGACTTGAAGGCACATAACAACAGGAATCCATGAAAGTTTATACCGTAATAGATGAGTCAATCTTTAAAGATGCCACAAGACTCTTTATTGTTTTTGTTGTAATATTCTAACACAGTTACCACTCTGGAAAGAATTCTTAGCCTCCCACCAACCTACAATACTTTGTATTTTTTGTGGCAGGGGAAATAATGACAGTTACTGAACATAAGAACATAAGAACATAAGAAGAGCCTGCTGGATCAGGCCAGTGGCCCATCTAGTCCAGCATCCTGTTCTCACAGTGGCCAACCAGGTGCCTGGGGGAAGCCTGCAAGCAGGACCCGAGTGCAAGAACACTCTCCCCTCTTGAGGCTTCCGGCAACTGGTTTTCAGAAGCATGCTGCCTCTGACTAGGGTGGCAGAGCACAGCCATCATGGCTAGTAGCCATTGATAGCCCTGTCCTCCATGAATTTGTCTAATCTTCTTTTAAAGCCGTCCAAGCTGCTGGCCATTACTGCATCTTGTGGGAGCAAATTCCATAGTTTAACTATGCGCTGAGTAAAGAAGTACTTCCTTTTGTCTGTCCTGAATCTTCCAACATTCAGCTTCTTTGAATGTCCACGAGTTCTAGTATTATGAGAGAGGGAGAAGAACTTTTCTCTATCCACTTTCTCAATGCCATGCATAATTTTATACACTTCTATCATGTCTCCTCTGACCCGCCTTTTCTCTAAACTAAAAAGCCCCAAATGCTGCAACCTTTCCTCGTAAGGGAGTCGCTCCATCCCCTTGATCATTCTGGTTGCCCTCTTCTGAACCTTTTCCAACTCTATAATATCCTTTTTGAGATGAGGCGACCAGAACTGTACACAGTATTCCAAATGCGGCCGCACCATAGATTTATACAACGGCATTATGATATCGGCTGTTTTATTTTCAATACCTTTCCTAATTATCGCTAGCATGGAATTTGCCTTTTTCACAGCTGCCGCACACTGGGTCGACATTTTCATCGTGCTGTCCACTACAACCCCGAGGTCTCTCTCCTGGTCGGTCACCATCAGTTCAGACCCCATGAGCGTATATGTGAAATTAAGATTTTTTGCTCCAATATGCATAATTTTACACTTGTTTATATTGAATTGCATTTGCCATTTTTCTGCCCATTCACTCAGTTTGGAGAGGTCTTTTTGGAGCTCTTCGCAATCCCTTTTTGTTATAACAACCCTGAACAATTTAGTGTCATCAGCAAACTTGGCCACTTCACTGCAGTGTAAGTGTGCAGTGTCGGTAGAACGTCTCCTGTTTCACCCTCGGTACCCATCTTGGTTGCCAGGCCCGGCCTCCAAGAGGTCTTCTGTATCTTTAAAAGTTGTGATGGGGTAAGGGAGAATTCTACCTTGTGGTTTTTCCCACTACAGTGTTGCAAGAACACCTGCACTTGGCTGACTTTCTCTTCTCCTAAATATACAGGATCAGTCTCAGGCCCTGAGCCTGGCAACCCTACCCCCATGTGTAATAATGCTGACCTACCTTTATTTAATGATTATTAATCTTAGGCCCCACTCTTCCAATGGAGCCCAGGGCAGCAAGCAACAAGGGATAAAATGATAAAAACATTTTTAAAATGATTTCAGTGCAGATGAAGACAAAGTTGTTCCAAGAGTTACTAAAAAAAATGGATGTGAAGTGCCATGAACACTCTATGAAGCACTATATAAATGTTGTTGTGCTGTTCTGTGGCAATATTGCCCTTCATGGGTCCAGTTTTGTTCTTACAACCCTCCATGCCCATTTTTGCACTGATGGGATTGCAGCTGGAAAGCAACATACCAGGGTGTTGTAAGACAAGATTCTGCTTTCAAAGCAAGCCGTTGTGAATGCCACAATACCTGCTCATATTGATAGGATCAGGACTTATCAAGTTCCTATAAAGCTGAAATTGTGAAATCTTAACCCACGTATAGATTAAATTCTCTTTTTTATAACTGTCCATGTAAGGACAGTGTTTTGGATCTGCATACACTTCTATGAATTAGAAACCATTTGCTTTGCAGCACTAGGTGCTGTCTTCTCATAACTGACACAACATACAGTCTTGCCAAGGAGAAAGAGGATACGTTACCACTAGCAGACAAAGTTTACCTTTTGCAAGTATTTTGACTGGATATGGCACAACTAATTTGCTTGATGCAGGAAGAAAATACAAATTCATTTGAATACATCTGAAGGATGTGACTTAGAAGGAGAAGCTTGTTCAGCTAGTGTAAACTTGTCAGAACAAGCCTAAATATGGCAAAATGTATTGCTTTCAGGACCATCATGTTAGCAATGAAATAAATTGGTATGAAAGACAAAACCATTTCTAAGCTACATATCCAGAAAATACACATTGTAGTCTGAAGAGTAGATAGGTCAATTTGCTAAAAATGTCCCCAAAGGTCAACTTTCCAGTTGATTCCAGCTTCGTGCCTCATGGAACTGTCAAGATCTGGGCTGTGATTTTTGTTGCATCTAGATCTGAAGCCAAGTTGAGATGGGTGGGAGTTTCTCTAGTAAACTCTTCCACATGAATTTGCAGTGGAAACTTCAATACGTATATTTCATTTCATTTATTGCTTATATTCTGTTTTTACTTCCTGAGGAAAGCTCAAAGTGGTTAACAGCAAACAACAGCAAAATTTCAGAATAACAAATGTAGCAAGACATAGTGCAATATCAAAATATAAAACAATCCATAGTCATATTCATGTCAAAACAATAACACATCTATTAAATCAGGGGTGGGTAACTTTTGGCCCTCCAGATGTTTCTGAATGACACCTCTCATCATATCTGGTCATTTGCCATGCTTGCTGGGGCTGATGGGAGTTGCAGTTCAGCAACATATGGAGGGCCAAAGGTTCCCCACCTCTGTGTCAAATCCATAAGAATCAGTTCAATAACAAGGGTTCTCTTTCTGGCCTTAATGTCTGTACCCCATGTTCCTGTACTTAGCTTCATTTGTACAGTGGTGGGAGTTGTTCCTCCATGGAAAGCTCTCCACTTCACTGGAGGTGTCTAAGCAGAAGCTGGACAGCCCATCTAACAAGAGTGTAGTTGCAAGAACCTGCAATGCAGATTCTGTATTGAGCAGGGGATTGAACTAGATGACCTCCTGGATCCTTTCCAACTCTATTTTCTTGATTCGGCAGGTCTGTATTAAACTTTATGCTAGCTGTATCTAGATTAGTGCATCTGAATAGTCTTCCAACCTTGTGCTCCAGATTTCTTCACCCTGATGTGTACATCAGATGGGTCAGATGGAATTCTGGATTCACTATTCCACAAATGGTTTTCATTCAACATTCCTAATTATGGGTGCTGCTAGGCTTAAGAAGAGTGGGGATGGGAGATTAAGGTGTAAATATATTGTATTTGGTAAATCCATACTAAATGCCTACCAACTGTCTATTTAAATGTGTAGGACTGATTCTTTCTGTATCCCATTCTGGGAGCTCTTCTTTTTATATTTATTGCAAGAGAATAATTTGTTTGGGAATGTTACAGGTTTGCTATTGATCTTTCCTAGTAGCAAAGATGAGATGAAAAGATGCTGCCCAGGATTCCTCTGCTAATTCTGGTAGCTATAATAATCAAAATTGAGTAATCTCTCTTAAAACAATAAACTATTGCTATTCTACATAGTTTAAATCAGGGATAGGGAACCTGTAAATATCTAGATGTTGTGGAATTCCCAACTCATATTAGCCCCAGCTGGCATAGCCAATGGTGAGGGCTGAGGATGGAGGGCCACAAGTCTCCCACCCCTGATTTAAATGCATTCCCCATAACTACTGGCATATGGAAATTTAGTTTAGTAAAAGAAAGGGATTATTTTTTCTTCTTTATATTTTCTTCTTTATATATCATTTTCTTCTTTATATATCATTCAAAGCAGCATATTGCAAACATGAGATTTGTAATGGAGAGCGTTGCAGGGGTGAGGCTGTGCTGGGACCATCAAGGGGCAAGCTTTCTACCTGCCTTCCACCTTGCTCTTTCTGAAATCTTCCTGGGGACTGCCCTTTGCCAGGAAAATGAATGTATTTGGCTTTCAGGCGGGTGTTTTTTTAAAAGTTAACTTTTCATTGTCTTACATTTTTGCAGTTTGTAATTTTTTCACATGTATTTTGTTTATGTGCATATTATTTGTGAGTTGCTTGGGAGGCCTTTTTGGCCAAAAGATGGCATAAAATGGCATAGAAATAAACTAGTGCTAAATTCAACATGGCGTGCTGCCAGTTTAGAGGCAATATGCAGCCAAGTTTCCAGAGACTTCAAAGCCTGACAGAAAACATGATACTGCATCTTTAAGAAGTGCTTATTTGGCATTTACTTATTTAGTTAAAGAACATCACCAAGTAGAACTCCCTCAGGACAAGTAGATAGCTTATTGGGCCCCATGGGGAGGGTGGTAATTAAACTCTGAAGGAAAGCACTGATGTTAAGCTAAAAGCTTGTCTTTAAATAGTAATACACTTGCAATGTAAAGTGGTAGGCCCTCGGGTGCCTGTTGACACAGCGTTAGGAGCTGGCATATATATATATATATATATGTATATATGTATGTATATATGTATATATGTATGTATATATGTATATATGTATGTATATATGTATATATATATGTATATATGTATATGTATGTATATATGTATATATATATATGTATATATGTATGTATATATATGTATGTATATATGTATATATATATATGTATATATGTATGTATATATATATATGTATATATGTATATATATATATGTATATATATATGTATATATATATATGTATGTATGTATGTATATATATGTATGTATGTATATATATATGTATATGTATATGTGTATGTGTATGTGTATGTATGTATGTATGTATATATATATATATATATATATGAAACTGTTGTAAGCTCATCTACATGAAGTAGTGTGATTCTGCCTGAGGGTGTGGACAACAGGGAGTGATTAGCAAACGTCTTTTCCCCTGCTACTCTGTTGCTTTGCTAACATGCCACTTGTCACGGAGAAATTTGATACACCATATGCCAGGCTGCATCTACAGAGACCCCCCTTGCTGATTGCTCATTGAAGAATTCATCTTTGGCATATGAGGTGCTGTCAAGAGGAATTTCTGAGGGCAAAGGAAATATGTTGGAAGGAAAAGACTCCTCTTGCTTTGCCTTTTCTTACCACTGCATCTATTTGTTTCCAAGTGATTTTTTTATACTGTAAGAGCCAAACTAGATGGGACACCACTTGTGTAATTAGCAAACGTGTGAATGGCATTTTAAAAGTAAAGAGCAGGTGCGGGGAACCTGGTCCAGACTGGGAGCATGGTGTATGTGGCATAGACAGCGTGAACCCTTTGCCTCCTGCTGCAGCCACAGTCTAGATTGGTGCCCCTGTACCTGCTGTTTGCATTAGAAGAAAAGCTCCCACTGGTGTGAATGGAAGCTTTTCCCCCAATGCAAATAGAAGGGGTGTGTGTAGAGGGAGGGGGATCCTGATCTGGATCCAGACCACATTAGGAGAAGAGGTTTGAAGCCCCACCCACCAAACAGAGTTCCAATGTGGCTTGGAGGCCCACACTTGATGTTCACAAGTGAAAATAAATGATCCACAACATCAGAAACTTAATGGTGGTAGTTGGGCGATCACCATAGGTGAAACCCCTATTATGCTCTATTTCCTAATTCCAGTAGCTTTCCCATGTCCCCTATAAGTAGAGAAATTGACTGCATTGGATGACAAACCGCTTCTAGTGTAGTCAATTTCACTAGTTTTGAATCCTAGTGCATTTTTGGGAGGGAACAGCAAACTTCCACTTATTTTTTCTTTTTAAAGACACATTCGTTTTGCATACTAATAATAACAACAAACATTTTAAATTACTTTAGAAATAGATCCAAATATGGGCTAGGGAAGAGAGAATTGCTTGTCATAGTCACTGGCCAGTTGGTAATCCCCAACAATCACACTGAAGCCTGTACATACCTCTTGTAGCAGTGATGGCCATGCTTTCAAGAGGCTTGTTTTGCAGTGGTAAGAAAATCTGCAGAACCAAGTTGTCTACACAATATGGTGGTACACAAAAAATAAGCATACCGACCCATGGCAATATTGTCTTTACAGTACTACTGTCATGTTTCTGGAAATACATAGCTGGAGAGAGGATGCACAATGAGCTAGGGATCATACAGGCATAGCTGCATGCCAGGCATGAACTAAGTTGCTCAGGCACAAATTCAAGCTCAGGGATGGGGAGCCTATGGCCCTCCAAATAGTGCTGAATGATGCCTCCCATCATCCATGTCCAATGGTCATTCTATCCAATGTCCACTGGCCATGCTATCTGGGTCTGATGGGAATTGTAGTCCAATGACATGTGGAGGGCACCTGGTTAGGGAAGGCTGCTCATGAGGCACAAAGCAGCTTCCACACATTTTTTCACTGGGAAAGTAAAGTTCTACCATTAATTAAAAATCTTTAAAAAAACCACCCTCTTTTCATTCAGTTTGGTAATAATATAGCGCACCTAAAAAAACCAGTAAGGACTCATGCATAGGGGTATAAGAAGGTACAGATTTTCATTCCAACCTGTGTTCGTTGCATGGGGTGGTGTTTCTTTTCCTCTGAAGTTTGGTTTCTGGCAAAGAATACATCTGCTGTGGCAGAATGTTACAGAATTAATTTTGTAATTAATTACATTATGATTCCGTTATTCCACACAATTTGTTTCACTGCAAAGGAAACAATGCAAAGTTTAAAAGTCACAATTGCATATTGTTTGTGGACTGAAAGCAATAGCATACAGCAATCGTGGGGGTGCAAGACACTTTTTCTAGGGGTGCGAGGCTTTGTTCCAGATATTTTAAAAATTCATTTAAATAGAAGCAGAAAATTAACTATACAACCAGAGATTTTGGAATTAAAATAAAAAATGAATGGTATTTTTTCAGGGAGTGCGAGAGCATATTTTGGAAATCCAGGGGGTGCTGGCAGTGGAAAAGGTTAAGAATCACTGCACTAGATTGATTTCCATTCCAGTCATAGGACGAATAAGTGACATGGACAATTTCCAGTTCTGTTTCCTTCTGAATTCTCTGACATCCCTACTGATGGATAGCTTCTTTAATGCCATACTGAGAAAGGCTGAAAGCTTGCACCATTTTTGCTGGGGGATTCCAAAATACAGAGCCATTACCATGAAGCACCCTGTCATCCTTTTTGCCTCTTGAACAGCAGGGACTTTCAGCCAGGCTTCTTTTTCTGATCCTAAAAGATGGCAAAATGTGCTTCTTATGTGAGGCCTAGACCATAAAAGCCTTTATAGATCAAAACTAGTCATTACAGTACCAGTGCAACCCTAAACATGTCTACTCAGAAATAAATCCTATTGAGTTTAGTGGGACTTACTCCCTGGTAAGTTATCCTCAGGACTGCAGTCTCTGTGACATGACCAGGGACTGCCTGACTCCCTATGTTCCATCTCGATCACTAAGACCTTCCGATGGGGCACTTTTGGTGGTTCCCTGTGCCCCTGAGGTTCAGTTGGCTTCCACCACAGACTGATTTTTTAACATGGCAGGCCCTGCCCTGTAGAACTCCCTACCAACAGAGGTTTGGCAGGAACCATTTCTCCTTTCTTTCAGGCATCTCCTGAAAACTGAACTTTTTAAACAGGCCTTTTACTATTAATTTTCTTTTCCAACCGATGCAGTACTTATGGATGCTTTTATTATTGTTTGTAACCATGTTTTTATTGGTTTTCATTCTATTTGGTTTTTGTATGTTGAAATGCCACCTTGACATACTTTTATGAAGAGTGTGGCTTATAAATATTTTAATAAATAAATAAACATTTCATATGCTTCCTATGCATTTGAATAGGAATGCATTACGAATAATCCACATTATGCTCCTATGTATCTACCCAACTTACAAATGCAGTATGAAAACTAGCAAGTGTGCATGGGTGTGTGTGTGTATTTTTTCATTTATCCACCTCTGATCGTTCATGCACTCTGTTCTTGTCATTGATGTCATACTGGTCTAATGTTCTCTGGTTGTCAAAGTAACTCTATCATTTTGGCCCATCCAGTCATATTAAATAAGAATGTCAAATTGTAGGCAAATCAGACAGAGAAGCGAGTCTGGGGGAGGGGGTTGTTGGTGAGAAAACTGGGGGGGGGGGGAAATAAGTCAAATGTTTCCTAACTGGAAATGAGCAACATAAGCTCTGACAATCTATTTTTCCGTTGTTGGGCTTTGCACCTGGGTGTTCTAAGTCTTATTTTTAGAGACTGCCAAATGTGTTTTATTCTGCATTTAATTTACCTTGCTACCATTGCCAGTATTTTAAGGACTAAATATCTGTGACCAGGAAGATTTGAAATAACAAAAAACTAAATTATTCTGCTGTAATTTTAACACCGCTGTTAAGGGAATGTATTTTAGTAGGAAAGTAAGTACAACTATGATTTTGTGGGAAATAAAACCCTAAGCCCCTAATTCTCCTGAATGGATCTGATAGATGGTTGTCAAACAGATTAGATCTGTGTTCAGATCAATTTTTTTTTTAATTCCACCAGTGAAATGGGTAATGATTTTAAAGGCTGAATATACTTTTAACCTTTAAAAAATATGAACAAAGCTGAATGCAAAGAATGATGAATTAACATTCAAGACATTCTCCTGTACAGGTCTCTGCTATAGTCACTGTGATTAACAAATGTTAGGGTTAATTCATTTTTTTCATTATTTTCCCCTAATTAATTCCTTTATTTTGCAGTTCTCAGATTCTCTTTTGGAACTTAGGCTGCAATCCTGAACATGTTTACCTAGGAATAAGTCTTATTTAACTCAATTAGACTTATAGTGGAACATATCACTGTCCCAGCCTATCACTGCTGAAAATGAGAATAACTTGAACAGAAGTGAACAAAGTGAACTATGGCAGAGAAAGCTAATAGCATTCTGGACTGTGTTAAGAAGGGTCATATCCAAGATGGTGGCAATACAGACAGATGTGTATACCGCAAACTGTGGTGTATACTTTTGCTACATGGAAGTGATAGAAATGTAGGAGAGTTTGTTCTGTGAAGTGTAATTGAATTTCCTGTAAATAGAGCAGTCAGTATTTTGAGTAGCAGTGCTAGATCTGCCTTCCGTGACCTTGGTGCCCTTGGGATGTTTTGCATACAGCTCCCAAAGCCCCAGTCAAAATGACTGTAGTCCAAAATATGTGGAAGTTGGAGAAGGCTGATCTAGGTTATAGATACTAAAATCCTAGTGGCTCTGAACCAGAAAGACAAATTCTCATGTATTCAAGGATAAAACAGTGTTGATAATTCATTAGTCTGATTTATGTGAAAAAGTAAACTTAGAAGGCATGTATTCAGGGGGGAAAAACAAGAAAATCTGAAGAAAAAAGAGCTTGAAATGGAAAAAGCAAAGAGCTCAGGTTGTGGTGAAACCTACAAATGGCCACCAGTGATGCCTGCTTTATCAGTAGGTAATACTGATTATTGTTATCTTATATAAGTTCTAAGCCTTCCAAACTAAACTGTACTGACAACTGTAAAATAGTGTGATGTTCCAGTATATAAAAAAGCACTCAGCATTAAGCACTTCCAAGTGACCAATTGTTCAGCAATTCACCCTCCACCAAATGATGAGGCTCAGAAGTTCTCACAATTTTATTTTCTTAAAGTGTTCTGTTCACAGAACTTCTCTCAGCAAGAAAGATCAGAGGAAGCCTTCCAGGATATTTCAGAGGTTTAGAAATGATGATACTGCCTGTTTTTAGCTTCCTTATAATTTGCTTTCCTGAACTGTACTAGACATAATTAAACTTAACTGGGGCAAATATAGACATTTCTGGTTCTTTTATTTCAGTTAGTCATTCACTGAATCTAGATGATTTATTTATTTTATTTATTTAACAAAATGTATATACTGCTTGAATGTAAAGACCTCTAAGAGGTTTACAAAAATATTAAACTGCTCAATAAAACAGTTAAAAACAAGCAATTAAAACATTTTTAAAACAATTAAAACAGCTACAAACTAAAAAGATTAAAGCAAATCAACATCTATGTGTCTGGAAAGGCTTGCTTAAACAAAAAAGTTTTAAGCAGGCACCAAAAGTAATACAGTGAAGGTCCCTGACTGATGTCAATAGGCAGGATGTTTTGAAGAGTAGGTACTGCCACACTAATAGAATGATTTCTTACAAATGTGGAACAAGTATTATGTGGCCTCTGTAACAGTGCCTGCTCCGCAGAGCAAAGTGCTTGAATAGGCACATATGGGGTAAAGCAATTCTGTAAGTAAACTGGTTCTAAGCTGTTAAGGGCTTTCTATAGCAGTCGTAACACCTTGAACTTGATAAGAAATTGGCGAGCAGTGTAGATCTCTGAGCAGAGGTGTTATATGTTGACAGGGTCTCACTCCCATTAGTAATCTGGCTGCAGCATTCTAAACTAATTGCAGTTTCTGGGTCAAGTGCAAGGGAAGCCCCACATAGAGTACATTACAGTAATCCAGTCTTGAAGTCACCAATGCCGCTGCTGCTGCCGCTGCTGCCGCCGCCACCTACTACTACTACTACTACTACTACTACTACTATACTATTAAGGCCAAGCTCTCCTGGTCCAGGAATAGCCGTACTGTAGGTGTAGCTGTTAAAAGATACTTCTAGCCACTGAGACTACTTGGGCCTCCAGTGATAGAGCTGGATCCAGAAGCACCCCCAGACTTGTGAACTCAAAGTTGGGGGTTTTGTGGGATGTTAAGTTAAAGTCTGTCCCTGGGAAACTGGTAAAAAGTCTTGTTAAAGATAAAATAACCAAGCATACAAAAGAGCGAGCCTTGCTGAAGCAGAACCAGCATTGCTTCTGCATGGGTACTTTGTCTCACTAACCTATTACAGTTCTTTGAGAGTGTCAACAAGTATATAGATAGAGGTGATCTGGTTGGCATAGTGTACCTGGATTTTAAAAAAGCTTTCGACAAGGTAGCTCACCAAAGCCTCCTGAGTAAGTTTAGTAGTCACAGAATAAGAGGAGAGGTCCTCTTCTGGACCAGGAATTGGTTAAGTAGCAGGAAGCAGAGAGTAGGAATGGCTTTTCAGTTTAGAAACATGTTTGAGTACATTTCAGACCTTGGGCACTATGGTTTTCTCTGTTTCTGATTTTATTCTGATGTTTTAACTTCTTTTTGATTTTAGGTTTATGTTGTATTTTTATATTTATGTACAAATATTGAGAATTTAAAACAATGACAATGACAACAAGAAGCAGAATGGGAAACGCTGTCAGGAAAAGTTTATTTGTTTATTTCCATAACTGGGTTGTATCCAATGCTGTGCAAGTGGTGGTCCACTCAAGCAACAGGTCATCCCCCAAACCTCTAGAGCAGATTTTAAAGGTGCATGGGGGGCTGCAGGGGAGAGGAAAGGAGGAGGTAGCTTTGTTTTCCAAGGAGAAGTCTGTTGCACAAGTGAAACAGCAGCGTTGAATACAACCCACAGACTGGAAACAAAGCCCTGTGAGGAGAGACTGAAAGAACTGGGCATGTTTAGCCTGGAGAAGAGAAGACTGAGGGGAGATATGATAGCACTCTTCAAGTACATGAAAGGTTGTCACATAGAGGAGGGCCGGGATCTCTTCTCGATCGTCCTAGAGTGCAGGACACGGAATAATGGGCTCAAGTTGCAGGAAGCCAGATTTCGACTGAACATCAGGAAAAACTTTCTAACTGTTGGAGCCATACGACAATGGAACCAATTACCTAGAGAGGTAGTGGGCTTTCCGACACTGGAGGCATTCCAGAGGCAGCTGGACAGCCATCTGTCGGGAATGTTTTGATTTGGATTCCTGCATTGAGCAGGGGGTTGGACTCGATGGCCTTATAGGCCCCTTCCAACTCTACTATTCTATGATTCTATGATTTTTACTCCACCCTATAGCCAAAAAGGCTCTCAGAGCAGTTGACTAAAACCACTTTTAAGACCATCCCTGCCTTCAGGCTGATAATCTAAAAAGACATGACACAGAAGGAAAAAGGGAATAGGAGGGAGGAGAGAAAAGCAAGCTCAACCACAAGTTCTCATAGTTTCAGTTTTTAAAGTTACAATTGATGCCTGTGGCCATTCTGGCTGGCTTGAACATCCCCCTTCTCCACTGCCCAGATTAGATCCAGGAGCAGAGCTGGTGACAATCTCCAGGCCATAAGGACAGGGCAGCTCCTGCCACCCGGACAACTGATTTGGCAGTTAGAATCCTTACTGGGCTTGATGGAGTCACCAATGTCAGTGCCATTCCATCTCACCTATAAAATACTAATGCATGCCTGCCACATAGTATGATATACAATAGGGTTACCAGGTGTCTGGCTTTCAGCCGGATTCTCCGATTTTGGGGGGTCCCCTCTGGGTCTCTGGGTAACTCACCTTAATCTCCAGACTCTCAGCTTCAATTAAAAAAAATTAAGTTTCTAGGTGGTCTAGTTCCCAAGATACACACCAAAACATCAACCGCCCCCTCCCCACGACTGTTAAATCAAGCAGATCTGTTATAGCAGCTCCTAGCTCTAACCCCGCCCTTTCAAAATTGCAGCCAATAAGTGAAGCCAGGATTGTGATTTGTTGACCCAGGCAGTGCCTAGACTCCATTGCAATGTCAGAAAATGGTGATTTTGAGATTTTCAGTTTGTATGAGTAAGTAAGAATATGGCTTAAAGTTTTTTCTCTCTTGTGTGCAAGAGTCAGACCCTGGGCTGTTGAAGAGGGCAGTGCTTTGAAAACCTTTGCAATATGAAAGTATTTAATCCAATACAAAACATCTTTAAAAACATTTTTAAAAGCTTTAAAAACATTTTTGTTTAAAGAAAATGTTTAAAAACATATTAAAAAGCAATTCCAACAAAGACACAGACTGGGATAAGGTCTCAACTTAAAATGCTTGTTAAAAGAACAAGTTCCTTATCAATTGAGGCTGCAGTTTTCCCTGGTTGAGTAAGCCCCATTGAATGCATTGGGACTTGCTTCTGAGTAAACAAACATAAGATTGCACTATAAATATCTTTACAGATTGTGTAAATAATAAACATATTTGATAGTCATGCTTATATAAATATTTCTGCATACTGTGTCCCAATAAGTATCCGATTTCACCCTATGGTTGTACAATACTCCATTTACGTTTTAAGTATGCCCTTCTTCCTTGGGGCGGTCATGGTTCTCCATTGTTTTCATCCTGAGGGGCAGATAGGCTGAGAGATGGTGAGTAGCCCATGGTCACCCACTACACATTATAGCTCATTTCCATTTTGAAAAATTAATTAAAACAATTTACATGCAGGCAAAATTTATTAAGTGGATCCACGCAATACATTCAAAGCACATCCAACTTGCATTTAAAGCGCATGACTTCCCCTAGAGAAGTTCCCCCCTCACAGTTATAGTTCTCACCACTCTTAACAAAGTGCAGTTCCCATGATTCTGTGGTGGGATTCATGTGCTTCAAATGGTTGTTGAATGTGCTTTAAATGAATGGTGTGGATCTGCCCTAGGTGTGATGTGCATTCAAGAGTGAATTGAAAAGAACAATTTTAAAGATACTTTTTTAAACAGGGGAAGGGTTGTAGCTCATTGGTAGGGCCTATGATTTGCATGGAAGGTCCAGAATTCAATTTCTGGAAAAGACTATTGCTATGTAGTACCAAATGGCCTGAGTCAGTATAAGGCAGATTCCTTTGTTCCTAAAAGTGGGAAGAGACTCAAGGGCCACAGTGACTCCAAAATTTATTTATGTATTTTATTCCCAACAGTTCTATACTGCTTTACTGTAAAAAATATCAAAGCGGTTTACAGAAAGAATTAAAACGATAAAATTATTGGCAAAAACAGTTAAAGACATGTATTTAAAAACATTCAAAATAATAAAACCAACAATGAGTTAAAAACAGATTTAAAAACACAATAGCTTCTACATGCGTGGATAGGCTTGCCTAAACAAAAATGATTTTAGCAGGTGCTGAAAAGAGGCGCCTGCCTAATGTCAGTAGGCAAGGAGTTCCAAAGCGTAGGTGCTGCCACTTTGTTGTTGCTGTTATGTGCCTTCAAGTCGACTTTGACTTATGGCGACCCTATGAATCAGTGACCTCCAAGAGCATCTGACATGAACCACCCTGTTCAGCTCTTGTAAGTTCAGGTCTGTGGCTTCCTTTGTGAAATCAATCCATCTCTTGTTTGGTCTTCCTCTTTTTCTACTCCCTTCTGTTTTTCCCAGCATTATTGCCTTGTCTGTTATTATTATTATAGTTTATTTCTACCCCGCCTTTTGGCCAAAAGGCCCTCAAGGTGGCTTACAAAAAAAATAAACACAAATATAAAAATACATCAATAAAAACAATACAATTTACAAAAAGCAGCAGTTACAATGAATGACTGAATCATGTCTTCTCATTATGTGTCCAAAGTATATGTGTCCAAAGTCAGAGGAAGGCAATGGTAAACCACCTCTGAATACCATTTACCACAAAAAACCTATGAACAGAGTATCCAAAATGCTGCCACTCTACAGGACTGATTTCTTACAAGAGCAGAACAAGTACTATGTGGCACCCATAACATGGAAAGCACAGCTTGAACTTGGCCTAGTAGCAAATCAGCAACCAATGCAGATTTCAGAGTAGAGGTGTTATGTGCTGATAGGATCTCACTCTTGAGAGAGCCAGTGTGGTGTAGTGGTTAAGGTGTTCGACTACGACCTGGGAGACCAGGGTTCGAATCCCCACATAACCATGAAGCTCACTGGGTGACCTTGGGCCAGTCACAGCCTCTCAGCCTCATGAAAACCCTATTCATAGGGTCGCCATAAGTCGGAATCGACTTGAAGGCGGTACATTTACATTTAGGATCTCACTCATGTCAGCAATCATGCCGCAGCATTCTGCATTAACTGACTGGCTGCCAGGATTTTTTTAGTTTTGGTTTTCTATTATGAATCCTGACTGGTTGTGGGATGCTAAGTTGTCTGCCTTACTCATAGGAATGTTGTTGTAGTTAGTATGGTATTGCATTTAGGAAAGCATCACTGTCTTTTGTTTTTCATTTTCTGTTTGCATTTCATTTACCTATAACCTCACTCCCTTACATCCATAGGAGCAACAAGAGTGGTTGCATGTGCTCAGCTCAACCCCGTAAAACCCACTGATGATTAACCTTGTGGGTTGCATGGCAGTTTGTTTCTTGCCCAGTAGTGATAAAAGAGAATTCACATATTTGAAAGTATGGCTGCAATTGTTGTTCCCAAGGTGCTGCCTGTGAAGATAGACCAAACCATGTGTATTTTCGCTTTGTCAATTATTACTCACTGGAATTGGGTTGGCTGTCAAAGTGAGTTTATAGCAGCTCACGGGGTAGATGGAAAGAGTAGAGAATCTTCTTACTCTTACTCATTTCTCAGACTTCTTTCTGAAGTGAAGTAAAGACGTTTGGAGCAGCCACGTTAAAAGATAAGGGCAGGGCATTCCAGGCAAGGGGTTGCCAACCCTGCTTGGATATGGATGTCTTTGCAGAGGATCCCTAGTCAAGCTTTACCAACAGAACAATCCAAACTATATCTACTCTGAAGTAAGTCCTGTTGAGTTCTATGGGGCTTAGTCCCTTAGTAAGTGTGTTTAGAATTGCAACCTTCAGGGGCATCCATCTTTACTCCCGAATGCTCCCATCTAACAATCTCCACAACACTAGGCTCTTTTTTTCCTACAATGGCCTTCTGGTGACTGGCCTGGCCTGAAGGCACTTAAACTCTTCTTGCCGAAAGCAAGTAGGCTAGATTAAATGTTCCCTGCCCAGGCTTCATCTTTTAGCTAAGATTTCTATCTTAATTTCCAATCAGATTTTTTTTAAGTGTACGCTCCAAGCAACTGTGATTGATGCTTAATGTATCATGCTTAATGACTTCACTTGGGCCCACCCCGTGACATTACTCGGGCCCGCTGCATGACATCACTCAGGCCCACCCCTGAAATCTCAGGTTTTGGGATGCTTCTGACCTAGCAACCCTAATATACAAGTATTTTTTATACTGTCTTCTAGTAAACCTGTAAGTGTTTGGAAGCTTATTAGGGGCTTCTCAGTGCAAAGAACAAATGCAAGTGATGACCACTACTGATCTTCCATGTGCAGCCACAGGTAAATGGTGGGAACATTCTAGGATACAATAGGCAATGATGAAGCCCACATCTGTCTTACTGTCTTGTCCTAACCATGAGTGGGAACCCATTACTGAGGGTAGGTAGAGTCAGGTTGGAATTGCAGGACCTTGGATAGCTCCAAGAAGACAACTTGCTCTGACAAGGTGCAGAGCTCAGTTGAAACCTTTTATCTCTTTGGAGCCAGACTACCCAAACCAGGTTCCACCCCCTTCCTGAAGAGTGAAGAATCTTTAAGGGGTAACTTCCTGACCTGTAGTCTAGCATTCCATCACCTCTCATCTACTGTCTGTACTGAGGAACAGGCACTGTAAGGTTCCTGTTTCTGAGGAATTTGACTCCGGGGTGTCTCTGAAAGCTCTGGTTCAATGGGCTGCTGCCTGACAGTTTCAGGCATGGTGTTGGGGTCTTGGTCTGACTTCTGTACCTCTGTGGCTTGCCCTGCAGGTCTTCCAGATCTAGCTTGTTCCTCCTCTGTGTCAGTCCCGGTTGCTGCTCAGGATCAAGGTCATAACACCAAGTGAGCTGTGTATGGACCTTAGAACATGATCTAGAATCCTGTACAACACACAGGGAGTTTGAAGCAGGCATGCAGAGCTTCCTTGGGAGATATTAATGGGGAAAGTGCTCCCCAGGGGCAGAAAATTTGTGCCATGGGCTATCAGCTACCAATTTTGTGCAGCACTTAATATCACTCCATATCAGCTATCCCAAAGATCAACTATCAAGTATCAAATTTCATGAGTGAAATATAGATATCAAATATTCAGAGAATAATTGAGCAACTGGGGAATTTTTTGAGAATATTTGATAGCAAACTTGGCAAATGACAATTCTGAGAAGGATTTGTAGGAGCATACTTGTTTCACCTGTAGGAAAAATTTGGCAAGACAATTTTTCCCATTGTGTTTTGATAATTAAGAAAAGGTCCTTTACCACCCTTGAAATCTCATATGGAAATCTTACAAGAACATACATGTGAGAAGTGCTTGATCTGTAATCTAAGAATCCAAATATTCAACAGCTGCTACTGCTCAATGGACGGAGAAGGCAAAAATGAGATAACCTTGACAAAGAACTCATCAATTTTGCCTTTTTGGGGGGAGGGTTTTGATACTGCAGCAAGGTTTTCTTTAGAGCTGTATGGAGTGAAGACTTGTCAAAATCACTTATTTTTATCAAACTATTGTGTGTGTCCAAGTGCTGGGGTGATGCTGCATACGATACAATGTCTTTTGGAGGGGCAATCAAGATGGGAGAAATAGCAGGAGTTGGGCTGCTTAACCCTTTCCCTACTTGCCCTTTCCAAATCACATGTCTCCCATAGCTCCCCCCCACCCCATAGTTCCCAAAAGCAGGCAAACACATCCCTCAACAACTGGTGGGATTATTTGATTGGAGATGTTGTGGTGGGTGTATGTTGTGTAACCCTTTCCCTGCTCACCATTCTTGTGAATTGCCCCTCAGCTGTCCACCTGCTGTCTTGAATTCCAAATGTGGATGAATATGCATTGTCCCTAGGACGTAGTCCCATCTTTATTTCTTCCTACAAATGTCCTGCAGCTTCCCACAATGAATTGGTTCTTTGAGGAAGCTGACTATTGAGGCTGTCAAGGCTCTGAAAACATTTAAATTTCTGGCCCTTTACTTGTATATTTATCTTTTAAAATGTTTAAATTCATAAATATATCCTTACTATTGGCTTTATCATCGGTACACATGTATATACCTGAGTGTATACCAGAGAGCTTTGGCTATGGGGCGGTATACAAATGTAATAAAATATACATATTAGCTATGATTTAAAAGTTTTTTAAAAAACCCAGAGAGCAACAATGGAAATTTTGTTTAGGGAAACTGCCCAGATATATATGTAAAATTGTTGCTCTCCGGGGTTTTTAAAAAACTTTAAAATCATAGCTAATATGTATATTTGTCACAATCTCTTGAATTTTCTAAAACTTTGGATTGGTCTTTACATTATTTTATATAAAATATTACAAAATATGTTTTGTCAGGGCTAGGAAGATTAAGAGCTCTTATTCTACTAGGATGCTAAATGGATTGCTCAGGCTTTGCATACTAATTGGCCCTTGGTAAAGATTTCCTAAAATGGGTCAAGAGCTCAGCTACATGTCTAGCCCCTGGATTTTTTATGTTATTTATTGAATTCCAATACTTTTTCTTCCGCCCATCTACAGAATTTGAATTGTATTTAATCTCTTATTATCCTTTGGTGATTTGAATTCCTTGTTGCCACATTGTGATCTTTAATTATTTCTGTGTCTGTGTCTGTGTAGTGTATCGGTGACTTGTTATCTCTAGTGGTTCAGTCCTTCTACCTCTCATCATAAAGAGCAAAACATTAATTGTGGTATGAACTTTATTAGACAAGGATCTCTTTCCTTTCCTTCACTTCATAGGTGCCCTCTAGATATTGTGGATGATGATGATGATTAATTAAATTTGTTAGTCACTTACTACAAAAAACTTGTCTCATAGCAACTTACAATTTAAAAACAAAGAAAAACAAACATACAATACCAAATTTAAAAATGCATCAGAAGATAAAAGAACAACTCCCATCAGCCTCAGACAGCATAGCCAATGCTCAGGGATCATGAGAAGTGTAGTGGAAACATCTGGAGGACACCACACTGGGGGAAGCTGGATTGCTTTGTTGGATGAAGCAAGCTGTCACCTACAAAGTTCATGGCTCAATAAATCTACTCGCCTTTACAATGTCTCTTGCTGTGTTTGCTGCTATTGACTAGCCCAGATAATTTGTGTGTTTTTTAAATTAATTTCAAAATTATACAGTACATACATATGGCATCCCATCCCTTACCTCCCTAATGAGATTGACAGTACAATGAAAAACTAGCCCTATTTTGATCTCACTCTAACCCTTTCCCTTTCTATCAAAATTCAACTCAGGTATATAAGACTTAGCAATAACTGCTACCTATTAACTAATAACAAATCAGTTTTCACCTCATTCCGGCCAAGATACAGTTCTGGAATTCATTCTGTAAATTTGTCCTAGGGTTATATGACATCTTTAAAATCAAACTTTAAATAATAGCATCAACACAACAAAATAAAATCAGGATACAACTAGGTTTTTTTAAAAAAACAAACAATACAAAACCTACCTAATACCAACTCAGGGCTGCTCTAACATAAACCTGCATGGTTGTAAATATATAACCCTTTTCTTCTACCCCCTCTGCATCCAATTATTTATTTTTCATTGCTGGGAATACTTATATAGTACCTCTATCATGTCTCTGTGTAATATCCAGATATCTAGTTTATCAGATGGTCAGCTACCCTAACAGTACAATTATAGGCATGTCTACTCAGAAGTAAGTTCAGTTCAGTTCAGTTCAGTTTGGTTGCTCCCTAAGTGTGTAGAGCAGGGATGGGGAATTGAGTCTGGCCACTGCGCCAGACTGGTCTCTTCCCACCCCCTGTAGGCCAAATTTGACAGGTGCATGGGTCTGACCACCTGTCAGTCACCTGACATTCAAATGACAGAAGGAGACCATTTTTGGAACACACAGTTTGAAAATAAAATGTGTGGGCAAATGCACAGCCTATGAAGCGCCTTTCAAAGTGTTCTGCAAGACCCAACCATTAGCTGATAGATCTTGTGGAGCCATTGAGTGCTTTGGAAAGGCTTCACAAGACCCAACAATCAGCTGATATTAAAATAATACAGAATCCTTTTTCAACAAGCCTATTAAGTGGATGAGAGCCAGTGTGGTGCAGTGGTTAGAGTGTTGGAGTACGACCTGAGAGACCAGGGTTCGAACCCACACACAGCCATGAAGCTCACTGGGTGACCTTGGGCAGTCACTGCCTCTCAGCCTCAGAGGAAGGCAATGGTAAACCATCTCTGAATACCACTTACTATGAAAACCCTATTCATAGAGTTGCCATATGTCGGAATCGACTTGAAGGTAGTCTATTTCCATTTTCAATAAGTGGATATTTTTATCCCAGTCTGTATCTGTACTGGACTTGAAATGGTTTTATATATGTTTTTATTGTTGATACGTTTTGTTTAAATCACTTTGAGATCTTTTCTAGGACAAGATTCATAAATGGAATAAAATAAATGCAATAAAATTGATGACTAGCATAAAACAGCCGAAACAGCATAGTACTCAGGAGATCAGATGGTGGTACTAACCACCAGGAAATGCCCACCAAGTTTTCACATGCTGACAAAATCCCCACTGATAGAGCCTGCTTAATCTCAGCACAGAGAGCATTCCATATGATGGGCACCATAACAGAGAAGTCTGGGTGTAAGTGTACCACTTTGCTGCTCTCATCTCTTCAGTTTCTGCAACCTCTGTTCTTGAGTCTTTGGTTGAGGTGCATAGTTCACACACTAATTAAAGATTTGTCATATGAGAAAGCTGAGCAGTCATGTTCTTACACTTCTTCATTGTATACCTAGAATGTACAATGCACACTGAAGAACGAACTCATTCTGTCACTTGTTCTTTAGTTCAGGTGATCAATTATCCACAGCCCAAGTCTTTAGTGAAAGTTGCAAGTAAACAGAGAGTGCTGCTGTGTTTGTTGTTAAATTATTTATTAAAGTCAATATTGCTACATGACAAAAGAAAAGCAGATGTGAAGATACTGATATATTTTAATGAAATATAATGTGGAGAAAGCCTTAACTGTAGGATACAGAAAATGCCAGAGATTCATCAGGAAATTGACCCAACAGTAGATACATCCTCTGATATATATGTTTGGTTCTTTTATTGTTTGTTTGTTTGTTTTCTTTTCTTGATTTATTGTATTTATTGTATTTATACATTGCTTGTTTTTTATCTTTTTGTACACCGCCCAGAGAGCCTTCGGGCTTAGGGCGGTATATAAATAAAATAAAATAAAAAAATAAATAAATATAATGCATGCCACGTGGTTGCATTGTAGAGGCACGTCAACTTGTGAACTCCCCCACCCCGCATCAACTTGGCTGGATCAGTTGCCATTTAACTAGTCTCTTCCTGCTGCTCTCCCTTTCTGAGGTAAAAATGGTAGACAATAGTGCTTTCTCTTCCTCTAAAACAGAGCAGAGAGACAAAGCACTGTTTGCTGTCACCACATGGGGGATAATGGCAGAAGGCTGCTAACTGATCCTTGATGATGTCCATATTTTCTCCTCAGAAACTGACAGCAGTGACCCCTCAGTTGGAGGGGGGGGAGGAGGAGGTAAGGAAAGCAGCCATGCACCCCACACCCCTAAAAGATAGATGAAATGGTTCTTTCCATTGGCAAAATGGAGAGGACCAATTTCTATTATATTTATAAACCACCTTGAGTGCATTCAGAGAAAGGTGGTATATAAATGTATAAACAATGCAATAAATACTTTTATTCACAATTTTCCTGCGCGTATGCATGTGTGGCATTTTCACTTTGTGCTGTCAAGGAAACTCATTTGTGTGTATGTATGCACCCCCCACCCCACACAGAACATTCTTTGTCCATGATTTATTGCAGAGCTCTTCAGTTGAACACAATTTAAAAATAAAGTTAGCCTTTCTACCTATCTGGTGGAACTGTTCAGCTAAGGTGACCAAACGTTTCCTTCACATAAAATATGAAGTTTCCATATTTAATTCACAGTGTATATGCAATAGGTTATGAAATAGAAAACCTCAGTATGACATCTATATAACTGATAAAATACTCATATTTGGATGTTAAATTCAGGATCATGACTATCACCCTTACTTTTGAGGAATTTTAATCCTTATCATTCCTCTTTGCAGAATGTAGTCCTATATATTTAATTTCTGGAGTTTCAAAAACAGACTTAAAGAGAATTTGTTAGTCTTCTTATCCAGGAGAACCAACTAAAATGTGATATTCCCTGCTGCTTTCATGATTCTTGAACTCTTAAGGTCTCCTCAGAAGAGTACCTCAGACATTCTAACAATGTGTGACGAGGAAGTAGGGCTGCATCAATGAGATCTGCTCCCTGGTGTACAAACATATAGAGTGAAGTCTGTGGGAAATGAGCCTTCACATGTGCAGCTGTATGCATGAAGATTTGCACATGAATCTGGAACCCTGATCAAACAGGGTCCTAGATCACGTGAAAGCCTTTGCAGCTATAGCTATATGCAAGAAGGTTCCCTCTCTACCGACATTTGCACTGTGCACATAGATGCCAGGGAGCAGAGCTAAGTGGTCCAATCTTGCTCCTCCCTCACATACTGAAAGAACGCATAAGGCATTATTTTGAATAGGGCTTCAGTTGAATACTGAAAGTAGATTTAATTAACCATGTTGACAGCACTTTCTCATTTTAACATCCTTCCTTTGAGAATATAATTTGTGACACTTTTAGTGACTTAATACTTAATTGATTGTAAGAGGGTCAAGGTTAACACACACTCTGATAAAATGATGATAGGTTTATTGCTGCATGAGAATATACATATGACTTTTCAGGAAGGAAAAACACACAGAGAGATGATAGAATAGTGAAAGGGCTTGGATCTGCTTAATTTTTTTTTATGCCAATGTTACCCAATTTAAGACCACAGTTTGTGTTGAACCAGAGAATCCAACAAAATATCTTTGCTTGCTGTGAAGTTCCACATTACAATGCAAGCATGCTCCATTACAGACTTCCCTTTTGTCTACAACTGCTTTTTCCAACCTTAGGGTTGCTGGAATACAACTCCCATCAAGCCCCAGCCAGCATGGCCAATGGTCAGGAATCATGGGAACTGGAGTCCAGCAACATCTAGGGACCCAAAGGTTGGGAAAGGCTTGTCTAAAAGGCAACTTGTCTTGTTGTTGCTTTTTTTTAATTACAAAATTTTTGGATAAACTACTAGGTGTTTAATCTTCCCTGATTTTATAAAGGCCTTTCACTGTTCTTACTATGAAAAACTATTCCAGGCTAGCGGTAGCACTCTCCAGGGTGGCCAGATGCAAAAGAGAGTAGGGCTCCTGCATCTTCAATGGTTGTGAAGAAAAGGGGAATTTCAGTGGCTTAGCTTGCTTAGCTATTAGTCACGTACTGGGGCATTTCACAGAATATATGTTCGCAATTTATTGATAAATTCAGAACACATAGGAAATGCAAGCAACATGTGAGATCCTTTTTTTTAATCCTCCCACCCAGCTACTCTGTGTGTGTGTGTGTGTGTGTGTGTGTGTGTTCCTTCTGAAGTGACCCCAGCACAAGCACAGTTCCAGTAATTCTGTGACAGAACAAAAAAGAATTATTCCATCTCCATAGCAACATCAATTCACATTCTGCAGGTACAGCAGCTGCCAGTTAGGCCAGTGACTAAATGAAGGCTCCTGAAGCCTCTTTGTGCTGCAGCATTTGGCCAAAAATAACTTGGCCTGCCACAGTTTCCCACAAGCCCACAGAGAGAGGAGGATTAAACTTACTGGCAAGCAGACTATCAACTCATTTAGCATCTTCAAGCTGAGATGAAGAAAACAGTCCCTGTAAACACGTGTGTGTTTGTCTGTGTCTGTGTCTCTGTGTGTGGAAATGTTTCCAGTTGGCACATTATTTTCAGGGTCTAAACAGTAAAATATTTATGCCCTTGAAAATAATCTTAAAATATGTTCCATCAACTTTACCCCAAGGACGTAAAACTTAATTTGTTTTCCTGCTGAACTATTATGATTGCATGCATACAAAATTGGAATTAATTATCATGTTTTGCAAGTGACAAAAGATAAAAAGTAATAAGTTGCTTAAAATTAATTTTAATGGAAGTAAACTAGATTTTTTGTAAAAAAAAATCTGCTTTGAGGTTTAGTGATTTTTAAAACTTAAAAAATGAGGTCATAATAACCTTCAAAATCATTATGAAACAGAAGCTCGGTCTGTTAGTATAGGGTTTTTATGTCTTTTTCCCCTATCTCACTTAGTTATGCTGTTTGAATGTGCTTTGTATAAACTCAGTCACGGGTACATGTTTACATAGACAAATTTAATGTATGGGGAAAACATCTTTTTTGAAACATTGGGGAAACTGAGATTTTTGGGAAACATATTTTCTGTAGATATATTCAAACCCCACATTTATTTTTCTTTAAGAATAATATTTATTTATGTAATAGAATTTCTCATCTGCCCTTCACCATAAGATTTTAAGACAGGTTACAAAACTATGAAAGTACAATACTAAAACAATGTACACCAGAAGAATAGGGAGGGTCCCAAAATATATATATCTAACATAATCAATATGTTAATCTATTAATATAGATTATGCAATCCAACCACCACCCCTGACATCAGGCAGGGGGGTTGATGGATTGGAGGTGGCCCTCCACTCAGCTCTGCTGGATGAGCCAGCCACCAACCACCAGCAACAGAGTGAGGCAAAAGTCATTCTGTTGCTTCCATCCTCTTCCTTTTGCCCCTGAATATGCGGATGGGCAGAAGGCCTACTGGCAATATCTCTGCCACTGGAAAGCCCTGAAATGGGGTGTTTTGAGGGTGGGGAGGGGGCAGGGCTGAGTCAGCCCAGGATCTGTTGGATCCCAAGCCAGTCTCACTGCCATTGTCTGATGGCATTGGGCCCAATATGGAACTGATTGCTACCCCAGATGGGAACTGGCACAGAGATCAGGGCCAATTGTCCTGCTTTCTCCCACTTTCTGCTGCTGCTGTGAGCTCCACATAGCCCTACCAGTGGAGGTTGGGTTTTGAATTGCTCCCTAAGGCTGCAGTCCTAAACCCCACTTTGCTTGGGAGTAAGCCCACTGAATTCACTAGGATTTACTTCTTAGTAGAGATAGTCTTAATTGCAACGTTGGGCACCTTATTATATGATGAATATGTATTTTATTATTATTGAAATTACAGTGAAATGGCAAACATATCTAATCCTAAGAGGAAAGACTGTGCTTCCTATGTGGCAAACATAGAATCATTACATCACAAAAGGTGATGTAAGGTAAAGATGAAATTGTTCCCAGGTTTCCAGAGCAATGGTCTGAAGCCAAGCAGGTTTGGGTCTGATGGTCATTATCCGGATGAGAGGCTGTTTTGAACCCCAGTGGGCTGGATTCTGAGTCTCCCCACCCCGTAGGCCACTTTAGCAGGTGTGTGTGCTGCCCCTCTGTCAATCACTTGACATCACCAAGACATCAGGTGACCCAGCCTCAAAGGGGTTTGCTGTAAATGTTGATCAGCTGATTGTCATCTCATTTTGGGCTGGGATCAGCTGCACTGCTGAGTTCCCCATTGGTAACTTGATAGTGCAGTAGATCCCAATGGGTTTGCTCTAAGTGCTCATTGATATTATTTATTTATTTATTAAATTTATATCCTGCCCTTCCTCTCAGACCTTCCTCTCAGAAGGAGCCCTTACAGGAAGCCTTGCTTTGAGCAAAGGAACATTTTGTTCTTTATCAGCGCAGCTCAAGTGACACCTCCAGAAGATCTTTTGTTTTGGCAGCTGGAATGCAAGTTGGTAATGTAAAAAGGAGTGTTTTTCCTTTGTAGGATCATTTTTCCTTTGTGTCTCAAGCCAAAAGTTCAAAGGAAGACTTAGAAGTGTGCTCTGAGAATACTCCAATTCTTCATTTGAATCAAAAAGTTGGTACTTCTTATATTTAGTGTCTCTTCTATTTATTATTTATTTTATTTATTAAATTTCTATCCTGCCCTTCTTCCCAAAGGAGCCCAGAGTGGCAAACACCACAATTAAAATAAAATAAGAAACATATTTAAAAATAATTTAAAACATCTGAAAAATATTTTAAAACATGTAAAACAGTCACATACCCTCACCCTAATAATTTAAAGGTTGCCAGGAACAGTTTATTTTAGATATTAAATGCCTGAGTAAACAAGAATGTTTTTAAGTTCTTCGTGAAAGTTAATAATAAAGTCAAGAAAGTCCATTCTACAAATGGAGAACCACTGCCAAGAAGGCTCTGTCATGGGTCACCCCTCTTCACGGTGACTGAAAAAGGTGCCAAACTTTAAAAGTGCTGACTTTTCATTTTTGCTGCAGCTTGACATTTCCCACGCCTGACGTCAGGCATTGGAAAGGTGGGCATAGTATGCCCAAAATGTCCTGGGAGGCCAATCCCACACCTGGTATAGATGCTACACACTAGTTTGGTACAGAAAAAGCAGCCCAGTGAATATAAGTAAGACTACTCAATATGGCTTTTTTGTGTGGGTATGGCTCAAGAGGGAACTATTTAATAAATTTAACATCAGCTTTAACTGATCTGTGATATTGGACTATATAAAGAGAGAGTATTAGCATACATTTTTCTCTTTGGAATTAGGCTAAGTTTGATTCCTACAGCCATCTAATAGGAATTGCAGCCTTTGCTGTTGATAAATATTTGCTTTCAATATGCCATGCGGGTAACATATCTCTTTATCTTTAAAAAAATGTGAGTTTTTTCAGTTGTGGAATTTTTGGACATAGTAAATGCATGTTCAAAATGGCTGTTATAATATATTTTAAATATTTTTTTCAGGGCAAAAAGCTAAATATTTTTAAATATTGGGCAAAGGTGTTTACATGATTTACATGTCTTTGCAAGTTGCATCTAAATAAGTTACATCTAAATAACGATTGGTCAGAAGGTCTTTAGGTATAAGACATCTTTATGATGTAGGTTGCTTACAAAATATTTGTAAGAATGCTCTCTGAAAGGGGTCTAAGTTGAATAGTTTGTAAAATAATAAATAAATCTTATGTATGCTTTATTTTTCCAGATTTTTCTTGCTATATTATTGTGGTGCCAAACCATCTATATCTTAAACAAAGGCCTTCTAGTATGACATCTAGTGGGCAGTCCAGGAAGACATTTTTTTTCCTTTTTGAAGTTTCACCCACATTAGAGAAAGGTGATTAGATTTGTTTGAATAGCCTGACATATGTAACACAGGCTTTCCCTGAAGGGTGATGCTGTGTTGATATATTAATTTGGCCTACTGATTTGTGATGTATGTTGTACTTGTTTTATGAATGCAATTTTAATTGTTGATTTTGTGCTGTTCCTTGCCATGGTTTTTTTTTTAATGTTGGTGGTATGGATGTTTTTGCAAATAATAATACATGCAAAGCAATGCATGACAAATACAGCTCCTCTGAGAGATTTCCACTGACAGCATTATGCTTTATCATCTTGGCTTATAATGTGCCATTTAATGTAGAATCAAGTATTGTTCATCTCATGCACATCATTAGGTATTACCGTAAGACAATGAAATATGCATCAGTGTAACCAACAAGTTTTGATTAGTCCTTTTTCATATTGGAAAATGGATAAGGGCCAAAACAGATACAACATGCTTGCTGGATCAGGGTGTGTGTGTATTATTCACATGAGTTGCCGCCCTGCGGGGATGCTTTTAAATTACTGATCCTCCCATGTATGAGTGACCAATGCAAAGGACATTTTGGATCCAAGCCATTGAGATGTTGATGGGGATGGAGCATCAGGAGAAAATGGCAGAGGAGCAGATTTGAGAGTCACCATGTAAAGATGATAGCGGGAAGAAAGAGAACATGAAATCTCCCAGGAGAGACAAGAGAAACTTAAGGTACCAAGGACTGGACCCTCAGTTCCTTCTCTTTACCTGTCTAGTTAAATCAGACTAGATGAGTAAGTTTCCAACATCTGCCCCCACTCCAGTAATATATTATTTTCTCACAACCTCTCTGTAGTATTGTCTCATGGGTTTAGTGGATGTATTTAGCATCATTTTCTTTTTCAAATAATTGAAATTCCCTATAATTACGGCCTGCCAATTTGCGTTTATCTTATAGAATTAATGAAATCCTTGGCCAATTAAATTTGTCTGCCTTCCAACCTTTATGTTCTCAAAGCCACTAGATAACAGGACCCCAACACAAAGTCTCATTTATTCTGTTTTCTGTTTTGACAGAGAAACATCTACATTTAAGCATGTCTAAAGAATACAAAAGCTTGCAAATGCTTTAAATGTTTAAAAATATCTTAAATAAAATGATCATTTAAAAATTTATTATAATTATTTATTTTATTTATTTATTTAAAATATTTCTATCCTGCCCATCTACCCTATAATAGGGCACTCAGGGTGGCTTACAAAAATAAAATCAAACATGTACATAATAAAATTGTAAACAATAAAATCACAAAAACATTAAAATAAATTAAAATACATAAAATGCAATTAAAATACATAAAATACAATATATATATACAGTAGGGCTCCGTTTCTCGGTGTCCTGCTTTTTGGTGTTCTGCTAATACGGTGCCAGCAGGGCAATCAGCTGGAGGGGGGGCTGGAGCTCCCCATTCTCCAGCTGATCTTGCCAGAGGAGGAGAAACTTTAATGTAGAGGGCATAAAATCAGTGTCAGGCTCTACCTTCAGTCCTCCCAAAGGCTCTCCAGAACAGGATCGTTTTCAGAAGTCTCCGGAAAACCATCAGGGAAGGAGCAGAGTGGACCTTGGGGGCCACAGCTGAAAAAGCTCTCTCCCATGTGCCTGTCAGTCTAACGTCTTTCACTCCAGGCACTCAGAGGAGACCAGAGGCAGATGATCTTAAATCCCGGGCAGGTACGCCCATGCGTAAGCGGTCCCTCAGGTACATTGGTCCAAGGCCATTTATGGCTTTAAAGGTCAGAACCAACACTTTGAAATGGGCCCGGAAACAAATTGGAAGCCAGTGAAGTTGATAAAGCACAGAGGTGATATGATTAAATAATAACACTTGATTCTATGAGCAAACTTAATAAGATCAAATTCACCAACTATCTCATGGCACTCATATCCAAAGTGTGGTCCTTAAAACAGCTTCAAAACTGATGCAGATACAAACTGGGATAAAAATCCTTGCCCTGGA
Source organism: Rhineura floridana (assembly GCF_030035675.1). Taxonomy (NCBI): domain Eukaryota; kingdom Metazoa; phylum Chordata; class Lepidosauria; order Squamata; family Rhineuridae; genus Rhineura; species Rhineura floridana. The sequence continues at coordinate 97,020,253 of NC_084484.1, forward strand.
AAGTGAAGCAAACTCAACCCCTTATCATGAATGCATATTTTCTTCTTTAAGAAGGTCTTTGAGACTAGAAGCCTAGAAGCTTAAAGACCCATAGTAAACTCCCTTAGAGGACAAGTGAAATGCTACCGGTATGGTACAATGTTTATTGGATACTATTGTGTATGGGCCAGTTGAATGTCTATTTCTCAACACAACAAGCCTTTAATATGATTCACTAATAGGCAAAAAAACCTTGCAGTTTAAGAACGTATCTATAGCCAACAGCTATTTCTATCCAACTTTAAAAACAGGGAAATTGGGCAGCTATAGGGAATGCACCAGGGGAGCAGGAGACCTGACCTCCTCTCTGAGATATTGGACTGCCCTACAAATTTGTCAGAATGCAAACACAATTTGGGTTGGTCTTTCACAGTCCAATCCACTTGCTGTGTAGCTTGCAAGAATTTGGTAACGTGTGCCTCTGAGCATATGATAAGTGGTGGTAACACCTGCCATCTCCAAAGATAGAGAATTATATTTGTGTATGTTTGTTGGTGTTCTTCTTACTTTGCTTCTTTCCTGTGTTACTAATGTTTCTACAGAGAATCTAAACTAGAAAATTTTATTTCCCTCATTATTCATCCAGAAATCTGTGTCAAATTTATTTTATTAATTTCAAAGCCTTTTTATTGGTCAATGTCATATGATGGTGCAGACAGCCTTTTGTGTTTCAAATTGGAGGTTATGTTCTATTTCTATTTTTGGCACATTAACAGTAGAATCTGAAACTGCAGTTTGATGTAAAATCAGACTGATTCCAATATGTTGCTACATTAGCAATTACTCTTAGCTGTGGGGAAAAAGAGGATGCATGTTTTCAGCCTGCTATGTTTAAACCACTTCATTTAAGGCAAGGTGGGCACGGTCAATTAAAAACATAGAGCATACCTAGAATTATGCTAGAATATATATTACCTCCCACTGTTTTATCTTGTGCAAATCGAGACACTCCTGAGGTCCACTGGAGACTATTCTGCAGAAGTCAGTTATTCCACAATTATGTTTGGAGTTTTTTTAGTATAAATTTTGCTCTACTTCACATATCACAGAAATAGAAACAAAAGAAAATGATCTCCTACAGGAAACTTTGTAATGTTCCACCCCCTGGCACCGCCTGTCAGGCTCCCACCCGTGGCTACCAGCAGTCAGAACGTTAGTTTTTATTTTTTCTTTAGCTCACCCTAGCCCAGATCTCACAAGATCTCACTGCTAGGCAGCACCACCAGTCACTCCCTGTAAACAATACTTCTAGAGACTTCACCTTAGTCTCCCTATGGCTTGTTACTTTGTGTCTGGGTGCCCTTGCTGTCCACAACCCCCTTGTATCTTTGTCTATAAAGCATACAATCCTGGGTTGCTCTGGATACTTGATGATGTTACAATATCTCCCTTCACCGCTGCCACCATTTATTTGATACAGTTTCCCTCCAGCCTTGGGAATTACACTGCCCTCCCTTCTGGTCTGTGTATCCCCAGCCAAGGATCAGGCTTTTTGTAAACCAATAAAAGTATTTATTTGATAACACCAGGAAATAATAAGATTACTTTAGGAACGTTCAACAAGCGTATGGTTTCATATAGTGTCACTCTTTATGTTTCCAGTCATATATATTCTGCCTGAATACCAGCCAAATATAATCCAACCCACAACCAACTCCAATCCACACTCCACAACCAATCGCCAACAACTCCCCCACCAAACAGAACCCAGAACTGTCATCCTCTCATTTATACCTTCAGCCATTCAAACGCTCAGCCAATCATCATACAGCATTCTCCAGCATTCTAGTCCATGTACTCCCCCCTCTCACTCAGTCACTTACTATATATCACTTAATAAACCCGCACTTACCATATTTACAGATATTAAAATATAGGGACATCACAAACTTCACTAAAATTGCAAAGTAAATCAGACATATTTAAAGTGACCATCTGAACTATATCAGCTGTCGTAATAATGTTGCTTCCTCCCTGCTAAAACAAGATCAGCACAGCACATGTCTTCTTTCTATTATTTGGGCTGATTGCAGGTGTTGCCACCACTCACCATATGCTCAGAGTCACATGTTACCAAATTCTTCCAAGCTACACAGCAAGTGGATTGGACTGTGAAAGACCAACCCAAATTGTGTTTGCATTCTGACAAATTTGTAGGGCAGTCCAATATCTGAGAGAGGAGTTCAGGTCTCCTGCTCCCCTGGTGCATTCCCTATAGCTGCCCAATTTCCCTGCTTTTTAAAGTTGGATAGAAATATATGTGGGCTATAGGTATGTTCTTAAACCGCAAGATTTTTTGCCTATTAGTGAATTTCCCTGCTTTTTAATCCAGGAGGTAAGAAATGGGATCCTGTGCAAGTTTGCTGAGAATGGACTGATAATTTGCATGCTTATTGAGTTCAGTGGGATTTACTCCCCTGCAATTGTGCTTAGGATAGGTAAAACTGACCACAGGGGATGAGGGGAGGAAATACAGAGGGGAGGACTGGGATGGGAGCAGGCAGGACAGGGAGGGGAGAAGGACAGGTTTGATCATTTGCATGCTTATTGAGTTCAGTGCTATTTACTCGCATGCAATCATGCTTAGGATAGGTAAAACTGACCAGGGGGGCGGGAGGGAGGGCTGGGCATGGGAGGAGGAAGAAGGAAGAGGGGAGGGGGGAGGAAGGTAGAGGAGAGGGGAAGGAGGGAAAAAGCAAGTCTGATCATTAGCATGCTTATTGAGTTCAATGGGATTTACTCCTATGCAATCATGGTTAGGATAGGAAAAACTGACCATGGGGGAGGGGGAGGGGGAAGGACCATATTGGAGGGGGCAAAGGATGGGGGAGGGCAAGTTTGATCATTTGCAGGCTTATAGAATTCAATGGTATTTACTTCCGTGCAATCATACTTAAGATAGGTAAAACTGACCATGGGAAGGAGGAAGGGGAGGGGGGGGAGGGGAAGGAGGGGATTAGAAGGGGTTGGGGATGGGGAGGGAGGAGCAAAGGAAGGGGAGGGAAGAGGGAAGAGGAATAGGAGGGAGGAGAAGGGAGGGTGGATTTGATCATTTGCATACTTTTTGAGTTCAATGGGATTTATTTCTGTGCAATCATGTTTGAAAATGGAAATGGACTGCCTTCAAGTCATTCCTGACTTATGTTGACCCTATGAATAGGGTTTTCATGGTAAACAGTATTCAGAGGTGGTTTTACCATTGCCTTCCTCTGAGGCTGAGAGGCAGTGACTGGCCCAATGTCACCCAGTGAGCTTCATGGCTGTGTGGGGATTCGAACCCTGGTCTCCCAGGTCGTCATCCAACACTGACCTGGAGGAGGGGCAAGGAGGGGAGGGGGAGGAGATTGCGTGGGTGGGTGGGTACTGGGCAGAAGGGAAGCCCCTTTCCTTTATTTATTTATTTATTATTTGATTTATATCCCACCCTTCCTCCCAGCAGTAGCCCAGGGCGGCAAACACAAACAATAAAAACACTTTAAACATCATAAAAATACCTCAAAGTACATTAAAACAATATGTTTAAAACATTTTTTAAAAAGCTTTAAAAACATCTTTTTAAAAAAAGGGTTAAAACATTATTAAAGGAAACATATTAAAAGCAATTCTAACACAGACGCAGACTGGGATAGGTCTCAACTTAAAAGGCTTGTTTAAAGAGGAAAAGTCTTTAAAAGGCGCCAAAAAGATAGCAGAGAGCAAAAGGAAAACATTGTGAACAGTATCATTGCTTTTCAGCGTTTCCCTCACCTTTTTATTCTACAGCAGGCACATGTAGCCTCCCACCCAAATTTAAACCAAAGCTGTCCCTGGCCACATCCACACCAAGCCTTTATTTCACTTTGGACAGTCATGGCTTCTCTCAAACAATCCTGGGAAGTGTAGTTAGTGAAGGGTGCTGAGAGTTGCTAGGAGACGCCTTGTTCCCCTCACAGACCTTCAATCAGAGTGGCTGACTGTTAAACCAATCTGGCCACTGGAGCTCTGTCAGTGGAATAGGAGTCTCCTCTCAGCACCCTTCACAAACGACACTTCCCAGGATTCTCGGAGGGAAGCCATGACTGTCTAAAGTGAAATCAAAGTCTGGTGTGGGTGTGGCCCCCTGATTAGGCAAGCCCAGCAGCTATGAGTCTGGCTTTTAGAACACTGACAGTTGGTTCTTACTGGGCATGCCCTGCGTTATCATAGGCTTCCAGCCAAAATTTCTTAAATTAATTAAAAATCAGCCAGGCATTTTTTAAACTTTTCAACTGCAGAAGATGAAGGTCAGAGTATGGGGCAAGGTCAGTATTAGGATTACAGGTACTCTGTGAACATGACTGATTTTTAATGAATTTCAACAGATTATGAAAACTCTCAGACAAAAAAAGTCTAAAAGGGCTCTGAGGTTTCCCCCTCCCCTTTTTAGATTTGAACTCTCAATTCTCTCTGACTGTTTTGTGTATTGACATGAAAATTGACAGGGTTGTTAAGCAAGCGTTTCTGAGTTCAGTACTATACGTTTTGTAAGGTTTTGTTTTGAAACGAGCTTATGGGAAGCATCAGAATGGCATGGGGGTATTTTCAATTTAACATTGCGGAATGTGAAAAATCCACTCTGGCTATAGTATACAGCCACTCTTGTGGCTGTATAATATAGAACTTCATATTCTTTGCATTCTTCATCTGTTGTTCTGTGAGAAATTAAACATTGCTATGCTATATAAGGAGAAATTTAAAATTAGGTGGAAGAGCTTATTTCCTTTTCTCTGAATATGCACTGAAGATATTCAGCGAGTACTGGGAGTGGTGATTGGTAACCTCCCCTGAGTTTGATTTGGAGCTGGAATCAGCAAACCAAGCTGTTCCCCCCTCCTCTCCCCACCACTTCCCTCCAAGCCTCTAAAGCCTATTCTACTTTCCCATAAACTAGCTTAGCAGTGGTGGCAATAGTGATAGGGAAGATTTGCTAGAGGCTTCCACATGAGGCCTACTCAGTTCTTCACTCCCTGACAGAACATAGCCATGGCAGTATCCCAAGTGTGCTGAACTCTGAAACATATTGTTTCAAAGACATCTGATATAGCAGAAGAGGCTGGTCCTTTAGGGCAAATAGGGCACTCCCTCCCTAAGCTCAGTCTGCCATCAGCCAGCCTCTGCTTGTCTACCTCCTTACTAATAACCAAGCCCTTGGGATAGCACTGGCTATCGGCCTCCTCCTCCTCCTCAGTCTCATTGTTGCCTTTGTAGAACTCAGCAAGGAAAAGGATGGGAACAAAACCAGAATTAGTTGGCTCTGCCTAATATTGTCTTTAGCTCCAGCAGTCATTGGCTCTGGCTCCATTTGTGGTTGGCCTGCCCGCCCCACCAATGCACATTGCCCTCCTCGGTATACATGATATAAACCCACATATACTGGAGCACTGTTTCCAAGTTCCCTGACACCTATGATTCTGAATGGTAGCCTTTTAGTTGTCATAGGACAAGTGGAAGCACACTCATTAGGGCTATTGTCCAAACTTGAGAAGACTTTAGGGGGAGATAAAATTTGCTTTGTAATGGTGGGAGTGGAGGACATTATGATTAGGACAAATTCATACTCTGGACCAAATAGTTACAAACATCAGCAGGAGCAACTAAATGTGAGTTACTGAAATGTGATTATGACCATTGTCAGATATTTATTTGTTAATCATAAGATATCAGAGGGCTTTTAAAAGTTGGCTATTTCTGTGTTTTCCTTCAGATTCTTCTTCAAATTGTATCCCATATGTCTTTTGTGCTTTTCACATATTTCCTCCAAAACATCAAGTATATAATCTATTGTTCAGGTAATAACAATGTCCAGGTGGAAATATAATAATAAAAATGGCTTATGCAGTCTTTTATCTCATAAGTTACTAATTCTGGTTGTGTGAAAATAGGAGTCTAAGCTTATTTTTTATTGATTTAATGCTATTTTTTATTTAATGTTGTCTCCAGGCCTAGTATTTTTATTGTATTGTGAAATAAACTGATTTTGTTATTCATACCACATATAAGAGAGGCCACTTGAGTATTCATGTCTCAGATAAATATGGATATACATAAATAAGAAATATGGCAGTGTTAATAGATTTGAATTACAATAATTTATTTTGAACAGTCACTTAAAAAAGAAGATGCTGAAGATGAAGCCTGTCTGGAAACTATGCCTTCTGAGCAAGGAATCTTAATCCAAAAAAGTGGGACTGCTTAAATTTACTCAGTGCTAGAATACTTTTGCCTTTATCTCATACGTTCCAGAGCTAAAATATGGCATTGAACAAGCTGGTAGTGACATGTTGGTAGTATACTTACATGGCAGATGCGGGGAACCCTTGGCCTTCCAGATGTTGTTGAACTACACCTCCCATCATCCATAGCCATTGGCCATGCTTTCTAGGGCTGATGGGTGTTGTAGTTCACTAACATCTGGAGAGCCAAAGGTTCCCCACACCTGTTACATAGTTAGACGCTAGGTGGTGGTATTGGACTTAGTTGTATCTAGCAGTTTTGTGTTCTGCTCTTGTTGGGAAGAGAGAATAAAGTAATTGCTTAGCTTCCAGACTGTTGTATCCTCCATGGCTCCCATGATGCCAGGTGAACCGTAGCCCAATCAATAATTTTCTTTTGTTTACTCTGGGGGTGGGGAATCATTTTTACCTAGAGGGCCAGACCTTTATCTACTCCCAGTTTACAGGCCAACATTGACAGGTGGGCAAGGCCACCTGTCACTCATCTAACATCATGATGATGTCAGGTGACTGATAGGTGGGCATCCCCTCTCTGTCAAAGTTGACCCGAGGGCAAAGGAGCACCAAGCAGGATTGAACTCTCTGCTCACCAGCTAATGAGTGGAGGGTTCAATCCTACTTCTGCAGGTTCTCTACAGGGAATACACTGGTGAAACAGCACCAAGTGGGATTGAATTCTTCACTCACATGCTGATGAATGGAAGATTCAATTCTTCTCTACATGGGTCTGCTTCATCAGTGTGTTCCCTACAGGGAATGCACTGGTGAAGCAGCACCCAACAGGATTTAACCCTGCCCCTGCGAGAGATGTCATCTGATTGACAGGTGGGCATGGTTTGGGGAAAGTTGGGACACCCTGGTGGGCCAAGACTGGTTCATAGGGTCAGAGGTTCCCCATCTCAAGTTTCCTTTATTGTTGTTGTTGTTGTTGTTGTTAAATTGTCCACCTTCCGCTGGCAGGTCCCACATATTGTACAGCTAGCAGTAGTTTTTTTAACATAATGCACTGTGACCAGGTTCAAAACTGCAGTTTGCAGCGGATAGATACCATATTATATTTGCAATCCCTTACAGGGTTCAGTTCCCAAGACAGTTCTATTAGCTGAAAGTGAGTACCATTCAGTTATCAACATTAATGGTGAAGACTAGAGGATGAGTAGCCCAGTCAATCTAGCAAGCACAAATACCATGGATGACATATAATTAAACTCTTATATGGATTAAATAGAGTGTTCTATTTAGACATAGAAGGGGAGAGGGGGATACACTATGTAACTTTTAATAAATGGACACCAAGAATAAGGGAAGAAGCCAAAGCATGCATTCTCTACTACCCACAAGTATTTTAGCCCTGTTAATCTGCAAACAGGATAATCATTGTACAGTTAATCAGAAATTGACTCTGTGCTCCTTTGGGTTCCAAGTGCAGTTATTTTTCATGAACTCCAATCTAGGTTATTCAGTATCAAAATTGTGTCAAACCCAGCTTGTTTCAGCACTGGCAACTCTCTTGTCAATAGACTGTCTTTTCAAAATTAGTGGTGTTATTTAAGCCTTCACCTTTAGAATGCCTGCAAATATGGGCTTTTAATGTCTATATTAAAAATAAATTATGTTATGAAAATTTGGCTGATCATTTTTTTTAAAATGTGAACTTCAGCCTTCCTCCTTCCAAGGATTATGAATGGAACTTCTAGTTGTGGCAACCTAAATGGGAAATTGCTGTTATACATGGCATTCCTGTTAAGAAGGTGGCCCCTGGGGCCCACCTTCTCCATGGAGGGAATGTATTGAGCACAACTTTCCCACTAGGGATACTGAGATTGATAGTTTCATTCCCCAGTTGGACTTCCAGAGTCTGGGAGTGTACACAGCTGCCACTGCTACTTTTCCATTCACTTGCCCCATAAGAGTCTTAGGGTTGTCTTCAACTAAGTCCTAGTCAGAGTAGACCCATTGAAATTAATGAACCTAAGTGAGTTATGTCTGTTAACTTCAGTGGGTTTAACTCTGAGTAGGACTAGTATTGAATACTACCCACACTGTCCACGGCACCCCTCAGAGTTGGGGGTGCTTCAGGAGCACAGGCTGGACTCCCTTCTCTGTCTTCCCATCAGACTAGAGAAGCCCTTTTCATCAACGGGGTGGGGTGGATAATCCAGCCTACCACTCCCTACCACTGAAGAACACATGAAGAGTTTTACTGGTCCATCTAGTCCTGCATCCCACTGTCACAGTGACCAGCTGGATGCCTATGGAAAGCCTACAAGCAGGACCTGAGGGCAACAGCACTCACCTTTCTCTTTCCTCAAGAGGCAAGTTCTCACTTCTTCAGGCCTCTCCTCTGCCGCCTCCACCTTTTCCATGACTCCCTCTGAGGCGTATAAGACATCAGAAGGCATCTGGAAGCTTGCAGCCTCTTACACCCTTTACCCACTTGCAGACCGCTAATTATTGGTTGAGCTATTTGTGAGTGAGCCCACAGTCCAGCATCTCCCTGCCCCTGGTTTCATTGGCATGGGGAGGCAGCAATCCACAGGACTGTGATGAACACAGCCCTGCTTACAGTAGGCTGCAAGAAGTGCTGTGTTTGCCCCTGCTTCTGATGGGAGGAATATATTGAACCATGATTTTCCCTTGTGAGCAGCCCTTCCTTGAATGCTCATAATATATTTTCCTCTCCAGTTCGTCCCTGTGGCCTTCATTTATGACTTTCCCTCCATCCTTTTGGTCCACTTCCTCTTCCAACCCTCCTTTCCTATGCCTGTTTTCCTTGGCCTATTGTCCTCTCAGGTCCCTGCCTAAGGATGTGCGAGAAATTTGTTACCTAATATGCACTTCCCAAAGCAATGTATGAAGTGAAACGCGGGTGTTCTTCTAAATTCACTTTTCTCAGAAGTTTGTGATACACTTCCCCCAAAAGTGTGCAAAAATACATAGAGAGTGGAAAATGTGCAAAAGATGCATATATTAGTGAAAATAACATACAAAAATGCATTATATAGGGGGATTGCTATAAAATGCATATATTGAGCAAATTGCATGCAAAGGTGTATACTAGGAAAATGTGCTAAAATACTGAATAACTGCCATGAGGACTTTTTTTTATTAAATGGCAAATATGTGGAAAAGTGGTGAACTGATCCTAAGATTGGAAAAATAAGGCATTGAGGCAAACCAAAATGGACAGATATGTTTATCTTTATTCCTGCCCACTCTTTTTCTAGACTCTTTCTTAGTCTAGCTCTCTTTGCTTACCCTGTCACTTTCTAGGATCAGCTCAGCCAGTGAGAGACGGAAATCCTTCTGAATGTTCTGCTGTTCTGTGACAGGCAGGCAGCTGAGTTAATCAATGTTAGGGACTCCCTCTTGCCACCACAAATAATTTGTTATTTCTTGCCATGTAAATGAGTTCTCTTTCCACCACTGAACCATGATTTGCAAAGCAAGTGATGACTAGGGGTATAGTCGTCCAGGGTCTCAGGGGGTCTTAGACACTACTTCTTTGGGAGCAGGGTTCCAGTAGGGCCCCCATGTCTCTCGCATCCTATGAGCCAATCAACACGAAAGGGGAGTGAGTTAGCCACTGAAAGAGTCTCCTAACATGCTTTCTTGTCCTTTCCTGTTGATTGGAGCCAATCTGAGTGAAAGGAGGTGAATTAGCTACTGAGATGACTCTTCTTAATAGCTAACACTCTCCCCTTTCATGCTTATTGGCTCCTAGGGATGTCTGTTTTTGTGGGAGAAGGCATTAACAAGGATCTCATTCTCAACTCAGCAGCAAAAAAAGGGGGAAGAGTGGCTGTGACTATCATGAAGAGACCCTGCACTTCTGAATTTGCCACTACACTACTGGTGATGACCCCAAAAAATGTGGCTCATTTAGTGGAACCTCATTATAATGCGGTTTGCTGTAAAGTGGATTTGGATATATCACAGGCATGACGATGTCCCCAAGTACAATACTGTATACAGTAGCACAGTGTTTGTTATAACATGGAACTCTTATAATGTAGGTGCATCCTTGGCCCCGATCCCTGTGTTATAGTGAGGTTCTATTGTATTTTAACATTTAAGAGCTGCAGCACTCATGTTATGTATTCTCTTCAAGAGTTTTAAGGGTACATAGCATTTGGAAAAGTCTGTTTTTGTAGAAAATGTAAAAAGTACACATCAGATCTCCTGGAATTTATTAAATTGTGTCACACATTTAGATCTGCTCATATGTACATGTTAGCAGACATTTAAGCAAAACCTGTTTGGAACTGTTCTTTTGTGAGTTTATACTGAAAGAAGGTTGAATTATTTCTCGAATCATAGTAAGGCTAGAAAGGTTTTTAAGTTTGCATAGTCCAGTTCCCTGCTCTGAAATAGGATTCCTTCCATCTGGCATCTCACAACTGATTAGCTATTTCATTCTGATTATAGTAGCTGCAAGCTGTAATTGGTAGATTAATCTGCTAAAGGTTTAGTTGTTTAATCAGTGGAGGCCAATTTTAATCAGTAAGGCTGAGGGCAAATTTTAATTGCTAGGTGGGCTTATCTGGATGGAAGAGAACAATGAGTAGAAACAAACCTACTGTACAAAGGTAACATTTGCACTTGTAGGGTTGCCAGGTCGGAAGCATCCCAAACCTTGATATTTCAGGGGCAGGCTCTAGTGATGCCATTAACCATGATACATTAAGTGTTAACCACAGTTACTTGGAGCATATCACTCAAACAAAAGCATTTCTCTGATTAGAAATTAAGATAGAAATCTTAGCTAAAAGATGGTGTTCTCAGGTCCTGGTGAGCATGGATGAGTAGGGAACATTTAATCTAGCCTACTTGCTTCTGGCAAGATGGGTTTAAGTGCCTTCAGACCAGACCAGTCACTAGAAAGCCATTGTAGGAAGAAGAGAGCCTAGTGTTGTGGAAATTTTAAATAGGAGCACTCAGGAGACAAATGGATGTCCCTGAAAGCTGCAATTCTAAACACACTTACTAAGTGACTAAGCTCCATAGAATTCAATAGGACTTACTTCTGAGTAGATATGGTTTGGATTGTGTTGTTGGTAAGGTTTGTCCTCTGCAAAGATATCCATAGCCAAGCAGGGTTGGCAACTCCCTTCCTGGAATGTTCTGCCACTGCCTTTTAACGTGCCTGCTACAAACTTCTTTACAGACTTGACCCTTCACTTCAGGTATGTGAAATGAGTTCAAAGATTTTCTACCCTTTTCTGCCTACTCTGAGGGCTGCTATAAACTCACTTTGACAGTCATCCCAATTCCAGTGAGTAATAATTGATAGAGATAAAACACACATGGTTTGGTCTACCTTCACAGGCAGTAGCTCGGGAACAACAATTGCAGCCACACTTCCCAGTCTCTTTTACCACTATTGAAAAGAAACAAACTGTCATGCAACCAACAAGGCACATCATCAGTGGGTTAAAGAGGGTTGAGCTGAGCGCATGGAACAACTGATGTTGCTTCTATGGATGTAAGGGAGTAAAGTCAGAGGTAAATGAAATGCAAATAGAAAAAGAAAAACAAAAGCAATACCATACCAACCACAACAAGATTCCTGTGAGTAAGGCAGAAAACTCAGCATCCCACAATCAGTCAGGATTCCTAACCAAAAACCAAAACTAAAAAAATCCTGGCAGCCAATCAGCTAAGGTCACAGAAATCCCCATGCAGAACAACCTGACTCGGGGGCTACAGTTAGTGCAGAATGCTGTGGCACAATTGCTGACATGAGTGAAACCCTATCGGCACATACTACCTCTGCTCTGAAATCTGCACAGGTTGCTGATTTGCTACCAGGCCAAGTTCAAGGTTAGCATCCCATGTTACGGGTGCCACATAGTACTTGTTTGCTCTTGTAAGAAATCAGCCCTTTAGTGTGGCAACACCTGTGCTTTGGAACTCCCTGCCTATTGACATTAGGCAGGCATCTGCATTGTACTCTTTTTTGGCATCTCCTAAAAACAGCTTTGCTTAGGTGAGCCTATCCAGGTATGTAGAAGCTATTATGTTTTTTTAATCATTGTTGGTTTTATTTATTTGCATGTTTTTAAATACATGTCTTTAACTGTTTTTGCCAATAATTTTATTGTTTTAATTCCTTCTGTAAACTGCTTTGGGGTTTTTATAACAAAGCAGTATATAAATGTTGTAAATAAAATACATAAATAAATTTCAGAGTCACTTGGGTCTCTTTCCTCTTTTAGGAACAAAGGAATCTGCCTTATATCAACTCAGGCCATTTGCTACCATCTAGCTCAGTACCAATGACATGGACTAGCATTGGCTCTCCAGGATTCCAGACAGACAGTAGTCTTTTCCAGAGATTGTATTTTGGACCTTTGCATGCAAAGCATATGCCCTATCACTGAGCTACAGTCCTTCCCCTGTTTTAAAAAGTATCTTTTAAAATTGTTCTTTTCAAGTCATGAATGAATGCATGACATACCTAGGGCAGATCCACACCATTCATTAAAATCTAATTCAACACGCATTTGAAGCACATGAATCCCACCACAGAATCATGGGAACTGTAGTTTGTTAAGGGGGGTGGGAACCATGAGGGGGAAACTACACTTCCCAGGATTCTTTGGGGGAAGTCATGTGCTTTAAATGTGAAGTGGATGTGCTTTAAATGTATTATGTGGACCTACTTTATAAACTTTGCATGCATGTAAGTTCTTTTAATTAATTTTTTAAAATGGAAATCAGCTACAAAGTTTACTTAGTGATTATGGGCTACTCACCATCTCTTAGCTTAATCTTCCCCACAGAGTGAAAACAACAGAGGGGGGACCATGACCACCCCAAGGAAGAAGAGCACAATTAAAATGTAGAAGCAATAATAATGTACAACCATAGCATAAATCTGATACTTATTGGGACATAGTATGCAAAAATATTTATATAAGCATGACTGTCAAATATGTTTATTATTTCCACAACCTGTAAAGATATTTATAGTGCAATTCTATGCATGTTTACTCAGACACAAGCCCCAATGTATTCAATGGAGCTTATTCAAACAGGAAAGTGTGCACAGGACTGCAACCTCAAGTGATAAGGAACTTCACTCACCCAACCCAAAATTCAGAATCATGGCACTTTAAGCTGTTATGCAACTGTTTTATACTTGTTTTATGGTTAATGGATTTTAAATGGATTCATTTTTGTGAGCTTCTTTGGTTTGCAATCGGCAATTCTACCTCACAGGGTTGTTGGAAAGACTCCATATGTATATTAGGGTTGCCAGGCCTGGCAACCAAGAGGTCTTCTGTATCTTTAAAAGTTGTGCAGGGGGAAGGGAGAATTCCACCTTGTGGTTTTTCCCATTACAGTGTTGCAAGAACACCTGCACTTGGCTGACTTTCTCTTCTCCTAAAGATACAGGATCAGTCTCAAGCCCTGAGCCTGGCAACCCTAATGTATATACACAGTGGAGATGTAAAAATATATACACCCCTTATAACAGTTTATTGTCAAAACCAGTTGGTCATTGTAGAACTTTTTTGTAAAAAGAAATAAATCAGTATTAGTTTCCTACAAAATAAAAGCAGTGACGCCTAGGTAACCCCCGCCTAATTGCTTTAAAAATAGGATTGGAGGGAGAGAGAAAGATTTACAATACAAACACAATCCTTTGGTATGTTCACTGAAAAGTCTCATTGATTTACAGCACAATCCTAACCATGTCTACTCAAAAGTAATTCCTATTTAATTCAATGGGGTTTACTTCCGGTATGTGGGATTAGCACTGCAGCTTTACTCCCAGAAAAGTGATTTTTGAGATCATTTGTTGTACATCTACTGCACACAGACAGAAAGGGACTTTTGCTACTGCTGAAAGCTCTGAACTTACTCAATTTATGAGATTTTTAGGCAAGCAGGAAAAGGCAACAGTTTTCTGGACTTGCAATGGGTTCTAGCTTTTGCCTGGAGGTCAACAAATCCCTTGTCAATCACAACCCTGACTTCACTTATTGGCTACAAACCTGAAAGGGCAGTGTTAGAGCAGTCAGCTATGAGCTTATTTAATAGAAGTTGCGGGGAGGAGCAGCTGATGTTTTGATGTATATATCTTGAAACAGAGCACCTAGCAACTTCATTTTTTAAAATGAAAGCTGAGAGTCCAGAGATTGGGGTGACTCATGTGGTCACCTGGAGAGGACTGTGAAAAGATGGAGTCTCCGGGTGAAAACCAGAGACCTGGCAACCCTAGTAGATACCTTCCTTCTGGTCCTGGCCCCTACAGGCATGTGGCCATTAGAAGGTTGCCTAGAAGGGAATGTGGTCCTCAGATTTAAAAAGGTTCTCCATCCCTGAGCTATGGCAATACTCTTTACATTTATGCATTTCATTTCTAGACAAACAAGGTAGATAATCAACCGTTTGCTCTGGCTTTTTTTAACCCATACGTGGAGCAAATCCCAGGAAACAGGACAACTCCTTTGCATTGAACGTTTTGATTTGCGGGAATATTCATTTCTGTTATTTGTCTCAGATGCATTGTGTATTATTATTGTCCCAGTGCATCAGTGCTGGTGGTGGAGATAAGTCTATAACAAAGCTCTGACAGAAGTCATTATTCTTTAAGATTAACTGAGTAGTTTTATACATTGGTTGCATATTAATGAAACAAGAGTGTGGTGCATTGTAATGATTTTTTCCAGTAGACTGTAAAGATGCTTAGTAGCTGCACTAGTCACCTTAGCAACACTTCTCCAGTTTATAATGGGCACAGCACTCTGCACTCCTTTCTGGAAGAGATATCTTATGCAATCACAAATGTTTTCTGCAATGACAGGAAAAAACAGCTGTGTGTGAGGGTCTGCACATTTTTAACAACAATTTTAATTTAAAATGTTAAATGTCAAGAAGAACGCCTTTTATCATGGTCCACAGAGGAGTTGCAAACAGGAAACAGTTCTGGGATTTTTAATTAGGACCATTGTATATCACTCTCATTGAATAGGTCCCAAGTGACCTTTATGTTATGAGTTTAAATCACAGGAGAAGAGTTTAATTGGAGTACTAGAAGCTGGAGGATTCTCTCCGATTGCCATCCACACCTTAGCAACCACTTGATCCCTTACCAATATGTGGAGCCATCAATGTAAACATATGAGAAATCAGAAAAACAAGTGAGAGTGTTTTGGATGCCTCTTCTACCAAACCTTGACCTATCTCACAGGAAAGTGTTTTCTTCACAAATTTGACAAGCTTTGGCCTCCCAATGAGACTCCCTGTGGCTTTGATGCCAACAGAAAGGCAGAGGAAGCAGCACTATGTTTTTGCTACAGCATTACATTGACAGGAAAGCTGAATCTGCCAAATGTTTTTATGCCACAGACCACCTCAAAAGCATAATGGCCAACAATTCTGAGCCAGTTATTGGCAACTCTCATTGCAAGTTAAGTTTTCAGTCTTTCAGACAGATTTGCCAAAGGGTAAGCCTTGTTGCTATAAATGGAAGTTGTCCATATGCAACTGCTAAAGAACTTCCCTCGTGGATCAGAACTGAAGCCAATCTAGTTCATCATTCTGTTTCCCACCATGGTCTATCAGATTGCTATGGGCAAACCCATAAAAGGCATTAGTGCAAAGCATACTTCCTCCAAACCTAGAGAGAGAATATAGCTGCCAATACTAGTTCCCATTGATAGCCCAATCTTCTATGAATTTGTTCCCATACACCTTTTTAAAGCCATATAAACAAATGTCCATCATCTATATCTTGGGGCATTGAATTCCATAGGTTATCTATTCTTTGTTTACCCCTGTGAGGCTCAAATTCCATAGATTATATATATTTTTAACCCATGAGAGGATTAGTGACTAATTCAATAGCCTGCACAAGAGTCAATAGTCTAGATATGTTCTTTGTTACTTTGTTGTTGCAAAATACTTATGAAAGATGTGAAGTTCACATAGCATATAACAATAGGATAATGTAAGACTGGCATTTTGAAATGATCTTTTAACTTTAATAAGAATCTTCTAAAAATACAACAAAGGAGTAAAGGAATACTGGTCATAATATTAATTATGACAACTGCAACACAGGTGGCATGGAAAAAGATATCAAAGGAACCATAAGGGTCTGTGAAATATTTTAACATTATAGGAATATGGCAAAATGGCTTCCAGAAACAACTGTTGGTCTGCTTCCTGTTATAATTCAGAGTGCTATTTTTGACTTTAAAACCCTATACAGCTTAGGATCTGTGTACCTTAAAGACTGGTTGTTCTTGCCTAATCCTTCCTGGACCCCGAGGTCATTTTAAGAAGCCATTTTTCGGGTCCCACTACCATCTGTGTGGTGATCTGAATAGCTGGCCTCTTAGGTGGTGGTGTCCCATTTTGTATAGTCCCTCCATAGAGATGCTAGCCTGGTACTGACCTTGTTATCATTTCAGCACCAGATGAAGACCTTTTTATATGCCCAGATTTTTTGGATAGGTTGATATTTGTGCTATCTTACTGACATACGGATTTAATTGGTTTCAACATCTGTCACCATTGCTAATCTTCTAATGTTTTATTGTTCTGTGATGAGTTATTAACATTGTGATTCTAAAATGTTAGTCATGTAGTGGAAACTCTTTTTTGGTTGAAAAGTGGGCTATAAATACCTATGCATGTACTGTATGTGTGCGCGTGCATATATGGGTTGTCCTGTGCCTCTCACAAAATGTTAATAAAACTTTAGAATGAATAAATACCATGCCACTCACTGTATAACAATAGTGACTGATAGTAAGTATTTTATGAACAATTGTATGGAGAAAAGTAGTTCTGGGGAGCATCAATAAAATGATAGAAGCCAATAAAATAATAAAAATGTAGGGCAGAGCCAGTTTGGATAAGAGTTGCACAACTTAAATAAAGTCCCTAGCAGCAAATATTATATCCTGGCCTTGACGCATGCAATGGGCAGAGGAAGTCAGGACAGGGAGTTCCTCATAACTCCTTTGGATCCTACAAGGAGCTCCTCTTCCTTCTGTGAGGCATTGTGCTTGTGTTTAAACAAATACAGAATATATTTTGCATATCCATACCTGCTAAAGAATTTTGCAAATATGTGCTTACAAGGACAGCAAGAATGTCTTTGTTTTTGTTTACAAATCTGTCAAAAATAGTTACATTGCCTGTTATGTTACCAAGATAACAAGTGCATTTTAATGCAAATGGATGAAACTCATAAAAAAGTATTACTTATAAGAAAACAATGGTTTGCCAACAAAGGATCTGAATTCTTATATTGTTTGGTAAAAAGATTTACTTTTTTTTCTAAATAGAAGGTTTTTGGATTAATGGTAGCACACAAAATATTCCATCTCCTTACTATTTATCTTAAGTGACAACATGTTACTTCTGAATTTATCCTGGATTATAGATCGGATCTCATCTATTTTCTTTCTTTTTTCTTTACTGTCATATCATAATGAAGCTCATTTGCTGCTGCAGCAGCAAAAAATCTCTTGTCTTCTCTAGTAGGGAATGTGTGGTGTTCTGCACTTGCTGCATGTAAACAACATAAAGTAATAGATAGGGAAGAGATCTTCTGCCTGCAATAATCTTAGTCTCTCTTTTAATGTACCTGAGGAGTGATGTCAGAGTCAAGATTGTTAACTGTACTTTACAGATTGGATTGCATGAAGGTGAAAAAGCGAAAATTTAAAGCATGCCCATGTCAATACTCATTTTCAGGGTTACTAGCCACGGAAAGAATAAGTAAATCACAATTGGCTAGAATTTTAGTTACTAGTAGCATATTAGTTCATATATGATGTAGGGAAGGGGATATATATGAAAGATGAAGCTTCTAAATCACAAGGGAATTGACATGGAGCTAAAAGTCTCCTCACTTAATACATGGACACGACTCATAAGACAATTTATTTAAGTCAGTCTCCTCTGAGTATGTCTTTGTTGATTACAACTCAATGAGCTTTAAGAAACAGGACATATTTTTTAAAAAAAACATTTTTAAAAAAGCATACACACATACATGAAGACAAACAAGCACAGGCATACATATATGTAAAATGTTTACAATCCTACTCTGGGCCTCTATTGCTCTGTGCTAACCCTCCTTCCCAAGCTCAATTCAGTAACCAGGAAACTCAAACACTGAGATCTGAGTATACTGAAGAAATATATTCATATATGTTTTCTTAGGGGTTGCATATTTTCTTCAGACTCTAAGTTCCATATTTTCAGATAATTTGATGTAAGGACATGAAGATATGCTCTATTTTTCCCTCATCAACTATGCACCTCAGAAAGCTTTTTAAATTTTGTTTTTTAAATGTGAAATTCTCTGGATGTTGAATTCCATGTGCTGCTGTCGCATATCGCACATGTACTGCATACATTGTCAAAGTTGTGCTCCATGCATGTGAATGACATTGAAATATTGGAATGGGGTGTGTGAGAGAGAGTGGATTGAACATTAGAAGCATTAGAACTTCTACGTGCTGATCGACAGAAAAGCTCTGTTTATGTAGAACTCTTCCCTCCCCCCCTCCTCAAATATGTCAGAAAGACTAAACATTCCAGAAACACTCACAACCATTACTTTGCCAGATAATCTCTCACTACTATAATACCAGAAGCCCTTAAAGGAAGCAAATCTGTTTAAAAAGTGGGGAGGGAAAGTGCTGCTTTGTAGGCAAACATGGACAGGCACAGAGTTAAATTCTCAACTGGCACTGGAGTGATGAAAGCAATCCCTAAAGAACGTTTCCTCCAGACCAGGCCTTGAATATTTAATACTGGTGAATTACCAAAGCCCTTAAACCATAATGAAGGAATAAGCAGGCAATTAGAGCAAATTCCAAATCCCTAGTCCCTCCAAAAGCCTTAAGCTTTCTAAGTGCAAATTTTTCCACTTACTTTGCTCCTATACTGAGGATGAGTTTCCTGTTTGAAGAAGATATTTTTAGAGGAAATATATAGTAATATTCTTAGTTGTTACAATTTTTATAAACTGAAACTGAACATTTCAAGTCATAACTGTAGTACATCCAGGTCTTGTGTTGTTGTGGTACATGCACAGGTGGTTGTATCCAACAAAGTCATTGCACTCATGGAAAAATGTCTATTTGTACAAAGGCGCTTCCCCCCTCTTCCCCCCCTACCCCCCCAATCGGCTCTATGGGTTTTCCCCCAGCCCTCAGTAGCCCATTTGATCAGTGTGGAGGGAGCAGAGGGAGGGGAACTTCTGTTGCAAAGGTCGAACTTGTTTTGCAAGCACAGTAGCTTCATTGGCTTCAACCCAGAGTTTTTGCTACAAGAGATAATGGTATAATTCAAAGCAAGGCAAGTGAATCATAGCCATATCATTCTACCTCACTTTCCTTTTTTGTTGTTGTGATGTGCCTTCAAGTCGATTTCGACTTATGGCGACCCTATGAATCAGCGACCTCCAAGAGCATCTGTCATGAACCACCCTGTTCAGATCTTGTAAATTCAGGTCTATGGCTTCCTTTATGGAATCAATCCATCTCTTATTTGACTTTCCTCTTTTTCTACTTCCTTCTGTTTTCCCCAGCATTATCGTCTTTTCTAATGAATCATGTCTTCACATGATGTGTCCAAAGTATGATAATCTCAGTTTCATCATTTTAGCTTCTAGTGACAGTTCTGGTTTAATTTGTTCTAACACCCAATTATTTGTCTTTTTTTGCAGTTCATGGTATGCGCAAAGCTCTCCTCCAACACCACATTTCAAATGAGTTGATTTTTCTCTTATCTGCCTTTTTCACTGTCCAACTTTCTCATCCATGCATAGAGATCGGGAATACCATGGTCTGAATGATCCTGACTTTAGTGTCCTGATCTCAGCTTGGAGATGAACTTTCGGGGCTTTAGCAATTCTCAAACTTGAGGCAAGCTTTGAAATCCCCCAAATTCTTCTCTGGCTTGGATCAAAAGAAGAAGATTACCTACCTTCCCTCAACCCTCTCTGCTGCCCTTCCCACCAGTCATTCTCCCAAACACACTTCTCCTTTCTTACCTTTAATGAGTGGAGCAAAGGAGAGGCACAAGGAGAGGAAAGAGATTTTCTCCCTCCCTTCGCCTCTCTGTTGAAAATGCTCCAGGTAACAGCAACCCTGCACAAGAGATGTAGTTATCTCAACAACTGCTGTCATTTCAGTTCAGTACAGAAATATGTAAGATGATTTGGGGGGGGGAACTGTTTTTTAAAAAGTGGATACTTTGGAGAAATCATTGAACTTCTCTGAAGATTATAGCAGTAAATAATGCAAACTCTGTGATGGTGGGTAATGATTAAGTTATTCAAATGTAATCTTAATAACTATTTTTATTCATTTTCTTGAAAATACAATACAAATAAAAACACTAAGCCAATGCAATTTGCTCAGATATATTACATCTGTATTGATACTACTGAAGAATTGTGGGCAAGTATCTATACAAGATCTAAAATGGCTGGGGAACCTTTTTCTGTTGAAGGGCACAGTCCCTTAGAGGTAATTGGTTGGGCCAGCTGCATCAGGGATAGCCAAAGTGGTGCCCTCCAGAAGTTACCAGACTACAATTCCCATCATCCCTGACCATTGACCATGCTGGCTGTAGCTGATGGGAGTTGAAATTCAACAACATTTGGAGGACACCTCATTGGCTAACTCTGGGCTACGTGATGGCAGTGGCTAGAGCCAAAGCCAGTGGTGGGTGGGACCAAAGCCACAAGTGGGTGGAGGCACCCCTTCTCTCTCTGCCACCTTCTCCTCTCTCATTGTCATTCTCTCCCTTTTCCTTCCCATTTAGCCAGGAAAGGTACAGATCTCTCTTACCAGAGTTCTGAACTAATCCCCTGTGGAGGGCTTTTGAAATTAGGTCAATGGCAAGAGTTTGCTCCACTCTTCCCTTACATGATTGAAAACTGCCTTTCCCTGCTCAATTAATGTTACCTTCCTTAAGCAGACTATGATTGCATAACGAAAGCATTTGCTGGGTGCAGCTCACAGACTTTACCACTGCTCTAATTTCTGCTTGCTCCCTCCTTAT
Organism: Rhineura floridana; assembly: GCF_030035675.1. Classification (NCBI taxonomy): domain Eukaryota; kingdom Metazoa; phylum Chordata; class Lepidosauria; order Squamata; family Rhineuridae; genus Rhineura; species Rhineura floridana. Next base: position 97,041,591 of record NC_084484.1, read on the forward strand.
GCCCTGGTCCTGCCAACCTTGCTACCTACTCCTCCCCACCCTGCCTTGGCTACTTGAATTGACCTCAGCTTGGCTTCTCAGCTATGGATTTGCCTCTTTTCTCCAGCTTATCAGCTCATCCTGACAATCCGTCAGCAGCAAATTCATCAGGAAGTGAATTTGCTCTGTAGTATTTAAAATAATATTAAAGGCTCAGGTTTCTTTTTTTACAAGAGGGGTATCTACATACAATCTGTAGATATGCCTGTGAAGTGGTCCAAATGAAAGTACAAGCTCAGACGTCTTCTCAGAAGTAAATTCCACTGAACTCAACTGGACTCACTGCCAGGTATAGGATTCTGCCCAGATGTGATACATTATTATTTCATTTAAGGTGTTGCTTATTGCTACAGAGATTGATAGCATATAGAAGATCACACTGCTGCCTTTAGTGCACAGGCTCCTTTTCTTTTTCTGAACAGAAGAAAATGTAAATGTTTTCAAAGTAATTATTGTTTCAGCAGGGCTATCTATTTTATATCACATTATTGTGTTTTTCCCCAATTTGATTTTTCAATAACCTTTTGCCAAACTGGTTTGTTCAAGGCTTCAGTCTCTGTAATAATGGGGCAGCACTTAGGCAATGTAACACAATCCACTAAGCAAAGACTCCTTTCACTTGTAAATGGTGTCAGCTGTGTTGCAGCACAGTTGACATGTTTTGCATGTTTTATTCTTCTTATCCTTTTGCTCTTAGAGATTAACATTCTGGCAACATATCTTCTTTTTTTTGTTCTGTCTTCGTTCCTTTGAAGTAGAGAGCAAAAACAAAACAAAACTGGGCCAAAATCTCGGTGACAGCATTTGGCTTCTGTTGACAATAATTCTGGTATCAAATGCAAAATTTATAAAAGAACAACTCCTGCAAATGTATGGAATAAGAGAAGACACACCCTTGATTTGTATATTATTACTCCATATATTACTTTTTCTGTTTGAGATCCATGGGAACCATAACTAGTGGGTGGGTGGCAAATGCCTACGAGAATGGCTAGCTTTCACAGTAATAAGTAATGTTGCAGAAGTATTTTCCTTGTTGCAGAGCAGCTGAAGGGTGTGTTGTCTTTGGAGAATGAGCTCTACTGAGACTTGGAAAGACATTGCTTCATTCTCCGCTCCCTAATATGAGTAGAAGGCTTTCCTGTTATATTGAATTGAAACACTGTCCTTCATCCAGGGGTAGCTGGACTACAGCTCCCATCATCCCTGGACCATTGGCTATGCTGACCGGGGCTGACTGAAGTTGTAGTCCAACAAAATTTGGAGGCCTTCATGTTGGCTATCCCTAAGCCCAGCACAGAGTAAGTTGACTTACAGTTTCTATATAGGGTGTTACACCTTTTCTATTCATACCACCTGATGCCAGGTGTTGAGCCTGTGGTCTTGTGTAGGCAAAGTTTGAATCTGTGTACACTAAGCTATGGAAATAACGACTTGCCCTATTTTCCTTTCACCTTTGGCCCATATCATGAACAGTAAAGCATTAATTGCTTTTGGCTAAGCTGCATGTCACCTATTTTAGATTCCATGCCAGCCACATTCTCAACAAATTGTTTTGTCTAGTGATAAGTAGCTATTTAAAGAAGGACGCATATATGGAAGGGCAAATTATACTTTGTAGTTTAAGAAGAGGAAACTATATTAGAAAAATATTATAAGCACATAGCATTGCAAATCACTTTAGCTGCAGCTTAATCAATACTTCACATGCCATGGAGGGGTTTCTCTCAAGTAATACTTGATATTTTCAAGATTAGCTCTCTCTCCCACCCCCATCTTTATATTAGTGTAATGGGCACAACACACCAGAGTAAGGAAGTCTGATTTCTTGAATGATATCTGTAGTCAGTGCAAATCTCAAGATTTTGTGGCTATTATCTTCTGAATTGTTGTTATTTTTTTCCGCTGTGTTCAGGAAGCTTTGCAGTGTAACGTAAATGGCTTGGTTATGCAATCTAAATTTTGACAGAAGGAGTGGGGTAGGGCCGGGGGAGAGCAAAGGAAAAAGCAAGAATAATCAAGAATCAAAATGAGCAAATTTATAAATGTACCTAAGTCTTTTTTTTCCAGTTTGGGAATGAGGACTAGGGGTTAGGTTTCACAGAGGAGTGTAGGTATTGAGGATGTATTGAGATATAGCTCAGTGGTAGAAAATCTACTTTGCATGCAGAAGGTCCCAGGTTCAGTCCCCAGCATCTCCAGGTAGGGCTGGGAGAGAACCCACCTGTAACCCTGGAGACCCACTGCCAGTCAATGTAGACAATACTGTTCTCAATGTAGGCTATACACTTTGGAACTCCCTGCCTGTTGACATCAGGCAGGGTCTTCACTGTATTCTTTTCGGTGCCTGCTAAAAAAATCTCTGTTCAGACAAGCCTGCAAAGACATGTAGAAGTCAACATGTGTTTGTATGAAGATGTTTAAATGGCCACACATGGGATGAGTTGGACTTTTGATAGGAGCTTGAAGATGGCAGTCATGTTTTATTGAATCTCCAATCTCACACCACCTGCAAACTGTATCCATCCTGATTGCAACCCCCCTGGTCCCATGATTTTCTCTTTTATTCAGTGAAGATACTCCCTGTCTATCGATCAGAGCAGCCATCTTTGGTTCTTTGAATGCCTTCCATTTCAAAATGCAGACTATTCGGGGGGGAAGGCAAATGGGTCCTCTGAGAGCTCCTTTCTTTGATCTGAGTGGTAACAGCTGACACTAAAAATATAAAACAATGCAAGACAATACAAATGAATACAAATTTTAACAGGTTGCTGCAGCGTGATCTGAACTGAGGTCTCGGTTGAAGACTTAACCATGAGAGTTACCACTATGGAACTTTGTACGTTGGATGCCAAAGACACAGTGACTGCTTCGAGTAATGAGCTGCAAGATCTTTCCAGACAAGGGCTAAGATCCGCATCTGAAAAGGAAATCACATAGGAATAGCCTCACCATGGGAATGGGAAAGGGCTTTGACAACTGAGAGATTTACTAGAAATTCCACAACATATCCTTGCCAAAGTAGAGCAGGCACACTCCTGTGTAATGGTAGACCACACCCCAGTGCCTGTCCCAGGCATCTTGTTAAATTTATCAGCTGTACAACTAAAGATCAGGTTCTTAAGGTGTCAAATCCCTAACTTAAAGGATCTGCTGCATTTCCCCCCCCCACACCAGGTAGACCTTTATTTTATTTATTTATTATTTATTTATTAAATTTATATTCTACCCTTCCTCACAGAGGAGCCCAGGGCAGCAAACAAAACACTAAAAATAAAAATGTTTTTAGTGCTTTTGTTTGCCGCCCTGGGCTCCTGCTGGAAGGAAGGGCGGGATATAAATAAAATAGTAAATAAATAAATAAATAAAATACTCTAAAACATCTTAAAAACAGACTTTAAAATATATTAAAACAAAACATGTTTAAAAACAAATTAAAAAGATCTTTAAAAACATCTTAAAAAGCAGTACCAACACTGACACAGACTAGGATAAGGTCTCTACGTAAAAGTCTTGTTTAAAGAAGAAGGTCTTCAGCAGGTGCCGAAAACAGCAGAGATGGCACCTGTCTAATATTTAAGGGGAGAGAATTCCGAAGGGTAGGTGCCACTACACTAAAGGTCCATTTCCTATGTTGTGCAGACCAGACCTGCTTATAAGATGGTATCTGCAGGAGGCCCTCACCTACAGAGTGTAGTGATAGGCTAGGTACATAAGGGATAAGACGATCTTTCAGGTATCCTGGTCCCGAGCTGTATAGGGCTTTGTACACCACAACTAGAACCTTGAACATGGTCCAGTAGCTAATGGGCAGCCAGTGCAATTCTTTCAGCAGTGGGGTGACATGTTGGCAATACCCTGCCCCAGTGAGCAGTCACGCCGCCGCAGTTTGCACCAGCTGCAGTTTCCCGACCAACCTCAAAGGGCAGCCCCAGATAGAGTGCACTACAGTAATCCAGTCTGGAGGTTACCAGTACATGGACAACAGTGATCAGGCTATCCCAGTCCAGAAATGGTGGCAGCTGTCTTATCAGCCAAAGCTGGTAAAAGGCACTTCTAGCCACTGAGGTTACCTGGGCCTCTCATAACAAAACTAAATAGCCTGAATGCTTGCAATAGAGAAAGCACCTAGAAGTGTCCGTATGGTACCTTGTGATCTGCTGCATTTGTCAAGACAGTTGTATGAAATACTTTATGAATCCATGGAAGTGGAACATTATATTAACACATTAGAACTGGGACTCCACAGTTTTTGGCTGGCCTTGGTAACCAATGCAAAAATTGTAGTTGTCAGAACCCTTCAGCTCCCCTTGCTGGTTTGGTCACTGTGTGGCTATGAAACTCCAAGGGCATCAGCCACAGCAGGCAAAGATATCCCCTGCCACCCTTCTCTGCAAAAAAAGAAAAGAAAGAAAGACATAGGAGCCTACTGATTTGGATGCTCCTCAGCAAATAAACTCCATCTGTCCCTTCAGGAAAGGGTTGTAAGTTTGGATAATGTTCAGCTGAGGACACACACCCTTCACATATTTCCTGCAGGAAAGGGATGCAGGGGAAATGCTGGTTGGCCACTGTACACAGTAGTCAAAGCAGGAAAGGGTGGGACAGAAAGGGGCGAGGAAACTTACTAGGTTGACTCTGTGCCATCAAGGTGCTTCAGCAATACAGCAACCAAACAACCCCAGTTTTCCTCCCAACCTTAGGACTGAGGAAGGATAGGGATCTCTACACCGCCAGAGTATCTCTGCAGCTCTGAGACTGGAGGAAGTCTGGGCTCAGCATGCTCATCAGAAGATAGTAATACACTTGCCATATTAGTCATTGGCGATCACTTGTGGCCGAGTAAGATCGTCTTCCAAGATAAGGTCTTTAACAGTGAGTCCATAAGTGACTGTGGAGGCCAATTCTAGATCCACACAGCGAGGACATAGGTTTCCAGATGGAAGATGGTTGCAATGAGGATGTGTTTGACGTGCCTTCCGCTTAGCTCGTTTGTCCCATTTGCCCTGTATTCGTGCTTCTTCAAAGTCCACAGCACCTTTGATAATAGCCGACCTCCATTTGGGACGTTCATGGGCCAAGACTTCCCAGTTGTCGATGTTCATGTTACATTTTTTTAGATTCACTTTAAGAACATCTTTAAACCTCTTTTGCTGTCCACCGATGTTCCATTTTCCATCCTTAAGTTGGGAGTAAGGTAACTGCTTTGGAAGACGGTGATTAGGCATTCGAAAAACATGGCCGGTCCAGCAAAGTTGATGTTGAAGAATCCTTGTTTCAATACTGGTAGTCTTTGCTTCTTCCGAAACGCTAACATTAATCCGTCTGTCTTCCCAAGTAATTTGCAGAATTTTCCAGAGGCAGCGTTGGTGGAATCTTTCAAGAAGTTGGGAGTGGCATTTAAAAATGGTCCATGTTTCACAGGCATACAGTAAGGTCAGTAGTACAATGGCTTTGTAAATAAGCATTTTGGTCTCCCTGCAAATATTGCGATCCTCGAACACTCTACGCTTCATTCGGGAGAATACGGCACTCGCAGAGCTCAAGCGATGTTGAATTTCAGCATCGATGTCAGTTTTTACAGAGAGATGGCTGCCGAGATAGGGGAAGTGATCAACGTTCTCCAACGTCACACCATTAAGCTGGATCGATGGTGCTACAGAGGGACTAGTTCGCACCTGTTGATGAATCACTTTGGTTTTTTTAATATTAAGAGAGAGCCCAAGCTTTCCATATGCTTCTGCAAAGACTTTTAGGATAGTTTGAAGATCTTTCTCTGAATGTGTGGAGACTACATTATCATTAGCATATTGAAGTTCTATGACAGAGGTTGACATTAGCTTCCTTTTTCCTTTCAGTCTACTGAGATTAAAAAGCTTTTCATCTGTTCGATATATGACTTCCGTACCAGTAGGAAGTTTCCTCTCAATAAGGTGTAGAATCATAGCAATGAAGATAGCAAAAAGGTAGGAGCAATGACACATCCCTGTTTTACAGCTGATCCGACTCTGAATGGATCGCTCTGAAAGCCATTATTGTCCAAAATTGCTGCTGTCATGTTGTCATGAAGGAGTCGCAAAATATTCATAGATTTATCAGGGCATCCAGTTTTCAGAAGGATGGTCCAGAGAGCGGTTCGATTCACAGTGTCAAAGGCCTTGGTCAAATCAATAAACGCCATATGTAAAGGTCGATTCTGCTCCTGGTCTTTTTCTTGAAGCTGTCATGCAGTGAAGATCATGTCCACTGTCCCCCTGGAAGGGTGGAAACCATTTTGAGATTCGGGGAGGACATTCTCTGAGATCAGCAGGAGGCGATTTGCAAGGATCCTTGCAAGGATTTTACCTGAGGTAGCAAGAAGAGAGATACCTTGATAGTTCCTGCAATCTGTTCAATCACCCTTCTTAAAAAGGGTGATAATTATGGCATTCCTAAAGTCTTCTGAGATCTCCTCCCTCATGCAGATTTTTTCGATGAGTTTATGACGTTGTTGTGTAAGTTCAGACCCACCTTCTTTAAAGACTTCAGCAGGGATCCCATCAGGTCCACTAGCTTTGTTGTTCTTCATCTGATTGTTGACTTTACTGACTTCATCCAAATTAGGGGATACTGCAAGCTCGTCTCTAGTTTGTTGTGGAATTTGCGAGAAGACCTCATCAGCTATGATAGAGTTATGATTGAGGAGGTCATGGTAATTCTCTTTCCAGTGCAGTGCAATAGACTCTTTATCCTTAAGAAGTTTGCTACCATTCATTGAACAATAAGGGATTTGTACCGTAATTTGTTGGTCCATACATGGCTTTTGTGGCATTAAAAAAGCTCTATGCATTGTGAGCATCTGCAAAGTGCTGGATTTCTTGAGCTTTCTTTATCCAACAGGCATTCTTAAGTTCTCTAGTTCTTCTTTGGACCTCAGCCTTTGCACTGCTATATTTTTTTTTCTTAGCAGCACAGTTAATGTCTTTCTGCCACATCTGGAAGGCTTTCCTTTTCTTATCAATGATATGTTCAATCTCACTATCATTCTCATCAAACCAATCCTGATGTTTCTTAGTTTGGTATCCAATAGTTTGTTCACATGCTGCAATAATGGAAGTCTTCAGTTTAATCCAGTGTTCCTCAACGTTTTCAGGGAGTTCCGTAGGTAGATGTTTCTTGAGAGTTGTTTGAAAGCAAGCTCGCTTAATAGGATCTTGAAGGGCGTGGATGTTCATTTTACACCTTGGTTTTCTTCCTTGGAGCCTATGTTGAGGAACAATATTAATGGCCATAGTGGATTGAATTAATTGGTGATCTGTCCAGCAGTCATTAGCACTCATCATGGCCCTAGTGAGGAGTACATCACGATGATCTCTGGCATGGACAATTATGTAATCCAGGAGATGCCAGTGTTTTGACTGAGGGTGCTTCCATGATGTTTTAAATTTATTTTTCTGACGAAAGAGTGTGTTTGTAATAACAATAATAAATAATAATAATAATAAATTTAATTTCTTCGTCGCCTATCTGGCCGATGGCCACTCTAGGCGACTTACAAAATCGTTAAGATACAATTGATAAAATACAGTGATACAATATAAAAACAATACATCTGCAACTACAATATTAAAACTGGGCAGGAGGCATACAGTTATAACAATTAACCCTCCCCGGATACCCCGAAGGCCTGTTGAAAGAGCCAGGTCTTTAAGGCTTTCCAAAATACATTTAGGGATGAGGCATGCCGGAGATCTTGTGGGAGGGAGTTCCAAAGAGTGGGGGCCGCCACTGAGAATGCCCTCTCTCTTGTACCCGCCAATCTGGCTGTTTTTGTTGGCGGGATTGGGAGAAGGCCCTGTGTGGCCGATCTTGTCGGGCGGCATAATTGGTGGCGTTGAAGGCGCTCCGTGAGATAAACTGGGCCGAAACCGTGTAGGGATTTAAAGGTCAATACCAACACCTTGAATTGGGCTCGGAAAACAACTGGAAGCCAGTGTAGATCGAACAACACTGGTGTGATGTGATCTCGGCGGCGACAAGATTATGCTCTGCACATTTAGTCAGAAGTAGAATGCCATTCAGGTTGCTATTGCCAACTCCTTCTGTCCCAATGGTTTCTGGCCATAAATTGAAATCACACCCAACTTTTGCATTGAAATCACCCAAGAGGATAATTTTATCCTCCTCAGGTATCTCTGATAAGATGGTGTCCAGCTGGTTATAAAAAATTTCCTTGATGTCTTCATCAGCATCTAATGTTGGTGCATAAGCACTTAGAATAGTTGCCTGCTGGTTTTTGGCAAGTTTTAATCGGAGACTTCAGAGTCGTTCATTAATGCCAATAGGAACTTCTGACAAGAGCTTCACAAGATTATTTTTAATAGCAAAGCCAACTCCATGTATTCGTCATTCTTGTTCAGGCAGTCCTTTCCAGAAGAAGGTGTAACCTCCTTTTTCTTCCGTCAGTTGTCCTTCTCCTGCTCTTTGTGTTTTTTTGGAGTGCTGCTATGTCAATATTAAAACATCTCAACTCCCTCGCGATGATGGCAGTCCTGCTTTCAGGATGTTCACTATCTGTATTGTCCAGCAATGTCCGTATATTCCATGTTCCAAAATTCAATTGTCTTTTGCGACTGCTAAGTGGTGACCCCACTGGATGCGGTAATCCAGTCAGGGAGAGAGATGAGGCAGACTATGTTTAGGGCACCTTTTCTAGCCCCCTCCCCATACAGGGTGAGCAGAGTGGATCCTGAATAGGACTGCTCAGTCATAGATATAGCTGCTGAACTGCTCAACTGCCTCGGTCCTTGAGCCAGGACGACTGAGTCTGTATTCCCCCCCCATGTGCCGGTCCATGACTAGGGGCTTCCGGATTTCACAGTCCTGCCCCCATTGCCATTCACCGATTACCATGGGACTTTTGGTTTGGTTTGCTTGGAAGACGCCTGTGCGTGAATTTGTTTTATGTGAGGAGATTGGCGCACGACGATCAACACACAATCTTGACAGAAAAAGGATTTGATCCAATGGCATGGATACCATGATGATTGGAAGTCTTTTATCTGCTGCAGCCTTCACAGCCGTTATAACATACACATTGTTATCCTCTGCCTGTTCTGCCATTGAGGACTTTCTTGGATTGTTCTTTGTCTGGTTCCTCTCCCTTGACCTTATCGCTATGGGTGACCCTGCTGGGAGTACATGACTCCCGACGGCATCACTCACAGGATTCATTGGAACACGCAAGCCCACTCACCACTACAAGGTGACGATCCAGCGAGGTGTGCCATATTAGTAAGATAGTGCTGTATGGCTTTGTCCCCAGAGTTATTTAACCTGTTTGACCTTTGAGTGGATATTATCTTCATTGTAATGTTGAATTGTTACAGTTTTTCAACAGTTAGCCAGAAAGATTGCTGTGGCTTAACACAGTGCCCCACAATCTAAATTACAACATTTGGTGCTGTTATGAGTGGGTATACCTCAAGTCTTTCTTTGTTTTTCCTTTGTCCTGTTAAAAACTGCCTCTTGCATAGAAAACGGCACCAATGCCTTTAAAGCCAATTTGCTACCAAGGCTTGTATATATTTTGAGAGCCTACCAATGGATACCCTTAGAATTATTTTCAATCTGTAATCCATGTAATCAGCACACAACTCTGGGAAGATTCACCTCCAAAGTTGAGTCAAAAATAGATGTTGCCACTGGGATGGTGAGGATTTAACTTCTCTGATCTGTGGAAATATCGCACAGCACAGATTTTATCACAAATAGGAATAAATTAATTTGCCAAACTGGGTTGGCAATTTTGGAATGTCACAACCTGTGGCCCTCCAGATGTTGCTTGGCTATAACTTCCAGGGCTGGCCCCAGGCATGCTGGGGCCCTTGGGCACCAGCCTGGCATGGGCCCTGGCACATGCATGCAAGTCCCACCTGGTGCACAGGTGGGCTGGCGGGTGGGTGGGCAGCTCCCTCCCTGCGATCCACAGCAGGGACCCTGCCATGGAAGGGGAGTGCTACTCCCCCACCATAATAAGGGGCCCTTCAGGGGCCCCTTGGCCATGGCCCCACCTGGCCGCCCTTTAAAGCCAGCCCTGATGACTTCCATCATCCCTGATCATTAGTCGTTCTGGATGGGAATGGAGTTGGGAGTTGGAGCCTGACAACAGCTGGAAGGCCATAAGTTTCCCCTCCCTTCCCTACAGTAACATCTGCAAAAAAATTAGTAAAAAAGTGTTCTTGTTTTTCAGTTGGATCCATACATACACACTCTAAAGTAGTATTATTGGGAAACCCCGAAATAAAAATAGTGGTAAATCAATTATATGGGAAAAACTGGGCATGGAAAAGAATATCTTCTATCTGGACCACCTGATTGGGCCCCATCATCAATTCTGTTCTTTTAGGGACCTAAGAAGAACTTTCAGCCTTACTGCCCAAATGTAATGGCAATCGATAAATCTGAAATATATGCTGCGATCTGTATTTGGGCTGAATATTTTGAAGCCCTTTGCTGACATGGACTATACTGAAGAACAGTGTGTAACATCCATAGCCTACTGAATTTACATTTCTCACATTTAGGAAGATCTTGAGATGAATGTAGGCAAATTGAGAGACACTTCTGTGGTGCAACCGCACTTGGAATACTGTGTGCAGTTCTTGTTGCCTCACCTTAGGCAAGAGTAACAATTCAGAAAAGGGCAATACAGTGACGAAGGGGCTGAAGCAACTCTCTTATGAGGAAAGGTTACAACATTTGTGATGCTTTTAATTTAGAAAAATGCAAGTAAGAGGAGACATATCAATAAAATTAGCAATGGTGTGGAGAAAGTGGATAGGGAGAAAAATCTTTCTCATAATACTAAAACCTGGGCTCATCCAATTAAGCTAAATACCAGAAGAGTCAGGTCAGACAAAAGGAAGTACTTTTTCACACAGTGTACAGTTAGACTATGGAATTTGCAGAGAAGGCGACCACCAACTTGGATGGCTTTTAAGGGTTAAAGAGTCATTAAGGATAATGCTGCCAACCACAATGGCTGTATTCTATCTCAACTATTGGAGGCAGTATGTCTCTGAATGCCAGTTGCTGGGAAGCGCAAGTGGAGAGAGTGCTATTGTGCTCATGGCCGGTTTATAGGATCCCCATAGGCTTCTGGCTGGCCACTGTAAGAACAGAATGCTGGATTTTTTGGCCTGATTCAGCAGGCTGTTCTTATGTTCTATGTTTATTTGGAAAGAGAGGTTCTTGGGAGGCCATATTACCATTTCAGTGGGGAAAAAAGATTGGAAGTAATATCTTCCTCTGTATATGACCTTCATTTACAAATAGTTCATAGACTATATTGTACTCTGGTTTGATTAAATAGGAAAGGACTGATAAAGATAGATACTGGAAATGTGTGCAAGGGAATACCAATTTATGCTGCAGATCTGTTCCAGACTGGAATAGTTCTGGAATGAAATTGATAGGATAAACTTCATTTTGAATGCCAAATTTAATTGTCAGTATGGAATATTAACTCTAGCCTGCATACCGTTAGTGGTATGGTGTATAACATATTGGAATATGAAAAACTGTTGACATGTTTTGCCTCACTGGTGGTGTAATATTGTAACCATGGAAAGATCCTGTATAAAAAGATGGAAAAGTAGGAGCTACCTCAGCAATACAAATGGAAGCTGGGAAACTTGGGAACAGCTGCAGCACTGGGGGACTGCAGAAGCTGCCCTGAGAGAGTACCTGAACATCTGGGTGCTTGCTTGCTCGCTCCTCTGGGTTGCTCTCTCTTGAGACAGCGGAAGTCCCTGGTAAGTGCTGCAAGGACTGGAAACCCCTGCTTGACCCTGACTCCAGAGACAGGCTGCAGTCAATCTTGCAGCCTCTTGCATCAGCTCCTGGCTGGGTCAGGGGGCATAAAAGCCTGGCAGCCTTTAGGGAGCCCCTTAGGGAGTCCTGGGGGTAAGGGCACTACCACCTTCTGTTTTTTAAAAAAAAAATCTAGAGGAGATTGGTAGCGGGGAGGGTTTATGGCACATATGTAGTTCCTGCACAGGGTGAGAGTCGGTGCAGTGAACTGAACAATAGGAGAAAGTCACCAGATGCCTTCAGAGAGAGAATCTGTAACTGGCAGAAGACTGGCCCTCCATGGGTATGAGATGGGGGGAGTAGATGTGATCTATGTGAAAGATATGAGTGAGTCTGACTGTTCCCAATTCTTTCAGAGGCCTACTGGGATAATTGGTTCAGGTAGATTTTGTTGGTGGGCTCTTGTTGGGTCCATATCAGGTGTTTAGGAGGAGTACTAGTAAGAAGGAATGTGGGTGATGCCACCCCAATTTCAGTGATCATGGTTTGAGGGAGGTATAGCCATGGTGTGGTGGTGAACTACCATGGAAGACAAGGGCAAGGCTATCTACGCCTTGTTCCTCGCTCCCACTCCTCTTATGGATGGGTTCCTTGTTGCTCATCTGCTGTGCTTACTGGCCTGTGTGTGCTGTTGTTGAACGCCAGATCGGTACACAATAAGACCACGCTCATCCATAATTTGATCATGGATGAAGGTGCCAATTTGGTGTGCATTACCGAGATTTGGGTGGGTGAGCTGAGAGGAGTTGATCTGACCCAGCTTTGTCAACCTGGATATTCAGTGCAACACCAGCACAGGCTGCAGGGATTGGGGGGAGAGGAAGGAGTTGCTGTGGTCTACAGAACTTCCATCTCTGTCACCAGGAAACCACTCTGTCTTGGAGCTGGCTGCGTGGGCCTGCACCTGGTGTCTGCCCAAGGAGACAGGAAACTAGGGTTGCTGCCGATGTACTGTCTACCCTGCTGCCCAGCAGCTCCTCTGACCAAGCTGGTGGAGGGTGTCTCGGCTGTGGTATTGGAGGAGCCTGGAATGAAAGTCCTGGGTGATTTCAGTGTCCATGCTGAGGCTGCCTGTAGTGTTCTAGCTCGGGATTTCATGGCCTGCATGATAACCGTGGGGCTGCTTTAAGTTGTCACCAGCCCGACACATAGGACAGGGCACACCCTCGACTTCATTTTTGCTCTAGATAGAGAAAGGAGTGGTCTGGAGATGGGGAGTGGATGTCACCCCATTGTCATGGTCAGATCACTTCCTGGTGAAGTTTAGACTTATGGTTCCAATTCTCCAATGCTGGAATGATGGACAGATGAAGATGGTCCACCCCCAGAGACTAATGGAATCCACAGGATTTCTGGATGCCCTGGGAGAGTTTCCAGTAGATAGAGCAGGTGACCCTGTTGAAGCCCTTGTTACGTTGTGGAACAGCGAGCCATGACAAGTTGACAAGTTTGGCCCCATGTACCCTCTCCAACATTGTGGAGCCCGGTTGCACTCCGGTACATGTGTGCACTAAGGGAAATGAAACAGGCTGGATGATGGCTAGAGTGCAAGTGGCAAAAGACGTGCTGTGAGGTTGATCAGGAATGAGCAAAACATCATAATCGTGCCTACTGTGCGATGGTGAGGGCGGCGACGAAGACCCACTTCTGTGCCACCATTACATCCTCAAGTAGCCATCCAGTGGAGCTTTTCCATATTGTCAGGGGTCTGTTGACATCAACTCCAGGAAATGGAGTTTTAGACCCTTCGGAGGCCCACTGTGAATTGTTTGCAAGGCACTTTGAGGGTAAAGTTGCTTGCCTCTGTAGCAATCTTGATGCCTCATCCACATCTACTGTTGTTCCCAGTGAGGTGTCCTGCTGCAACATCTTTGGAATGGTTTCACTTGATGCAGCCTAATGATGTGGACAAAGTGCTTGCGATGATGTGGCCAACAATGTGTCTTCTCAACCTTTGTCCTTCTTGGCTTATTAAAGCTTGCTGAGGGGGTTTCACTGAGTGGATCCAGGGTGTTGTCAACGCATCATTCCAGGAAGGAGTGGTTCCAGGGGCCCTGAAAGAGGCGGTGATCCGACCACTCTAAAAAAGCCCACCCTGGCCCCATGGGTTTGCTACAATTACCAACCGGTTGCAAATACCCCCTTCTTAGGGAAGGTAATTGAGAGGGTTGTAGCACAGCAAGTGCAAGTACTCTTGGATGAAACAGATTATCTTGACCCATTCCAATCTGGGTTCAGGGCTGGTTATGGCACTGAATTGGCCTTGGTTGCCCTGATGGATGATCTTTATTGGGAGAAGAATAGAGGGAGTGATCTCTCAGTGGCTTTTGATACCAATGACCATGGTATTCTTCTGGGCTGACTTGGTGAGATGGGTGTCGGCAGTGTTTTAGAGTGGTTCCAATCCCAGGGTCATTTTCAGAGAATAGCATTGGGTGATTGTCTTTTGGCCACCTGGCAGATGTGCTGAGACGTGGTGCAGGGTACCATCTTGTCCCCCATGCTGTTTAACATCTATATGAACCCCTTGGGTCATCAGGAGATCTGGGGTGAGGTGTCAGCAGTACACTGATGATACCCAGCTCTATACTTCTGTAACATCTGAATCAGGAGAGGCTGTGCAAACCTTGGACAAGTGCCTGGACTCAGTAGTGGGCTCGATGACGGCCAATAAGCTGAGTCTGAATCCTATCAAGATGGAGATGCTGTGGGTTGGTGCTTCCCAAGTTTGTATAATTCACCTGTTGCCTGCTTTGGATGTGGTCGCACTCTCTCTGAAACAGCAAGCCCATAGTCTGGGGGTGCTCCTGGATCCATCTTTGTCATGAGAGGCCCAGGTGACCTCAGTGGCTAGAAATGCCTTTTACCAGCTTTGGCTGGTAAGACAGCTGCAGCCATTTCTGGACCAGGATAGCCTGACCACTGTAGTCCACACACTGGTAACCTCCAGGCTGGATTACTGTAAGGCACTCTATGTGGGGCTGCCCTTGAGTTTGGCCCAGAAGCTGCAGCTTGTGCAAAATGCAGTGGTGAGACTGCTCACTGTGGCAGAGTATCACCAACATGTCACACTGCTGCTGAAAGAATTGCACTGGCTACCTATTAGCTACCAGGCTAAGTTCAAGGTACTAGTTTTGGTGTACAAAGCCCTATATAGCTTGGGACCAGGATACTGAAAGACCATCTTATACCTTATATACCTATCAATCACTGTACTCTGCAGGTGAAGGCCTCCTGCAGGTACCATCTTATCAGCAGGTCCTTTCTGCACAACATAGGAAATGGAGCTTTAGTGTAGTGGCACCTACCCTTCGGAATTCTCTCCCCTTAAATATTAGATGGGCACCATCTCTGTTATCTTTTCGGCGCCTAATGAAGACCTTCCTCTTTCAACAAGCCTTTTTAATATGTTTTTAAACCTTTTTATTTTAAATACGTGTTTCTAAGGCTTTTTTAGAAGTGTTATTAAAGATGGTTTGTTTTAGTATGTTTTTAATGGTTGTTTTGTTTTAATATATTTTAAAGTCTGTTTTATTATGTGTTAAAGTGTTTTAAGTGCTTTTGTTTCCCGGTCTGGGCTCCTACTGGGAGAAAGGGTGGGATATAAATCTAATCTAATCTAATTAATTAATTGAGACCCAGTGTGGTGTAGTGGTTAAGGTGTTGGACTATGACCTGGGAGACCAGGGTTCGAATCCCCACATAGCCATGAAGCTCACTGGGTGACCTTGGGCTAGTCAATGCCTCTCAGCCTCATGAAAACCCTATTCAAAGGGTCGCCATAAGTTGGAATCGACTTGAGAGCAGTACATTTACATTTAATTAATTAATTAATTAGAATTAGCAGTGCAGGATAGATATATAAAGAGATAAGAACTATAGGAAGCTGCCTTACACCAGTCAGGCCAATGGTCCATCAGGTACCATATTTTCACTGTACAAAGACTGGCAGTGGCTCTCTGGGGTTTCAGACCAGAGTCCTCATTCCTCCCTGGAGATGCCAGGGGTGGAATCTGGGACCTTTATCATGCAAACAAAATGTACCCTCTACCACTGAGCTGTCATCTTTCCCCAAGGTTCTCTCTTAACTGCTTGTATTACATATCTTAATATGTGTATGGGATGATATACTTAAAATTAACACTTATATCAGATTCTAAAATTTAAATATCATTGCTGATTTAAAATGCAAATGACTGTTTGAAATGTGGCAATTCTGTGCAGAGATTGATATGGATATAGGTGTGTGTGTGTGCAGGTATGAGCAGCTTCACTGACAATGTGCCATTTTTTTCTATGTGATCTCAGCAGCACTTCAAAATGTCAGTCAATATTCAAACAACATACTAACCTACCGCGCTAAACTAAAAAAAACCCTTCACTCTTCAGCAAATGTAGCTCCCCATATATCCAAGCTTAATCTGCCATTTATCTGCAGACAAACTAGGTGAAAAATATGTGCTTAGCAATGGCTCATGACTATTCATAATGTTGCACCACAGGGTTGGAGCAGAAGAAAAGAAAAGCATTTGTGGTTCGAGAGAGAAAAAAAGGGCCTCTGCTTTGTAGAGAGCACTGATTTGAATCCAACATGGCCCAATTAAGCCGTTTATAGCATTTGCCAACGTTTGGGGAATCCATCAATTTCACAGGAAATTAGGATGAATTTTTACCATTGGTTAGCCACATGGCAAAGATCCCAAATGACTTTGAGCCCTGAAGAGGTAATTGAGAGCTGTGAGTAGATGCAGGGATTTCTTCCCTCCATTGAATTTTATATACACACACTAACAACTCTGCTTACACAAGATCCCTCTGGGAGTTTCTCAGTGAGGCGGAATGCTTTTCCAGGTTGGATGGGGCACAATGAAGATATAGCAGGAAGACTTTGTTTAGATGAAAATATATACAGGGACTTGAAGGAGTTTTGTTACTGCACTGCAATAATTGGATACACTGCACAAAAAGAGTGGGCACTTAAGCATGACCAAAAAAGGGGAAGTGCCTCATTAAAAAGAGGGCAAAAGAGGACATAGATTTGCATAACATTTGCATATGTATAAGTGCAAATTTAGATAACATTAATAGAAATACATCTCACCCAACTCTAGCAACTCCAATGTCAGTGAGGCAGTGAATCCACTGCAGTTCTAGTCTGAATTTTCAAGGAGCGGTCCAAGGTACTGAAACCTATTCCCAAAATAGATCCAGCATTTGGACAGTTCCTTGAAAGCTTGGACTAAAACCCAGAGCAGATTCACTGCCCCACTGACATTGGAGCCATCACTGTCCACTGATCTCACCACAGGGGGAAAGACTATGTGCCTGGTCAGTCTACTGTCCAGGAAGTTACTGTTGATGGGCAACTTCAAGGACTGCGCTGACAACATAGGAACAAAAGAAGTTGCCTTATTCAGAGTCAGACCATTGATCCATCTAGCTCAGCATTGTCCACACTGACTGGCAGCGGCTCTCCAGGGTTTAGGTAGGGGACGTTCCTGACACTTCCTGGATATGCCAGGGATTGAACCAGGGGCCATCCTCATGCAAAGCAGATGCTCTACCCCTGAGCTATGATCCTTGCCCAATGTGTCAATGACAATGTCCTTCCTTATGTTTCCCTAACTTTAAACCAGATTTGGACCAAACAGCTTTCACACAGAGGACTTTTCTCTGTACATTAGGATACATGTCTTACTTTATAATAAAAAGGTAAGCCACTACGCCATTGTGACATCATGCAGCGTGACATCAGGAGTGGAGCATGGTGGCAAAGACAGCTTACCTGGGGAGTGGGCAGGCTATATGGCAGCGGTGGCAGCAGTAGCAGGTGAGGTCCAGGAAAGCTGGGTGTGCAAGTCTGGTGACAGTGGCAGTGGCTGTGGCCTGGCCTGGCATAGCTGGAAGTGAGAAGCTGGCACTGGCAGGAGAGGGCAAAGGGAGGGTGAGGGCCCTGGCGACCCATGTGGAGGAGGGAGGGAAGGGCCCTGGCAACCTGTGAGGGATGTGGGGCAGGACCTGGAGACCTGTGTGGGGAAGGGGAAGGGGGTGGGGTTTGATGACCTGTATGGGTGAAAGTGGTAGGCAGAGTTGGCAAGCAAAGCAAGCTGGGGCAGCAGCCCCTAGTACTTCAAATTCACAAAACACAGATTGTAACTTATCATGTTTCTTTCACCACCATCTGCAAACTGAAATAAACTGCAAAGTGAGCCTAACGCCATGTCCTCTTCCAGAAATGCTCTTTTTGTCCTTTTTTTTTAAAATCAACAGCCATAGGAAGAATTCTGTGTGTAAGTTGAAAGCTCAGATTCTATTTTGTGAACCTCTGCTGATCCTAATGCAGATGATGTTTCTGTTTCACTGTTACTAAGTTCAACTCTGCTATAAGACCTGTGATCTCATCTTTTTAGAACATTGGGCAAGAATATAAAAATGTTCTGCTAAATGATCTCCAGCAAGTCTTTTTCCATTCTCTGTTGCTGAATTCTGTGAAGAAATATGAGTTATTTCCAGATGTGCTGTGATATTATAAAACTACAAAAACTGAATAGAGTAAAAAGATATATGTGAAGTCAACTGACCTAGTGTTCTAATGTTGAAACAACAGAGAGCCAGGTATATATTTTAAATAATCACCCACAGCACAGCAACTATAATTAAATCTTCATTATTACGCAGGCATGTTGCTGAGTACCATTCATTTTCTTAATGCTGTTTTACCCATTGCCACCTCTTATTCAAACACATCAGTTAAGGGAAAGCTACCTTTACCCCTTCACTTCTTAATGATTTACTCATAAAATCATTCAGGCAATTATGTTAACAATTATGATTTGCCTTGGTAAAAGTTTCAGGAATTAGGAAAAATCCATCAATGTATTAGATTAAATAAATAATCATGGCTAGAAATACTTTGTGGATAAAGTATATTTACTACCACTACCACCCCTTTGGAGTTTGCATTGTCTAATCCAAGTTCTTATCATATTACAGATCAGTGGCTTGGTTCACACTTAACAACAAACCATGATTTGCTATTAATACCTGAGCAATAACTCCCCATCCACCTTCCTTCTGCCCTGGTGTGCTCCTGATCCCCGCCTTCACTTCCTTGTTTGTGCAAACCCACATGGGAAACCATATACAAACCGTGTGTACAGCCTGTGTACACTCTGCAAAGGTTCAGATACACCAATGGAAGTTGGGGTTGGGAGTAGCTGGTGCAGTCCCACTTTCCCCTCTACATTAAATATCCTCAGATGTAGTTGGCTGAACAGAACTACAGTGTCTGAAAATTCAAGTTGTGCATTATGCAGGTGTGGCTGCTAGCTATTAATAGTCTGTCTTCCGTGTATTTATCTAATGCCTTTAGAAAGCCTTTTGTGCTAGTGGCCATCAAAACATCCTATGGCAATAAGCTTCATAAGTTAGTGATGATTATGATGCAGTGTTTGAAAAATGTGTTTCCTATGATGTGTCTTAAAACTTCCTGCCCATCACTTTGAATGGGTGCTCTCAGGTTTCACCTGTTTTGAGAGGGATTTGAATAGTCCTCCTTTTCAGCTCTCTGTGCTTTCTAAATAATTCTGGCACACAGATCTAATATACTCTAAAATCTAAGAAATTATTAGAATTTGTTTTTACTTGGTTACAGCTTCTTTTTCTAAAGTAAGGGTTGTTCTTTAATTGCCGTGAGGGAAAAATCCAGTAAGGATTTTTGTTTCTCTTTCTTAAAAACACTCATGCACACCAAAGCCTTCAGATAACAAATAACAACAAAAAGAACACAGGACAGCCTACATTCATCATGGGAATTACAATTAAAAAACCAAAAACACATTGTAAAGCTGTCAGAACAATAGCTTGCATTGAAAAAAACTGACAGACATTTACCTACCAGGTGCTACTTTAGTAATTGCAAGGCAACCAAAGTGCACATGTGAACAAATTGCAAAGCAAACAAAATGCAAGCAGAATCTTTAAAAACGTGTCACAATATCACTTAGCAACAGGAACGCAAAAGGGAAAATGTCCCAGTAAAGTGAACTGAAGGCTGAGCCTGGTTTTGTTAGTTCTTAAGCACAGCATTTGCTATCTGGCAAGCCATGTTCTGCCTAGCCCCAAAGAGCTGCATGTCTTCCATTCTCTCTCTCTCTCTCTCTGGGTTTTATTAAAAAGGCCAGTGTTTTAAAATATTAAGATAGCATCCTAGTGTCAGTAGAATGGTGGTGTTGATGCAAGTAAGGGGTTTTATTAGTGGAAGCAGACAAAGCTCCCAAGTGATTTGCAGAAATGTTGATGGTGGTGCAAAAGGAAAAATTTGGGGCCACTTTGCTTTTTGATTTTTTTGTATATACCAAAGCCCCACAAAACAATTTTCATTGGCCTCTTAATGCCTTATTAAGAGATGCCTTATTTTAATTTTTTATTGAATCTTGATGTCACTACTCACCCCAAATTCTTGGAGTGGAGGCAGGTTAGATATACAACTAAACATGGAGATACTGTACATCCATGTTCCCCATACAACTTCATTCTCATACTAGAAGCTTGTTTGTTTCACTCCCTCCCCCAAAAAGGTAAGCATGAGTTAGAAATAAACAAAATGAAACAAAATAAAATAAAGACGAGTAAATACTGTACAATGGGCACAGAGGTTTAGAAGTAGATAGTGGAAATGATTTATTATTTAAAATGCATGGAAGAAAATTAATTTCCATTTGTTTTCTATTGGTGGTGAAAAATATGCTGGCATTGCAGTAGTCAGATTGTCAGTGTGACCTTTTTTAATGCCACACATCACAAGATTTCATGTAACACTAAGACAACATGACAGGACAGAGCAATGTTTCCCTAATGCTTCCCTCCCATCACAATTGCAATTGTGTTTGCATCCTAAAGGAGAAGGATACCATCTCTTCAACACTTGGCAATCTCAAATGAGCATTGAAAATGTCATGATTCAAAACTTGGCTGATTTTAATTAGAAGTATTTGTCAATAGTATCCTATGAAAATTTGTTATACAGTTTAAAGACAGGCTGTCACATGGTTAGGTGCCAAGACAAAATCTGAAATGGCATGACTGGTTTAAAATGTCAGGCAAATTCTTTATGCTTTGCATAAAACATAATGGGAACGAAACATAAATTTGCCTGCCATCAAATGCACCAGGACACAAAGGCTGAGTTGAGAAAAACCCATTTTTTCATAATTGTGAATTTGTTTTTTAACATTAAGGCCGCAGTCCTATATACACTTACCTAGGACACAAGTACATGAGTAGACATGTACAGGAGTGTAAGGCTGAAGTCCTATGAACACTTACCTGGGAGCCTGTCCTTTTGGAGTTCTTTTGCTGAGATGCCTTATAGTTGTTTATTATGATCATAAGCTGGCAATAAAGGTTTGCAGAAGTACTTCTCACACTTATGTCAACAGTATGTCAATCTTGTATATCGCTATGGTTTTCTAGTACAAGAATGAGCTGCAGTAAGCCTTGAGTATGCAGTCTTCTCTCCTATTTTGTACTCTCAAGTGTATAAAAATATCAACTTTTGAATTTAAACTGGACGCTGTTTCTGTGGTGTCTGAAACAGGGAACTATGGTTTGTTTAAACTATGGTTAATGGGAACAAACCAGGATCAAATCATGATTTCAGACCCTGGTTTGCTCTCAAACCATAAACAAATCACAGTTCCATGATGCTTGGATGTCATGAGGATGTGTAGTTCGTTTAAGACCACCTCATGGATGCAAAAGAAGAGCACTGTGGTTCCTTCTTGCAGTAGGAAACCCTTGTTTCCTGCGATGTTTGA
Organism: Rhineura floridana; assembly: GCF_030035675.1. NCBI lineage: Eukaryota > Metazoa > Chordata > Lepidosauria > Squamata > Rhineuridae > Rhineura > Rhineura floridana. The sequence continues at coordinate 97,063,301 of NC_084484.1, forward strand.
ATCAAGCTAAGGTATGGCAGTAATGGTCTAGTACTGTCCGATTGAGCCCACAGATATGTATGAGAAGGATGTGAAAAATGAACAAAAAATCTGATGTGTTTTTAATGTGCTGGTATATTTGCATTATAAATGTACCTACTTTGGTTTTTTTGTTTTGTTTGGTTCTTTTCTTGCAAATATCACTTGTTGACATTCTGTGTACCACTCCTGTTCCTTTAAAATCTCATGCTTCCCTGGGAGACTTTGTGATGTCATTATAATCACAACACAATTTTCTTCCTGATGAAAAACAGCACATTGTGTTCCACAAATGAAATCAAATTGCAGGTTTCAATGTTGCAAGTGAAGTAAAACAATACACGCTTATAAATTGCTATTGGTCTTTAATTGCGGCAGACCTCTGAGAAGCAAATATGAAAAGCAAAAACACTCTGGGTTGAATGCAAACAACCTTAAAGGGGTAGTGGAGGAGGAGGAGAACTGCTTCTGCTGTTCCACAAATGTTTGTGCAAGGGATTGTGCAGTGCTCTAATGGTAGGCTAATTAGCAGTTCTTATGCTTCCACTTGCACAAGCTCTTATGCAAGCAGAAATGCATCTTTGGACTTAGCTTACGTCTGTCATGCTGTGCTTTGCTGTGAACATTTGACATGTTTGTGGAAGTTCTTAAGGTTTTAAAATGTTTTTACTTATTTTATTTTTAATTGTGCTGTTTTATGGCTGTTTTTTGCTCCTTTGGAAGGGAGGGCAGGAGAGAAATGGCCCCTCTGTGAGTTGGAAAGACCTTCCAGGTACAGAAGCCTATGTTCTGAAGATAGATCTATGGGGAAGGACCATAGCTCAGTAGTAGGGGATCTGCTTTGCATACAGGTTCAGTCTTCAGCATCTCCAGGTAGGCCTGGGAATGTCCCATGTCTGAAACTTATATGCAGACAGAAGTTCCCTGATTCAATCCCTAGCATCTCCACTTTTTAAAAAAAGGATTGAGGTGCAGGTGATGTGCAAATCATTGTAGACAAATACTGAGCCAGATGGACCTACATTCTAAATCAGTATAAGGCAGCTTCCTGGGTTCCTATATATTTGTCTTTTTTCTGCCTTTATTTTATTAGCAGCAACACACTGTTATTCTACAGAGGACAGATGGTTACTGCTGCTCTTTTAAACAGGTGGGGTACAGTGAAAGGGGAGCGTATTCATGCAACAAATATCAGTTTGTCAGCCATATCCAAGTAGCTGACATGATTCTTGAGCATTTCTTGGCCAGGCCTTTTTAAGGGCCAAAGAAATTGCTCAAAGAGCCTCCTGCAGTTCCACTAAGCTGTGCTTCATTAGCATTCAGCACAACTGCTAATGCACAAAGGAGAAGGAAACTGGCAGAGAAACATGAGAAGACATGATAAAAGGAGCAAGCTGAGAGGAAAAGACAGTTGTTTGCTAATTGAGCTGGAGAGGAAGATGACATAGCCTGGGCATGCTTCCTGTGATTTATACCTGCTTCACATGGAAGTGGGAGGCTGCACCTGATAAACTGTCAGCAGCACGACTGCAGGGATCAGCAATCCCAGCATGTAGACAATTAAACAGTACCACTCTCCTTTAGATCTCTTCAATAGGGGTTTTGAGCATGTAAGACTATTTTGTGAACTTTTCTCCCCAAGGGGAAGCTTAGTGTTTTATCATTAGTTTTCATCATTCTCCATCGGTGCCATTCTGGCTTCCAGCCTGGCTTTGGGATGGTGACAGATTTAATTGCCCCACTAATTGTTTTGAGTGGTTGATTGGCCCCGGTATTATGCCTGCTCTGACTGGTAGCAGCAATCCAAGATCTAAGACAAAGGTCTTAAAGCTAGCTCTTCTACCTGAGATTGTTTAATATGGGATGCCAGGGGTTGGGCCTGGGACTTTCTAAATGAAAAGGCTGTGCTCTGCCACTGCATTGTGGCCTCTTCCCCAAAGAGAGTTGTTTGAAGATAGAATGCCCATAGTAATGCTGAGCATAGTTCAGACACCCTATTCCAGCAAAATCCAGACTCTCTAGTCCATCACAGTAATGCGCTGTAGTCAATCCTTCAGGCTACTCTTGTATTTTCCTTTACCACACTAATATTTTCCCATATTATGACCTGATGAGCGTCAACTGGCCAGTTGCAACCAATGGTGAAACAAAATTCCTGTCAGTTGTGTGTGTTGCTGACAAAGGGAGTTAATTTCAGTTCTCTTTAGGTATTCTGATTGGGGGTTAGCTTGACATGCAAAGGGGGCTGTGGGAACAAGCACACAAGCTCCACCCCCATTGCCACAAATTGGAGGATCAGCTTGTGAAGCAGGGAATCTCCTGTTCTTGTAGAGGCTCCCCATGCATTTCAGAACCCTGGGAAATCAGGTTCCTTAGAGGTGATCTTTGGAAGATCTGCAGCAGCTTCTTTGTTTGTGCTCAGAGTGCATCTGCATGTGGATCTGAGCATGGATGCAATCTGTGCAATCTGATTTTAATAGAAGGCATACTTGGATGTGCAGCCAAGTGCACCCTCCAAACTTAATGGAATGCACATTTCAGTACTTATTCCATTGACAAGAGTACAGTGTGGATAGAGAGTATCTGCACTCAAATGCACCTTTGGATGTGCACATACGCATACATAAGCCTTGGATCCATTTTTGGATATCCTTAGTTGGATCAAGGAGAGGAGTGAAGAAGAATTTGATCTCATGTGATCATTTTGTTTAAATCCTTCTTGTAATCAGTCTGTTTGCTTGTAAATGTTTGACTTGAGGAGGCATTATGTGACTGCAGAAGCAATCACACAAACCATTCCTGATTCACACCAGCATCAGCACCTGGAATCAACTCAACCAACTTCTCCTCAGAAACCACTTTATCTGGTCTGCAGTCTATATGCATACATCACCTAAACAGCATGGCATTATGTATCTTTAATGAACAGAAGCATTTGGTTTACATATTAAGTTTTTCCAGCAGTTTTTCTGTTACTTGAAGTGTAAAACACTTAAAACTGTGAATAACTCGCACAACAAACCTGCTTGTATCATTGGCAGCCTGCAAACAGTGGGATATGGTGATAATGTATACTTCGCTGCTTGTAAAACTAATGGACTATGTGTTCCGTGATTTACCTCACATGTAAATGTGTCAGTGAATGTTTGCCAAATGGAGTACTGAGTGCTGTCAGTTTTGCTAAATTACTGGAAGTATGATTCAGTGGGACTCTCTCTCTCTCTCTCTCTCTCTCTCTCTCTCTCTCTCTCTCTGTGGGTGGGTGGCTGGGTGGGTGGCTGGGTGGGTGGAGCCCTGCTGGATCCAATGGCTCACCAGATGGGTCTAGGAAGCTCACAAGCTGGACATGAGCATAGGAGTCCCATCCTGCTGTTGTTCCCTAGGAAGTGGTGTTCAGAGGCTCTACTGCCTTTGATTCTAGAAGTTGCAAATAGCCACTGTGGCTAATAGCTGTTGAAAAATTATGTGCAGATTCTACACCCAAGAAAATCTGAATTCAGTGACTTGTTATACTGAGCAATCCAATTTGCACCTATGTGTTTATTTTGTTGCATAATTTGGTTTCTGCTATTCATGGGGAGGGTCAAGCTGCTATGTAGCACTCTAATTTGTGGAAAACCGTCTCTAGCTGCCCTCGGGCTTTGAAATTTTCATCAGGCATTGCCCTCACACTTCTAAGCCTGCCCTCACAGTCAGAAGCATACTACTCTCCACATTTAGAAAGGCAGACAGTTATGAGTTGTTACCAGACTATGTCAGCGTCAGTTAAGGCAGCGACCTTGGATCACCTTAACTCAAGGTTGTCCTGAGTTGCCAAAATAAAACTCAATACATAGTGCTGTTATACAAATCTGTGGTGCGACCACACTTGGAATACAGTTCTGGCCACCTCACCATAAAAGGATATTGTAGAGCAAAGTGCAACCAAACTGATCACAGGGACGGAGCAACTCCCTTACGAGGAAATGTTACTTTGGGGGCTTTTTAGTTTAGAGAAAAGGCAAGTAAGAGGGGACATGATAGAGGTGTATAAAATTATACATGGTGTGAAAAAGTAGATAGAAAAAAGTTTTTCTCCCTCTCACAAAATACCAGAACTTGGGGACATCCAATGAATGTTAGATGTTTCAGGACAGCCAGAGAGCATATAGTTAAACTAATAAATTTGCTTGCACAGGAAATACTGATTGCCACCAAATTGGATGGCTTTAAAAGAGTATTAGACAAATTCATGTAGGATATCAATGGCTACTGGTCACAGTGGCTATGTTCTATCTTCACCGTCAAAAGCAGTATGTCTCTGAATATGATTGCTGGAATCACAGATGGGGAGAGTGCTCTTGTGCTCTGGCTCTGCTTGCAGGCTTCACAGGGGCATCTGGTTACCCATTGTGAGAAAAGAGTGTTGGATTAGATCGGTCTTTGGCCTGATCCACAAGGGCTTTACTTATGTTCTCAGAGGTAGAGGTGATCCCTCTCCTGAGTTCCCAGCTGGCCATGGCATCTCCAGTGATTGTAGATGTCTCCTCCATTCCATTTTGTTTGAGTCCCCAATTGTTCTCACTTTGCATGCCAGCAGACACAGGAATGATTATTTAGCTTCATTTGTGGTGACAGCTCCTGAACCGCGTAGCAGTGTTGTCTATGTAGTCTTAGACATAAGAAAACATTTGCATAAGTTGATGGCTTTTTGAGACTTCTATATATTCTTCTTTCACTTGGCTCCTGTGTCCTAGACTACATCCATACATGTGCATTGTGCACACTGAAAATGTAAATCACAACTCATGAATCAAAAAGGAAAGTGTTTGCTTATTTCAGCCTGACCACAAAGATTACTGCTTTCTCTGTAGTCCAGCCACTTACATGAAATATGCATAATGATTTAAAGTTCATAATGATCCTTATATCAATAAAAATGGAATTTATAGGTATAGGTGAGAAGCAGCATATGGGGATACCATATGATGCTTCTTATTTGAGGCCTCTAGGCAAAATGTTGGCTGGTGAGTCCCACTCAATGTATGAAAGTCACCCACCAACATCTACCTCTTTGAACCTGCTGCCAGTCCCAGAAATAGAATTCCATCAAAGAGGGATTTACAATGTGTGCAGATTTTTCTGTCACGTGAAAGGTGATGAAAGGAATCAAACCCTGGGCCAATCATTGTGTCTTAGCCTAACCTACCTCACAGGATTGTTGTGAGGATAAAATCGGGAGAATCATGTTTATTTGCCACTTTGAGCTCTTTGGAGTAAAGGTGGGATATACAGTAAATGTAATCATAAATAAAATAAATAATATTTTTCTTGCTGTGCATCTCTAAAAAAACAAATAAAAGTAATCTTATCCTTACAGTTGACTTTATTGTTATGGTTTTTAGCCAATGGCCATTACAATATGGAGAAACATACAAAAAAGACCCATATTTATAAAACATTTATAAAACATTGAATTTCAACCCAGTAAAACATGGATAAAACCCTAAAATACGAATGGGAGTAATAAGAGTTTACTACATTTATTTAGATTAAGAGCACACTCAATTAAGCTCTCCCTTAGCTTTTAACACTGGTGTAATTCAGGCAGGCCATTCTGATCTTTGTTGCAGCTGATGCAAACAAGACTACCCTATAAGTGACAAATTTATCTGTATCTGCCAACAGCCATCTGATCTTAAGTTCATCTGGATGGCCTTTTAAAGAAGTCTGAAAAGGAAGGATGAACTTGGCCCTTGGTGAATTATATAAAGGGCAGTGTGGGATATACCCTTGTTGTAATGAGTTAAAATTAAAAATGTTATAGTGGAATAAAATCAAATAACATTAAATGAAACATATGTTTGCCTCCCTTATGAGAAAGTACGGGAGTTTTTCCGCTTATCAGCTTCACTTGCAATTAAAAATGTTGTTCCCAGCTTACCAGACCAAAGGTCAAGGATAAAGGAAGTTTGGAGGGAGAACAGAGAAGTGGACCAGAATAGACAGATGCTGAGAAATCAAATAATGATGTATTTCTGATTAGCTATGCATTTCTAATGATATGTATGTGACGTACCTATAGCCTATAAATATGATGGATGTCAGCAATTCTGGAGAGTCACTTAAGGGTGGCCCTCCCTTTGCAAAGGCTCAATAAAGGCAAACATTTGCGATACCCTGGTCTCGTCTCTATTCCTTATTGGCAACTTGGGGAATATAGAGTTCCTTTCAGTCTGGCCTCCATTCAGGCTTGACTCCTTTTGTAACAAAACTGGCGTAGCCCAGCCAGGAGTATCCGCCTCAGACGACCTCTGCTGTCTCGTACGGGGCTGCAGACAGTTGGATGAGAGCGCTCCAGGCCCAAGTTGTTTGGCCTGCATCCGGGCCTGCGCCAGGCCGGCCGAGGCAGCAGAGTATCGTCAGCGGACCTCCAGTAAATCGAGACCAGAACCTTCTGATTGCCAGCGCAAGCGGGTCAAGCAGAGCACCAGAAGACAGGTGAGGATAAATCAAACCTTGGAGGGGAGTGCTGAGTGTGTGGGTGTGACTGAGACGAGGCGTATCCACAGTGGTAATTACCTCGAAGCGAGAGCGGAGTTCTAGTACCGCGTTTCCTTTCTCCCGCGAGGGAAAAGGCCGGGAAACGAACGAAGCGAAAGCCGTGACATTTGCGATACCCTGGTCTCGTCTCTATTCCTTATTGGCAACTTGGGGAATATAGAGTTCCTATCAGTCTGGCCTCCATTCAGGCTTGACTCCTTTTGTAACACCCTCAATTTGTCCTGATCCACATATACAGATCTTTTGATGGTTTTTTTTGTCTATATTCAATGCGCATCAACTGGAATCTGAGCTGAGTGAAAGCATGCCTTAACAGGGGAAAAATTTAACTCCCACAAATAAGTGGCCCTTTCATGGTCTAATTTGTTTTCAGCATACCAAATGGCAGACTTACAATTCTTTATATATTCAAAATCTTTTTGAGCATCTTTGCAGAAAACAAAGTCCCAGATCGTACATTCGGATGCATCCTGCATGGTCATAGCTGAGCAAATCGAGTAACTCAGTATCAGGCATCTGCAGGATTGTACCCAACCGTTTCAGTTCTGTAGTTCCAAAAAACAGATTTTTGCTAAATGGTGTTCTGGCATGGCTGATAACTTTTTCCAATACAATATAATGGATTTATGTATATGTACTTTTAAAGAAGGGAGGCCTACTTCATTCCTTAACAATGTGCCAGGTGTACTATGTGCTACGGCCAAAAGCAGGCTCAGGAACTTGTTTTGGATTATATCGAGTTCGTCTCTGCAATGCTCACCCCAAATTGCTGTTCCATATAAAAGATGAGACACAATCTTGGCCACAAAAACTTTTAGCATTGGTTCTACTAAATGATAACCCTCGGTATAATAAAGTTTCTTTATAGGCCCCAATAAATGGGTGGCTGAGAATGTAATTGCCTCAAGGTAGGTATGCCACAAGGTGTTTTTGGAGAAATGGAGCCCTAGGTATTTAAATGAGTGACATTGTTCTATACTGTGCCCATCCAGAGTCCATTTATGCTGCTCTTGCGTCTTAGCAAAGACCACAACTTTGTTCTTATTGTAATTGATAGTCCTTCTTGCTTACAATAAGTTCCAAATTCGGTAAGCAATCTTCTCAGACCCACCTGCGTTAAAGAGATGAGGGCCATGTCATCTGCATAAAGCAGAACTGGGATCTTCTGTTTCCCAGTGGCAGGAGGGAAAAAAGAAGGATCAAGAATGTCCTGTGCAATATCATTTAATAAAGGTTGAATAGGAGTGGTGCCAAAATGCAGCCTTGTTTGACACCCCTTGATGTAGGGGTTGAGTCTCAGAGACAGCCTGCCCTGTCAACTTGGATCTTAATATCGGTATTAGAATAAAGCTGTTATATAAGAAATAACAGGCATCTATCTAATGAGCTGGCATATAATTTCCCCCATAAACGCTGTCTATCTATGGAGTCAAAAGCAGATGATAAATCTACAAATGCAACATATAGTTTCTTTGATGCATTATGAGCTTATTTTTTGAAAAAGATAGTTTAAAACAAAGCACTTTCAATTGTGCTAAAAGTAATCTTATCAGGAACTAGTAAGTACACCCCACTTTCCTTGCCCATTGTCATGCAATCTCTTACCAGTATGTTTATGACCAAACTAGATTTGACGTTTGTCATGTGGTTTGACCTTCCATAGATCATTTTTTTGTTTAACAAATAGCTGGCATGTGGGGGGGACGACAGCAAACTTATGTCAGTATAAGGCTGTAAACACCCTAGTCGCCAGATCAAAGCGTTTCCATTAGCCACACCTGGAGGGAGAACGTGTTGATCTGCCTATTGGTTGTGAAATCTCGTTGAAGCTGAATTTTTAAAAAATGCATTCAGGCTGCTCCCACCAGGTTTTACACTAAAAAGGAGTGGGGTTTGACTAGTGTCCTGTGCCCCTGTTTTCAGAAGAGAGAGGTGGAGATGCACTGGAACCAGCAGAACAGTGAGTGTGTTTCTACTCTTAAGTTACCCTGGCTTTCTATAGTTAGGATTGCTCTGTTACTGTGTCATGGTTTCTTTGTCCATGCTGCTTCTCAGTCAGCTTCCCTGAGAGCCCAACAATTCTTGTTTCTTCCTGTCCCAGATCCTGGCAACAGCATGTAGCTACTCCTGTCCATACGTGAAGTGTGAGGTCTTTTTCCTTTTGCAGACATTCAGTTATTAACAAGTCCACTCCATCAGATAGTATATTTGTGAACATTCTGTGACATCACAGCAGATGGGTTTAGAAGACAGAGGCTCACAGGCAGATGACAGGGCGTTGTTGTTTTTGAGCAAGATAGAGCTGCCTCACTGGTCTCCATGTTATTAAGCAATAATTATTTAATGATGATAATAGAGGTGTAAATGGCAAGCAGTAGCCTTGATAGTTTTATTATTCAAATTAATATTTGGGGAGATTATGTTTTAATGAAATAAAATATGGCACTTTGCCAGATTACATGCTTAACATTCAAGAAGGAATAAGCAATTGCTGCAGGTAATTTGTCTTCAGAGATGTTTCCACCCACAGATGGTTATTTATGGATTGTACTTTGGCTAACTTTATTGACTGTGAAAATCTGATAAAAAGATGTATTTCATGTTGGCATTTAATACTTTTCTCTTTCAGCTGAATACAAATGTTCTACTTCTCACAGCAGAGCACTGAACCGTATCTGTGCTCTGAAAACTGAAGAAAGTAGACATAAACAACTGTGTCTGCCTATGTCATAATTATTCAGTAGTCTTCTAACGTATAACATCACCACACACATTTCTAAAATGTTAGTGTCTTTAGCAGTAGCATTTTCAGTGACTGAAATAAAATGTTTCATGAGTTGCCAACCTTTTATGCTTTGCTTCATCAAATAAGATGCTGCCTTCACCAAAGTATCTATATGTGAGTAGTATGAGCCTTTCTGCATGATCTGCCTCTCTTATCCCCACCCCAATAAATGCATGTTCCTTTCCCTTTTGTTTTGTGGAGATTTTCATCAGCATAGCAGTTTTGTTATGTATACGCAATGCTCTTAAAAACACAATGGTTTGTGCATGGGAAGTTGATTATTTTAACACACCCACCAACAAATGTAATACAGGCCAATTTTATGCATCGGTGGAGGATGCTCCATTTAGGGCAAATGGGGCACTGCCCAACCAACATCAGTCTGCTGTCAGCCTACTGCTACCTCCCTGTGTTCGTTCTTACAACCAATCCAGGAGTTAGCTCTGCCTATTGGCCTGTTAGCACAGTCTCTGTGTTGCCCTTGTAGAACTCTGCAGAAAGAAAGATGGGGACAAAACTAGAATTGGTTGGCTCTGTCTGTCATTGTCTCCCTGCCTTCCTCCTTACCAATCCTAATGGGCACCAGCCATCAGTGCTATCCATGTTTACTCAGAAGGTGAATGCACACTCAAGTGCCTTTGAATCTTCCCCAATAATGCTGTATTCCTCTTCACTCAAGCAATATACTCGTCAGCCTCTGACCTCTCTCTCTCTCTCTCTCTGCCCACTTTTCCCAATGCTGTTGGCTGAAGTGTTTAGTATCACAGTTGGCCTGGGCAGGGGAAAGCATTATGGCTTCTCTTGATGCTTTTGATTTCGATATACTGATGTAGTAGGGCATGGGCAGTCTAGGGATAAGGTAATTGAGTGTCATTGCAGAATTCACAGTCTGAATCTCAAAGTAAGTGAGTAATTTATATTAATTTTAGCTATTGGCTGTAGAATGTGGCTTTTCCAGTGACACACTGTTGCTAACAATTTGCAAAATGGCTTCTGAATCTTAGATGATACTGCTTATGTATGTGATAAATAAAAGGTGACAAAAATTAATTAGCAGACGCATCTTTTAAAAATGATACATTTGCTTCCTTTTGAGATGAGAGCAGAGAAGTCTGAAGGAAACTGGCTGTCCTGGAAAGTGCTTGCCAACATGATGTTTGTTCATGATCCTTTCAGATGTGAGCTTATTTATGACCCCAAAGGCTATTTAATATGATATATATAATTTTTTTTCTGGCATCTGTTGTATTGCATAAGCTAGACAATCTGTTATGATTTTTATTAGATCATACATAGTTGGCTTGAAATGTTCCCTTATTGTGAATGCTGATAATACAGCAACTTGGAGATCTGCTGCTTCTTGAGTGTGTGTGTGTTTAAAATCAGATTAGTCAGATTTTAATTCAGAGGCCACTGAAAGTCCTTTGATATTTGCAAATTTCAGAGATCTGTGATGTGGCTGTGGTGATTAGGTGTCCTTAAATGACCCAACAGAAAAAGAATGTAATTAAGTTACCTTGACAATATCTTCTTTAGCTTCTAGACTATTATGACTTGTTATAGTTTAAACCCACACAAAGAGATGCCGAATGCAATGGTTGCTATGGCAACAGCAGGGGCCTGTCAACACCTCTCTCTCTAATAGTGACAAATGGTACTTATTACATCAGCACTAATTTCATCCGATCCCTTTCAGATGAAGATAGTTAGTCCACACTGATCAGATTTTGTCACTGTAATTACTGAGAACAGACCTTATTAGACGACAGCACTTTTTACCCATTGCCTCAACTCAAATCTAACCTACTTTTTACTTTTGAGGGTATTTTGCAGATGTGTTCCAGTCGAACCCTTCTCAGCATCTTTCTGTTTAAATAATGCAACATACAAAGAGTCCTACCAATTATCTTCAAAAGTTTTTCAAGAGTAAAATTTGTCTAATACACAAAGAATTGAATCCTATACCTTTACAGTAAGGATGTCAAAGTTAGTCGCAATAAGCCTCTATAAATCATGTGTGTGTGTGTGCGTCCATTTTTACCCTAAGGGAAAAAAAACTGGTCTCCTCATAAGATTATAGTAGCAGTGTGGTAGGGCAGGAAATATCTGTGCTTCCCATTCAGGTCCCAGCCTATTTCATCGTTGCCGCTGCACTGCGCGAGGAGAGTCTTTGGCGTGGGACATTGTCGCCGGATGTATGCTGTGTGGTGTGAATGAGATTGGTGTGTGTATGTATGTGAGTCTTTGCTTGTTTTAACTACACTTTAATTGTATTTTATTGTATTTTAATGCTATTTAATTATTTGTTCTGTTGAGTTTGCTATTTATTTCTATGTTTTTGTATTTTATGTTGCTGTTTTACTCTTATGTACACTGCCCAGAGAGCCTTTTGGCTTTGGGCGGTATAGAAATTAAATTAAATAAATAAATAAATAAATATATGCTGGATTTTTCTTGAACTCTTCAATGACATAGCTTTTAATCAAGCCCAAAATCACAAATGTTTGCAGCCAAAGTCTCTATTTTAAAAGAATGCTTTTGAATTGTGATTTTCTTTTACATTTTCTTTCTTTTTGGTTTTTTTTAAAGCAAGCCAGCTTGAGGGCAAGACTCTTCCACAAAATGTATTCATCAGTTGAGCTCACCCATAAATGTTAAAGTTTTGCCAATTTTGAAACAATTTGAAATATTAAAAAAACTGCTTTGCAGTTGGTTTGTGTTGAAAAAAGTGGAACAATCACCACATCCAAAGCTCTCCTTGCCCTCTAGGATGCACACCTTAACGTGGTGAGGGGGTTTGAGAGTGTTGAAGAAGCTGAGAGCAATGCCGTCAGGAGTCTAGATCAAGAGGCTAGAATCCTAGCAGTGGCACCCAAGGCGGAATGGTCAAAGCTGAGACACCAGACTGAGATGCATCCAAACTCAGAGGAAGGCAATGGTAAACCACCTCTGAATACCTCTTACCATGAAAACCCTATGAACACAATATCCAAAATGCAACACAAGGTAGTGCTGGAAGATGAGACTCTCAGGTGAGATGGAACTCACCAAGCTACTGGGAAAGAACAAAGGACAAATTCGAGTAACGCTGTGGCTAAAGACGCAACTGGGTGAAAGCTGAAAGGAAGACCAAAGGTTGATGCACACAGATGTGAAAGGAGAGTCCGGAGTTGTATGATGTACACAATAGGAACATGGAATGTGAGAAGCATGAACCAGGGAAAGTTAGAAATTGTCAAGCAAGAAATGGAACGTATCAATATTACAATACTTGGAGTAAGTGAATTAAAATGGCTGGGAATGGGACATTTTCAATCAGGCAACTACAAAATATTTTATGCAGATATGAGAAATTAAGAAGAAATGGGGTTGCTTTAATAGTGAGAAGTGATGTAACAAAAGCAACCAGGAGCTATAACGCAAGGTCTGAGCGAGTGATGTCAATGAGATTTAACAGAAAACTTATTAACATAACCATCATATAAGTCTACGCTCCAACAACAAACACAGAAGAAGAGGAATTGGAGAGATTTTATGCAGAAGCACAGGAAGAAATTGATCTCACAGCAAAACAAGATATTCTGATAATCATGAGGGACTATAATGCAAAAGCAGGGAAGAAGTAGAAATTGTGGGAAAATGGGGCTTAGGCTATAGAAATGAAGCAGGAGAAACTTAATGAATTCTGTGAAGCCAATGATTTGTTTCTTGCAAACAAATTTTTTGAGCAAACGAAAAGACGACTGTACACGTAGACATCACCAAATGGTCAACATAGGAATCAAATTGATTATATAATTGGTAGCAGAAGATGGAGAAGCTCCATACTTTCTGCAACAACAAGACCAGGAGCAGACTGCGGTACAGATGAACTGATAATATAAAAAATCAGAGTAAAGCTAAAGAAGAACAACAGAAAGGGTAGAGAATCTTCTTACTCTTACTCATTTCTCAGACCTCTTTCTGAAGTGAAGGGTCAAATCTGTAAAGAAGTTTGGAGCAGCCACATTAAAAGATAAGGGCAGGGCATTCCAGACAATCCTGCTTGGATATGGATGTCTTTGCAGAGGATCCCTAGTCAAGCTTTACCAACAGCACAATCCAAACTATACCTACTCAGAAATAAGTCCTGTTGAATTCTATGGGGGCTTAGTCCCTTAGTACGTGTGTTTAGAATTGCAGCCTTCAGGGGCATCCATCTTTACTCCCGAATGCTCCCATCTAACATCTCCACAACACTAGGCTCCCTTCTTCCTACAGTGGCCTCCTGGTGACTGGCCTGGCCTGAAGGCACTTAAACCCTTCTTGCCAAAAGCAAGGAGGCTAGATTAAATGTTCCCTACCCAGGCTTCATCTTTTAGCTAAGATGTCTAGCTTAATTTCCAGTCAGATATTTTTTTAATTGTACGCTCCAAGCAACTGTGATTGATGTTTAATGTATCATGCTTAATGACATCACTCGGGCCCGCCCTGTAACATCACTTGGGCCCACCCCCATGACATCACTTGGGCCTGCCCCTAAAATCTCAGGTTTTGGGATGCTTCTGACCTGGCAACCCTACTCACAATGCTATTGGGGTGGTCCTATGCAATCCCACCTTCCATACTGCTTACACCTGCAAAAATTTTGCGGGGGTCACAGTGGTTCATTTCCAGTCAGTGCATATCCTGTAACTTCCTACTGAAAGCTCATAACTTCTTATACCACAAGTATTCTGGTTTATTTTTGTCCTGCTTTTGTTGTGCTATATAGTGCCTTCAGACAGAAGCAACTCAGTAGCATTGGAGAAGCATCACAGAACAAACTATAAGAGAATAAATCCACACTAATGCTCTATTATTGTTTTAAGAACATGTTGCAGATTACACTCACAATAAAACACCAGTTTGGGGTAGAGGGCTTATAAGGATATTTCAATTTATATGTTCACTGGAATTTGCTAACAGACATTATTTTTGGAGAAGAGTTTTATTGGGAAAGCATAATTAGAACTGTAGTTATTAAAGGTAAAGATAACAGAAGTAATGAAACTGAATAGTTCTCCAATAAAATTGGCATATAAAATGTACATGAGTTTGCAATCTGTGCTGGAAGGATTGCTGATCTGTACTGATTTCATACTTTATATATTTAAATCCTATGAAGGATTTTAGGATATTGAAGTGACATTTTTGACTACACACAGGAGATGTTGCTGTCTAGAACAATGAAAGCAGCACAGATGATCTGTCTGGTATCTCAGGGCTGGCATGTGGCTCCAACAGTGGCATGAATTTGCTTTCTAGTGTTAGGGGAGATAGAAACTCCTGCAAAATCCACTACTGCAGTCTAGTTTTTATATGAATGTGCCCTAACTGGTTAAGGAGCCACTTTTTCACTTAATCCCCGTTCCCACCTAGTCCATGAACGCCAGGCATCTTTATGGGTACATGCTTTGTTGGTTGGTGATGTGCAAATATGGGAGTGGGGGAGACAATACTCCTCTTCAGTAAAAATCAGCGTGTGAGCTGGGACTGGGACTGCACAGGCCATCTATGTCTCTGATGTTCAATGTCAAGGTCCTGCCCTCCACCCTGCAACATTGACACAGATGTCTGCAAAGTTGGGAGTCTTCATATATGCTCATGAAGGCTTCCCCTGTGTCAGGGGCCAAGGTAGGCCACGCTAGGGATCTATGAATAGGTCTGTTTCTGGTACATATTGGGTTCACTTGTGTTTATTCATAAGTCATTTCATCCTTCTTCTGCATTATTCCGTGAGTGTATTTTAAGCTGCATGTAAATGTGCATTTAAAAAAATGTTTCTGTCACAATATATGCATTTTTGTAAGTACAGTAGGGCCGCACTCATATGGTGGGTTAGGTTCCAGAACCCCGCCAAAAAGCAAAAATCACCGAAAAGTGGAACACCAACAATAAAATGGTGTCCAACACCCTTCCCGGAGCATGTCATGCCGAAAAATGCCAAACAAGAGGAACAAGCGCCGTATGAGTGGGGCTCTACTGTTGAAAACCGCCGTTTAAGCGGAACGCCGAGAAGCAGAATGCCGAAAAGCGGGCCCCTACTGTATTACATATGCATTTTAGCTTAAAATATCCCTGTTACATGCATCTTGTACATTTTCTTTGCACCGAGAACTTTATCACAAAATTTGGAGAAGTGAGAAGATTTAAGGATAACTGTTTTGATTTGTGGGTTAATTTGGGGAAGTATGAATGGCTGTAGTGCTCCTGTTGGTGCAGCCACACAGTCCCAGCCTCTCTACTACCCCTCCCTAGACCCCCAGCCTGGTCCAGGTAAGCAATAGCAATGCTAGTGTCAGAAAGATGATTCCATCCCACTCACGCACTAGTAATGTCTCCAGCTATTCCCAGACCAGACATATGATGCCAATGGTGGGGCCACCCAGCTGTGATCTCAGGTGATTTTCAACTGGTAAGCCCATGACTAGTAAACTATTAAGAAATGTTGAGAATTTCCCCTAGATACTAGCCCACCATAACACACTATCTCCATGAGATCTTATAGAGCCTTAACACTGTCATTGCTATTTTGGTATATAATGAGTTGCCATGTAACTTGGAAACAGTGGTAGTATGGTAGATTTACGTAGACTTGGGAACAAAGACCTAGCTTTTTGATCAGACTAATGGCTTGGAAGTGGCATCAGAAAGAGTACTGGTAATCACGTTTGACAGTTAAAATTGATGGCTGATGGCTTGTAAAGGGCAATGCACTGGAGTGATATCAGGGAGCTTTTAATAATGCTTGACAAATGATCAGGCTGCTCAGTCAATCATTGTGTAGATGCCAATATCCTTTCCCCCCCCTTTTACTTAGGGAGGCAATAGAGCATGTTACAAAAATAAAAGTGGGGTGCAGAATTTCAGATCAAGCTACAGAAGTTTCAGTTTCCATCTGATAAAAAGAATGCCCTCCTTCCAGGATAAATTATAATACATATATCATTATTCTCTGCCTTGTAAATAATAGGGTTTTTTAAATTAACTCTATTTGCTTTCCAGTAGTAACACTCACTTTGCTTTGCCTTTGAAGGACAGTCTGGAGGTGGCAGCTGGTTTAGGGGAAATAGTCAAAACTGGTAGAGTTACGCTTAAGTAAAAAGAAATTGTTTACTTACGGGCCTTGATGGACATTGCTTGAACCAATTGCCCAATTAGAGATTACAAGTCAGAATCCCCTTCCTTCCCAATATTGGGCTTGGTGGTTACTGAACATATTTTCCTTTTCTTTGGAGTATAATTCCTAGTTCATTTATTTGTTTGTTTTAATAAATGGATAGCTCTGGGATGCATGATTATTTGGTTTCATATTATATGAGCTAATCTGTTAAGGATATTTGCATAATTGAACTATGAACTTCTTTCCCGCAGGAGGCAGTGATGACCTTCAACCTGGATGGCTTTAAAAGAGGATTGTTTGTTTATTAAGTTTTTATCCTGCCCTTCCTCCCAGAAGGAGCCCAGGCCAGTAAATATTAAGCGATAAAACACTAAAAACATCTTTAGATGAGACACATTAATGGAGAAACATGCTATCAATGGCTACAAGCCCTGATGGCTATGCACTGCCTCCATGGTCAGAGGCAATATGCTTCTGAATTCCAAGTGCTTGGAACTGCAGGAGGGGAGAGTGCTCTTGTGCTCATGCCCTGCTTGTGGATTTTAACATCGGGCTGGCCACTGTGAGAACAGGATGCTGGATTAGATGGGCCACTGGCCCCATCCAGCCAACTCTTCTGTGTTTTTATTTGGAAATAGCAGGACTGAATCTTTAAAACAGGATCTGGCCTAAATGATCTTCTGATCTCTTCAGTGCTGCTTCAATGTGGTGAGCTTGCTAAATGTAAGAGCTGCTTTGAGGACACTGTGCCCATGTCTAATTGGTGAGTTGGTTTGCATGTCACTGTCATACTAAACTAAACTATGGCTTGGCATGAATATCCAAGTGTGCAGGCTCTCGGAGAGGAGATTGCAGCCGCTTTGCTCTTCCTCTGGTCCTGCTGCTGCACTGCTGCAAGTTAACTCATGGTATGGCTTAGCATGTCATTTGAACTCAGGGTCATGGTTTGCCTTGCTCCAGACAAACCATAAGCTGTAACTAAGGGTTGTTGTTATTATTGTTCTAATATTTATTTCTTTTTTAAAGAAATCATATAAAACAAATCAACAACATAACACCAAGGTTTGTTCTTGGGTTTATAGCTCATGGTTTGTCTGGAAGAGGCAAATCACAAGTCTGGGTTTAGATGATATGCTAAGCTAAACCATGGCTTAGTTCACAGAAGTGCACCACTTACCTCGACTTGTGGGAGGAGCCCAACAGCCATGATCTCCTCTCTGAAACCCTCACACTTGAGCATTCACACTCAGCCATGATTTGGCTTAGCATTACTTGTGAACCAGACAAATACATTCTATTCCTTTTATAGATTTTGACTCTATTCAGCCATACATGTTTATAAAACTCTATGTTCCTTGTATTTTTTAAAAATTAAGATGTTTTAATACAAGGTCCAAGTATTGTCATGGCCTCAGGTCCCAAGCCCTCATACTCACAGTATCTGGGCACTAGTAGCTCTGAGGTGGAGATGGACCCAGTTTCTTCATGAATTATGACTACACTTGCCAGCATCAGATTCTGAACCCAGCTTCTTGAACCCCAAGGATGTATCCTTTGCCTATTGAGGCTGAGGAGTGGACTGCCAGCTCCTCTGAGTATCAAAAAAGCCTGCACTGCTTCCACTGACCAAGGCCTTACAGCCCCAATCCTCATCATCTAGAGGGTGTCAACGGCTGCACCAAAGGACAGGATCTTTTAACCTGCATATTACAGCACTTAGATTGTGGGACTTTGGTCCTGAGTCTCCAGGCCAGACTATACAGCTCTGGCAGTTGCAGCAAGCCAGTCCTGAGGCAGTTTCTTCCTGTTGTCAACTGTAGGACTGCTGCCTGCAGTCTGAGGGCTCATCCAAATGGAGCGGGATAATACATGTTTTCCATATCTGGTTCGTCATCTGACAGTCCTCACCTTGCCTGTTTGCTCTTTCCCAATAAAAAAACCCACTTTTTTTGCGCCCACACACGCAGTGAGAGGACCCGTACTTCTTCTCGCTTTTTCCCAGCTCTGCCCATAACACTCCCACCTATCAACCAATTGGTCTGCAAAAATATGACGTATGCTCCTCTCCCCCTTTGCAACAAAGCACAACAAGGCGCATGTGCTTGAACGTACAAGCGCGAAAGTTTGAATTTCCTGATGGTTTGGTAGTAGTGGCTGTAATGGAGTTCCTTGTCACTCACCACTCTGGAGCAGCGCCGGCTGGGGTGTGTGTCTCCAGGTGCCCCTGACCATCCGGGAGATTGTGGGCAGTGCAAGGGATCAGCGCTTGTAATTGCCGGGTGAATCCCCCCATAACCCTTGGGCTCATTCACTGCAGGGTTCAGCCCAGACCGTTATGCGGCTCGGCGGCAGGAATGCTGCCCCTGAGGGAAGCAAACAGCCCCCCCACGGGTGGCCGCTCTTGGCTCGGGCAGGGAATGCGGGCAAACAGCCCCGCGTGCTGCTGTGTCAATCTGCGCTGAAGCTACCAGCACAGGCTTTGCGGTGTTCCCTCTGATAAAAGAAACATGCAAACCACTTATATGCCTATAATTCCTATATTTTTGTTTGTTTGAATCTGGTATTAAATTCCTGTAAACTGGCTTTTCTGAATTACCCCAAACTTAGAGGAGTTATTCCCCTTAATGAAAGGAAACGACATTTAAACAAAATTTTACAAGAAGCCCGATTAATGCCTTTAAAACCCTATCAAATTAAGCAGGTGGAATATCTATATTACGATGGACAAAAGGCTCGGGCCCTGATTTCTTTTAACTCACGTGATACGGCGGAATATATTAGACAAAATAAGACAGCTTTGATATATCAGGGTATAACTGTCACTAGGATCTTTGAAAATCAAGCTCACCAAGTGAATCTGATGAATGATACCTTTATCACACAACAGTGGACAGAAAGTCTGTCGAACTGTAGCCCATTGATTAAATTTGAATCATCAGAGAGTCCCAAATTAGGACTTCGAACTTCCTTCTCAAATCCATTATCCGATTCCTACCAACAGAATAAAAAAAACCAAAATGAGGATTATCTTGATTATCCTGATTTTACTATTCATCTGAAAACTGAGATTACAGAAAAAATTACCAAAAAAGATGCCTCAGTTTCAAAATCTCACGAAAGTCCAATTAAATCACAATGGAGTGAAGTGCCACAGTTTATGGAGGGAGTTCTTGATGGAATAGAAGAGGAACAGTCGTTGTTACTTTCCTTTAGCCATCTACCTCATGCACAGAGATCAGAGATACTTGTGAGATTTGAAGCTCTAGCTGTTCGTTTGTCTGAAATCCATTTGCAGGAGTCGGTGAAGAGGGCTCCTCCCTGGGTACAGACACAGGCTTTGGGCACAGAGGAAATGGAACCTTTAAGAAAAGAGCCTCCTCGATGGAATACCAAGAAACCTGCTCAGGGCCCGTTCCTGTCGAACGTATGCGTAATAAGTCCAGAATTCTCAGAAATTACACCAATTACGGAAACAGATAATTGACAGAAATTCTTAAGTCCTTCCCCACACAACAGGAATCAATCCCAGCTAGAAGTGGTATCTGATATGACAAGTGAAACATCCAGATTTACCTTTTACAGGAAGCTTTCAAATGCCAATCAATCGGATATAACATGTCTCTCTTGGAACATAGCTGGTTGGAAAAACAAAGTAATAGATTTAGACTTTATAAACTTTCTCCAAGCTTTTGACATTATTTGTTTACAAGAGACATGGATCATGGAGGTGAATTTACTTACCTTGCAGGGCTTTAAAATATGGACTACTCCTGCTTCAAAGAACGCAATGAGGGGTCGTAATAGTGGCGGCCTGGCAATATTAATATCCACTGCGTTGGATGTGTCGTTGACAGCCCCTATTGAAACCCCTCCAGACTTTTGCTTGGCTCTAATAATTTCCTGTAAAAATTTGGTACCTTTTATATGTCTGAATGTTTACATTGCTCCCTCCTCTTCACAGAGGCGTATTTGTATATGGTCGTCATTAGAACTGTATCTAGAAAAGTTAGCGCAGGCTTACCCGCTTCACCCACTATTAATTTGTGGCGATTTTAATGCAAGTTTAGGGATGAATTATACGAAGATAGATGATTTAGCGGGGGTCTCCCTTGAAGAGTACCCAATTTTACCAAGAACATCAAGAGACAAACTGATAAATCAAAATGGGAAATCTCTATTTCGTTTATTACTTACCCAACAACTAGTCTGCTTAAATGGGACTTATTTAGATCGATCCCAAGGATTTTATACGTTTATATCAGGTAGAGGTATGAGTGTCCTTGATTATTTCCTAGGTTCCTCCTCTTTAATCCCTCTAGTAAGAGGCATGGAGATAATAAATAGATCTGATAGTGACCACCTCCCTCTAAATATAAACATAAAGACCTCACACTCCTCACTTCGCCTGAGCACGTTTAACCCTATCCTGGATAACCTCTCGACTAATAGACGCATTAAATGGTCAATAAACATTGAGGCGTCGGTAAAGCAATCACTAGATTCGAGCCCTCTAATATCCCTCCATTCCAGGGCGATTTCCAACCCTGAAGATATCCTGACCATATACGAGCAAGTAGTAACATCTCTTAAAAATTATGTATCATCGACTATCCCCAAAAAAGAGATCAGGGAGGCGAAATCATGGTATGATGGAGAATGCAGAGCTAAAAAGAAAGAAATGTCGGCACAAATTAGAATTATACGTAAATCTCCATCAAATGAAGCTGTTCAGGACTTACTCGTTCTAAAGAGAGCATATAAAACCCTCCTAAAAGAAAAGAAATTAAAGTTTTATGCTGATAATTGGAGAGAACTCGACCAGGCCACTGTACATCGTAAGGATACAGATTTCTGGAACCTGGTACAGAGAGGGTTTGCACAGGACAAAGGAATATCCATTCCCCCGATTTTGCCAGAAACCTGGGTTGCCCATTTTAGTTTCATATTTGGCGCATCATCCTTAATTACGCCCGGGCGGGTAGAACCTTGTATAGATATACCTCAATGGCCTCCGGTCACAAGTGCCGAAATTGAAGACCTGATTATGACTCTCCAATCGAATAAAGCTCCAGGGGAGGATATGCTACCCCCTGAGCTTTTTATGATAGATAGGACATGGTGGAGCCCGATATTAGCTGCCCTTTTTACACACATTAATAATACGGGTGACTTCCCACAAGGGTGGCGCACCAGTATAATAGTCCCGGTGTTTAAGAAAGGAGATCCAACTGATCCCAGTAATTACAGGCCTATCAGCCTAATTGATATTACTGCGAAATTATATGGGAGATTTTTATTAAACAAACTGGTAGAATGGGAAATAAAACATTCAATTATACATCAGGAACAAGCGGGATTCAGAAAAGGAAGAAGTACGATGGAACAAATATATATTCTACAACATCTTATAAATAATGCTGTAAAGAGAGTAATACCATCGCTATATATAGCATTTATTGACTTTGCAGCGGCTTTTGATTCGGTAGACAGGGAGCTGCTATGGGATAAACTAGAAAAATCAAATATTGATAGGCGTTTGATTTGGCTTATCAAATCCTTACATCACGCTAACACGGTAAGGGTACGCTTAGGGAGAAATGGTGCCCTGTCAGCAAATATTTTCACTGGGAAAGGGGTGAAACAAGGGTGCTTATTGGCTCCTTTTCTTTTTAATTATTTCATTAATGATATAGTTCCGGCTCTTTCTTCTTTAATTTTTTTTTCCCCCTCTATAAAGGGGAAAAAAATTTCAGTTTTATTATACGCGGACGACTTAGTACTTTTTCCCCTAAATAAAATAGGACTAAAAAGAATGTTAGCCAGGCTAGAAGATTTCTGCTGTAGTCACCATCTCAAGATAAATCATGCAAAATTGAAAATCATGATTTGCGGAAAATACAGGAAGTCTAAAAGTTCCTGGACATTGGATGGAATCCGTTTGGAACAAGCCCAGTCCTTTAAATATCTTGGGATAACTTTTTCGTCAACTCTCTCCTGGAGACCACAATTAGAAGAAATAAAACTAGCTAGTGCTAGAATATTAGGTCAATTAAAAAAATTCTTCTACACCAGAGGAGGTCAGCAAATTGCTCCAATGATAAAAATCTATAAAGCTAAAGCATTGACGAAATTACTTTATGGAGCAGAAATGTGGGGCCATTTGTTAAAGCCCTTTATAGAACCCCTCCAAAATGTATTCCTGAAACAAATTTTGGGTCTCCCGAAAGGTACGCCCTCAGCTCATGTAAGGATGGAAATGAGAATCCATTCCTTGAGAGCTAAAATTGATTTAGCAATTTTGCGATTCTGGAGGAAAATACTACTTTTGGAAGACCACTCAACTGTTAAAGACTGTTGGCATGTACAATTACAAAAAGGAGGATGGGCAGAAGCAACAAAAACACTAATTGATTATTATAAGCTTTCCTCATATGATCTTAAAATTTTTACGCCGACGGAACTTCGCAATTGGGTTTTTAACTTTGATGAGATTCAAGACAGGTTATACATTGTGTCATCCCCGTATTCAAGATGGTTTCCCCTTTTTAAACCTAATTTTCAAACAACTGCATATTTTACTACCCTACTAAATCCAGTGAAGCGTAAGGCTTTTACGGAAATTAGGTTTCAATCAATGCCTACATCTGTCCTGGAGGGCAGATATAAGGGGATCCCGAGGGGGCAACGTCTCTGTATTTGTGGTTGTAAGGAGGCTGAAGATCTTGTTCATTATATATTAAATTGCCCATTTTA
The DNA here is from genome assembly GCF_030035675.1 of Rhineura floridana. Classification (NCBI taxonomy): domain Eukaryota; kingdom Metazoa; phylum Chordata; class Lepidosauria; order Squamata; family Rhineuridae; genus Rhineura; species Rhineura floridana. Next base: position 97,086,544 of record NC_084484.1, read on the forward strand.
TTCAAATCCAAGAAGGAAATTTTTAGAGGTTTTTATAAAGCCCAGAGAGGGCCTTTTACCAGATATTTTAATTACAGAATTGCTGGCAGACACCCACAAAGAGACTACAATAGCGGTTACTAATTTTGCCCTTGCAGCAAAACATATTAGAGCTCAGTATGTTAAAACTATAAAACAAACACTTGATTCTGATAATTTAAATTGTTGACACCTGACATGCTATTGTAATGGTTGTTATATTTTGTATGCTATGCAATGTCCTATGGCTACAGTGCAATAAACGTTTGTTGTTGTTGTTTGTATTTGCTATATTTCGCAAAACCAACTGTATGCTTTTCTACCTCTAACGTTTCTGGAGATACACATGATTGCAATTCCACTTATTTCTCCAGAACAGCAAGTAATGATGTGTCATGTCTAGGAAGGTAGACCACCAGTCTCTATGGTTGCGGGTGGCTGAGACGCTCTAGCAAACCACTTATATGCCAATAATTCCTGTGGGTTTTTTGCTTGTATTTGCGATATTTTGCAAAAGCAACTGTATGCTTTTCAGCTCAGCTGGGCTGCGAGAACCTGCAGGCTGTGGTTGAAATTGACAAGACTCAAAGAGAGTAGCCTTGCAGGCAGGAAAGCGAAATTGACTAAGGGTGCATGAATGTCTGTAATCCAAGAGGAAAGCCTCTATTTCTCTTCTCCCCCCCCCCTCGACTCTGGATGCCTGGAAGCAAAGACCAATAAGTTCAAGAAGGGCATTTGATGCAGGGGTGAGGGGTGGGAGGTGGAGGTTAGGCAAAGATAAATATTTTCTCCCTTGAAAAATTTACAAATAACCACAATTGCAGATCTCACCCTGAGCTGCTGCCCAGTTTGCAGGCTGGCTAAAAATTAACCACTGTTGCTGCTTCTGCGCAAATGCGTTTTTTTGCATCTGTGCAGTAGAAGTTGCAGAGTGGGGCCCCCACACCACACCATTGCTCTGATAGGTTCCTTTTTCCCAGGCTTTCCCCGGACATTCGCGCACATGCGCAACAGTGGAAATACGTGATTGGCTGAGAATGAAGGAAGGGATATGGGGAACCACCCAAGAACCACCCATCAAATGCCCACAGCTGTAAAGTCCATGGTATTGCATCCGAGCGCCTGAAGGTACAGCGGATGATTCCTGGTTTAAAAAAGCAAATCGTATGATTTGCAGTATTGCAGGAGCGGATTTAACTGTGCAAAAATGCACAAAAGCACACTGCATCATATGGACGACCGAAAAATAATGAAAACACAAAGCGATCATGTCACACATTTTACAGTCGTCTGGATGAGCCCTGAACCTTTTGCTCCCGCATCCTGACTTAAAACCCTTGTTGTATCCAAGGTCCTGCCTCCCACCATTGTGTTTCAGCTGTTGTCTCTTCTTGGGATGAAGATTACTATGGATCAGGGCTTTTTCTCCCTAGTATTGTGATCTTTCTTTTGTAGGCTTTTTCATTCTACCCCTCTCTTACCCTAATCATTATCAGTGCCTACTTTATTTATGCTTCACAAACTCTCAAACTGGCCAGTCGTCTGTGCTATGAATTCTAAATTCAAAGACTAGTAAATCAGGATATTCATCCATGGCCCTTATTTTCATTACAGCATTTCAGACAGCTGAACTTTACTTCCACAAGTGCCTGTGTGTTAACAGTTTTGCCCATAGTTAAAGCTCAATTCATGTATAATATATGACATACATATTTTATCACACACAGGCTTTGCATTATTTATCATGTGCATGGAAACATTAAGGATGCAGACATGCATACACTGGATGCTTTTTTACACAAATACCTTCTTAGGAGTGTAAAATGTTGACATTGGTAACATCACTGTCTCTTTCTTCGCATACAAGTCTAATTCCCCCCTTACATTAATTTCCTTTAAACTCTGCATCTACCACAGAATTTTAATTGCATCCCCAAAGTTGGAAGGTAGAACTTCTTTTTCAAAAACAATCCTAAAGGCACTGTAGTACATTTCAGGTGTGATTCTGTAGCCATTTTCAGAGAGCCCATCTATCCTGGTTGGGGAAACAGGTTTGCAGTACAAAGCCCCGCCCCACCCCATGTGCATTCAGCAGACTGTGCGGACATGAGCTCTGCTGAGCGACTAGCCTGCCTCAGGCTCTTCTCCCTCATCTGTCACTCCATCAGGCTGCAGCTGAGGGACAGATGGAAATCAGGGTTGCTCCATCGGCTCTGCCGAGAGACCAGCCTCTTATGGCTTCTTCTATCTCTGTACTATTTTCATCCCACCTGCTCCATCTGAGAACTTTGCATGTTTAAGAACTGGTGTCCAAGTTTGCTTTTTTCTCTCCTGCCTCCCCATCCCTTGCTTCTTTTGTGCTGTGTCTTTTAGTTTGCCAGCCTGAAGGCAGGTCCTGTATTGCTTTTTTTATTGTAAGCTGCTCTGTAAGCCTTTTCAGCTGCAGATCAGTGTAAAAACAGTTTAGATAAATAAGCAAACAGACCTTGCCACTGTTGCCACTGCTCATTTGTTTGCCTCACCTCAGTCCCGATCTGCAACATTGCCCAGAGGGAGAAGACAAGGTATGCAGAGATTATACTGTTCCTTCCTTTTGCTCCACTCATTGTGTGATCACTTGGAGAGGACAGCAAGGAGCAGCAGCAGGGCCAGGTGGCCGTCAGGGTTGGAAATGGGTCCCATTTTTTATTTTTTTTTATTTTTTTTACTTTTTTGTTGGTGTGTTGATGCAATTTGAGATGAATGGGTGCCTGATTATATGAATGTATGTCTGAGTGAGTGTGTATGTTTCTATGCTGTATATATGGCTGTATATATAGCTGTTTTTATACGTTTAATTGTTGTATATTTTAGTTGTATTATGTGCTTCGGAGAGAGTTTTATCCATCAGGCGGGGAGACTTGAGGGGGCCCCAATTGCCGTAGTGACGGGCAAAGGAAGGTATGGCGCTGTGAGAAGGACGTGCCAGGTAAGGGGAACGCGGTCCAGACATGTTGTGGCTGTGCCTTGTTCCGGTCCTTCCCACACCCGCAAGGTCGTTGGTAGTCCTATCAGCCAACTCTCAGATCTCCAGTTGCTGTTATTAAATGCCAGATCGGTATATAATAAAACCTCCCTCGTCCACGATTTGATTGTGGATGAGGCAGCCGATCTGGCATGTATAACCGAGACCTGGGTGGGTGAGCAGGGAGGAGTTGGTCTCTCTCAGCTCTGCCCACCGGGGTACTTGGTTCAGCATCATGGTAGATCTGAGGGTCGGGGAGGTGGGGTTGCTGTCGTCTATAAGAGTTCCATCTCACTCACCAAGCACCATGTTCATTCAGTTACTGGCCTGGAGTGTTTGCACCTTGTGTTGGGCCAGAGGGACAGGCTGGGAATCCTTTTGGTGTACCGCCCACCTTGCTGCCCAATGGCTTCCCTAACTGAGCTGGCGGAAGTGGTCTCGGATATATTGTTGAGGTCCCCCAGACTAATAGTACTGGGGGATTTCAACATTCACGCCGAGACCACTTTGTCTGGCGCGGCTCAGGACTTCATGGCTTCCATGACAGCCATGGGGCTGTCTCAATATGTTAGTGGTCCAACACATGTATCGGGGCACACTCTAGACCTTGTTTTTGCTACTGAGCATGGGGAAAGTGATCTGGATGTGGGGAGTTTTACAACACTCTCTTTGTCATGGACAGACCACTGCTTGCTGAAGTTTAGACTTTCAGTAACCTCTTCCCTCTGCAAGGGTGGGGGACCTATTAAAATGGTCTGCCCCCGGAGACTAATGGATCCTGAAGGTTTTCAAAGGGCTCTGGGGGATTTTCCGGCTGATAGGACTGGCGCTCCTGCTGAAGCCCTGGTCGCTCTGTGGAATACGGAGATGACCCGGGCTGTAAACACGATCGCTCCTGCATGCCCTCTCCTGTGTAGAGCTCATACAGCTCCATGGTATACTCCGGAGCTGAGAGCGATGAAGCAAGATAGGAGGAGGCTTGAGCGGAAATGGAGACGAATTCCCGACGGATACAATTATGCGCTGGTTAGTGCTTCAACTAAGCTCTATGTAGGAGCAGTGAAGGCAGCTAAAAAACATCATTTTGCTGCCACTATTAAATCATCTCTTTGCCGCCCAGCGGAGCTCTTTCGAGTTGTCCGGGGTCTTCTCCATTCAAACCCTCCGGACACGGTGGAATCATCGGAGGCCCGCTGTAATCAGTTTGCCGATCACTTCCAGAATAAGATCTCATGTATCCGCCGGGACCTAGACTCTCAAGTTATAGCAGTAGATCCTAGTGAGATGTCCAGAGCACAGTCTTGTCCTGTTTTGTTGGATGAGCTTCAGTTGGTTCAACTCGAGGACGTGGACAAGGTGCTTGGACAGGTACGTGCAACCACTTCGGTACTGGATCCTTGCCCCTCCTGGCTGATAAAAACTAGTAGGAATAGAACAGGTAGCTGGGCCAAGGAAGTGATAAATGCCTCTTTACGAGAGGGAGTGGTCCCGGGCTGTCTGAAAGAGGCAGTGGTGAGACCACTCCTGAAAAAGCCTTCCTTGGACCCAGACAATTTTAACAGCTACAGGCCAGTGGCGAATGTTCCATTCCTGGGCAAGGTCTTGGAACGGGTGGTTGCTGGCCAGCTCCAGGCGCTATTGGATGAAACTGATTATCTAGATCCATTTCAATCGGGTTTTAGGCCCGGTTTTGGCACTGAGACAGCCTTGGTCGCCCTGTACGATGACCTATGTCGGGAAAGAGACAGAGGGAGTGTAACTCTGTTGATTCTCCTTGATCTCTCAGCGGCTTTTGATACCATCGACCATGGTATCCTTCTGGAGAGGCTCGCGGAGTTGGGAGTTGGAGGTACTGCTTGGCAGTGGTTCCGCTCCTACTTGGCGGGTCGTCTCCAGAAGGTAGTGCTTGGGGAACATTGCTCGACACCGCGGGCTCTCCAATATGGGGTCCCGCAGGGGTCAGTTTTGTCCCCCCTGCTTTTTAATATCTACATGAAGCCGTTGGGAGAGGTCATCAGGAGTTTTGGAGTGCGTTGTCATCAGTATGCTGATGACACACAGCTCTACTTCTCCTTTTCATCTTCTTCAGGTGAGGCTGTCGATTTGCTGAACCGTTGCCTGGCCTCGACAATGGACTGGATGAGAGTTAACAAACTGAAGCTCAATCCAGACAAGACTGAGATGCTGTTGGTGGACGGGTTCTCTGATCGGATGGTGGATATATACTCTGTCCTGGACGGGGTTACACTCCCCCTAAAGGACCGGGTTCGTAGTCTGGGAGTCTTTTTAGACTCTTCCCTCTCACTTGAGGCTCAAGTAGCCTCGGTGGTTAGGAATGCGTTTTACCAACTTCGGCTGGTAGCCCAGCTACGTCCCTATTTGAGTAAAGAGGACCTTACATCAGTGGTACATGCTCTGGTAACCTCACGTTTGGATTACTGTAATGCGCTTTACGTAGGGCTACCTTTGAAGACAGTTCGGAAGCTACAACTAGTGCAAAATGCGGCGGCCAGATTGCTGACAAGGACCAAGCGGTCCGAGCATATAACACCTGTTCTGGCCAGCTTGCACTGGTTGCCAATATGTTTCCGGGCTAGATTCAAAGTGTTGGTATTAACCTATAAAGCCTTATACGGTGCGGGACCACGATACCTTGCGGAACGCCTCTTCCGATATGAACCGGCCCGTGCACTACGTTCTGCTACGAAGGCCTTCCTCCGGGTTCCAACTCACAGGGAGGCCCGGAGGGTGATGACAAGATCTAGGGCCTTCTCAGTGGTGGCCCCCGAACTATGGAACAGTCTCCCTGAGGAAGTACGCCTGGCGCCGACTCTGCTCTCCTTCCGGCGCCAGGTCAAAACCTTCCTATTCTCTGAAGCATTTTAAGTTACACTGATTTAATTTTAAAAATGTTTATTGTGTTGGATTGTTGCTTGTATTTTAGTATTGTTTTGTTATTTATTGTATTTTTATGCTGTTTTATGTTCACCGCCCAGAGAGCTATTGCTAGTCGGGCGGTATATAAATTTAATAAATAAATAAATAAATAAATTCTGTGGCCTTGGCCTTGGCAGATGCCCAGTGATGCCTACCTCTTACCCTGGCCCTTGATTGCTTGTAAGGTTGTCCATGATTGGTGTGTGTGTGTGTGTGTGTGTGTGTGTGTGTGTGCGTGTGCGTGTGCGTGTGCGTGTGCGTGTGCGTGTGTGTGCGCGTGCGCGCGCTAAAATATGGTCAATGGGTTCACTGAGTAGCAGAATATGTGGAAGAGCAAAAGTGCACCAGACATAGAGGTGATTGGTGTGGGAGGGTTATAACAGAGTCCTATGAAACCTGCTGTGCACCCTCATCTCCATGAATGCAGAGTGTGTGATTATATTCCAATATGTTATGCTTCAAATATTGTTTATTATCTGTCATGCATAATGCCAAGCAATTTTCTGATGGGATGTGTGTGATGTAAGAAACTTTTTCAAATGAGGAAAAATGGGCACTGAACCTTTTATTTTCCTTTCCCATCAAACTCTTTATCCAACATCCGTTGCTTCATTACATCAGTGGTGACTTGTGAAGTGATCTAAAGAGCTAAGAAATACATGTATTTAAGGTACATGGGGTGATGCAACGGTGGCAACTTTAATTCCTGTAACATGGTGTTGATTGCATGGAGTGACGTACGATTAAACTGCTATTGGCTGCATTTTGCTCTGATTTATCCTAATTTTATGTATATTAGCACCTAAAATACTAGCATATAATTATTCTCTGATCCATGCAGGCTAATGGCTGATGGTGTTATAGTCTTGACTTTTGTAGTTCAGAAGACTTGTTGGCTCTTTCTTGCATAACAGGAAGCCTCCTATTATGCTTTTGCATGTTTCTGGGGATAAGAGATGAATGTGTTTCCCTAACATCAATTGGGGGGGATGGAGGGAGGGAGAAGAATCAACCCATGGGTTTATTTGCAATTGGTCACCACCTAGCCATCTATCTATAAAGAAATCATTGGCATAAACCTTGAAAATAGTCCCTTTTAATCCTTCAAGCAGCTTCTCAAAACGAGATATAAAACTCAGCAGCTCTCTTTGTAGTGGGAATAAGAAAAAGCATTTGCTAGATTGATGTGAAGAGATCCGAATAATCTACATTTACAGTAGGAAGCTGGTGGTAGTTGTAGCAAACAGGCTGCCAAACTGGCAGCTTGAAGCAGGCAGGTAGCATGGAAGAATGCCAACCCACAGTCTGAAGAAAGCTTATTCATCAAAGGTACAGAGGAAACTGAGGCATCTGAAGGTGCATCTATTATATGTCATTAAACCTGTCTAAATTCATAACATTTTCAGGACTATTGGGCAAGTGCCTGCTGTTACCAACAAGTTTCCAAGGGGCATGAATCGTATGCATTATTTAGAAATAAGGTTCTTCTTAGACATCCTTCCTTTCTTCATTCACCAGACTTTTCCACCTGCTGACTTGAAAAAGAAAGAAAAATCAGTGCTGTTTCTGCTCAGTTTTTGAACTCAAGTTGATGATGCTTATGCTTTTACTTTGCCATATTATGCTATCATCATCATCATTAACCACCTCATGAACCTGTTTTGATTAATAGGTGGAATATTAATATTTTAAATACATATCTAAATAACTCATCTGCTTGTCAACCTCACCCATCATCTACAGTAAATGTGGGTTATATTATTGTCTGAGAGTATTTGCAAACAGTGCCCTTTGGCTCTCTAGCTTCATAGAGTAAAAGGTGTGAGGACTGCAAATGTTTCATTCTTAATTCCATTGTCATGTACATAATTTAATGGATAATCAGATTTGTAATTATCATTCATTGTTCCCCTAAAAAGTATTACTGAGTGAAAAGTAATTTTAAAGATTTCTAGTGTTACAGCAGTTTCATAATTCAGACTCCAGAGCGGAATGACACCTCTTGGTTTGGAGCTGGGCTCAGATTATATTTATTCAATGTATTTGTATACCACTTTTTATCCTAGAGATGCAGAACCTGTTACTTCCCCCTCCAGATGTTGCTGGACTACAAGTCCCATCATGCTTCATCATTGGCTGTTCTGGCTAGGGCTGATGGGAGTTGGAGTCATCCCACATCATTTTTCTCTGTTTAATACGAATTTTCAGTTTCTACAGAACTTCCAATGTTAAAAAAATGCAAAAATGGTAAATCCAGATTAAATTGGAAGGCGGAGAATATATGGGATGGGATTTTGATGAGGAAGATGTGCAGACGCTGCAAAAAACTTGGGTGCATGATCTTCACCAAGTCTACAATTAACTGGCTAGGGCTGATGGGAGTTGAGTCCAACAACATCTGGAGAGCCACAGATTTCCCATCTCTGCTTTATACAATACAGCAGGGCCCTGCTCATACGGCAGGTTCCATTCTGGACTGCCGCCGCAAAATGAAATCCGCCGTAAAGTGGAACACATTGACTAACATTGTCTAAAATGGCGCCTGATGCCCGAAAAACGCTGTAAAAGTAGAACAAGCGCTGTAGGAGCGGGGCCTTTCTGCAATTGACAACCGCTGTATCGGTGGAACGCTGCAAAGCAGAGTGCCGCAAAGCAGGGCCCTACTGTACATCCCAGGCATATGTATGGCAGAGTAGGCAACTAACTTTCCTGATAGATATTGTTTTGATTTTTGTAACTGCAGGGCATGGAGAGAGCTGGCATTACAGGTCAGCATGGTTGGGAATCTGCTGGGGCCTAGAGGTCTTTAGGGGCTCCACTGCTGATGGGGAATTTAGGGGTCCAATGGACCAGGGGTCCTAAAGAAATTGAGGACACAGGCATGTAGCAAAAAGGCAGGCCTTTATTGAGTAAGGAAACATACAGTAAGTCAGTTTCTCATGACATTCAATGGAGCTATGCCACAAGGCACTGATGTATACATTTTTATACCCTCCAAGACAAAGAAATTAGCATCTTCCAATCAAAAATTACACATAAGTATTACCTAGACATTATGCTGCTTACATTAAAATCTAGCCAACCAGATAATAGTCAGAAATTCTAATACCAACCCATAACACTGCTAAGGGCCCCCTGGCTCCTGCTGCTCTTCAGCGTTAACGTTCCTTTGCTGTGCCAGAGAGGATGAGCAATGGTGGTAAGGAGGAGGAAGAATCAGCACCTGCTGTCTGCTCACTCACTGCCTTTCTTCTAGGCAGGCAGGCAGGCAAGCAAGCAAGCAAGCAAGCAACACTGGCAAACAAGAGGAAGAGCAGCAGGTGGTGATAATGGGAGTGAAAAGGAGGTGGGCCTATACTGAAGGGGGGGACCATTGAGGCTGCTTTGTATAAAGGACCTCCAAAACCCAGCTGCCAATGGGTGGAAAGAAACTGCAGGTGCAGCCTCTCCTTTAGTTCCACGATGAAGCAGAAAGAGCCCGATGCCTGGTGGATGTTAGCAAGTGCCTATCCTACTTCTGTGCACAGAATACGCACAGCAGTTTATTGCTGCTTTTACATGCATGTTTTGTGCAGTGTCCACACAACGTTGTCCTCATCAAAATGCCATCCCATATTATTTTTCTCTGTTTAATATGAATTTTCAGTTTCTACAGCATTTCCAATGTTAAAAAAATACAGAAATGGTAAATCCAGATTAAATTGGAAGGCAGAGAATATATGGGTTGGGATTTTGATGAGGAAGATGTGCGGACGCTGCAAAAAATCTTGGGTGCATGATCTTCACCAAGTCTACAATTAACTGCTGTGTGAAGCATCTCATTTGCACTATAGCAATGCAGATAGGTAACTCAACACCCTTACCCAATACTCAGTGGCACAGGGACGGTTTTGTTTTCCCACCACAGCCAAGGTGCATACCTCTCAAGGCAAATGAAGCAGAGCTGTCCAGCTAGCCTTGCCATCATTTTCTTATGCCTGCATTAGTGGCAAGGGGACACTTAGAAAAGGATATACTGCTAGTATAAGGTCCAAGAGCGGTCTTGAACCCTTCTCTGCCTTGACACATCCATTGAATTATGAAGCATCTAGACAAGGAATTTTTTGTCAGCACCGGTCACTGCTGCTGTCCTGGAACAGGGAGCTTGACCAGCTACCATCACCAGAGCCAAGGGGTACTGTGTGTCTACATTCAATTCCACTTTATCATTTGAAATGCAGTCTATTGAGCCAAGTAACTTTTTTTTAATTCTCTTCGTAATCCAAAAAGTAGGATTGTTATGCATGTGTTGTGAGCAATACTACCAGGGGGACATCGTATGGCATCATGTTTAGACAGGTCCATTTCAAAGCTTTTGGGTGTTCAGAATACTTCTGTGTTTTTAGATGAAGAAAACACGATCAATTTTGCTGGGAAAAACTATTGTGATAGTTGGAAGTGACAGGTACAGCTGAACACAGTTTGATTGTGCAAGTGTTAACAGTTTGGCATCTGGTTAAAGGAACCATCTGTTCTTTTAATTTGTGTCAACCTAATTCAGATTATTGCAATAACATGAAACCATGAACTGTATTTCCCACTAATTAAAATTAAAACATGATACCTTTAAGCCTTCTGGAGAATAACCTCACCTACATTCAAAGAGTAACAGCATGACTGCCAAAGCAGAAAAGCTCAGAGTTGCATAAAGAATACTTAACATTGCAGCCTAAAAATATTCTCGGTTTTCATAATTTTGCTGGGAAACATTCAAATGGTATTTTATTCATAATGCATGTGAACAATTGGACAGGAGGGTACTGAACCAGAGGGTTACCCCCCAGCTTTATTACTTAGGCCTATACATTTTAATTTTAATTTTTAGTATTCCACAAGCTATTGGATAGCATTAAAATCCTTGCATATGATCACATTCATTATTGCTAATTTCTCTGGCTGCTGGGTAGCCATGTTAAAGCAAGTGTTGCCAATGTAAAGCTAAACTTGAATGATGTTATTTAAGAAGTTCACATGATTCTAACCAATAGAGATGATTTGGTGGATGAAGTGGCAGTGACGGGAACTCTGGGGAAAGTGACCACACCATACTTGAATTCTTGATTTTTACAGAAGCAAAAGGTGAGAGTAGCCATAGGCGCACCCTGGACTTCAGAAAAGCTGATTTTATTAAACTCAGAACAATTGTTAAGTACGGCTCCATGGCAAATGACCCTAACGAGAAAAGGAGTCCAAGATGGGTGGGAGTTTCTAAAAAAGGAAATTCTAAAAGCGCAATGACAAGCAATTCCAACAAGGAAAAAAGGAGGGAAACAGCACAAGAAGCCAATGTGGCTTTACAAAAAGCTTAGAGATGACCTGAAAACAAAAAAGGACACATACAGGAAGTGGAAAGAAGTCCAGGCCACAAAGGAAGAGTACAGGCAGGTATCACGGAATTGCCAGGATGGTGTCAGGAAGGCTAAAGCTTAGAATAAGCTGAGGTTAGCGAGGGATGCTAAAAGCAACAAAAAAGCTTTCTTCAGGTATGTCCATAGTAAAAGACAGAGAAAAGAAATGGTGGCACAGCTACTCAATGAGGATGGCAAAATGATAACAGATGACAAAGAAAAGGCAGAAGTCCTCAATTCCTACTTTGGCTCAATCTTCTCTCAAAAAAGGGTCTATGACCCTCCTGGGAAACATGAAGTAGAAGGGGCAGGATTGGAACTTGAGATTGATAGACAAACGGTCCTACCTAATCACTTTGAATGAGTTCAAATCGCCAGGGCCCGATAAACTGCATCCTAGAGTATTGAAGGAACTGGCTGAAGAACTCTCAGAACCACTCTCTATTACCTTTATGAAATCATGGACTGGTGAAGTGCTGGATGACTGGAGGAGAGCTAATGTTGTTCCTATCTTCAAAAAGGGCAAAAAGGAGGAAGCAGGGAGCTACAGACCAGTCAGCCTAACATCATTTATTTATTCATTTATTTATTTATTCATTCGTTCATTCATTGTATTTGTATACTGCCCCATAGCCGAAGCTCTGGAAAAACTCTGGAGCAAATTATAAAGCAGTCAGTCTGTAAGCACCTTGAAAACAATGCAGTGATTACTAGGAGCCAACACAGATTTATGAAGAACAAATCCTGCCAAACTAATCCTATATTGTTTTTTGATCGGGTAACCTCCCTTGTAGACTGTAGGAATGGTGTGGACATAATATATCTCATCTTCAGCAAAGCTTTTGACAAAGTGCCCCACGATATTCTGATTAGCAAACTAGCTAAATGTGTGCTGGATGGAACAACTATCAGGTGAATCCACAGTTGGCTCCAGAATAGTACTCAATGAGTGCTTATTAAAGGTTCCTTCTCAAACTGGGCGGAAGTAACGAGTGGGGTACCACAGGGCTTGGTCCTGGGCCTAGTGCTCTTCAACATTTTTATTAACAACTTAGATGAGGAGGTTCAGAGCATGCTTATCAAATTTGCAGATGATACAAAATTGGGGGGCACAACTAATACCATGGAAGACAGAAACAAAATTCAAAGGGACCTTGATAGGCTGGAGCATTGGGCTGAAAAGAACAGAGTGAAATTCAACAGAGATAAATGCAAAGTTCTACACTTAGGAAAAAGAACCCAAATGCACAGTTATATGATGGGGGATACTTAGCTCAGCAATACAATATGTGAGAAGGATCTTGGAATTGTCGTTGATCACAAGCTGAAATGAGCCAACAGTGTAATGTGGCTGCAAAAAAGGCAAATGCTATATTAGGCTGCATTAACAGAAATATCGTTTCCAAATCGCGCGAAGTATTAGTTCCCCTCTATTCAGCACTGGTTAGGCCCCATCTTGAATACTGCATCCAGTTCTGGTCACCGCACTTCAAGAAAGATGCAGACAAACTGGAATGGGTTCAGAAGAGGGCAACAAGGATGATCAGGGGACTGGAAACAAAGTCCTATGAGGGGAGACTGAAAGAACTGGGCATGTTTACCCTGGAAAAGAGAAGACTGAGGGGAGATATGATAGCACTCTTCAAGTACATGAAAGGTTGTCACACAGAGGAGGGCTGGGATCTCTTCTTGATCATCCCAGAGTGCAGGACACGGAATAATGGGCTCAAGTTGCAGGAAGACAGATTTCAACTGGACATCAGGAAAAACCTCCTAATTGTTAGAGCCATACAACAATGGAATCAGTTACCTAGAGAGGTAGTGGGTTCTCCGACACGGGAGGCATTCCAGAGGCAGCTGGACAGCTATCTGTCGGGAATGTTTTGATTTTGATTCCTGCATTGAACAGGGGATTGGACTTGATGACCTTATAGGCCCCTTCCAACTCTACAATTCTATGATTCTATGAACTCTGCGGTGAGGAGTGTGTGTGGGCAGCCTGGTCTAGAAAAATACAGTGAAAGTTAGTTGGGATCCAGATAAGCCTGCTTTACTAGAGCCAGCCCTACATTAGACAGTGCGAGGCAGTCTAGACTGAAAGATGCTGGGTGATGGGGAACAGCTGCAAGGGGTTGTAGGACAGACCTGTGTATACTGTGGGACCTGTTCTGTGCCTTGTGATGTAGCCTGTTACCCTCAGGTGTGATTGAATTGGAGTAGTGGTCAAATTATAATTATTTTGGATAGAGCTGCTCTGTTTCTAGTGTTTAGGGAAGTGGTTCAGTTTTTTTCCCCTAAGCCAATCCAATGTGGCTCACTCATCTGTATTGAAATAGCAAGCTCCTGTAAACATTCACAAACCCAAAGCCCATGCAGGCATGTAGAACTAGTGGCACAGTTCTTTGAATCTAAGATGTTTCATTTATTTAAATACATAAATCTCATTTTAGTTTATTGCTATTTTGATTGTATTTTAAATGTTTTTAATTATTTGTTTTTAAATATTTTAATGATAATTTTAATGCTGTAATCCCCATAGAGGTTTTCTTACAATCAAGCAGAATATAAATTTTGTTAAATAATAAATGAATACATAAATACTGCAAATAGTTAACTTGATTAAGGGAATCACTAGTACTGGGAAGTCATGTGGGTAGGTCATGTAACTCTTTAACATCCTCTTTTACATGTTTTCCAAGATGGAGCCCTCCTTGTCCTGTCCGAACTCAAGGAACTCAGACTCAGACACGACTGTCATTTTTAATTTTATTGAAGTAAGAGAAAATTTCAGTTAAGTGCGCTTCATGAATCTACCTACGGCTTACTCAGAACTCAGCATCTCTCTAGGTCTAACTAAGCATGACTTCACTGCACTAAGACGTTGACTCAGCAACTACACCTCCCCTCACTCATCTTAAGTAGGGCTGGGTGGGCACCCTACTTGCATGTGCTAACTGTCATTGTTGGGAGCATGCACACAGGCGAAGACTCTGCTTCAACTGTGCCTGTTGAATTTCCCACCACATTCGCCTCCTGGCATGAGGCGAAGGCAGAGCCCCCATCACTATCCCATATTCCCCCTCAGAGGGAGGATGACTGCCTGTGGGAGATGAGGGCGCAGGGAGAGGGAAAGTGTTAGGCTGGAAAACAACCAAGTGGTGAGGCTGACTCTCCACAGTGCTATCTGGAACGGCTCGGATTGAGCTGTCAAAAGTCCAGGGCTGGGACGCCTTCTCAGTTCAGCTCCCCACTTGACCCCTCACCGGTTTGTCCATCCCATTCTAAGTCCTCCTCTTCCTCTTCGTTCTTGTCGGTCTACCCCCCTCCAGCAGGGCTCATGACACTCCTTGCTAAGATCTCAGTCATAAGCCCACTTTCATGGTATACCTATTGATCACTGCGCTCTTCAGGTAAGGGCCTCCTGCAGGTATCTTCTTATCAGGAGGTCTGTTCTGCACAACATAGGAAGCAGATCTTTAGTGTAGTCACACCCTTCGGAATTCTCTCCCCTTAAATATTAGACAGGTGCCATCTCTGTTATCTTTTTGGCGCTTACTGAAGACCTTCCTCTTTCAACAAGCCTTTTAAGTAGAAACCTTATCCCAGTCTGTGTCTGTGTTGGAATTGTCTTTTAACATGTTTTTAAACCTTTTTTAAAAAAATGTTTTTAAAGATGTTTTATTTCAATATTTTGTTTTAATATATTTTAAAGTCTGTTTTTAAGGTGTTTTAGAGAGTTTTTAGTGTTTAGTTTGCCACCCTGGGCTCCTTCTGGGAAGAAGGGTGGGATAAAAAAAAAAATCAATAATAAATAAATAAATATCTCATACAACAAATGTGTGGCAAAGGTGGTAAAGAAATCAACAAGGTGATTGTAATTATCTGGAGCAATGGCGGATAGTGGTCAGCCCCTCATCACCAATGATTTTGCCTCATAATCGTGCCATGTGATAACTGAAAGCAAACATCTTTGCCTCAAAGAGAACAAAGGTTGACGTGTGAGCATGCCTTCTTCCTTCCATGTAGTAAACCAAGATGAGGCATGAGTATTCTGCATTAAAAGAAAAAACAAATCTAAGGAAAAATAAATCCTGTACCCAAAATATTTTTTTTAGAATCGGGATCACTCCAGACATCCTTTTTATTGTGCATTCATGTTTATTTCTGCTCATGATGATATCCGGCCAGTTATACGTGATTCTGCTTTTGGGACTGTTTGCCCCTGCAAAAGTTTCAGAGCAGATGTTCTGCTTTGTTTCCATTTGGTACATGTGCTGTAACATCCTGCTAAAATACTGTAACTTTTCATACAACAAATGTTTTGCGTGATTCCCCCCCCGCCCCTCTTTTGTTGCCAAATGGCAAGAACATGGTAACACTGGGGAAACATTGCAGAACAACAAATAAAGCAGACTAATGTGTGGAGAGTCCAATATAAATCCACCACTAATGCACTATTTTTGCATCAATGACATATTGCAGAATACACCCAGAAAAAAACCACTAGTCTATGCAAAAATGTTGTGAAATGCTTCCAAAAATCAGATTTTCAAACATAAATAAATGATAAAACTGCTGTGGACCAAGGTGGTAGAGGGCATGGAGGGAAGGAAATGGAGGGAATTGAGTCGTCAGTGGAAATCAATTGGCAAGGAGCAGGATTCACATGAAAGAGACAGAAAGTTAGGCAGGGTGTGGAAACACCCCTTAATAATAATGAACCCAATAATAGCTGCTGTGGTGGGGCAGGGTCACCCTTTTGAAACTGGCATCACTCGAGTTCATCTGATAACCCTGGATAGTGAGGTGTGGGTGCACCAATGGGAGTGCTGGATTGGCTCCCTCAGTGTGTCCACATAGACATGACCTCGCCACCACCTTTCCCCATTCCAATGCCATCTAGGTAAGTTGCAGTGATGCTGGTGTTGTGAAGCTCTGCTCGACCACACCGACAGCTACTGCCTGCATCACAGTGATTGGAAGCCTCACTAAGTTATCTGAGCCTTCACTAGCTATGTATTACCTGTCCTTTGACATTTTTTCTGCAACCACAAGAGCTATATCATGATGGTTAAAAGTAAGCAACAATGCTTAACATTGTAAATGTTATGTACAGTTTTATATTTGTATAGGAAAACCAACAGACATGCAAAATTCATATGGCTCCTGGCCCCAACTAGTCTATTCTCATCTGCTAAATACTCTTAGTCATGATGGGCAAGGACAAGTGGGATGCTGTGCCCCCGCGAGCACTTTGTCCATATCTGTAGGCTGCAAAAAAAGAAACTGGTCCCACAAAACGAGGCCAGTCAGTGTTCTAGACACACTGACTGAATGGTCAAATTAATTACATCTTCATTAAGACAGATATAAGCAATTTTTACTCTTGAAATGTTTAGCAAGCAAGTCATAGCATGCTTCTGAGGGTTCCCTTGTGGGCCTACTTGAAACAAGTCCCAAACCACCAAGAACTAGTCCTCTGGATGACACCTGGAGGGAAACTTCTTTGTAAAGTAAAAAAATGGGCAAGGTCTCCCAGGCTCAGTTCCGATTAACTGAAAAATCCTGGGGGGGAAGTCCTTTTTGCTGCTGAATATAACTGCCTCCTCCTCCTCACTATGAGCCCATACTCCAACTTGTGAGCTTCCAAATCCTCTTACCCGAGGTTGCGGGGCTCTGGCAGCAGCTGGTGTGTGAATGGCAACTCTGACTCCCTTCCATCTGGGGAAGGGCTGTAGTTCAGTTGTAGAGCAGCTGTCTTGCATGGACAAGGTCCCAGGTTCAATCCCTGGCATCTCCAAGTAGGATTGGGAGGGACCGCTATCTGAAATCCTGGAGAGGCCTTGCCAGTCAGCATAGACAGCTCTGAGCTAGATGGATCAATGGTCTGACTCAGTATAAGTCAGCTTCCTATGCTCCTATGTTGCTCTATTCATCACAAAAATGCCTGTGGAGGGAAGGAGGTCCTGCTCTTTCTCCACCCTTTATATGTCATTCTCTTGCCTCCTCCCTGTACTGTGGGGATGAGAGGAGGAGTGAGAAAGAGAGGCATGAAGAGCTCTCTCCCTCTATGAGTGGAAGAGGGAGGGATGATTTTTTTCCTCTAGAGCAGATTAAATCCAAGACAGGGAAGAATTCAGGCCCTAATGCTTGTCCATTTACTTCCTGGGTGACTGTCCTCAAGAATTGTTATAAAAACAAAGTAAATCTAAACTATGACATTTGGCATGTACTATTTTTGACAGCTGGTTATTGGATATCTTTGCCATCTTCTTAATTGTTACAAACAGAAAAAGAGGCAAATAAACTTAGATTTCTCTAGGGGCAAAAGCACAGATTTGATTTTTAAAAATTCTTGTTTAATGTGTGATGTAGAGGAATTTTGTAATGGATTTTGTTACAGCAAATCAAAAGTGATTTGATGAAATGTGTTCAGAGAATAAGACACGTTCCAAGATCAACAGGATAATAAATATTGCTTCCATCCATGTGGCTTTTCTAAACTTTTTGAAGGGCAGAACCCAGAACAGTCAACACTTGGGTTGTTGTCATACTTGACAAGCTATCAGTTTTAATGAAAATGTTCTCCATCAGAAATTACATAGATTTCCCCCTTCTATTTTTCTGTCATCTTTTATTTGTAGCATTTTATGTTTTAGCAGAGCTGGTTATTGGAGCATTATGTACATATATAAAATCTATTAAGAAAAATCAGGAGAGATGTATGCAATTCTAAACAGTGTCTACTGGTGAGAAACAGGTAACTGTAGGATTGTGGCAATTATTATTAATGTCTGGTTGCAATTATTTTAACAAGGATAAGACAAAAAAGTTGTAATTTTTCCATAAAGAATAGAAAGGCATTGTGTCCTTTGTTGGATGCTGATATCCCTCATTGAAATACTTTCCCAGAGTTCTCTAGGGAGAAGGAATGACTATTGGCAAACCAACCCAATGAGGGTGAGGGAGGGAAGGCATGTGGCAGTAATCGCAGGAACAGCCTGTGCTTGCTTGGTAGCCTCCCCGTCTGCAGATATGCCTTCAATGCATGGACAGTGTGGGGGGATGCTGGGAGGGGTTGCAACCAGGGTGAAAATGCTGCTGTTGTTCCCCCCCCTTCAGATGACTGCTTATCTGATTGTTGTTTTTGAATCAGTGTGTTACTTTATGATGTAATTGTTATTTTTATTGTAGTTTATTATATTGTTAGCTGCCTCAAGAAAGTATTTATTATTGAAAACGCACAAATCAAACTATTAAAAAAAGTTAGTAGGTAGGACAAAATATTTTCAACAGAACAATAAGTAAACCTGGCCAGATTGTGATCCCAGCTATGGCCTCACTCCTTTCATTTGCTTTTCCTTGCTCATGAGCTTTACCTGTGCATCCACACGTGGACAGACATTTTGATTTCATCAATCCACACGTGGACACCATCCATCCTCATAACTTTACCAGTCAATCCACCCATTAATGAAGATTTAGGAATCCATCTATCCACATGCCTCACTCTTCTTTGCTCTAGTCATCTGCACCGGGGTCGGGGAACCAGTGACCCTCCAGATGTTGTTGAATACCAGCTTTCATTAGCCCCAACCAGCGTAGCCAGTGGTCAAGGATAATGGGATTGTAGTCCGGCAACATCTGGAGGGCCACAGTTTCCCCACCCTTCATAAACACCCTCATTTTCTTCAACTCATACTTCAGCTTCCACATATTCAAGGTCTTCTCTGCACAGAAGACTATATATGCAGACTGGGTCCAAAGCATCTGCATCTTCCATTTTTGAAAGGTAAAGATGGTGGGCTATCAGGCCCAATGTGAATTAGGATGCAGGCCCTTGTGCAGGCAGAACCTCAAATGCGTGGAAGTCAGAGGCATGGCCAGATGGCAGAATCTGAATCACTCTCCCACACCCATCCTCACATCAACCTGTATGTAGATCCATGCCTGCATCGGGCTATTGTCTACAATCAGTGAATTCCTTTGTAAAACTCTAGCTAGCATCCCAACATGGCTTTCTTCTTGAATATTTCCAGAGCTGTTTAATAGATAAAGTGTGGGGCTTGGAATTAGGAAAACCAGCTGTATATATCCATTCAGCCACAAAACTCACTGGGTGACTTTGGGCCACTCACTATCTCTGTGCAGTACCTAATCTCACAGAGTGATTGTTAGAATAATACTGGATAAATTTGATGCATGCTGCCCTAAGTTCATTGGAGAAAGGGTGCGATGCAAATGTTATATAAAAAGTTTATATTTAACATCATTGGCATTTCTCCCTTTCACATCCGAACCAAACTTTCTTTCTTTTTCTGTATAATGAGTCTGATGTGGTCTGATACAGCTTTATTATTCATATCATCACATGAAATTATGTATATCAGCCCATGCAATTATGATATATCTCATAGTCAGTTTCACTGCTAACATAAAATAATATGCTTTTGTATTTTTCACTGGCTGACTCACATCTAATAAGTTATTTCACTCCCCTCTTCCATTTTATTTAAAATATCTTTACACTCTCCGTTCTGCAGCAATGATGAATACTGAATTAATTTTATCTTTCTTGGGTGATTCCACAATATAGTGTGCATGTTGTTGTTTGTTAAAATGATATTTCTTTAGGAAGTGCAGTTGAGTTAAAGATAGGTAGTGACACTCCGCTGATCATTTATAACAATGTACATCTTTGGTGTTTGACAGGAAAATATGCAGTTCTTCCGGGTAGGAGAGTCATAAAGCTTTTCAAAGTTGTAAAACTCCACATGTTCTTACACTTTTCAGGATCTAGATTTCTCATCACATCCACGGGAGCCTTGTATATTATAGATGTACAGAATGAAGATGGATTGTATAATTACCGATGTATCACACGGCACAGATACACTGGAGAAACACGACAGAGTAACAGCGCCAGACTTTTTGTATCAGGTATGACATGATATTTGCTGAATTGGAAGTGCTTCATTTTGTTGTGTCTGCCCAGGAACTAGATTTTTTGGAAAAGATTCACTTCTCTACTTAAGACTGAGAAGTTACTTGTATAGCATTTCAGCTGAAGATAGACATCTTGGGGGATGCAGGTCTATTTAATGTGGGGGGTGGGAAACCTGCACACTCCACACTTTGTTGGATTATGGTTCCCATCGTATAAACTATGTCAAACATGGGAAGAAGGGAGGAGTAGAAAAACTGTGGCAAAGGAGAAATAGCTGTGAACTTACTCAACAGGAAGACAATACTCCTGCAATGAGGATTGTGTAAACAGGCAAAGTACTACAACTTCAAATATTTACCACTAGGCTGGGTACACTCCAGAGTAGATCACAATCTCTGTCTATGAATTTGAGACTCTGGAATCCATTGATCAATAAACACAAATAGCATTCTTTAGACAAATGGAGCTAACCCTAAGATAAATGTGATATTATTTGGATGGAGATCTGTGATGGGTAGAGGAGGACTGTAACACTTTGTGCTAGTAGAAAGCTTTTCCCAAACACTAATTTTGAAATCAATGATACTTAGCGAGCAGCATTTTCTTCATATTATTACCTAGCCTGGAAAAAAATGGCTGAACAATAAGGATTTTTGTTGTCACATCTCCACATCACCAGCTATAACATCAACCATGCACAGCTAGTAGCCAGGTGTAGTAGGCTCCTTCTTGGCATAGGACAGGGAGAGGGCCAGAGCATGGGAAAAGGAACCTGCCACTTATTATGAGGGCAGCCAATGTAATGGGGCTCAACTGGGCTCCAAACTCCTACTGAAAATAACCTTTGTTGTGCTTTTAAGCTGGTGGTTCCCAGCTTTTAATGACACAGCAGGGGGGGACAAAGGGGGTGCCTGCTTCTTCTAGGTCCTAGAGTCTAGGAGATGCAGGCTGTTGCACCCCAGGCACTGTTGGCATGTGCGTATAGAGATCATACAAGGAAGAAATCCAAGTGTCGCATAGAACAGTAAATGAGCCAGGCCAGGCAAGTTTCTTGTAAGAGTCTTTTCTAGGCAAAGACATTAGACACAGTTCTCTCCACAAAATGACTTTTCCCCCACACAGAGCTTCTGCAAGAGTCCCTTCTTATCTGCTTGCCAGCCAGCTGCTGACCTTGGCAAACCTGGCGCTCTGTTCTTCCAGCTTAACCCTTCTGCTTCAGGTTTCACTCTCTCTGCTAAAAAACCCTGTCTGTGAGTCTCACAGCATGCTTCACTGACCAACAGGCACAAGGGCAGTTAGATCAGGAAGAGGAGTCAGATGAGGATGAGGTTCCTGGGGGTGTTGAAGGAGGGCTGCCAGCCCACAAACTTCCTTAGCCAGCACCCCCATTGAGGCAGGTCCTGCCCCACCTGTGATCTCCCCGCTTGAACTGTTGGGAAATGACCCTTCAGGTGCGCCAACTCCACCTACGCAGGAATCCCCGCCCAGCACTTCAAACACTTCTCCGCCAACCAGCTTTCCGCTCCCTGAGGCCGTGCCATCACCTAGTGAAGCCCCACTGTCAGATGGGCCATCGGAAGCTCGTTCCCCCTCACCTTGCGCAAGAAGACGCAAGAAGAGAGACTTTCAGAGGGTGGAACTCTGGAGGAGCCATTGTTTACGTGTGAAGACCTTCCCTACTTAAGCAGGTGCCCATCCAGGCTCTAGTGCTGAGTCAACTCTCCCCACACACTGCAGAGACTGTTTAGGTAGGCTAGTTAGGCAAGGTAGTGAGTCAGAGTAGACAGGTTTATGAAGTGCACTGCTTTGGATGTAATCATCACACTAATAAAACAAGAATTAGACCAAACCTCGCCTCCGTCTCGTGTCTCAGACTCTGGGCAAGACACAGGCAAGGACTGTGTAATTTAAAATAATAAGAAGCCTTCTTGGCTGTCAGAAGGCTTTGAGTTACTACACTCTGGTGCCACTAGAGGGCATTAGAGGTACTTCAGTCCTAGGTTAGAGTCCTGCCCCTCTCTTTGCATCTTGTGCTCTTCTATTGTCTCCAAGGGAGGGAGGCTCACATTTCTGTGCCTTCGCAGTCTCTGGCTTTGAGGCTCTCAGCTTTCCTCCTTGCTTGGGTAGTTGCTAAAGGCTGTCTCTGCTGCCCAGAGTCTGCTTCTCCCCCATGTCAGAGCATGTTTAAATGGCCCTTCATCCTCCTGCACCCTTTGGCTGACCCTGCCCCCTCCATTTTGTTCAAGCTGCAGATGTTGGTTTCTCATGTGAGGAGAGTGCCGGGGCACCCTGAGGCAAGTTTGGAGGCAAGGGGCAGTGTGCGGACAGCTCTGGTGGTATCCCATTTCATCAGCATTACGCTACTACTGATGCATTTCCAAGTGCCTTTTCTGTCTTCCTTTGCCAAGAGCACCCCTCTCTTTCGTGGTAACGATTGATGCCAAAGATTAGATGATACAGTCTATAATCATTTGAAGCCCAGAAGGCAAAAGACTGCATATGTCTTAGAAAGGTGTAATAGTTCATTGTGATGATGCTTCATCATCTAAAATGTTGTAGCCCTAAGACATACCTCTCTTTTTTAGACCCAGCAAACTCGGCTCCATCTATTTTGGATGGGTTTGACCACCGTAAAGCCATGGCAGGACAGCGGGTGGAGCTGCCTTGCAAAGCATCTGGGCACCCAGCGCCAAAGTACCGCTGGCTGAAGGACAATGTTCCCTGGGAACCTGACAGCAGGTTCCGGCCAACAGTGACAGGCCTGCTGATAGAAAACACCCGCCCATCGGACTCAGGCAACTACGTGTGCGAAGTGTGGAACAACTACGGCACAGCTGAAGTGATAGGGCGCCTGCACGTAAAACGTAAGTGTTTCATCATGCACAAGAGTATTGTATAGGAATGCAGAATGGATGGCTGTCAATGTCAAACATGTGTAGCATTTATGCAAAGTGTTGGGGTTTTGTTCAGTAGGGGAAAATTGAAATATCGGGGAGCAGGGGCTGCTGACAGCAAAATCCCATCCATCATTTACTCAGGCGTCCAACCTATGAAGTACCCCCATGTATGAGTGTACTGGAGTGCAACCTTAATCTGTAATTTACAAATGTAATCAATGCAGTTCTCTTTGCAGTGAGATCAGTAGGGAATTGCCCTTTTATTCTTGGATCCTTCCCTCACCTTCTGTATTTTAAATACAGAAGATGAATTAGCCTCATCTTAAATAATGTTAGAAGTCCAAAACCAGAATTTACTGACTGAAGAATAACTATACATTGTGCATTATTAGGACTTTTTATTTGCTTATTGTGTATTGTTTTGCCTAATTATGTAATATACCATAAGCCTCTTTAGTGTCCATGCATAGACATGGGGAACAGGAGCACTCTCCTGGCTCAGATGCTGCACACACAGCCCGGACATCTGCCTATGGAGTGTGACATCTGCAAAGGGGAAGTCCATGTAAAAACATGTGTAGGCTTTCACACAATCGGGAACCCTGTGTGATTCAGCTGTATGTATGTAGGCTCCCCCTTTGCATGAGTTACATTCAGTGTGCAGTTGTCCATGGGGTGGGAACAGGGAGTGCAATCTCAGAGATCGACACAGGAGGCGCAGCCTGGCTCTCTGTCAACACATTTATTGCTGTGTGTGAATGGCAACATTGAAAGAGGAGTTAAACGGCAATGGATGATACATGTTTTCCACTGTTTGTTACTAGGAGTTGTACTGAAACACTGATAATGGCCCAGAATGAGAGTTGCTTCATGCTTTATGAGGTAATCATGTTTGTAGTAACTACACCGGTGTTACACTGTGCGTTAAACACATGAGCAGGAAAAAGTATGTATCCAACTGCTTGGGGACCTGCTCCAGGAGACCACAGTGGGGCAACAAACACATTTTATCTAACGCTGTGCAGCTGTTCTCAAAATGGCTACCAGCATTAGGGATGGGTTAGAAATTTGATTCAGTTTGCACTTCAAGCCAAATCTTTCAAATTCGCACTTTCCAAAACCATATGGGAACCGAAACACAGACATCCTTTGAAATTCGCACTTATTCCGATTTTGCAGCACAGTTCGCCAACCAAACAATGTTTATAAAAATGCATATGTTGGGGGGAAATGTGCATAAAAATGAATATACTGTATGAGTGAAAATAACATACAAAAATGCATTACATGACAAGGAATTGCTCAAAAACGTGTGCATTAGTCAAAACTGCCCACAGTTTATTACGAGAAATTTGCACTAAAATGCTGGAGAACTTTCATGAGGATTTTTTTTTAATTGCCAATTGCTGCAGAAATGTGGAGAACTGAATTTAAGATGGGGAAAACAAAAATTGGCAGATCCTTCCATCCCTAGCCAGCATAGGTTTCAGTTCTTTCCTGGTATCTCCCAGAACTGCTCTGCTCAATGCACCTATTCATATAATACTTTGCTTCCCGCTATTGTGAGGATTTCCAATCAACAAAAGCATCAGGATTATTTTGGTACAATCTCAGGCATATGTTAACTGAGAGGTGTTATCTCAAAGTAACATCCTTTGCCCTAGAATCCTTTTCCCCTGATCTCAGATGTTTTGAGGTTATGGTTATGGAATGGTAAGGGAAAGTATATTATACATTCATTAGGGCATAATTTACTACCCCCCAACTCATGTAGAGGTCAAATGGGAAGGGATCCCATTTTGATAGCCTTTTCCCCAAGGGCTGACAAAAACCTTGAGCCAATTTTGCAGACAGCACAATTGGCTGCAGCTCTCTTGCTCATGTTCACTGTCTGGATTATCTGCCCATCTGTTTTACATGTCATCTTTCTAATAAGGATTCACCTTATTTGCCACCTACTTTTTTCTCTTTAATCTGTAGAGCCTTTAAAAGCCACTATCAGTCCACGGAAAGTGAAGAGCAGCGTTGGTAGCCAAGTGTCCTTGTCCTGCAGTGTGGCTGGAACAGAGGACCATGAACTCTTCTGGTATCGAAATGGTGAAATCATCAACACTGGGAATAATGTCAGGATCATTGGGATCAATCATGAGACCCTTATAATGGATGGCATGGCCAAAAGCGATGGAGGGGCGTACCAGTGTTTTGTACGTAAAGACAAGATGTCTGCACAAGATTATGTTCAAGTGGTGCTAGAAGGTCAGTCATTGGCTGTTTCAGGGTATACTGTGTACTTTGAAGAATTCTATATAAAAATCTACATTGTTGTTACAACCCAATTGATCATGTATTGGAAGTAAACAGTTGCTAAACTAGGTGGGACTGATAGGGGCATCTGCCACAATTGGAGCCTGGACAAACTGGCCTCCAGAAGTCAAGGGCTATATTAGCTATTACTAAATAATGCCTGTTGTGCCATGGTTACTATCTAATTTTGAATAGTCTGACATGTTTTCAAGATGGTAGATGAAAAACCAGAATAGTTCTTTGCACAGAGGTGCAGGATGAGCATGTTCACAGATTTATTTCTTGCATCTCAGTTTTGCATTCAAGTGGCTTAGGGTAGCAGGCTAGTCAGGGAAGCACCTTTCTCACTGGCTTGGTGCCTGTAGCCTCACAGTAAATCAAATTCAGCAACTGAGTGTCATTGAAAAGAGGAGCGTGGCATGTGAATGAGAGGCATGTGACACTGGAAAGCTACTACGGATTGGACAGCTGCAGCCAGGAGATGTGGAATTGGGGGTGGGGGGTGGGTTGCATCACAGCTTCAGAGCTGTCTAGCAGCCAAATCCTATGCATATTTATTTAAATAAGTAAAGTTTTATAAATAAATAATTATATATTTATAAAATAAATAAAATACACTAGAACAGGGCAGTGAATGTAAGAATAAAATTAGTATCTGTCCTTGAAAATAAAGGTGTCAATGTTTTGTGTTAATCAACAGCACCACTGTCAACACAGCGTCCCTATTCCCAAACATATCTTCTGAAGGGAGGCATTTCCATGTTTTGTTATGTACATTTCATCCCAAACATTGTCCTTCTGGATAGATGTCTGTTGAAACTATGGCAATCATAATAGCCTAACTGCTACTATGTTCCACATAATAATCAAGTGAGGAAAGTAATCAATTTATCCAGAGCTAACGAAGCTACAGGGCAGCCATGGCTTGCCCACTATTTTTAGAGGAGTCAAAGAAAAAGAAGATTACCTGTTTGGGCCTAGTTACCTCAGCAACCATCTCCTGTGACTAAGAGAGCTTAAAGAGCATATTGATAATCTATAATGATGTTGAGAGAGTGCTGGTTATCAGAGAATGACAGCAGGAAGATTTCAAAGATGCTCAGTCTCACTGGGAAAATAATGCCTGCTTTCATCTCCAAAAAGCCTGTCACTTGATTTTAAAATAAAAAAAATGCATGGGGGAAGGGTGCACTGGTGCCGACTGATTTATTTGTCGTTTGTCAGTTTCCGTTCAGCATAAAGAGCCTGGTTTGTGGTTTTTTGGTCATCTGAGAAATGATGGTACTAATGTGCAGGGAGAGGGTGGGAGGTGTTGTTTGTGTGTGGAGTGGGGGGGATGCTGAAGAGTCAGGCAGGAAAACCTTTTTGCTCCTGCCTCACTTCTTCAAATAGGATTAGAATCAAGCGAGAGGGGAAAAGAAAGTGGATGGATTTACATCCAACCGAATGCTCTTGCTGGCATATGTACATATTTCAACCTATAGAAAATATCCAGACACTGAAGCCCCTTGTGGACCGTGGCAAAGAGCACTCCCACCATTCCACCCACCTATCCCCCACCACTCCGCTGCTGATGTGTGCCACTTGCAATTCAGGTGCCACTTCTAACATGGCAAAAGCTGTGTCTTCTGCCTGCTCTTCAGCTTCAATGAAATGAAAGGAAAGCTCAAAGCAATCCCAAAGGTCCATTAGTTAGTTGTACGCCTGTGCATTCACAGAATGAGTGGAGAGCGCTTATGTCTTCAAAGTGCATTTTGTGCTGGTTATGTTCCCTGAAGACTATGAGGATTATTGATCAAGATTGACAAAGTCTGGCTGTGTCAATCCTAGATACAGAACCTTCTAGCAGTTTGGCCTGCCCAGCACTTCTGGGAACTTTGCTTGTGTTTCTGAAAGATTCTTCAAGGGTGGGGAACCTGCGACCCTCCAGATGTAGCTGGATTGCAACTCCCATCAATTCTGACCATTGACCATGCTGGCTGGGGCTGATGGGAACTGGAATCCAACAACATATGGAGGGCCACAAATTTCTCACCTCTTATGTAAATAATAATAATGACACAGCTGTTCTTATGTATTTTGGAAACATGCTGGCTTTGTGATAAAACTGTTGTGATTAACTCTGGGGTGATGTTCTCTGTGCATTAATTGGAGCTGTTCCCAGGTGGAGAAGGGCCAAAATGTGATTATGCCTTGGCGGATATATGCTGAGGAGAAGGGATAGTGGGAAAGAACAGTAACAGTGGATGTAGGTTGACAAGATGACACAGAGAAGCTCTTCTAAGATGAGGGCATGGCTGGCTATATTGTAATATGGACTTTTATGGGTATGTTGTTGCTCTGCCATAGAAAATATACTATTACTGTTGAAATTACTATGGAGTTCCCCAGCAAACGTGAGAAATATTGGACATCTTCTTTTGTCTTGGTACTCTAACACTGAGCTTTCCTATGTAAACAAATGTGCATATGTGTATAATATGTACTTTGGGGAAAAAAGGCCTATTTTTGATATGCTATCTCTCGGACTGACTTCCTGCTTAGGTCAAAGTCTATACCATGATCAGCGGTGTCTATTTGATACAGAAAAGCAGCTCATAAGTTCACAGCAATAGGAATAGGGACAAACCTGGATTCCAAAAAGATTGGCTTCTTCTACATTGCAGATATTGTGCTTATCTCTTAACCACCAGACTAGATAAAACCTGTCACAACTGCTCTCCTTCTCTATTAGATCTTCTGTAGAATTAAAATGTGCGATTCCTATGGGACCGAGATTGCTACTGTATATTGGGGGGAAGAGTTTGACTTTTGATTTTCCCCCTGTGGGGAAATTCCAGTGTAATACTGGTGTTTCCCACAGCAATTGTAATATATGGAACTGCCCTAACTGGCTGGCAACATTATATTTGCAGTGCACGGTAGATTGCATATGTAGTCTCTGTAAATCAGGGATGGAAAATCTGTAACCCTCCAGATGTTGGACTACAGCTCCCACCATCCCTCACCATTGACTGTGCTGCATGGGACTGATGGGAGTTGGAGTCCATCAACATCTGGAGAACCACAGGTTCTCCATTCCTGAAGGAGATTATTTCTGCACATTATGAGCTATGTTTGAAATGAGAGTTTTGTATTCTCTGCTCCCAATGGTATTGAAATTCCTCCTAAACACCACTTTTAAAGTTCTGCCTAAAAGAGATAACAACTGGAATTATATTATATTTATGAAATTAGCTCCTTGTTAATTTTGTATGTCCAGGTTTTTGAAACAATTTTGAGACCTGAAGGCCTTTTTTTATGACCAGCCTTGTGGCACCTCTGCAAGCTGCTGGCACAAAAAGCAGATGTGATAGTATGAGTGACAGTGGACACAGGGTTCTGCACACCCTGAATTTTTAGCAAGCCTTTGCAAATGGCTGGAATTTGCGTGCACTAAATTAGCTTTCACACAACCTCTTTTGCTTGATGTAGCTTTGGGTTGATTTGCACTTAACACTAAGCTAAGCAATGGCTTAGTGTGAACATGAGGGTTTCCAGAAAGGAAATTGTGGCCATTGTATTCCTCCCCAGTTCTCCTGCTGCAGTAAACCATGGTTTGGTTTAGCATGTTGTCCCAATCCGGGCTCAATGGTAGCATTGACAGGTAACTGGAATAAATAAAAATGAGGAATGGTGGTATACAAAAGCATGTGGAAAAGCTTGTCAGAGGTGTGGAGAGAGAAAGAGAAGGATTAATGCTATGTGTCGTTTTGTTTTTAATTGGTCCCCACCACCACCATTTTAGCAGTGACTAAAAAGAAAAGATACATTGAAACTTTGGACCTGACCATTCATAAATCTGAATGATTCTTCTTTAGATGTCATTTATTAGGCTTGTTTTTGTGTCTTGAAGAATTTCTTCCCTCCCTCCTAACCAAAATGCGCAGCTTGTGCATTTCTTTTATGGGCACACCTGTTGATTGCTGACTGAGATTCCTTTTTTTCTATAGATGGAACTCCCAAAATAATTTCTGCCTTCAGCGAGAAGGTGGTAAGTCCAGGAGAGGGTGTTTCCTTGATGTGCAATGTGAAGGGAACACCTCTTCCTACAATCACGTGGACATTAGATGACGATCCCATCATCAAAGATGGCAGTCACCGGATCAGCCAGATCATCACCTCTGAGGGGAATGTGGTCAGCTACCTGAATATCTCTAGCACCCAGGTCCGAGATGGTGGGGTCTATCGTTGTACTGCCAACAACTCTGCTGGAGTCGTCCTGTACCAGGCTCGAATAAACGTAAGAGGTGCTTGTCAAATCAGCTCCTCCAAAAACAACAAACAAAAACCTCATTGTAGTAAAGGAGAAGATTACTGCATGCTATGAGCTTTGCCATGGAATGATAAAACTACTTTTAAAAAAATGCTGTCTCCATTTTCCCCCCCTCTGCAATCTCACGTAGAAACTTAAGATATTTACTCAGGCTGCAATCCTAAGCATTCTCTTTCTTTAGTGTATTCACTATTGAAGAGAATATAGTCTAGATTGCTCTGTTACTTCTGAATAAACGTGCATAGGATTGCACTGTCAATATAATATAGAGCTGTCTCCCTGTACTAATCAGTTCAGCTAATATTTTTCAGT
Organism: Rhineura floridana; assembly: GCF_030035675.1. Classification (NCBI taxonomy): domain Eukaryota; kingdom Metazoa; phylum Chordata; class Lepidosauria; order Squamata; family Rhineuridae; genus Rhineura; species Rhineura floridana. The sequence continues at coordinate 97,116,665 of NC_084484.1, forward strand.
ATGTGTAGTTTTGTTTTTTGTTTACTTGCATGTCTTTTTCTTCCTTTGGAGATCCTACATTTGCTGTAGATGTTCATCTATATAAAATATGGCTCATTTGTAGTTCTGTGTGGCATAATGCTGATCTCTGCATATATATCAAAATAAACATTAAAATTTTCAGTGATCTCATAAATACCAGACTAGTGGTTCAGCTTTGTTTCCTGCCCCCTTCTATATCTGACACTAATTAAATCTTCACCAGCCTTTAATTTGTAATTCAGTTCAGATTTTTATCATGCACATGTTCCAGTGATGCAGGCACATAGCAGAAGAGTTTAATTAGTGTGCCTGCTGCTGGGCTAGAGAAACGAAAAAGCACAAAATGATTAGGAAGACCCCTTAAGTGGCTCTCTGAAGTAAGAATTGTCACAGACTGTGATTTCCAGTATCTAAAATGACTGTATATTTAGAAGAAATTAATATTTCCTTCACTTAAATACAGCCTTAAATTATTTTCAAGAGTTTCCTTTTACCGTTACAGGGCCAGCAAGCATCCGACCAATGAAAAATATCACAGCAATAGCCGGGCGGGATACCTTCATTCACTGTCGTGTCATTGGTTATCCGTATTACTCAATCAAATGGTACAAGAATTCTAACCTGCTCCCTTTTAACCATCGTCAAGTAGCATTTGAAAACAATGGAACATTGAAGCTCTCTGATGTGCAGAAGGAGGTGGATGAGGGCGAATATACATGCAATGTTCTGGTTCAGCCCCAGCTGTCCACTAGCCAGAGTGTGCATGTGACTGTAAAAGGTAAAGCATAAGTGGAAAGGAAAGTAGTATCTGTAGATGTGGGAGTCAGAAATCATGCTTTATAAGTTTTGGTCTGGCTTAACACATTTCAATGTGCCTCTCTGAAAAGCATGCCATTAGTGTCCACAGGAACATTTATGCACAAGGAGACATAATATGGGTTGGTGTATTCCCAGATATTATTCTAGTTTTCCATCAGCAGTTTCCTCTCATTAACAGCTTTAAAAAACACTGATTGCAGAAGTCTTACTCAGAAGCTGTTGCTGCAGTATCTGGGAACATGTTGGATTACATATCATGTTGGAGAAGTAGATAACTGAGGATAGTTTCAAGCCATGCAGCATTTAGGTTCCTCAGGCTTTCTGGTGATCCTTAAAACTTTGAGCTCAGGAATAATGATGAACACATTCCAGTACAGAGAGAACCAGTGTGGCATAGTGGTTAGAGTGCTGGACTATGACCTGGAAGACCGGGGTTCAAATCCCCACATAGCCATGGAGCTCACTGGGTGACTTGGGCCAGTCACTGCCTCTCAGCCTCAGAGGAAGGCAATGGTAAACCCCCTCTGAAAACCGCTTACCTTGAAAACCCTATTCATAGGGTCGCCATAAGTCAGAATTGACTTGAAGGCAGTTCATTTCATTTTCAGTACAGAAGCAGTATGGTTCAAACAGTCCTCCATTCCATGCAATCCTATGCATGCCTATTCTGAAGTCGACGGGACTTGCTGTCAGGTAGGTGTATATAAGATTACAGCTGTGTTAATAATTCCACTATTGTCTTAGACCTGAATCTGTTTAAAAATGAGCCTTTTCTGGAGAACTTCAAGGAGAACCAAAGATATCTCTGGATTGGAAAACATCAAATCTCTGGTTTGGAAAACATCAGTACTTTGTAGCTGATACCTTAATATTAGATATTTGGCAATTAATACATAGTTTTAAATGGTGTACTACAACTGCATGTTAGATTCCTGCATAGAGCAAGGAGTTGGACTCGATGGCCTTTCAGGCCCCTTCCAACTCTACTGTTCTGTGATTCTATGTTTCTTATTATTATGGTTCTCAACCCATTGCATGTCAGCTGTCTAGTTCATAATTCTTTACCTTTTCAAGAATGAAAACACACATTTTTTGACTGATAGTATTTTCTTCTTTTTGTTTCAGTACCACCTTTCATCCAGCCTTTTGAGTTTCCAAGGTTCTCCATTGGACAGAGAGTCTTCATTCCATGTGTTGTGGTCTCAGGGGATTTGCCAATCACAATCACCTGGCAGAAAGATGGCAGGCCAATCCCAGCCAGTCTTGGGGTGACCATTGACAACATTGACTTCACCAGCTCCTTAAGGATTTCTAATCTTTCCCTCATGCACAATGGGAATTATACCTGTATAGCTCGAAATGATGCAGCAGCCGTGGAGCACCAAAGCCAATTAATTGTGAGAGGTGAGTAGATGTAATTAATCTGAATGGTGACAATTAGATACATGTCAATAGTCTCTTCAAATGTCAATTGTTTGACAGGAGATACAAGCTTAAGAACCTAAGAAAAGCCCTGCTGGCTCAGGCCAACATCCTCTTCTCACAGTAACCAGCCTGATGCCCATGGGAAATCTGCAAGCCCACATGAGATCCCCAAATATATGATAATTCTTCTACACTTGTCAGAAAACACACAGCACAATCAGCTTTAAAAAGAAATCATGAAGGTGACTTTAATTCTGTGTGAACATATTGTAGGTGAACCTAATCAATAAATGGTTTCATCTGCAGCTGGAAGCCATGGGATTTAATATATGGGGGGAAATTGAAGGATTGTTCTTTGGGTTCAGAGCATTTGAAACATGCTTAGATTATTTGCCATGGTGCTTTAGTCTTGACACTTGACCATTTTTAATTTGGAAGAATAGTGGAATTGTGCTAATTGCAATGCTCTAGTTTTAGGGGAATATTTTAGTCTTGTCTTGTGTTCTAAGAATACTATTACAATTGTTTAAATACTGAGCTTGTGTTAGATGTGATAGTACTTTGGTGTTCCTCAACTGGCAGCCCATGAACCAACACATGCCCACTAAGCCTCTTATGCCTTCACTTAATTTTTCTTGAAACACATTGCAAAGTGCCAGTAGCAGTCTTGAACTGGAGAATCTGGCAACCAAACACAGTCATCTTCCTCTCGGTGTCAGATGAAGGAGCTGTTGGTTTGCTCTCTGCTGCACTTGGATGCCACCAGTGCAAGCGGTCAGTAGGGAAGGGGTTCACTGTCTAGTTCTGAGCCGCTTGTATTCCAATGGTCCTTCAATCCTGATCTGCCTTTTTTTGTTCCCACTTGCTTGCTTTTGCAACTGCTGATTAAATCTGTTGTTTTTTGGTGGCAAAAACAAATTATGTAAATTTTAACATAAATGCCTATGTAAATATATGGAAGTTAATGGATAATAGCAATTGTAGTTATGGAGATAATTATGTAAAATCAGGAGGGAAATTCAGGGGGGAAAGGTGTGATGATTACAGGGGTGGCCCACTGGAAGAAATCAGTGTTGGTCCGAAAAGACAGCGGACTGTTGGATTCAGTCAAAATCTGGTACTAAGTCTGATTTAGCGGCTATTCTCCCTATCCCTAGTGGTCAGAGAACAGTACTACAGCTGGTAGTGTCTTAGCCCAGGATCTGATCCTGCTCAGTCAAAGGAGAGGGCAAAGACTCCCAGGACAGAGAAACTGGAGCCTTATAGCTCTCCAGAAAGCAGTCTCAAAAGTGGTGACCCCAGATTCTGAGGCCTGCATCCCTGGCTCTGGAGGAGATAGTTTTGCCCTCATCCTTGGACACAGATGACTCCTCCCCTGAGTATTCTGGTTTTTATATTGCAGTAAGTGAACACTGAACTGCAGATTTAAGGCTGGGTCAAACAGCCTTCTGCATATGGGCTGTGAGAGGGTTGAATCAACCCATTATGCAGCTGACTACATAGTTAAGCAGTGATGTGGTCACTCAGTTGCTTGCTCAGCTCACCTGTCAGCACATGATGAAGTGCATTTAATTTGCAAACTGGTAGTATGCTGACAATCGAGCTGAGCTGGTGATGGAGTAATCAAACAGCTGCTTTGCCTTGCAGTCAGCTTGGCTCAACCCGCTTACAGCTGGAGACAGAAGTTTCTTTGAATCAGCCTACACTTTAATCCCTAGCAGACTGTATGAAAAGGAGAGGCAGAAAATGGACATGAATAAATTTCAAAATGGTACAATTGCATAATCTAGGATATATTGAAAGGAACCGTTCTATAAAGCTGTATAAACTCATTGACGTGGATGGGACATAATCCTTCCCTAGCTGCTTTTTTCATTGCAGGATTTACACAGAAGTAGACCTGCAACTTAGTCCTTCTAGGGCCATGTCATCTGTCAAACGGTGTTCCCAAATTTCAGCCACTTGCCATTTGCAGTTTACATTCTATATACAAAAAGGGTCTGGGCTATGTAGTATCTCCCTAAATTCCAATTGATTCCTGTGACTGGAGTACTTTTTTGTCCTAGCCAATATAAGGTGTTGAGGTAAAAAAAAATCCAACAAAAATTTATTCAGGTTAGCAAATTTAAGCACCCATCAGATGTGGCTTGCCAGGTGGAGCGCTAACTAGCTTCTCAGCAAATGGATCTCTGTTACTTACTGGGAGAGAGGAGCAAGGTGATGTGGAAGTTAATGCAATGCAAATGCACAAGCTAACCTGATGCTCCTACTGGTGTGTTTCCACCATGCCAACCTCCCCGTCACCTTGCCCCCCTCTCCCTCTTGATAAGTAACAGTGACCCATCTGCCTGGAAGCTAGCATAGCAGAACTGCCGTAGCCACTGAGCCACTTCTGGTGCCCATACAGAATTTTCAAAAAAAAGCCTGGAACAATAGCAACAACAATCCCAAGAAACTCCCAGCTAATTCCTGCACTTTTTTGTTCCTGCCAACAGAAAGCAAATTTTATCTGATTAAAAAAACAACAACCCCATGGGGTTTTTCAAACAAAAACTGATCCAGTGAAACAGACTTAAGTGCCTTGCTTCTGACACCACATATGCAGATTTGTCTAGGGATATTATTCTACCCTGAGATGCATAGCAATTTGGCTTGGAGTATAAAAATGTCCCTAAAATCATTTGGGTAAGTGTTTATGTTTCTGCAGATCAGTTTGTTTCATCTGGATTTTATTGTTCAATATTGCCCAAATGGTTTCCTTGGCTCCCTATGCACAGGAGACATAATGCTGAGGGAATAGAAAGAGAAACATCTTGGGAACTGCCACCATAGAGCTTTAAGAATTTAAGAATTGGTGCCTGAGTTTGCTTTCTTTCCTCTTCCCTCCCTGCCCCTTTCCCCTTGTGTGTTGTTTTTTTTAAGATAGTAATTTTGTGAGCAGGGACTGTATTGTTTTAATTGATTGTATGTAAGCCACTCTGGGAACCTTTTTGGTTGAAGAGTGGGATACAAACACAATAAATCTGGTTGCCCAACTGATGAAACTGTCTTGTGGAGGGCTCCTAGTGCATTTGGTCCACATTGGCTTAACAAACCTTGGCTACAGCTCATGGTTGAGGCAGAGAGAGGTTAACCATGAGCCTGTGTTCAGACAACTTGATAAGCCAAACCTCGGCTTAGCTGCTGCTAATCTAAAAGGACCAGAGAGGAGCAAAATGGCTGCAGTCTCTTCCCTGGAAGCCTGCACATTTGTGCTAAGCCATGGTTTGTGGCCACTGACTGTTAAGTGTCAAAGAGCTTTCAACGTCCCATACAGATATGGAGAGTATATTGTTATGGGTTTGGGGTTGAGATGGATGATTTCTATGAGTCCCCTTCCAGCCTCTGAGTTTGAACCCTGCACCTAGAGGTGAGAAATCTGCTCTGCTGGCCAGATCCCCCTTTGTTAGTCTAATAGAGTGGCCAGGTGAGTTAATGGGCCTATCAAGTGCCCATTAACTGACGAATGAGCCAGGGAGATCCTATTGTTACTGAAACTTTTCAGGAGAGCCCCCCCCCCTTCCTGAGGCCAAGGAAAGGCGTGAGTTTTGAGTTGAGTCTGAGGAAAGGCTGGGAACTGGAGGCAGGCAAAGAGGCTGGCTCCCTGGACCATGGCTTTAGGGTGCTCCTGTAAGCCTGATGGAAAAGAAAGATCTATTGGACTGCTGAGGCTTTGAACCCCTCCATCTTTAGCTCAGGTTGAAATGTGTGTAAATAAACAAACCATATTTCATAAAGACACCACAGTCTCCACTGACCTTCTTTCCAAGGAAACCAAACCCTGGTTAAGCACAGGGACCCCTGGAGATCTCGCACCGCTCGGAGATTGTGGTGGCGCACAACAATATGTAGTTCAGTGGTGTTTGTGGGAAAAGAGCAAAGCGTGTAAAGGTAAAAACAAAGATGACAAATGATTGTGATGGTATTGGAACAGCTAGTGCAATTTCCTTGTCACTATTTCACTTCTCTCTCACATCAAAATAGTTATATTTTATTAATTTATGGTATGAAATAGAATTACAGATGCACAATGTACAGCATATATTGCTACTATTTCTATGGTAACACTGAAGTATATTTTTAAAAAAGATGTGCATAAGGTGTAACCCTGTCATAGCCCTAATATGCACAGTCTTCAAATAAGAATTTCTTGCCAGGAAACTTTGCTGCGAATGGTTTCCCTAAACCAACTAAATTGACCCTATAGGTGTGATGACTAACTTTAATAATGGCTCGAATCAGGGTTTGATGGAATCATTCATTAATACATCAACCATTGCTCTGGATGATTTCATTTCTTTCATCATTTTTAACTGCAGGACCTAAATAAAGAGCACAAATATTCCAATGAAAGAATGAAATTCAGGATCCAGTCTCTTATATTCATTGTACTCTTTCCAGTGGCCCACCAGAGATGTGAATACAGGAGCACTGAAAGTTATTCTGTCTCTGAGAATGATGAACATGCAAACTAGAACACAAATGTTGGCTTTATAATAAGGCAGCCTTTTTTCTCTCTCAGACTGCAGCAGTTCAACTGCATAGGCAAGAGTTCGCCTAGGAGTTGCTCCATTAATTTCAATAGAGGCAGCAGATCTACAGGCACACTATTTTTCAGGATATGAACTTGTACCCTCCACTGAAATTAATGAGGCAGTCTGCATGTGCAAAAGCTGTGTGTGTGCATGAGAACTACATGCAGAGCTCTGCATTTGAGAATTAGTCAGAAATGAATCCTGCATTTATAAAAATAAAATATAAAGAACTACCTATTAACCCCTGAGTGTTTAAGGTACCTTGTCTTGACTAATATTAATTATAGTATGCATTCTGCTATTTGTTTAATACAGATAGATTTTAAATGTTAATTCAAAGATCAGGGAATATTTGTACAACTATATATTATGACTGTTTGTCTCACCATGTACATCTTAATTAAAACCTGAAATGCATTAGTCATCCTCGTACTGATCTTCACCCATTTAAAATTTGAATGTGTCGTCTTAATTCTGTTGAAGCCGTTATCTCATTAAAAAAAAGTCATCTGAAAAGAGATGCCTGACCCCGTATTCAGCTAAGCCACACATTATGAAGAATGCTGGTCTAGCTAGAACTCTGTACTTGCCTCAAGACTATGTGTAGATTTGTGCTTTGTTCCAAGTAATGAGCACAGTGTCATTATAAGGAACTGTACAAAGCTGCAGTATTTCAAGCTAAGTAAAGCCTCAATGGTTGCTGCCAAAGATCCTCCTCATAAGTAGTTGCTGTACAACGGACTTTCCCACAGTGACTGATATGCCTAATGGATCATGTAAGTGCATGCCTAATTGAAGGAGCTGTCAGTGCAGCCCTTCCTGAAGAGGCCTCTTTAGAACCAGAGGTGCTGGGCATCTATTGCTCAGTCATGAATATCCCTTTTCTTGTCAAGATGTTTGAGTGGGTGGTGGCTAGGCAGTTGCAGGTGCACCTGGATGAGGCAAATTATCTAGACTCATTTCAGTCTGGCTTCAGGCCTGGTCTTGCCATAGATATAGCTTTGGTCACTCAGACTGATGACCTTTAACAAGAGGCAGACAGTAGGAGTCCTACCACATTGATTCTCTCTGACTTTTCATCAGCTTTCAATACTTTTTCACCACATGGAGTGACTCTGCAGGCTGGGGGTGGGCAGCAGGGCTCTTATCAGAAACAAGCATTAGGAACTTCTTGTTTGGTCCCATTGTTATGTTATGTCATGTTAACGTTTATTTATACCCCGCCTTTCGGCCAAATGGCCCTCAAGGCGGCTTACAGAAAAAGTAAACACAAATATAAAAATACATCAGCAAGGCAATACATCAATAAAGCAATACATTGTACAAAAAATTAAATTAAATAACAAATAACATTAATTAAGAAAAAATACCCAGGAAAGGCATTCCATCTCGCCTGAACTTACAGCTATTTCAAGGGGCGGTACACCAGTCCGAAACTGCAACGGCCTGTGGCTCAGGCCAGGAGTAGTGCAGCTTAATGCTAGGGGTCTCCATCTGCATACCCTGGCCCAGGATGCCACTGCTGCTGCTAAAGTGAAAACAGGGCGGCGGCAACCAGCAGGCTGACCAACTGGTCTGGCCCGCAGGCCTTCCAACGCTGCAGCAGTAGCTCCCAGGCCTTGTAGTCTTACAGCTCTTCCGGGGCGGTGGGTGCCACAATTGTAATTGTGCTGTGGAGTTCCACAGGGTTCCATCTTGACTCCCATGCTATTTCATATCTATATGAAACTGCCGGGAGGAGTCATCTGGGAAATTGGAATGTGGTGTCACCAATATGTAGATGACACTCCAGCTCCACTCCATCTGAATTAGGAGAAGCTGCAGATATGTTGGACTGATATCTGGAGGTAGTGATGGGCTAAATGGATGCCAGTAAACTATGACTGAATCCCAGTAAGATAAAGCTACTATGGGTAGGCAGTTCTCATGTCCAGGAATCAGGGAGACAGTCTCTTCTGAATGGGGTAGTGCTTCCTCCTGAAGAAGTAGGTATGTAGCTTGAGGGTACTCCTTGACTCACTGTTATCTTTGGAAGCTCAGGTGGCCTCGATGTCAAGAAGTGCCTATTTCCAGTTCGTGATGGTTTACCAGCTATAGCAGTTCTTGGACCAAGATCATCTGGTATAACCAAATGCTCTGGTGACCTCACATTTGTATTATAGCAATGTGCTCTACATGGGACTACCCTTGAAAATGGCCTGAAAGTTGCAGCTCATACAGAATGCAGCTGCCAGGTTATTAACTGGGACAGCAAAATTGGGAAATGTAACATTACTTTTTAAAGCATTGCACTGTAAGATGTCTGTAAGCTACCTGGCCTGATTTGAGATGTTGGCAATCGTCTACAAAGCCCTAAATGACTCAGGGGCCCAGGTATCTGCAGGATCACCTCCAAAGCAGCTGACTCAATCTGTAAGAGTGATTGTTGGGGTTCTATTCATACTACTCATGAGGATTCATGATGAGAGGACTCAACCAAGGGCCTTCTCTGTATTGGGGGCTCAGCTCTGCAACAATCTCCCACTGAAGTTGCAGCTGTTCTCTTTGTTGCTAGGATTTAGATGTCAACTAAAGAAGCTTCTGTTTCCTAGGTCTTTTCAGTCTGATATGGTAATGTTTGCCCTAAAGAGCAATGTGTAGATTGTGCTTTTAATATTACTTTTTCAATATTTTTGTTTTTGTATTGATTTTATTTATTTTTATAATTTTGTTGTTTATCCTTGAATACACATTACCCTGGGCTCCATTTGAGGAAGGGTAATTCGTAAATACAATTCTTATTATTCTTCCTTTATTTTTATTCTTATTTTATTATTATTATTTCTCACCTTATTGAGATAGTAGTTAAAAGAGACTATGGGCATCCTCCAACAAGCATTTTACCCTAGAGATTAGATTAAACTATTATATTTTAGCCTGCACCTTCTATTGTCAATTTGTTTAAGTGGATCACTTTTTCTTCAAACTGTTGTTGCCCTCCTTGCCCTCTCTCCTCTCTCCATGGATGTGTTTGTTTATTTATTATTTGATTTATATCCAACCCTTCCTTCCAGCAGGAGCCCAGGGCGGCAAACAACAGCACTAAAAACACTTGAACCATCATAAAAACAGACTTTAAAATACATTAAAACAAAACATCTTTAAAAATATATTTTTAAAAAGCTTTCAAGACAATTTTTTAAAAAGCTTTCTTCTTTTTCTCTTTTGGATTAGTCAGGACCCTTCTGGGTAGCAGAAACCGGTGTTATCCCAAAAGGAAACTTTTCTATTTTTGAACTTTATTCAGAGGGTCCTGGGTGGAATCAGACACAGCTAAGCTAAGCCTGAGCAGAGCTTGGAAGATTACTTTTAAAAAGTAATAAATTACAGTTACAGTTACATGGGCCCAAAAAGTAGTAATTACTGTTACAATTGCAATAGCTCTGAAAGTAACTGATTACTTTACTTTTACTCAAAAGTAATTGCTACAATTACATTTTAGTTACTTTTAAAAAAAAATGCCTACAAGGTGCTGGTCTTGGCTGCTGCACATCTAAGTAGCCTAAAACAACATTAAAAATAAGCACACACACACAGAGGGTAGTAGAATATTTTTTTTATCCGTAAGATTAACAGAATGGAATAACAGAATCTCACATCCCCTCACCCCACCCCCAGCAATCATGATACCCCAACACACTTATTTTTGTATATATATTGCCTCCAGCTCTTTTCTCCTTCCACTCCTGTCCATTTTTAAACAATTGTTTTCTCCATGCCGTCTCGCTCTCCACCTCCTCCCTCGTTGCCTCCTAAGCACCCATAGAGCATGAAGGAAGAACAACGCTGCACAGAAGCCCAATTTGAAGCACATGATTTTTATTCACAAATCAGAGGAGCAGAAGACTTCCCCTGCTCCCCCCCCAAGTAATGCACAAAAGTAATGCTGGAAACATTACAATTACCCCTTAAAAGTAATGAAGTTACTACTTGTTCTATTACCAGCAAAATGTAATGAAGTTACCCACTCGTTACTCAAAAAAGTAGTAAATTACAAGTAATTCATTACTTGTAACTGGTTACTTCCAAGCTCTGAGCCTGAGCCTTATTTGGGCAAAGGAAGCCTGAAGACTGGATGGATTACCCAACCAATAAGCAAAGATAGATTGATCTCTCACCATCCCCAAATAAATTATCCAACCTTTGCTAGCAGCCCTAGACTCAGCATGGACAACGTACCTCCAGATCATGGTGAAAAACCAGGAAACCACTTCCCTTTGCTTCTCTTTCCTTGAGATACCACTGTGTGCCACCCTCTCACCTCTCTCCACTTTTCTTATTTTGCAGAGGCTTGCTCACATACAGCTCTTGTGAGACCTGTACCTCAGTTATTTGCATGTGAATGTTTCACCTTTCTGATGTGTTTCAGTTTTTCTGTATCTCTGCTAGATTTCTAAACACCTGCTCCAGAACTTGCAAGACTGCTTTACCCCAGATCAGACCTGTAGCCGAGCTCTGCTTCCCCAGCTGTAGGATTTTGGGGGGAAATTGTATTCTTTTAAATTTGTGACTTGATAGAAAAGGACAACCTCCAATGAAAGATGACAATTTGGTTTAAGAACAGGAGCAATTTAAGAATAGGACCCTCTGAAAAATTCAGTGAATAAGGCAGGGCAAGTGCACAACAAAAGCCTCATCTGGAAGAGCCTCCCAAAGTCTGCTCATTCAAGACTTTCCCTGACTAAGCGTGGATTTTTCTTGATCACAATCACCTTATAATTACTTAAGTGATCTTGAAAAAAACAGCCTGTATAATAACATGATCCTTGAAGAGTTAAATATTAGAACTTTGTATTATAGGCTAGAGTTAGACTCCACCTCTTGGACGTTCCTTTGCTTTGCTTTTCAGTTTCAGTTTCCATTGTGCTGTTTACCGAGACAGCAATAAAGAAGCATGTTCGTTTGCCTGCAGTAAGAAGTAAGGGTCTGTTTATTCTGCAGGTATTATAATGCGTAGAGCAGGATTGGGTGCTTATTGCTAAAGGGTGAAATAAAGAGATAAAGTGATCTGAAAAATGCCTACCCTTTACTCTTTTAAAGCATTCACTATACCCAGATTCAGCATGGACTATGCACCCCCAGGTCATGGTGAAAAACCAGGAAACCACATCTATTGTGGTTATTTTTTCTTCTTTTTCTTGATTACTTGATAGCAAAGGATGAAAACAGCCCTAGAGGAATAGAAATATTGCTGTGTACACTACAGTTAGCTAGTTGGCCGGCTGGACACCTAAGCTGTAACTCGGGCCTAATTTCTGATTTTCCCAATATGTGCAGCTCAGTGTAAAGCCTTTTCAAGATTTCTGGACAGAAAAATCAACCCAGCAACCAGTAAGAAGAAAACCCAATTCCTTTTCACAATTGTTTCAAATTGCTTGGCTAGTCCTTTACTTAGCAGCCAGTTAAAAAGTTTTCCTTTAATTGTCCTATAGGAAGGAAAATCTAAACACCAAGAACAAGACTAGAAGGAGGGACTCTCAAGGAGGAGTTAACAAACACACCCAATAGTTTCATTTTCCCTCTGCTGTTCTCTAAATTTGTAGTATGGACAAGTTTGTTTTTCAAATGGAATCTAAGTCTGAGACACCCCAGCATCAAAGCCAAGATCAGGAACTAACTGTCTTTACCAAAGTAATTCAGTTCATGAAGAATCAGAACACAGGGACAGACGGCAGATGAAAGGGGACTGTAGCTATAGGCAAAGTCAAGCTTTTGAGTCTGATATTCCTGGAGATCTCTCAAAAAAGGGTGAGACAATTCAGTGGATTAAACTTAACTCATGTAAATTAACATACTCTCTGGATTAGGGATGTGCTAGAATTCTACCCAATTAGGATTTGGTGCTGAATTTTCAAGTAATCCAGTTATTATCAGTTGCTGAGCATTCATTCATTCATTCATTTAAATTATTTCTATCCTGCCCTTCTATCCTATAATAGGGCACTCAGGGCGGCTTACAAAAATAAAATCATTTTCAGAAGTCTCCGGAAAGCCAACAGGGAGGGAGAAAAGCGGACTTCTTGTGGTAGGGTATTCCAAAACTTGGGGGCCACAGCTGAAAAATCTCTCTTCCGCGTGCCTGTCAAGCTAACATATTTTATTCTAGGCATGCAGAGGAGACAAGAGGCAGATGATCTTAAATCCCGGGCAGGTACATTTGGGCATAAGCGGTCCCTCAGGTATATTGGTCCAAGGTCGTTTAGGGCTTTAAAGGTCAGAACCAGCACTTTGAATTGGGCCCGGAAACAAATTCGGAGTCAGTGGAATTGATAAAGCACAGGGGTGATATGCTCCCTGCCCCATGCTCCAGTTAACATTCTAGCTGCTGCATTTTGAACCAACTGCAATTTCCGAACCGTTTTCAAAGGCAGCCCCACATAGAGTGCATTACAGTAATCAAGCCTTGATGTCACCAATGCATGTGTCACTGGCCAAGTCAACTGCCTCCAGGAACGGATGCAGCTGGTAGACCAGTTTGAGTTGGCCAAAAGCACTCCTGGCTACCGCAGCCACCTGATATTCAAACAGCAGGGAAGGATCCAGGAGAACTCCCAAACTGCGGACTGCTCCTTCAAGGGGAGTGCAACCCCATCCAGAATAGGTTGCAACCCCATCCCTGGTGCAGTTTTTCCCTTGACCAGCAGTACTTCCATCTTGTCTGGATTAAGTTTCAGTTTGTTAGCCCACATCCAGCCCTTCACAGCCTCCAGGCACCGGTTTAGGATGAGCACTCCCTCTCTGCAGTCAGAAGGTAAGGAGAGATAGAGCTGAGTGTCATCAGCATATTGATGACGTTGTACTCCAAATCTCCAGATGACCTCTCCCAGCGGTTTCGTATAAATGTTAAAGAGCATGGGAGACAGAATGGAACCCTGCGGTACCCCTTAGGCCAATGGCCAGAGGATCAAGCAGTAGTCTCCCAGCACCACTTTCTGGGTCCTGTCTGTCAGGTAGGACCAGAGCCACCATAAAACAGTGCTTCCCAATCCCATCCCAGCTAGATGGCCCAGAAGGATACCATGGTCGATCGTATCAAAGGCCGCCGAGAGGTCCAGCAACACCAACAGGGATGCACTTCCCCTGTCAAATGCCCAGCATAGGTCATCAAGCAGAGTGACCAAGGCAGTCTCTGTCCCATGGCCAGGCCTGAAGCCTGATTGAAAAGGGTGTAGATCAGCATTACCCAACCTTTTTCGACCCAACGCTCCTTTGCAAAATCTTTTTGTGCCCAATGCCCCCCTCAGATTTAAGTATATGCCAATGCTTCCTGTTATACTTAATATACTTAACAACAAACTCATTCAGTTTACCGGCATTGTTTCATTAAACAAGTTCATTTAAACATCACAGAAACAACGGGTAGCCAGCGTGTGCCATTCCTGAAGAAAACCAGCGAATAACTGACTGTCTGCATCACCCATTTGCACACGGCGTTCATCCATTGGAAGAATGCACCCTCCACCAATACACCCAGCTTATCAAACACTCTCTTGTGATTGGTTCCAACATCCCTCAAGACAGCATCGGAACATTACCTAGTGCCGGGGCGTGGCCAATATCCCCATTCCTTGATATGACACTGGCCGCTATTCAGAATTTCTTTACTAAAGAGCACACACTATTTATAGTGTTATTTCCATGACCTGAGACTATTAAATACATTCTGGGGACAAAACAGTTTAAAAATTAATGATTTGTGTATTAAATAAAATTAAACTTAAATGCTTCAACTGTCAAATCAGACCGCCAAATGTCAACGCCCCCCTAATGAACCCAAACACCCCCCTAAAGTTTGTAGTCACACCAATGCCCCCCTGAAAGGCTGTAATGCCCCCCGGGGGGCGCTACCGCCCACATTGGGAATTGCTGGTCTAGATAGTCCGATTCATCCAGGAAAACTTGGAGCTGAGCAGCCACTACCCTTTCAGTCACCTTGCCCAGAAAGGGGAGATTAGAGACTGGGCAGAAGTTGTTAAGATCCACAGGGTCTAACGAAGGCTTTTTTAACAAAAGTCTTATCACAGCCTCCTTCAACAATGTTGGCATAGAACCTTCCCTTAGGGAGGTGTTAATTAAATATGCCAACCAGTCAGCCACTCCCCCTCTTGTCAAATTTGATTAACCAGAATAGGCAAGGGTCAAGGGAACAAGTAGTGGTCCTCAATTCTCCCTGAATCCTGTCCACATCCTCAGGCTTTACAAGCTGAAAAGTATCCATACAAAAATGACCAGAGGAAGCTTCTGGGACATCTGGCACAACTGTAGTTAATGAGGAGTCCAAGTCAGTCCAAATGCGAGCAATTTTATCTGCAAAGTGCCTCACAAACATGTCACAGTGAATGACTGAGGGCTCAGAGTCAAATGTAGGGCCAGAGCCCAAAAGACCCTGGACCACCTGGAAAAGCACCGCTGGATGACACTGAGCAGATGCAGTGGTGGCAGAGAAGTGCACTTTCTTCACTGCCATCACCACCACATGATAGGCTCGGAAATGAGCTCTAGCCTGTGTTCCATCAGAAGCAAGCTGAGTTTTTCTCCATTGTTGTTCTAGCTGTCGTCCCTGCCGTTTCATCAGGCCCAAAGTTTGAGTTAACGAAGGTGTATTATGGGCCTTCCCTGATGGGAGAGGGCATTTTGGAGCAATAGTGTCCATCGCTCGGGTCACCTCCGTATTCCAGAGATTGACCAGGGCTTCGTTAGTATCGCCAGCCATGCTGGGAATATCCCCCAGAGTATTCAGGAAACCATCTGGATCCATGAGTCTCTGGGGGCAGACCATCTTAATCGGCCCTTCACCCCTGCAAAGGTTACTGGGGGCACAAAGTCTAAACCTTATCATGTGGTGATCTGTCCATGACAACGGAGTCACTAAGAACCCCTCCACCCTCAGATCATCTTCTTCCTGTCCCAAACAGAACACAAGATCAAGTGTGTGTCCTGCCACATGTGTTGGTCCAGATGATATTAGAGACAGCCCCATGGTTGTCATGGCAGCCATGAAGTCCTGAGCTGGACCTGCGAGTCTAACCTTGGCATGTATGTCAAAGTCACCCAGGACCATCAGCCTGGGGAACTCCAACACCAAGACCAGGTCCACCAGCTCAGAAAGGGAGACTGTTGGGCAGCAGGGTGGACTGTACACCAACAGAATCCCCACTCTGTCTCCCTGACTCAATGCCAGGCACACACACTCAAAGCTGGAGGTGTTAGGGACAGGGTACCTGACAGGGGAGATAGATTCCCTGCAGACAATTGTGACCCTACCTCCCTGTCCCCTGGATCTAGGCTGCTGGAGTGCCACAAAACCTGGTGGGCAGAGCTAGGAGAGACCTACTCCGCCTTGGTCATTTAGCCAGGTTTCAGTAATACAAGCAAGGGCAGCGCATTCATCCAGGATTAAGTCCTGAATTAAAGTGGTTTTATTAGTCACTGACCTTGCATTCATCAGCAGGAAAGTAACATCCAGGGAGTTCCCAGTATAGCTACCAGTGTCCCAAGGGTTGGAAGGGGGACCAGAAGGAATGCAAGCACAAAGATGTCTTATATCCCTTCCCCTGTAATGGCCAGTCTGCCTCCCACCGATATTACGTCCCCTGCCCAATATTACCTCAATGGCAGGACCCCGACTACTCCTACCCTGGCACATGTTAAAAGAAGCCTGACACTGGGGGGGGGGAGCCTTGGCTAGAGATGGCTCTTATGAGGGGCAGCTCTCTTCCCCACCGTCTGGCAGTTGTCTTCTCCCTTGTTAGCCCCAACTGGCTTCAGCTGGCACCCAGGCCTTGCAGGGAGTAACAGCTGACACCCAAGGAAGCCTGCAGATGGAGTTTTGCAGGAGGCCACAGCAGCAAGGTGTAGGTTCTGCTGGGTTTCTCTCACCTTCCTCGGATTTTAATTTAGAGAATTTCTGCAGTTATTTCTGATTTTTTTTAAAAAAAAAATCCACCTCTAAAATACTGATTTTAAGAATAATTTATTTATATTTCTTTTTAAAATATTGATATTTTCTGCAGAATATTGATATTTTCAAATGAAATATTGATATTTCCCTCAAAATATTGATCTTTCCTTTTAAAATGTCAATATTTATATCAATATTTTTCTCGAGCAAAAAAAAAATGGATAGGTAAAAGCATTGGCTAGCAGATACATAACAAACTCAAATCGATGCCAGCCTGTTAGGTTGATGGAATGCTTTTGAACTGGCATCAGCCAATGGATTCCATCCCTACTCTGGATGGAGAAGGAGTGATGGAGAAGGTCAATCTCTTTCCCTTCCCTTGGCCTGCCTCTCACACCAGTGGGGTGGGGGACATGATTGGCTAGTGCTGTGCACCTCTGCTCTCCACAGTGCCCCACCTAGATAGGTAGCTGCCACACCTAGAAATGTGGCTGCCCTACATAACAAGGAAGGTTGGCTACAGGTTTGCCCTTGATGTGCCCACTCATGCACTTCAATCTGTGGAACAGGCACTGTTACAGGTGCCACATGATACTCTTTCCTCACTTGTAAGAAACACTTCTTTTAATGTGGCAACACCTCCTCTTTGGAACTCCCAGCCTGTTGACATCAGGTAGGCACCTTCGCTGTATTCCTTTTGCTGCCTGCTTAGATTGATCTGTTTTTGTTTTTGTTTTAGTTCGTAGCTGTTTTAGTTGTTTTAAATATGTTTTAGTGACTTGTTTTTAACTCTTTTATTGATAATTTTAGTGTTTTTTGTAAACCACTTAGATATTTTTACATTCAAGCAGTATATCAATTTCGTTAAATAAAATATAAACAAATATAAGGCAACACTCTGCCCTCCATTTCTCCCCATCTCTAAATTAACCTTATGGTCTGGCAACATGGGTTCAGATAGCCTGGGTAAGGTGTAACAACTGTCCATTTTGCTATTTCCAGTGGTTACTCAGTGAGCTTCATAGCTGGGAAAGGTTTTCAAACCAGATCTGTCCAGCTTTCTGCCCGCTAGGCCACACTGGCTATCTTGAAAGTTATCTGTATATTTTGCATCTGTCTAAGTTCTTGAAAAACACTTAATAATTTGTAGACATTACAAATTTCTTTCTGGCTATGCAAATCACTGTGGCCCTTCTTTGTTTTACCTCGTTCCCTTTCAGTTCCTCCTAGATTTGTGGTTCAGCCAAGTGATCAAGATGGGATTTATGGGAAAGCTGTGATCCTCAACTGCTCTGCAGAAGGCTATCCTGTCCCTACAATTGTCTGGAAGTACTCAAAAGGTATTTGCCCACAATGATAATTTAATTCTAAGGATGAATTGATCCTGTAATTTAAGAACCCTTTACTGAACTGAATTCAGCAACTCTAGTCCTTTCCTGAAATCATGTGATTTATTCATTTTAATGCAGTCAGGATTCTCACAAGAGATTACCTTGTACTGAATCAAAGGTCTAATTGGGTTCCCACAAAAGTCTTATGCTAGCCCAGTGGAAGTTCTGGCTTTTTAAATATATATATATAGTTTTTTATTGAATATTTGTAAG
Source organism: Rhineura floridana (assembly GCF_030035675.1). Classification (NCBI taxonomy): domain Eukaryota; kingdom Metazoa; phylum Chordata; class Lepidosauria; order Squamata; family Rhineuridae; genus Rhineura; species Rhineura floridana. The sequence continues at coordinate 97,135,048 of NC_084484.1, forward strand.
CAATACAAACAATAAACCGAAACGTAAATAAAATAAATGGATTATCTGGAGACTCTTGTGTTACATTTAAGATTACATACACAGCTTAGAGAAGTAATTCAGACCTTTGTGTGCCTTGTAGAATTACCAGACTTAAACTAATAAATCTGCAGTGCTGATGGGCAAAAGTCACTGATTCTCGTGTTTATATACAATCGGAAAGGGAACAGTGTTGTCCTGATTTCAAGTACCCATGATTGGTACCAACTAAACTGATTTTTTAAATTTTATTTTAAAAAGTCAAATAAATCCATGGGTAGCATAGTCAGTCATAACCTTTCAGCATGTTGAAAGGTCAGGCAGCTTTAGCACACGCAATAATTTAGTTTATGAGTTAACTAATGCATTGTTTTCTGTTCATATAATGAGTATTAATTCTGGCCTTGATTCTAGCTAAGCATATGAAATTGACAGATACATTTTTTAAAAAATTAAAAGGGAGTGCCTGATAGATGGTGTCTTCTTCCGAATTATCTTTATAGCATATCTGGTATTAAAGCTAATTTGCACAAGGGCACATGAAGTTTATTTACATGGATTAGGAGCTGATTCCTGTGATTTCTTTCACACCACTTTGGAAATGTCAAGATGGAAGAACCACATGGGCAGCAGTCCTAGTTCTTTTCACAGGAACATTCCACAGCACACCAGGAGGATAGAACCAGAGGCCATTTCATAAGTGTGGGAGCTGCTTCCACTGGTTTCTTCCCACATCTGATAAAATGGAGGATCGTACTTCCTGTGATCCAGAAGTTATGGGAGCACACTTGGCCCTTGTTTGCTTCAGCCTCATTTGTTAGGCTACCTGATTCCGTCATTCTTTTGTCTGCTTCTTTAGCTGCCACTTCTGTTAGGTCTGCTATCTCCTTCCTTCTAAACAGTGTCACTGCCCATTGAGACTGCTAGGGTGGAGGGCAGAGAAGCCAGCAGTGGGTGGAACTAGAGCCAATGGCAAGCAGAGCCAATTAATTCCAGTTTTGCCCCCATCCTCTTTTCTGCTAAGCTCTATAAGAGGAAGCTGACAGCCAATGCTGTGTCAGTTACTCTCTTTCGTCTTCTTTCAGACTTCTGATTCATCTTTTATTCTTACATTAGGTGCTGGAGTCCCCCAGTTCCAGCCAATTGCCTTGAATGGGCGTATCCAGCTTCTCACAAATGGCTCCTTGTTGATCAAGCATGTGTTGGAGGAAGATAGCGGATACTACCTCTGCAAGGTCAGCAATGATGTGGGGGCTGACGTCAGCAAGTCCATGTACCTCACTGTTAAAAGTAAGAATTTATTCCTGATCCAAGTAATAACTATTAATTTGCAAAGGCATATCTGTCATCTCCTGTGCTAAAATAAAATTTGCTTTCACACTGAGACATAGTTACACTTTATTGTTGCAACAGCAGAATCAGATGGGTATAGCTGGAGGAAGATTAAATGCATAATGGTTCATGCCAATGAACTTCTGGGGGAAGATTATACCTTTGGAGACTCTTTAGAATGTGAATTGTAGTTGAAAATATCTGAAGGGCACTAGGTTGGGGAAGGCTGCCTTTGAGTACAATGAGTCACTTTCTGTATTACAGTGGCACAGTAAATTCAGATTAAGTTGATTCAAGTCACTGCAAAGTGCTTGAGAATGTTTTCATGGGATGAGGAGAGAGAGAGTTTTAAAAGCAACAAACAGAACTTGCTCTCGATCTCTGTAACGATTCTGTTATTGTGATTAACAAAATGGAGGGTTTTTTTTTCTTTTTCTAGCAATATATATTAGTTTTCTTTGCTCATGTTACGTCAGGGAGAGCAATGGACAACTATTTCAATCACTTTGAGAACGGATGACTTCTAACAATAGTATACATCCTTTGTTCTGCATTTACTAGTCCATTCATAGTAAATAGCCAGATTTCTCAAAGTCATAATTCAAAAAGGGAGGGGGAATGGTTAGCTTCCACATTTTACTAATTCAGCAAAAATGTGTGCATAGGTTTCCACTGAACACATGAATGGGGAAGAGCTTTATTTCTTCATTCACACAGTTGCCTTGCAGAATGTAGGACTGAGGCATGCCACAGTGTTGTTGCTTCTGCAGTTTAGCCTGTTGAATTTGTGTTGATGTGCCCAGGTATGTTTTCCTGGGGGGACGCTCTGGGATACAGCTCTGTTACTATTTTTGCAACTAGCCCCCTGCCAGAGTTCCTCTGTCTGCTGTACCGCCAATCAAGCCACAGCAATTCCCGAATGTGGAGTGTATGCATGCGTTTAAAAGCCATGCCCTTTCCTTTTGCCTTAGGAGAGCTGAAGAATCCAGCAAGGTCAGGAGCCACTACAGCTAATCAGCAGTCAGTATGAATCTCCTTGCATGCTAATTGGCTCCCACCATCTATTGTTGTGGGGAGGAGAAAAACACCAGGAGGGAGAGAGTCAACAGAAGTTAAGAGAGGAAAGTTTACTAAGAAGAGGGACAGCCAAGCCTGATTTGTTCCGGTCCTTCCCACACCCGCAAGGTCGTTGGTAGTCCTATCAGCCAACTCTCAGATCTCCAGTTGCTGTTATTAAATGCCAGATCGGTATATAATAAAACCTCCCTCGTCCACGATTTGATTGTGGATGAGGCAGCCGATCTGGCATGTATAACCGAGACCTGGGTGGGTGAGCAGGGAGGAGTTGGTCTCTCTCAGCTCTGCCCACCGGGGCACCTGGTCCAGCATCATGGTAGATCTGAGGGTCGGGGAGGTGGGGTTGCTGTCGTCTATAAGAGTTCCATCTCACTCACCAAGCACCATGTTCATTCAGTTACTGGCCTGGAGTGTTTGCACCTTGTGTTGGGCCAGAGGGACAGGCTGGGAATCCTTTTGGTGTACCGCCCACCTTGCTGCCCAATGGCTTCCCTAACTGAGCTGGCGGAAGTGGTCTCGGATATATTGTTGAGGTCCCCCAGACTAATAGTACTGGGGGATTTCAACATTCATGCCGAGACCACTTTGTCTGGCGCGGCTCAGGACTTCATGGCTTCCATGACAGCCATGGGGCTGTCTCAATATGTTAGTGGTCCAACACATGTATCGGGGCACACTCTAGACCTTGTTTTTGCTACTGAGCATGGGGAAAGTGATCTGGATGTGGGGAGTTTTACAACACTCCCTTTGTCATGGACAGACCACTGCTTGCTGAAGTTTAGACTTTCAGTAACCTCTTCCCTCTGCAAGGGTGGGGGACTTATTAAAATGGTCCGCCCCCGGAGATTAATGGATCCTGAAGGTTTTCAAAGGGCTCTGGGGGATTTTCCGGCTGATAGGACTGGCGCTCCTGCTGAAGCCCTGGTCGCTCTGTGGAATACGGAGATGACCCGGGCTGTAAACACGATCGCTCCTGCACGCCCTCTCCTGTGTAGAGCTCATACAGCTCCATGGTATACTCCGGAGCTGAGAGCGATGAAGCAAGATAGGAGGAGGCTTGAGCGGAAATGGAGACGAACTCCCGACGGATACAATTATGCGCTGGTTAGTGCTTCGACTAAGCTCTATGTAGGAGCAGTGAAGGCAGCTAAAAAACATCATTTTGCTGCCACTATTAAATCATCTCTTTGCCGCCCAGCGGAGCTCTTTCGAGTTGTCCGGGGGCTTCTCCATTCAAACCCTCCGGACACGGTGGAATCATCGGAGGCCCGCTGTAATCAGTTTGCTGATCACTTCCAGAATAAGATCTCATGTATCCGCCGGGACCTAGACTCTCAAGTTATAGCAGTAGATCCTAGTGAGGTGTCCGGAGCACAGTCTTGTCCTGTTTTGTTGGATGAGCTTCAGTTGGTTCAACTCGAGGATGTGGACAAGGTGCTTGGACAGGTACGTGCAACCACTTCGGTACTGGATCCTTGCCCCTCCTGGCTGATAAAAACTAGCAGGAATGGAACAGGTAGCTGGGCCAAGGAAGTGATAAATGCCTCTTTACGAGAGGGAGTGGTCCCGGGCTGTCTGAAAGAGGCAGTGGTGAGACCACTCCTGAAAAAGTCTTCCTTGGACCCAGACAATTTTAACAGCTACAGGCCAGTGGCGAATGTTCCATTCCTGGGCAAGGTCTTGGAACGGGTGGTTGCTGGCCAGCTCCAGGCGCTATTGGATGAAACTGATTATCTAGATCCATTTCAATCGGGTTTTAGGCCCGGTTTTGGCACTGAGACAGCCTTGGTCGCCCTGTACGATGACCTATGTCGGGAAAGAGACAGAGGGAGTGTAACTCTGTTGATTCTCCTTGATCTCTCAGCGGCTTTTGATACCATCGACCATGGTATCCTTCTGGAGAGGCTCGCGGAGTTGGGAGTTGGAGGTACTGCTTGGCAGTGGTTCCGCTCCTACTTGGCGGGTCGTCTCCAGAAGGTAGTGCTTGGGGAACATTGCTCGACACCGCGGGCTCTCCAATATGGGGTCCCGCAGGGGTCAGTTTTGTCCCCCCTGCTTTTTAATATCTACATGAAGCCGTTGGGAGAGGTCATCAGGAGTTTTGGAGTGCGTTGTCATCAGTATGCTGATGACACGCAGCTCTACTTCTCCTTTTCATCTTCTTCAGGTGAGGCTGTCGATTTGCTGAACCGTTGCCTGGCCTCGACAATGGACTGGATGAGAGTTAACAAACTGAAGCTCAATCCAGACAAGACTGAGATGCTGTTGGTGGACGGGTTCTCTGATCGGATGGTGGATATATACCCTGTCCTGGACGGGGTTACACTCCCCCTAAAGGACCGGGTTCGTAGTCTGGGAGTCTTTTTAGACTCTTCCCTCTCACTTGAGGCTCAAGTAGCCTCGGTGGTTAGGAATGCGTTTTACCAACTTCGGTTGGTAGCCCAGCTACGTCCCTATTTGAGTAAAGAGGACCTTACGTCAGTGGTACATGCTCTGGTAACCTCACGTTTGGATTACTGTAATGCGCTTTACGTAGGGCTACCTTTGAAGACAGTTCGGAAGCTACAACTAGTGCAAAATGCGGCGGCCAGATTGCTGACAAGGACCAAGCGGTCCGAGCATATAACACCTGTTCTGGCCAGCTTGCACTGGTTGCCAATATGTTTCCGGGCTAGATTCAAAGTGTTGGTATTAACCTATAAAGCCTTATACGGTGCGGGACCACGATACCTTGCGGAACGCCTCTTCCGATATGAACCGGCCCGTGCACTACGTTCTGCTACGAAGGCCCTCCTCCGGGTTCCAACTCACAGGGAGGCCCGGAGGGTGATGACAAGATCTAGGGCCTTCTCAGTGGTGGCCCCCGAACTATGGAACAGTCTCCCTGAGGAAGTACGCCTGGCGCCGACTCTGCTTTCCTTCCGGCGCCAGGTCAAAACCTTCCTATTCTCTGAAGCATTTTAAGTTACATTGATCTAATTTTAAAAATGTTTATTGTATTGTTGATTGTATTTTAATATTATTTTGTTATTCATTGTATTTTTATGCTATTTTATGTTCACCGCCCAGAGAGCTATCGCTAGTCGGGCGGTATATAAATTTAATAAATAAAATAAATAAATAAATAAATAAATATTTAAGATGGGGTTTGCATCAGAATCTTGCTAAAATGAAAGGCTTTCAAACAGCCAATATGAATGATAGCTGAAGACAGCCACACGGGGGGGGGGAGGGAGGATGGGGCTAAGAGTGAAGAAAAGCAGAGTTTTCTCACAGAGAAGGGGGGCGAGGGAAGGAAGGCTGAAAGAGGGAAGGCTGCTTGTAAAAAACAAGGTGCATTGTTTGTAAAGCATTTTTTCTCCCTCAGTGCTTTTTGCAGATTGTATGAGAGAAAGTGGAGGTTTCGGGAGAGAGACAAAGGGCTAAGAAGAGTGGGGGTATTTTACAGACATCACTTCTCACAGCTGATCTACAAAAAGCAGGTTTCTTCTCCTTGTACAATACAGGCAGCCTCATTCATCTTAGTCCTTTGCTCTTTCTGTCTTCCCCCACTCTCCATGAGGCACTGTCTCTCTCCTCCCCCCTCCACTTTCTCACAGGCAATCTGCAAAAAGCACAATCGAGGGGAAAAGAAATGCTTTACAAGCAATTCTCCTTATATTTTATAGGCAATCTTCCTTCTCCCTTTCTTCAGCCTTCCTTTGACCCCTTCCTTGTGAGGAAATGCCACCTCACCTCACTCTCCACCCACTCTTTATTTATTTATTTATATCCTGCCCTTCCTCCCAGTAGGAGCCCAGGACAACACTAAACAAAAGCACTAAAAACACTTTAAAACATCATAAAAACGTACTTTAAAATATATTAAAACAAAACATCTTTAAAAACATTTTTTAAAAGCTTTAAAAACATCTTTTTTAAAAAAAAAAACATATTAAAAAGCAATTCCAACACAGACACAGACTGGGATAAGGTCTCAACTTAAAAGGCTTGTTGAAAGAGGAAGATCTTCAGTAGGTGCCGAAAAGATAACAGAGATGGCACCTGTCTAATATAATCTTCTTAGCTCTCTTTCTCTCTCTCCCTGTGCACCATCTGTTTTGGCTACAGTGAGTCTGTGCAAGGAGAAAGAAACACTTGTCAAGCAATGTGCCTTATATTTACAGGCATCATGTATGTGAGACAAGTCCTTCTCTCAGCTGATCTGAAAACATAGGGGAAAGAAACATGCTTTTTGCAGATCACCCGTGAGGGGTACCTTTCTTTCAGGCAGCAATGCCTGTAACATACGATCTTCTTTGTTCCCACCATCCATGGGGAAGGGAGAAACAATCACTTTGCTAGCTCTATATTTGGTGCTTTGGGAAGTGCCAAGCACAGGGCTAGCAATGCCCCATGTGCAGTGATTTCCAAGTCCTTGATTGCCAACAGGATGTTGTGGCTTGGGAACCCCCTGGAAGGGGTTTTGATAAGTTGGTTGAATAATGATGTCATGTGATTGACAGATGAATGCCCCCAGTCACCTGTCAAATTTGGCCTGTGAGGCCAATCCTGATCGCTCATGAAGAGATGCTGGACTTCTAAATTTGCCACTACACTACTGGAGGTGTTGCTCATGCTTTCAAGCTACATACTACTTTCTTTACTCTTTCTCTCTTTTAAAGAATAATTTGAACTCTGACCTTGTGAATCAACACTGAGCCTCTAGATTGAAGGGCCAGTTATGATTTTTTTTGCTTCAATTGTTGTCCTTTATTTGATTGCAAAGGATGTTACATAAGTGATGTGTTTCCTTTCTTGGAAAGGAGAATAAAATAGTGTGATTAGTTTATCCAATCCCAAACCCTTCCTGATTGATTCTTGGAAATCTTTAACCAGAAGCTCTACTCTTGTCTTTTATTGAAGGGTCAAAAATAGGTTCCTGCAGATTACCTTGTGGGAATCCTGTGTAAGGAATGTTTCAGTGGATTTCTGGTGTCCTGAGAGCTGGGCCTAGCATCAAGTAATGCAACATTTCAGTGTGTCAGTCAGGTGATGACCTACCACAGTGTTACTGAACTCTTTTGAATCTCATTAAAAGTAAGGAGAGTTATATGGCCAACAAATCTAGTATATAAAAGAATATAGGCTATGGAAGGTTTTGCTGAGGGTTGCTCTATAATTTGATTGACTGAGCAGATGAAGGTGACGAACAATTCCTATGACAGGGTTGTTGCCCCACTTAATAGGATTGTATTTATGAACCAAATAGCCAGACTAGGGTTATGGTTTCAAGGCACATGGTGCAGCAACCTCATAGAATCATCGAGTTGGAAGGGTCCTGTAGGCCATCTAGTCCATCCCCTGTGTAGTATAAGAAATCCAGAGCTAGAGCATCTCCAACAGATAGCTGTGTCCTGCCCAGCCTCTACGTAAAGACCTCCAGCGAGAGAGACCACCAGCCCCTCATATAACTAGTTCCATCATCAGATGTTTCTCAGATGTTCAGCCAAAATCTACCCTTCTGTAATTTAAGCTAGATAAAACTAGTCCCATCCTCTGGACTTTCAGTTATTTGAAGAGTGGTATCCTGTCTCCCCTCTTAGTCTTATTGTCTCCAGACTAAACATACCAAGTTTCTTCATCTTTTCCTCATAGTACTTCTTTTCCATACCACTGCCAATATTTCTTTGTCTTCCCTTCTGAACCTGCTCCAGTTCAGTGCATCCTTATTAAAGTGCAGTGCCCTAAACTGGATGCAGTAGTCGGATTAAGGTCTGCCTTGTACAAAATAAAGTAGAATAATTTGAAAACTATAGTTCTGTTAGGGGAATTGTAAATTGGGCGGTTAATGTGCATAACAGCTGGCCATTGTGCACATTCACCATGCCTCATGGAGAATTTGCACGTAATCTGCCCTTGAAGAGAGAATTGTGCACATTTCCTGACCAATATGCATACTCTCCAATAGGCCTGAATTTTGTACATCCTCCAGTCAATATGCACCATCTCCATAGGCCTTTAGGAATGTGCATATCTTTACTGCATTTTGTACATTCTGTGGGCAACATCCTGCCCCAAACTCCCTTCAGGAGGAAAGGCAGGATATAAATTTATTTATTTAAGTGCGTAATCTCCAACTTTTTTGTTCTCTTCTTCTCACTTCCTGGTTGACCATTGAAGAGTATGTTGTGGACCATGTAAGATTAGGCACTGAGCCAGAAGCAACCCATGGTGTGCAGATTGCACACTTCTGAACTAGAGATATGTTTTAAAAAGCCATATTTCCTAGAGACTATGTAGAATGACCAGAGATTGCATATTGCCTGGAGAATGTACAAAATTCAGATGAGATATGCACATTCCCCAAGACCGGTTGGAGATAGTGTATATTGACCAGGAAATGTGCACAATTCCCTCTTTGTGGGTGGATTATGTGCGTGTTCTCCAGGAGAGCTGGTGAATGTGTGTAATAGTTGTTACACACATTAACTGCCCAGCTTACATTCCCCCTAACAGTTCTATTCATGCAATCTAAAATCACATTTAACTTTTTTGCAGCCATGCCACACTGCTGACTCATATTCAGCTTGCGATTGACTTGCTGAAGCTACTCTCAGCTGGGGCCCATCAGTGCCTGGATGGGAGATTATCTGGGAACCCAAAATATGCTGCCTTGAGTTCTGTCATGGAAGACAGGATGCACATGTAATAACTAAATGTGTATGATAAAATAGAGGGGAAGTAAAACCTGGCTACAGGAATGGCCTGCGGTAGGCTGGATTTGGCAGTGGCCGAGGGGCCCAGTCTGACCTGGCTGAGCTGCTTACTACCCCCTTGCTGGGTGTTGGGCTAGCTGTGGTGCTGTTTTAGAACTGAAGCCAAGCTCAGTTCTCATCTGCAGTGGCCAGTCATCATTTTAATTTACCCAAAATGCAATGCCCTGGCCTATAGACCTAGGAAATCTATAGACCAGGGCATGGGAAACCAAACTGGCTCTGGTTCAAAAGGAGCAACACTGCCTGCCCAATACTAAAATGTTGTCTGGGGGCCAGGCAAGGAGGGTGATAGTGTGTGTTGCTGCTGCTGCTGCTGCTGTGGCAGGTTAAAAAAACCACATGTGGCTGCACTGGTGGAAGTGGGGGTGGGAGGTGTTTGGGTGGGTGAAGTTCCATTGACAAAATTGTGGCAAGGACCCCCTGAAGTCTTGCACTGGCCTTGCCTGGCCATTTGCCCTGTTGAAAGATATTGAATCCTATGTACTGCTGAACATAAAGGCTTTATGAAGATTTAAGGCAGGTCTTCCATGGCATGCCGATATTATCACCCCAGTGGGAGGGGGGGGTTCTTTTGCAGAACTTGCCCAGTAATGAAAGGTCTTTTTATCCTAATTCATTCTGAACTGACCAATATGATGCACAAGGCACACAAATATAAGGAATTACTACCTTTTTTTAAAAAAATTCAGGCTGAGTACTAGTTTTCCAAGGCAACTGTTAACAGGCCAGTTGTAGATTAATAATAATGCAGTGCCTTTTGGTAATCAGGTACAAAAAAAATCCACCCTAGCTTCTCCTTGGTTGACAGCTATACACAGTCTTTGTCTGATCATGCCATGCAGTTTCATGTGTGATAAAAGAGCATCCCTTATCAAATAAGAGCAGCAGCCTCTCTGGAGAGTCAGTTACTGTTTGAATCTAATGAAAGCTCCTCTGGCTCTGAGATAACAAACATATACATGCATGCCATGAACCCCCTTCCTCTCCACCTTCCTCCACAACACGCACACACACACACACATACACATTCAGTCTTGCATTTGAACAAGCACTTAAAACATGCACTGTTTGAATGGAACTATCTTTAGCATACATTAAAGGCAGTTTGGGGATCAATAGGCATATGATTAAGGTTTCATAGGCAATAGTAATAAGAACCTCTGTTGTGTTCTGCAAATCTTTTATCCACATTTGTGCTTTCATTCATTGCTTTATTGTTCCTTTGTAGTGGTTTCCTCCGCCATTTTCCTTCTTGCTTGCTTCCTTCCTTACATACACACACACACACACACACCTCCCCGCTGCCTCCAATATTAGCTTTCCTGCTCCAGTCCTGAGGGATCTCTGTACTACTGCAAGCCTCAAGCTCCTTCGCAGTGTGACTCATTCTGCTAGCCATTAATTGATCCCACATAATGTGTTTGCTCAGCTATGCAAGGTCACTCTCTAACCGCCTCTCCTTGTACTCAGAATGAGGCAAGGAAGGAAAAGTGCTACAAGCAGCGTTTTTTGGGTGACAAGGTTAGAAAGAAATGGAGTTCTCAAAAATGCAACATGACTGACAGATATTTTGCCACTAACCTTCTCTCCCCCTCTCCTGCAGTTGGGTTCCTTAATAGAGGCTTTTTAAAAAAACTATAATAGAGCAACTGAGAAACTAATGTCGATTAAGTAGTATCTTTTAGGTCACGAGAGTCCAGGAAGTAATTTGCTGCTCTGAAAAAAGATGCATGTAAAGATCAAAACCTTTCAAAACCACCAGCAATACATGTTCACAACTTGCTACCAGTTGAATAACTCTTATAATTATACATGAAGAACATGTTTTTCAATATCTGATTGAAGGGCCCTCATCTCCCCCTGCTTTATAAATAGGATTGTTGTTCTCGTTTTCCCCTGAGGAATCCTCAGCATCTAATCACAAAAATCTAGTCTTTGCAACTTTCCAAAAAGTTTTGCTTGTTTTTCAGCTTCAGCAACTGGAAATGTTGGGATGTATGCTCGTTATTGTTACAGAAAAGTTAAATCTTTCCCTTTCTTTCAAAGGTGAGAGATGTCAAATAAATAAATAAATAAAACTAGCTTCTTACCCAAGTATGTTTGTAATGTCAGACCTGTGAAGATGCTGTCTTGTCAGGTCATAGAGAGAAGTGGCAACAAGATAGTCATGGCATTAACATCTTTCTTGCCCTCTTTGTCATGTTGGTTACACTCTGGCTACTCCTTGCAAGAATCCTTTGCCATTTCTCAGATTTCATTTGAGCATTAAACATGAAGAATAGCTGCAAATATGTGATGATGTTTGAAGTGGTACCTGTCTCAAATGTATGAATTTGAGATACAGTATGTATGCTTTTAGTGTTTTTGTTTGCCAGCATGAACTCCTTCTAGGAGGAGAGCAGGATATAAGTGTAATAAATGTTGTTGTTGTTGTTATGTGCCTTCAAGTTGATTATGACTTATGGCGACCCTATGAATCAGCGACCTCCAGTATTGATAATCCTTCACAAGTTCAATGTCCTCGTTGTCAACTTTACAATTACATAAATCTTCTGTTGCCATTACTTTAGTCTTTTTGACGTTCAGCTGTAGTCCTGCTTTTGTGCTTTCCTCTTTAATTTTCATCAGCATTCGTTTCAAATCATTACTGGTTTCTACTAAGAGTATGGTATCATCCGCATATCTTAAATTATTGATATTTCTCCCTCCAATTTTCACACCTCCTTCATCTTGGTCCAATGCTGCTTTCCATATATGTTCTGCGTCTAGATTGAACAAACAGGGTGATAAAATACACCTCGTCTCACACCCTTCGTGATTGGGAACCAATCAGTTTCTCCATATTCTGTCCTTACAGTAGCCTCTTGTCCAATCAGATGCTGTGGCACCCCCATTTCTTTTAAAGCATTCCATAGTTTTTCATGATCTACACAATCAAAGGCTTTGATGAAATCTATAAAGCACAGGGTGATTTCCTTCTGAAATTCCTTGGTCTGTTCCATTATCCAGTGTATGTTTGCGATATGATATCTGGTGCCTCTTCCCTTTCTAAATCCAGCTTGGATGTCTGGCATTTCTCACTCCATATATGGTAAGAGTCTTTGTTGTAGAATCTTGAGCATTCCTTTACTTGCTTGGGATATTAAGGCAATAGTTTGATAATTACTGCATTCCCTGGGATCCCCTTTCTTTGGAATTGGGATGTATATGGAACGCTTCCAATCTGTGGGCCATTGTTTAGTTTTCTACATTTGTTAATAAACTTTTGTCAAAATTTGTAAAAAAAAATGTAAAAGAATGTAATAAATAAATAAATTCTCAATCCCTGGCATCTCAAGGTAGGGCTGGGAGAGACCCCTATCTGAAACCCTGAAGAGCTGCTGCCAGTCAATACAGATAGTACAGATGGACCAATGGTTTGACTCTGTATAAGGCAGCTTCCTATGACCCTGTGGTGGACAGCCCTGCTCATAAATCCCAGATGGAGGTTGGCAATTCAGGGGATTGGCCCAAGGCTCTAGCCTCACAGAGAGTGGCAGGCGTGTTGTCATCAGGGCCAACAGTTCAGACTACAAATGTGCCACAAACAGGAACTAATAAAGTTTGTGCAAAGCAGATAATGAGACAAGGCATATACATAATTATACGCATGTGTAATGTTTTAAGTAATTGAGCATCTAGAAAATATGCTAGATACAAAAATGTTAATCTTATTTTACAGTTGGGAAGCACTGAGGTTCAGAAATTGGAAACCCAACAAGTAATAAGGGAGCCTGTCTCTGAGCATGTGCAGAGTGTCTTTCTCTTACCACAGAGCTACTGCAGCCTGCTGCTACATATTTGAAAATAAGATGGGAGTGTTTCAGGGCAGAGGCACACAACCCCACACCTTTCCCCTGCCAGAAACGACTTCCCAGTTATTCCCCTTGCTTCTCTTGCAGAATTTCTTTAACAAACAGATCTGAGGGGAGATGGGGAGGAGGAACCTGTCTCTGTATGTCTCACCACAGTAGCACAGCTGCTGAAGATGTCTGCTGCCTCTTTAGCCTCCACTTCTCCTCCTCCCTAGACTCTTCTGGCATGGAGAGAGCTGTATTATGAGCTCCCTCCTCATTCCTGGTCCCATGTTCTGGCATCAACTAGGGATGGAGGAGAAATTGGATTCCTTTCTCATTTCAAGCTGAATTTGTCAAATTCACACTTTCTGAAACACCATGAGAACCAAAACACAGCCATCCTTCAAAATTCTCACTTATCCAAATTTTGCAATGCAGTTCTCTAACCAAGCAATGTTTACATAAATGCAAATAGTAAGGGAGAGTGTATACAAAATGAATACATATGTTGAAAACAGCATACAAAAATGTATTATATTAGGAGACATAGCTTGCAAAAATGAAGTGGAAGAGAGGAAAAGATGTTTCCAACCTTGAGACCTTCTGCATGCAAAACACATGTCCTTCCTCTGATGTATGGCCCTTTTCTCCCTATTTTCATCTATGATATTGAGGGAATGTATTCCGAGAGGCAAAGAAATCTTCATTAAGGCTGGCTGAGCATTGAACACCGTTTGTGCTACAAGAAAAGTACACAAGTAGAAAGAACCAATGTTTCAAGTTTTCAATTACGATCTAAGGACCTCTTCTGGGGAAGAGGCTGTAGTTCAGTTGTAGGGCATCTGTCTTGCATGCACAAGGTCCTAGGTTCATTCCTTGGTATCTCCAGGTAGGGCTGGGAGAGACACCCTGTCTGAAACCCTGGAGAGCTGCTGCCAGTCAGTGTAGACAGCACTGAGCTAGATGGACTTGTAGTTCTGATTCAGTATAAGGCAGCTTCCTATGTTATGAGATGTCTGCAGAAACCCATGCCCACTTAAGCAAGTGAACTGTTAAGGAGATTCTTATTTTTAGCATAATTAAATAATAGTGAAGATCATATGGACAATTGAAGGGCAGTGATTTTGGTGGGACAAGGTTCTAAAAGATGTGTCCGTCCTGGAATAAATGATACCGTTTGGCAGGGAGGAGTGCTGGTATCTATCATTTGTACTACAAGAAAAATACACAAGTAGAAAGAACCAATGTTTGAAATCATTTTCTTACATTTATATTCCACCTTTCTTCCATTGTGGAACCCATGGTAGTAACAATATAAATAAAATGAATGAATTGTAGGTCTCTGGACAAAGACCATATCACTTCTTCTTTGTTTCTTCTCAGCCCTGAGAAGAAGAAATCTTTGAACCAGTATAACTCCTTGTTATAACTGCTTCCGTGGGGAAAAGGGCACTAAAACTATTCCTTATTCCATCCTGAGCCTTCAGGATGGTAAAATTTACCGAGTAAATAAAAATGTTCTAGTCCACCTACAATGTTGCAACAACCGTGGCAGGAAGCCAAGCAACACACCAAAGAATCTGTTGTTCTTCTCAACAACTGATGCATTAGCTACTAAATCAACTTTTTATAGGTACCATTGGTTGCTGGAAACTTACGGCTCTCCAGACAGATGGCTTGCTTATAGGGCATTCATCCTGATTTGCTTGCACAAAACTTATGCAGAGGTTCGACTATGCTCATATCCACACCATACATTTAAAGCATATTTAACACAAATGTAAAACATATGGCTTTTCCCAAAGAATCCTGGAGCTGTAATTTGTTAAGGATGCCGGGAATTATAGCTCTCTGAGAGGAAACTACAGTTCCCTGGATTTTTTGGAGGAAGCACTGCATTTTCAACATTAGTTAAATGTACTTTAAATGATGGTTTGAATGTGACCCCCAGTCCAGTCTTTATTGGGCATTCTTTCTGATTTGTTTACAAGTTAGTTTTCATTCATCCTGACTTGCTTACGGGGTCTTTATACATCTTCCTGTTCATCCTTTGTTCATTCTACTCTTTTCAGTGCATTTCCCCACCTCTTTCTTAACTTCAGAAGCTGTTTTGTTGTTGTTGTTGTTGTTTAAAAGTGCATTTGTTGTGCTAGGGTATCAGGATTTGCTTTAATTGCATAAATCTAAATTTCCATTATGTGTTTGAATCCCTCCCACAAAATAGTGACAGTCTGGAGGCGCCCTTAGTCATAACTAGAATCAAGAACATCTGGAGTTTCTCAGGAATCCTGACGCCAGACATGAACAACTGGCATATTTACTTGGAATGAAAAATTTTGAAAATAAAAATTACTAATTGAATTATAGCCAATTTGTGATTCCAGGCTGTATGTGTGTGTGTATCCCTATATCTCCTTTGCCCTGAAAGACAACATTTAAGTATCTTAAAAAATAAATGATACACCTAAAGATATGGAGACCACAATCTAGCACAGTGTTAACCACACTAAAGTCCATTGTTTTCCAATGGACATGTGCTCTTAAGTTTGTGTTGGCCTGTGAGTGAAAGCAGGGTGTGTTTACTTGTTTTTTCTTTTTTTCAAAATACTACCTATGGCTCCATGTGAAGAACGGGGGGATTACCAAAAAGTGATCATGGTGGAAGAGAAAAATGAAAGCTAAGAAGAGATGGGTGCTTTTTGTTTGTGGCATGTTGATTATAGAATGGCCTCCCAAGAGAGGTTAATTTGGCCCTTTCTTTGCCCACTTCTAAGCATATGCTGAAAGCTGTTCTATTTCCACATGCATTTTTTTTTAGTTTGGCCCTCCAGATCATATTGCTGCTGTTTGTTATGGTTGCATTTAAGATTATTTGTTCTTGTATTGTTTCAACCTTTACTTTACCTGCTCTGCTTATGCACTGAAAGGCAGGATATAAATTCTGAAATATAATGATATTCACTAATAGGCAAAAAAACCCCTTGCAGTTTAAGAATGTACGTATAGCCAACAGTTATTTCTGTTGTTGTTATATGCCTTCAAGTTGATTATGACTTAATGGCGACCCTATGAATCAGTGACCTCCAATAGCATCTGTCATTAACCACCCTGTTCAGATATTGTAAGGTGAGGTCTGTGGCTTCCTTTATGGAATCAATCCATCTTTTGTTTGGTCTTCCACTTTTTCTACTCCCTTCTGTTTTTCCCAGCATTATTATACAGCCACAAGAGTGGCTATATACTATAGCCAGCATGGATTTTTCACATTCCGCAATGTTAAATTGAAAATACCCCCATGCCATTCTGATGCTTCCCATCAGCTCATTTCAAAACAAAACCTTACAAAACTTATAGTCCTGAACTCAGAAACACTTGCTTAACAACCTTCTCAATTTTCATGGCGATGCACAAAACAGTCAGAGAGAATAGAGAGATCAAAGTCTAAAAAGAGAGAAAAAACAACCCCAAAGCCCTTTTGGACTTTTTTCTGTCAGAGTTCTCCTAATCTGTTGAAATTCGTTAAAAATCAGCCATGTTCACAGAGTACCTGTAATTCTGTTACTGACCTTGCCCCAGACTCTGACCTTCATCTTCTGCAGTTTAAAAGTTTAAAAAATGTCTGGCTGATAGTGCCAGGTATGTTCAGTAAAAACCAACTGTCAGTGTTCTAAAAGCCAGACTCACAGCTGCTGGGCTTGCCTAATCGGGGCCACACCCACACCAGACTTCGATTTCAGTTTAGACAGTCATGGCTTCCCGCAAAGAATCCTGGGAAGTGTAGTTTGTGAAGGGTGCTGAGAGGAGACTCCTATTCCACTGACAGAGCTCCAGTGGCCAGATTGGTTTAACAGTCAGCTACTCTGATTGAAGGTCTTGTGAAGGGAACAGGGCGTCTCCTAGCAACTCTCAGAACCCTTCACTAACTACACTTCCCAGGATTCTTTGAGAGAATGCATGACTCTCCAAAGTGAAATAAAGGCCTGGTGTGGATGTGGCCAGAGACAGCTTTGGTTTAAATTTGGGTGGGAGGCTACATGTGCCTGCTATAGAATAAAAAGGTGGGGGAAATGCTGAAAAGCAATGATACTGTTCACTTTTTCCTTTTGGAAAGGAAAGGGTCTTTCCCTCTTCCCAATGCCCACCCACCCAATCTCCTCCCCCTCCCCCTCCTCCTCCCCTCGCTGCCCCTTCCCTGGGTCAGTGTTGGACTACGACCTGGGAGACTAGGGTTCGAATCCCCACACAGCCATAAAGCACACTGAGTGACCTTGGGCCAGTCTCTGCCTCTCAGCCTCAGAGGAAGGCAATGGTAAAACCACCTCTGAATACCATTTACCATGAAAACCCTATTCATAGAGTCACCATAAGTCGGAATAGACTTGAAGGCAGTCCATTTCCATTTTCAAACATGATTGCACAGAAATGAATCCTATTGAACTGAAAAAGTATGCAAATGATCAAACCCACCCTCCCTTCTCCTCCCTCCTATCCTCTCCCTTTTGCCCCTTCCCTCCCCCTTCCTTTGCCCCCCTACCCATCCCCATCCCCTTCCAATCCCCTCCTTTCCCTCCCCCTCCTCCCCCTCCCCTTCTTCCTCCCCATTGTCAGTTTTACCTATCTTAAGCATGATTGCATGAGAGTAAATACCATTGAACTCTATAAGCATGCAAATGATCAAACCTGCCCCCTCCCTCTTCCTTTGCCCCCTCCAATCCACTCCTTCCCCCTCCCTCTCCTCCTCCCCCATGGTCAATTTTACCTATACTAACCAGGATTGCATAGGAGTAAATCCCATTGAACTCAGCAAGCATGAAAATGATCAGACATGCGTTTCCCCTCCTTCCCCTCCCCTCTCCCTTCCTTCTCCCCTCCCCTCTTCCTTCCTCCTCCCCTGCCCACTCCAGCCCTCTCTCTCTCCCGGTCAGTTTTACTTATCCTAAGCATGATTACACGGGAGTAAATCCCACTGAACTCAATAAACATGCAAATGATCAAACCTGTCCTTCTCCTCCCCTCCCTCTTCTGCCTGCTCCCATCCCCTTCCTCCCCTCTGCCCTTCCTCCTCTCCCTCCTCCTCCTCCTCCTCATCCCCCTCATCCTCTGTGGCCAGTTTCACCTATCCTAAGCATTATTGCAGGGGAGTAAATCCCACTGAACTCAATAAGCATACAAATGATCGATCCATTCTTAGCAAACTTGCACAGGATTCCATTTCTTACCTCCTGGATTAAAAAGCAGAGAAATTCACTAATAGGCAAAAAATCTTGCGGTTTAAGAACGTACCTATAGCCCACAGATATTTCCATCAAACTTTAAAAAGCAGGGAAATTGGGCAGCTCTAGTGAATGCACCAGGGGAGCAGGAGACCTGGCCTACTCTCAGATATATTGGACTGCCCTACAAATTGGTCAAAATGCAAACACCATTTGGGTTGGTCTTTCACAGTCCAATCCACTTGCTGTGTAGCTTGGAAGAATTTGGTAACGTGCCTCTGAGCATATGGTGAGTGGTGGCAACACCTGCAATCAGCCCAAATAATAGAAAGAAGACATGTGCTGTGCTGATCTTGTTTTAGCAGGGAGGAAGCAACATTATTAAGACAGTTGATATAGTTCAGATGGTCACTTTAAATATGTCTGATTTACTTTGCAATTTTAGTGAAGTTTCCTATAGGAAATCATTTTCTTTTGTTTCTGTTTCTGTGAATATGTGAAGTACAGCAACACACTGCAAAATTTACACTAAAAAAACTCCAAACATAATTGTGGAATAATTGCACTGACTATTCTGCAGAAAAGGCTCCAGTGGATATGAGGAGTGTCTCAATTTGCTCAAGATAAAATGATGGGAAGTGAAATATATTCTAGCAAAATTCTAGGTGTGCTCCGTGTCTTTAATTGATTGTGCCCACCTTGCCTTAAATAAAGTGGGTTAAACATAGCAGGCTGAAAACATGCATCCTCTTTTTTCCAACAGAGTCATTGCTTAAGTAGCAACATATTATAATCAGTCTGATTTTACATCAAACTGCAGTTTCAGATTCAACTGTTAATACACCCAAAATAGAAATAGAACATAACCTCCAATTTGAAACACAAAAGGCTGTCTTCACCATCATATGACATTGACCAATAAAAAGGCTTTGAAATTAATAAAAACAAATTTGACACAGATTTCTAAAATGAAAAATGAGAGACATAAAATGTTCTAGATTAGGTTCTCTATAGAAACATTAGTAACACAAGAAAGAAGCAAAGTAAGAACACCACCAACCAACATCTAAAAATATAATTCTCTATCTTTGGAGATGGCAGGT
Organism: Rhineura floridana; assembly: GCF_030035675.1. Lineage (NCBI taxonomy): Eukaryota > Metazoa > Chordata > Lepidosauria > Squamata > Rhineuridae > Rhineura > Rhineura floridana. The sequence continues at coordinate 97,154,385 of NC_084484.1, forward strand.
GTTGCCACCACTTACATATTACCAAATTCTTCCAAGCTACACAGGAAGTGGATTGAACTGTGAAAGACCAACCCAAATTGTGTTTGCATTTTGCCAAATTTGTAGGGCAGTATAATACAGTAGGGCCCCGCTTTACAGCACTTTCTAATGCCGCGGTCTCAATTAGATGCAATCAGACTAAAGCCCCACTCAGACGGCACTTGTTCCACGTTTATGGCGGTTTTCGGGCGTTGCGTGCCATACTATTCAATGAGTTCTGCTTTTCAGTGGTTTTCGCTTTTTGGTGGGGGTCCGAAACGTAACCTGCCGTATGAGTGGGGAACTACTGTATCTCAGAGAGGAGGTCAGGTCTCCTGCTCCCCTGGTGCATTCACTATAGCTGCCCAATTTCCCTGCTTTTGAAAGTTTGATGGAAATATCTGTGGGCTATAGGTACGTTCTTAAACCGCAAGCTTTTTCGCCTATTAGTGAATTGTCTTTTCTAGTGAATCATGTCTTCTCATTATGTGACCACAGTTTGGTAATCTCAGTTTCATCATTTTAGCTTCTACTGATAGTTGTGGTTTAATTAAGAATTAATTAATTAATTAAGAGTGGCCGTTAATTCAGCCAGATAGGCGACTTAGAAATAAAATTTTATTATTCTTATTATTAATTTGTTCTAACACCCAATTATTTGTCTTTTTTTGCGGTTCATGGTATGCGCAAAGCTCTCCTCCAACACCACATTCAAATGAGTTGATTCTTCTCTTATCCGCCTTTTTCACTGTCCAACTTTCACATCCATACGTAGAGATCGAGAATACCATGGTCTGAATGCTTCTGACTTTAGTGTTCAGTGATACATCTTTGCATTTGAGGACCTTTTCTAGTTCTCTTACAGCTGCCCTCCCCAGCCCTAGCCTTCTTCTGATTTCTTGACTGTTGTCTCCATTTTGGTTAATGATTGTGCCAAGATATTGATAATCCTTCAACAAGTTCAATGTCCTCATTGTAAACTTTAAAGTTACATAAATCTTCTGTTGTCATTACTTTAGTCTTCTTGACGTTCAGCTGTAGTCTTGCTTTTGTGCTTTCCTCTTTAACTTTCATCAGCATTCATTTCAAAACATTACTGGTTTCTTCTAGTAAAACTTTAAAAAGCAAGGAAATTGGGCAGCTATAGCGAATGCACCAGGGGACTTGACCTCTTCTCTGAGCTATTTTACTACCCTACCAATTTGTAAAAATGCAAACACAATTTGGACTAGTATTTCACAGTCCAATCCACTTCTTGTGTAACTTGGAAAAATTTGGCAACGTGCCTCTGAGCCACTCTCGTTACTATATAATAAAGGTGTAGATGTAAAGACATAGTCAGTCAGTCAGTCAGTCAGTGACTCATTGTATGACTCACGATTTGAGGAGATGTTTGGCAAAACTGCAGAAGCTCATAAGGAGAAGGGGTGGTCACATCTGCTGTAGCATGACTTTATTGTTCCTTCAGGAAATAGTAACATCAGCGACCCTAAGTGAATTGGATTTTTCACTGCTCCTTTTAAGTAGAATTACACTGCGAGAAGATAATCCCTTTACTGTTTTCAGTTCTCTGCCTTGTGAGTAACTGAATGCAGAATTGTAGCTGTTATGTCTCCCCTGCTACCCTTTCTCTTAAGCTTTCCTATATTCGTCTTCTAACTCTATTTCTTGTCGCTGCACTGGAAAATACCTAATTGTTCATTGCTTTATACATTTTATATATCAATGCCATTTAAGAATATTAAATGGAAAGGATGGGTTTCTGTCCAATGGAAGCCAAAAACTGTGGTGTAAAAATGAGTGGAAGCAATGGAATCTCCTGGAATTGCAGTTGTTACCCTCGAACGCATGCTGATGCATAATAACAAATCAGTATTTTTATATTATCTCTTTTGAATGCACAGTCTGACTCAGGAGAGAAGCTACAGGAAAATGTATGCTAAATCTTGAAAACATGAAAAAGTTTCCCTAGACACAAGAATTTGTTCTTGTTAGTATAACGGGCCTTTTTTTGGTCCTAATGAGGTCCTCCCACCATGTGAGATGAACACGCTCTGAGTGCTGTTTGCTGCCTCTTCAGACCATCAGCACAGCTTTGATTTAAGGACTTGCACTTTAATCACCCATCATGTGTCATTACCCCGACAGGCGGCAGCAGCCGCAAGATACAAGCTCCAATAAATTGCATCGAAAGTCACTGAAGCGATCCTTTGTTGATTTTCTTTTACAGCTATTCAATGGCAGATCAGCTGTCATAACAACACAGTGCCCGTGGCAATAGGGTGAAATTAAACATGAAGTATGTTCAAGGTAGCGGGTAGAAAAACTGGAATATCCTTTTTCCTGTTGATTCTAATACTTTTCTACTCCTCAGTAATACTGAGCCTGTGGCAATTGGCTGAAATGAATACTGTATCTTTGTTGAATAATTGCCACATATACCCTCATACAAATAGGAAAAGTGCTTTTGCATATAAATGAATACCTTGCAATCAGTATATATTTTTAAAATGAGGATACTGGCTTTTTTTTAAAAAAAAGATACAAAAGCCATCTTATAATTTAGACTTTTTAACACAAGACAACAGCATCCCTCGCCATTTCCCCCCTATATTAAAGATTAGAGTAGAAATGCTTAGAGTAGGAATATAATTTTCTCACTTTTAGATGCAAAATAAATTCATGTGAAGATAAATACACAAGATGTTAGCAATGCTTTTTAATCAGTGTGTGTGGATAATGTCATTATATAGCTTAGGTGGCACTTGTATCTGGACATCAGGAGTTTCCTGTGTTTGTTCTGTTCTTGTTTAAGAGACACAACTGACAGGTGTGTCTGCTAACCCTTCCATAACACTATGTCAGTATAGTGTTCATCATTGGGTTAAGGACACAATCCAAATGCTAATAAAGCATAATATTAATGAAAAATGTGGTTCCCAACCTGGGGGTCAGGAAGTCATCTCAAGGGGTCGCAAAGAGCCAAGGGAGGAATTATTTAATTATTTTAAAAATTAATTAATGGTTGGTCTGTGCACCACCAACTTGCAAGCCTGCGCTGCTGGCAGACACCTCTCCTCTCCTTCCTTCCTGCTGCCCGGCAGAACTTGGCCAATTGTCAAGAAAATCCAACACAGTCACATTCAACTTCAGTGTTAAGTTTCATGGTTTTGATTTTTTGTTACTTATCTGTTCTGTTGGAAGCCACCTTGGAGAGATTTTGACCCTTGAAGACAGCCTACAAATATTATAAATGAAAGGAATGAAAAGAAATATGTTGTTCGCAGTTTCCAAAATAATATGTGAACTGAAATACAGCCATCCTTCAACAAACCTTTTAAGTTGAGACCTATCCCAGTCTGCATCTGTGTTAGAATTGCTTGTTAATATGTGTTTTTTAATAATATGTTTTAACCCTTTTTTAAAAGATGTTTTTAACCCTTTTTTAAAAGATGTTTTTAAAGCTTTTTTAAAAAAAGGTTTTTATTGGTTGTTTTGTTTTAATGTATTTTAAGTTCTGTTTTTATGATATTTTAAAGTGTTTTTAGCGGTTTCTGTTTGCTGCCCTGGGCTCCTGCTGGGAGGCAGGGTGGGATATAAATCAAATAATAAAAAAATAAGTATTTGACAGCTGCATTTCAGGATTGCATTATAAGAAAGAAAGAAAGAAAGAAAGAGGGTAGCGCCCTCACCCTGGGGACTCCCTAAGGGGCTCCCCAACAGGCGTCACCCCTTCGGTGGCAACCCTGGCTGCGGCACACCCACCACCCAAGGTCAGCTGGGCTTTTATGCCTCCTGACTCAGCCAGGAGTTGATGCAAGAGGCTGCAAGATTGATTGCAGCCTTTCTCTGGAGTCAGGGTCAGGCAGGGGGTCCCAACCCTTGCAGCACTTGCCAGGGACTTCAGCTGTCTCAAAAGACAGCAACCCAGAGGAGCAAGCAGCAAGCACCCAGATGCTCAGATACTCACTCCCAGGGCAGGTCATCTTCAGTCCCCCTAGTGCTGCAGCTGTTCTGAAATGACAGACTAAAAGATGAAACAGAAGGAAGAAATGAGAAAGGAAGTGGAAGAGATAGGAACATCTTCAGCATTATCCAGAGTCCATTTTGTAATGTGTATGTGTGTCGCCTTTAAAGAGAAACTCTAATAGCACCATTTTGTTATCTTAAATCAGTCAACCCTTTGCCTATGCAACTTGCATTTTCTACAATTTTTCTCCATATGCCTGCTGATTCTTTCAAAATCCTGGTTTGCATGTCACATTAAACCATACTTTATGTATGACTTAATTTGAATGAGCAACATGTTAGTTCACTTCTTTGTTCACTGTGGATGAAACAAACCAGAGTCTGCCTTGTTGTGTTGTCTTGGGCTTCTGGTTTGTTTACATTACTCCAAAGAAACCACAAGTGATTGCCAGAGTTTGTTGTGGTTTACTAGGCATGGAAGATCTGTCAATATCAGTTCTCTCAGTTTCTCATTTTTCCAACCTTAATTCAGTTCTCCACATTTCTGCAGCAATTGGTGTGTGTGTGTTTTTAAAAAATCTTCATGAAACTTCTTCAGCATCTTAGGGCTGGTTCACATATGAGCCAAGATCCACATTAAAAATGCTGCTTTTTCCATCGTGATTGATTTTGACAGTTCACATATTTCCGCCCTCACTACAAATAAATTGGCTGTTTTTCTTTTTAGCATTCACACGTGTGTGCGTTTATTGCTATTGGCGTTTCCTTGTTGCCGCGCCAACATATTAGCATGGTAACTGCAGAGGCTGGGAAGGGACAGTGTTTCCCTAAACGAAGGGAGGAATAGATGCTTGAAAGGAAGGGAATCCACAGCTGCCCCCCTTCCCTGCAGTGCAGGCTTTCTCCCGTCCCCCTTGCTCCCACCCGTGGCTGTTAGGCTGTCCCTACGCAAGATTGGTGTGCCTTTGGCACCCCGGGACAAGCCTCAGCATGCATTCTGGGAAACATTAAAAAAACCCAATTATCTTTAGAGAGACATTAAAAGCAGCTACTAAAGGAAGCATCGACCGTTTAATATTATCGCTCTCCGTGACTGGAGCAGATGCTGGGATGAGACGCCAAGGCAACTCCCCTTTCCTCTGTGCTTTTGGGCACTTATAAATTACCCCAGTGGTGCCTTCACCAGCCTCGTCTCACCATGGCTGCACACGCTCCAAGCCTGGGTATAGCTCCAGGGAGCAGCGCATAGCAGCTTGAGGACCCCCCTCCCGCAGCTCAAGCTAGAGAGCCGGCCAAGGCTGAAGGGCAGCCAGGAAGGAATTTCCCAAGCTCCATCTCTTCCCTGCTACCCTCGGGGAGTTGTTGGTGTCGCTGCAGAAGAGAGAGAATGAAGGGGTGGGGAATATGATTTTGTTTAAAGGAGCGGGGGAGGAAATGTATTGGGGGAAGTGGGAGAAAGCAGGAGAAAGGAAGGAAAGAGTGACCAGAAGTTGCTTTGTCAACAGCAGGAAACAAAATGACTCCCAGAGACAGTTAAAGGGGCGGAGAAAAGGGAGGATTTAATGGCAAATAAACTGTGCAGCCAAAAAAGGCGCTTAAAAGTTAATACACGGTAGAAGTGCACCGAAGCAGGTACGGATTTTAATAGCAATTTCGGAGTTTTGTTGCATCGGTTTAATCCGGAGTTGAAGGCAAAAGCAGCTGAATGTAATCGCGTTGGCAAAAACGTCATGCAAACGGTCCAAATTAAAAGGATCTGCAAAAAGCCTCAGATCGAGATTATACCAGCAGCTGAACAGGCCCTTAGTGCAAATTTCTCCTTAAAATGACATTTTTGTGTGCTGTTTTGACTAATGTACACATTTTTGCAAGCAAGTTCCTCTAATAAATGCATTTTGGTAAACATTGGTTGGAAAACTGTGTTGCAAAATTCAGATAAATGTGAATGTGGAAGCGTGGCTGTGTTTCAGCTCTCATATTGTTTCAGAAAGTGCTAATTAGTTGGCTTTGGTTTTAAATGAGAACCGAATTGAATTTCTCCCCCATCCCTAGGGAAATCAAACCATGAGCCTGGGTTCAGACCACACAGCAAGCCAGACTCTGGCTTTTTCCATCTGCATCACAGCAACAGCGGGTGGAAACAATTGAGCAATGTGCATCAGCATTCTGCTCATTTACATTAAACTATGGTTTAATGTAACATGAGAAGTAGGCCAAAATCTACTCTTGCTACTGTCATCTTTCCTTATTTTTGTTCTCCTTAAATGGTATTTTATTGATTTGCTCCCTCCCCCTAAACTTCAGACTTAAATTACCTCAATAACTAAGTAACCATGTGTAGATACTGCTGATTCACAAATCCACCTCTTCATCCCTCATTTTTGAAACAACAGATTGATTCAGTTGGCTTCCTGCCAAAGGTTGTACTTAGTTTCTCCCAAATAATTCAGTGCAGGATCCTGCTCTGCTTCGTGGACTTTAGCAAAGCATGTCATGTTGTGAAACATGCAGACTTCATTGACCTTACCTAACCTCTTGGACTCTCAAATTTGGTAAATTCTTACAACAGAATGTAGGTTTTGATGTGATTAGAAGCACTAACAGTGGATGCACAGATCCCTTATGCTTCTTCCTAGGTTTAGTGATTGGAGAGGAAGATTGCTCTGGTATATTGGACTTTTTTCTTTCTTTCAACTTTCAGGGGGGTCATAAGGGGAACCTCCTTGAAGTTCAGTTAAAAGAGATATGATTTTGGCAGGGAGTGGAGTCTCGGTGGGGTTAGCACTTTAAATCCTGTGTTCTAGACTTTTTAAAAGCCAATCTAGCAGCTGCGTACTTTGAAAATCTTTTGCAGATGTTCCTTGGAGCAATACTACATGATGTAGCATTGTTCCCAGGGGTATTTGGCTGCCCCACTGTCTAGGTTATAGGTCTCCAGTATTGCTTCTGCTCTTTGGCAGTAGGGTTCTGACAGATCAGACACCCAGAAAGGAGTCTTGATGCATGTGACAACGTTACTGCAAGGTTGAAATAGGCCATCCCAACTCATTTGCGAGCAAGCCAACCTCTTATCTCCACTTAGCACAGCCCTCTCATGTTGCTTCCTTGCCCCAACTCATAGAATTATAGAGTTGGAACTAACCTCAAAGGTCATCTTGTCCAACCTCCTGCCAATGCAGGAAATCTACTACTGCAGCATACTTGATATGTGGCTGTCAGGACCCTTCCTGTCAGGATCCCACCTCAGGCGCCACCTGCTAGGATCCCGCCAGTGGTCACCGCCTTGTCACAGTCCCATCTGGTATTTTAAATGGTTCTCACCTGCTCTAGCAAAGATCTCTCAAGATTCCACTGCTAGGCAGCACCACCAGTCACTCCCTGTAATTCAATATTGCCTTGAGACTGTGCCTTAGTCTCCTCCTGGCCTGTTGATACTTTGTGTCTGGGTGCACTTGCAGGCCACAACCCCCATGTAACTTTGTGTCTATAAAGAATACAGCCCTGAGTTGCTCTGGATACCTGATGATGTTACACTATCTCTTCACCGCTGCCACCATTGATACTGTTTCCCAACCTTGTTATAAGCCCTGCCCACCCTTCTGGTCTGTGTAAACCCAGCCAAGGATCAGGCGTTAGGTAAACCAAGAAATATTTATTTATAAAAACAGGAATAACAAGATTACTTAAAGGTATAGTTAACAAGCGTATGGTTTCATCAGATGCGTTTCTCTTTATGTTTCTAGCCATCAATAACCTGCCTCACTACCAGCCTAATCCAATCCAACCCACAAAACCAACTCCAACCTCCCTCAGAACTCCCACCAACAGAACTCTACTAATCACCTGTCATCCTCTCATTGATACCTTCAGACACTCAAACGCTCAGCCAATCATAATACAACATTCTCCAGCATTCCAGCCCATGTACTCCCCCCTCTCATTCAGTCTACTTACCATATATACTCTAATAAACCTGCACTTACCATATTTGCAGTATTATAAATACAGGGGCATGACATTTCCCCCCCTTAAATAAAAGCAGAGTATTACTCCTGTGCCCAGGAATAATACATCGCCTTATGTTAAAGTTCATGTCACTCAGGGGTAGAGTGTCCTTTCAGTCCCACTTCCTGGTCAAGTGACTGCAGTATCAACATGTCTCGGAAGTCCGTCCACCAGCCCGTTGTCCTTTTCTTGAATGAATACAAAGTCTACTTGATACTCCTGCAGTGCCCACGACCATCTTTGAAGCATGGTGTTGTTGTTCCTCATAGTGTCCAGCCACATCAGCGCACGGTGGTCCGTGATTATGGTGAATCTTCTTCCCCATACGTAGGGATGCAGCTTGCTCAGGCCCCACACAACCGCCAAACACTCCTTCTGCACTGACGAGTAGTTTCGTTCCCTCACTGTCAACTTACGGCTCAGGTAGGCAATAGGATGCTTGATGCCTTCCCTTTCCTGCATCAGCACAATCCTGAGACCCAGGTCAGAAGCGTCTGTTGCCATGATGAAAGGCTGCTCATAGTCCGGAGCTATTAACACTGGACTCTGGCACAGTACTTGCTTTAACTGGTCAAAAGCTTTTTGACACCTTTCACTCCACATCACTCAGCATACTTCTTTTACGTTAGTTCATGCAGTGGGGTTGCTATTTCCCCAAACCCCTTGATGAACCTTCTATAAAACCCATTCATACCCAGGAATACTCTCACTTGCTTTCTGATCACATCTAGCACTCTTTCATTCACACAATAGGGGGTAGATATTATTGAAGGATGATCGCCAGTGTCTAAAGTATGTTTTGCAACGCTAGTTCTACCAGGTCTGGTACTAAAGAGATCCTTATGTTTGCTCAGAACACTCAGGATTCCCTCTTTGACCTTCCCATCCACCTCCTCTGACCACTCCAACTGATCTAAACCACACTCTGCCTTGCTCTCTTGCACCAAGTCTGGCAAATCAAGACCACTCCCTTTAAATCTATTAACCCATTGGTAGCTGGATGATATGTGGTTTTTTTCAGATGTTTCAACCCACAACACTTCCACATGCATTGCATAACTTCACCCATAAGCACACTGCCTTGATCAGTCAGGACCTCATGGGGAAAACCAAGCCTCATAAAGATCTTCAGCAAAGCCTGTGCCACTACTGGGGCTTCTACTGATCTCAGAGCCTCAGCATCCTGGTACCTTGTGGCAAAATCCACCACCACTAAGATGTATTTCCGGCCATGCCTTGAGGGTTTAGAGAAAGAACCCACTATGTCAACCCCCACTCTATAAAAAGGCTGACCTATTATAGGAAGGGGTTTCAATGGAGCTTTTGTTTTCACCCCACTTTTCCCCATCTTTTGGCATATAGTACATGAGGAACAGTACTGGTTGACATCTTTGACAATGTTCGGCCAGTAATAATGAGCAGTTAGCCATCCAGCTTCTGTTTAAAAACCTGTAACAAAGAAGAATCCAACACTTTCCAGAGCATTCTGTTCCACTGTCAAGCAACTCACACTGCAATATAGTTCTTTCTAATGCAGGGACTGGGAACTTGTGGTCCTCCTGATGCTGCTAGAGTAAAACTCCCATCATCCCTGACCATTGGCTGTGCTGCCTGGGGCTGAAGGGAGTTGGAGTCCAGCAACATTTGGAAGGGCATAGGTTCCCCACCTCTGTCCTAATGTTTTGCCTAAATCCTTTTTTCTTGTAACCTGAATTCATTGGTTCAAATCCTACTCTCTGGAGAAAGTGAAAATAAATTTATTTCATCATCTCTGTGACATCCCTTCACTTATTTGAAGATGGCTGGTCTGAGTCAGGAAATGTGCCTATATGAAAGATTCCAGGGCAAACCTTGGGTCTCATAACATGTTGGGTGATACTGGTTCAAAACCCCACAAGCAGCAAGTTTCCACCAATCCACTTTGCTCTTCTCACTCTGCAATGTCCCCCTCCTTAATAGACAAGGCATGGATGGGTGCCTCTTTCCCCCTTTTTATGTCGCTGGTTCTCTTAGTCTCTCACTGATGAGATGAAATGTGGATTCTGGCATGAAAGCAATCATGATTCATCTATGATGATGGAAACAGCAGCTTTAGCTCTCATGCTTCTCTGCTACATTTGTTACACGGAACATTTCTCTTACCTTCTGGGCCACTACAAAGGATTGATGCGAGGTTGGTATTACTCACTGGGGCCAGAATTACTTCTTTTCTTATAAAATTATATTTCCAATGAGTTAATTGTGTAGCAAAAATTACAAGTAAAAGAAAAAGATAGAATTATAATGAAAACCAGACACTTTTTTACTCATGAGCAGAGCTTGGAAAAGTTACTTTTTTGAACTACAACTCCCATCAGCCCCAGCCAGCATGGCCACTGGATTGGACTGATGGGAGTTGTAGTTCAAAAAAGTAACTTTTCCAAGCTCTGCTCATGAGCACTTGTCAGATGAAATCACCTGTGTGGAATGACATCTGCATATGGAATTTGCTTCCCGGGGAGCAAATGTTCCAACCTGCAGGCTTCAAGAGGGCAAAACAAAATCTTTGATTCAAACAGATGCATGATTGACAGTGTTGCTTTTGATAGAATTTATATGTTTAGCATTTTGTATTGAATTTGTTATTATTTTGTCTGTCTTGTTAACTGCTTTTATAATGTATTTGATTTTGTTATTAGCTGCCTTGGGGCACCTACAAGGACAAGGTGGTTTCTCACTTTAATAAATAAAAAATGAATAATAGGGCACAGCTCTGCAAACTGTGAGGATGTGTGTGCCCAGTGAATTAGATTATTTTACTCTTTTATCTCTTTTGTGGGGTGAAAAGTAGATTTCAGCAAAAATTATGACGTCTGATTTGCTTTCATTCTTGTTAGATGCAGCCCAATCATATATGCATATTCAGAAGTAATTCCCATTGAGTTCAATAGATTACTCCCCTAAAAAGTGTGCATATAGTCTTAATCGAGCACGTTGCTAAAAACTACATTTCTGTGCAACCGTTGGAAAGGGAAAGTTGGCATTCATTTCTTTTGCTGATCTCTGTGAGAATAATAATTACTTTAAATAACCTATCCAAAGATCTTGAAGTGTAACTCGGGGGAACAACATTTCTTGGTTAATAGGACTCAAACAATGGGTCATGCATCAGAAATGAGACAGATTATTAAAATCTTCTCTTTAGAATTTGAGCCTTTATTTATATTAGACTGCCCAGCCCTTTTAGGATAAAACAGATCCATATGCTGTATCCAGATGAATTGCTCTTGCAGTTTTTAATTACAGTATACTCATGTTAATGGTACCATTACCAGGAGATAACAATCTCCCAAGAGCCATGTGCTGAAGTTGTTTCCTGTGAAAACAATTGTGTGTGATAAAGCAGCTTGTCTTGAAATGTCAAAAGAAACCACAAGGTGCCTTTAAGACAATCACTGTGGTTGACGGAGAATTTACTGTGAGTCAGAGCTGTGCATAGTTATAGACAATACCCAATAACTTATTCTAAAGCCAAAGACATACAGAGGTAATTATAGCGTCCTCAGTAGATACGAATTGATTTTTCAATTGCATGCTGTAGGTTAGCACTGCTTTAACATTCTATTTGTCCCTACCATTGGTGATGGATGCAGTTCAGGCAGCGAAACATTTCTTTATTTTATTTGCTATAAAATTTCACCTGATGCCAAATTGGGCTCAAGACTAATGTTTCCAAAGGAATTTCCAATCAAAATTTGCTCTGATTCGTTCACAAACAAACAAAACAGGTGTACAAACATAAGCCCAGACACAGTACAGGTTGTACTCAATGTAGCACTAAGGAAGTTGTTCCGTCAGTACAAGGATTTCTACTTTTGCAACAGGACTTTCTCTCCCTTCTGCCATGAATCCCCTAAATCTGTTCTAGAGGTTGGAGCACATTTGGGGGGAGGGTGTAGGGTGTATGGGGGGAGGAGAGGGGGCAAAGTCCTATCGGATTAACGGTAATCTTTGTGTTGATGAGACAAGTTAGTAGAATACCACCCTATAAAAATAGTTAGAATGTTACTTTCTCAATTAACTCTAAACTGAATTAAACAGAGAGAGTACCAATGAATTTTTTTTAAAAAATTGCCCTTCCATCAATTGTTTACACAGATTGTAATTTACCAGGCGCTTCTCCCAGCCAACCCATGACTCCTGATCTACCTTTTGGTAACTTACAGTGCAATCCTGTGTGTACCTGCTCATCCAACTGAATTCAGTGGGACCAACTTGCAGATAAACATGTATAGTGTTGATGATATAAAATTGCTGCCCCGTAAAGATACTGAAGGAGAGATACTGCACAATGTTATCCCTGTCCCTTTTGTCAATGAAATGCTTTGATTTAAATGAGCATGTGTGAGATCTATTTATTTATTTTTAATCAGGCCAGGACAGGACTCATGCACATTTAATAATGGTCTAGAAGAGGGGTTCCAAAAGGTGTAGCTTGCATGATAATCAAATTCCTCCTTCTACCCAGTGCAGGAGTCCTGCTCCCTTTTGCATCTGGCCACTCTAGGAACTAGTACTGACACAGAGCTAATGTTGTTGAGACTAAAAGAAAAAAGAAAGATGGAGTTAACTCACAAGCAGCTAGAAAATAAAATGTCACAACCGTGTGTTGGCTGGCTACCCAGAGGGCTTTTCTAGGCTATGTTGGTAGGACATGGATTTAAGTAGATAAGTACAACTGAGCCATTATTATTTTTTATACACCTATCCTGGAAGCAACTAAAGGTTAGGGTATTTACACACGCCTGCCTGCTTACTCTGCATCCCGTGCATTCCCACCCCTGATTTGGAAAATGATGTACACACAACACTTGCCACAATCTATACAGTAGTGTAGTGGCAAATTCAGAAGTGCAGGATCCCTTCATGATAGTCACAGCCACACACCCTCCAATCTATTTATTTATTTATTTATTTTGGTGCTGGGTTGAGAATGAGGCCGTTATTAATGCCGTCTCCCACAACAACAGACGTCCCTATGAGCCAATAAGCATGAAAGGGGACAGTGTTAGCTACTGAAATGAGTCTTCTCAATTGCTGACTCACCTCCTTTCACTCTGATTGGCTCTAATCAGGAGGAAAGGAGAAGGAAGCATGTTCCAAAACTCTTCTCAGTGGCTAACACACTCCCCTTTCATGCTTATTGGTTCATAGGATGCTAGAGATATAGGGGCCCCTGCTGAGACCCTGCTTCTAAAAAAGTAAGGGGTCTAAGATTTCCTGAGACCCTGGACGACTACACCCCTAAATTTATATCATGACATTTCTTACGAAATGCTGCATTTTGATGCATTTCCCCCCAAGCCAGCTCCAGTCTGAATTGAGAAAAAAATGACGAAGCTGTGTTTTAAGCCAGTAATATGTACACTGCCTTAGAAAGTTTTTGGCTCAAATAATGTAGTGTAATAAGATTATATACACACCACACATTTCAAGCACATGACTTCCTCACATAACTGTAGTTCACCCCTCACAGAGCTACAGTTCCCAGCTCCCTTAACAAACTATAGTTCCCAGGATTCTTTAGGGGAAATCCTGCGCTTTAATGTATGGTGTATACGCAGCTTCAGACTGTGAGCCAGTCTTTTTGCCACTTCACCTGAATTGAGGCTCCAAATAAGATGTTTTGACTTTTTATGAATTGTGACTTAAGAATTTATCTCTGGCTTTGTTAGTACAAAAAATAGCTGCATCTTACCTTGTGCTTGGTGGCATTACCCCAACAATAAAGGCAACACTGTTCCTTTCCTTGGTCCTAAGAAAAGCTTTAAAGGGCAGAATTGGACTAAATTCTTGGGCTAGCCAAATGGCTTCAACTAGAGCAAAGGGAATTTCCCCCCTCATCTCCCCATGTGTACCCTGTGCTGTTCCCAAATTTTCCCACAGGATGGGGGGAAACCCAGAACAGGTTTAGGTTGTGCACAGTGGGAGGAGAGGGAGCGAACGTTCCATTGCATGAGGAAAAATCCTTGCATAGACAAGATGTTCAACTAAGTACTACACTGAATACAACCCTCAGGAGACAAAAGCTTATCTTCTTTTTTTAAAAAAATGTGGGTATTTCTAGAAGGATATTGCTTTACTTGCCCTAGTGGCCAGTTAACATGTGCAGTGGTCTCCAACTGAGTGCCTCAGTTATCATCAGGTCATTGTGAGAACTGACATCTCCACCTTGAAGCTGTATAGCTGAGATTTGTAATGAGTATGATTGTGGCAGCCCCTTTTTCACAATGGGATGGAATCAGACTAACTTAGGATAGAGACATACTTACTGTTGTGCAGGTTCCAGTACATCTCCACCTCTTTTCTGAAAACAGGGGCGCAAGATGCCAGTCAAACTCTACCCCTTTTTACTTTAAAACCCTGGCTGGAACAGCTCGAGTGCAGTTTGCTTTTTTAAATTCAGCTTCAGGCAGGTTTCGCAACTGATTGGTAGATCAGCCTGTTTGTCTTCCAGGTGTGGCCAGTGGAAACGCTTTGCTGTAGGCTCAGAGAGAGACAGTGATTGATCTGGCACTTTGTTGCGGGCAACCCTGAAAGGTCTGAAGTAAGCAATGGGGAAGGGTGGTGTGGTCAGCAGAAGGCAGAGTCGCTTCAAAATGCAGCTAGAAAAACCATTCTGTCTGCTTTTGAAGCAACTGTTGTGCCCACAGCCTTAGTTGCATTTAGTATTCATTGGAACCAACTAACTTTTCACAATGAGACCTAAGTATAGCTAATTGAGCTTGGATCCAACCCAATAGAAAACATGCTCTGTTTGATACATACGGTACATTTTGACTGAGCCGTTTTAATGTTTTACTTCAAAGACTCATTCTCTACAAGGCAGAATATCTAATTTGAGAATACAACCAGACTCTGACAGAAAAAAAAGGGCTCTATCCAATTGGTGTTTGGCTCATGGAATGCTCTTCAACCCAGTGCAGCCTTTCATCAGTGGACAGGGATCAAGGCATTATTGGGTGATTTCCCCTCCCCCCTTGCAATGCCCATGCCACATCCCATGATGTTCTCTGATGTTTCTCGGAAGCAGATGTGGGGGGCTACAGAGGAAGGGAGAATAGCCAAAGACAACCTTGATCCCTGTTCCAATGATGACTCCACTGAATTAAAGAGCCTTTGGATACTAATTTAGACACAATCCATTGTTCACACAATTAAGAGATTTTGCTCTGGAGCAATGTGAAGCTGGAACTGGAAGCTCTATAATAATAAATGCCTTTCTCCTAAAATCAAGTAAAACCAACAGTGTGCAATAAATAGTGGCAGTAGGACTGAAGGCTATAGCTGAAGAATCATATTTTCCTAAAAAAAAGTTTTTGGGGGTCCTCTCAAGATGGCTCCACATATCGTGACGTTGTATGCATTTACAGCAGAATCCCCCTATACATGTCTACAGAAGTAAGTCCCACTAACTTTAAATGTGACTTATTCCCCGGTAAGTGCGTACTTTCTGCTGATTCTCTTGGCTGACCACAGCCTAGCACAGTGAATGTAGAAGGGCAGTGCAGAATTACAGTGTGTAAGGTGCATCATTCTTTTGTTCCCTACCACATATAGCTGCCCACCTGAGCCATTTTCAGAAGACTTTGTGACTGACATGAAAACGGTAATGGGTCACTTGTATTACGTGAGAACAAATGAATGAATCGTTATGAATCTGTAGCAAAGACCAGCTCAGTTTAAACTATTTTCGTGTAGATGTTGGTACTTCCCTGCCCCCCTCAAACATGTGGGAAGATCTTCAGGCCATACAAAAAAGTGTGTATTTTTCCATCTGAGTTGAAATCTTTGGGCAAACATTTGCCCACACACTTTAGAGATGTATCTGTATTATTATCGAACATAATTATCTACTTAAAAGCTGTTGCCGCATATGGATTGAGTGGGAAGAAGCCATTCCATCCCATCTGTTAGTTGAACAACTTGTGCTTGGTGAACAATTAGAACCCTTCTTCCCTTTGATTTCTCTCTACCACCCGCCCCACCCTATCTCATGTTGAAGCCATCAGAAGAGCATAATTGGCAGCCCTTAGTAAGTTCTGTTGCCTTCTGTCCTTGCACCAGAAAGGAAGGAACGCCTCGACAGAACATAGAATATAGAGAGAGCCAATGTGGCATATAGTGGTAAGATATTTGGATATTTATTTATTTATTTATTAAACTTGTATACTGCCCCATAGCCGAAGCTCTCTGGGCGGTTTACAATAACTAAAAACAAATACAGTTTAAAATACATCTTTTAAAAACAATTTAAAACACAATTTAAAAATTTTAAACAATATAGAACACATGCTAAAATGCCTGGGAGAAGAGGAAAGTCTTGACCTGGCGCCGGAAAGATAACAGTGTTGGCGCCAGGCGCACCTTGTCACACATATCATTCCATAATTTGGGGGGCACCACTGAGAAGGCCCTCTCCCTTGTTGCCAGACTCCCAACTTCCCTCGGAGTAGGCACCCGGAGGAGGGCCTTTGATCTGGAATGTAGTGTACAGGTGGGTTCGTATCGGGAGAGGCGTTCCATCAGGTACTGTGGTCCCATAAGAACATAAGAAGAGCCTGCTGGATCAGGCCAGTGGCCCATCTAGTCCAGCATCCTGTTCTCACAGTGGCCAACCAGGTGCCTGGGGGAAGCCCGCAAGCAGGACCCGAGTGCAAGAACACTCTCTCCTCCTGAGGCTTCCGGCAACTGATTTTCAGAAGCATGCTGCCTCTGACTATGGTGGCAGAGCACAGCCATCATGGCTAGTAGCCATTGATAGCCCTGTCCTCCATGAATTTGTCTAATCTTCTTTTAAAGCCGTCCAAGCTGGTGGCCATTACTGCATCTTGTGGGACCAAATTTCATAGTTTAACTATGCGCTGAGTAAAGAAGTACTTCCTTTTGTCTGTCCTGAATCTTCCAACATTCAGCTTCTTTGAATGTCCACGAGTTCTAGTATTATGAGAGAGGGAGAAGAACTTTTCTCTATCCACTTTCTCAATGTCATGCATAATTTTATACACTTCTATCATGTCTCCTCTGACCCGCCTTTTCTCTAAACTAAAAAGCCCCAAATGCTGCAACCTTTCCTCGTAAAGGAGTCGCTCCATCCCCTTGATCATTCTGGTTGCCCTCTTCTGAACCTTTTCCAACTCTATAATATCCTTTTTGAGATGAGGCGACCAGAACTGTACACAGTATTCCAAATGCGGCCGCACCATAGATTTATACAATGGCATTATGATATCGGCTGTTTTATTTTCAATACCTTTCCTAATTATCGCTAGCATGGAATTTGCCTTTTTCACAGCTGCCGCACACTGGGTCGACATTTTCATCGTGCTGTCCACTACAACCCCGAGGTCTCTCTCCTGGTCGGTCACCGCCAGTTCAGACCCCATGAGCGTATATGTGAAATTAAGATTTTTTGCTCCAATATGCATAATTTTACACTTGTTTATATTGAATTACATTTGCCATTTTTCTGCCCATTCACTCAGTTTGGAGAGGTCTTTTTGGAGCTCTTCACAATCCCTTTTTGTTTTAACAACCCTGAACAATTGAGTGTCATCAGCAAACTTGGCCACTTCACTGCTCACTCCTAATTCTAGGTCATTAATGAACAAGTTGAAAAGTACAGGTCCCAATACCGATCCTTGAGGGACTCCACTTTCTACAGCCCTCCATTGGGAGAACTGTCCGTTGATTCCTACTCTCTGCTTTCTGCTTCTTAAACAATTTCTTATCCACAAGAGGACCTCTCCTCTTATTCCATGACTGCTAAGCTTCCTCAGAAGTCTTTGGTGAGGTACCTTGTCAAACGCTTTTTGAAAGTCTAAGTACACTATGTCCACTGGATCCCCTCTATCTATATGCTTGTTGACACTCTCAAAGAATTCTAATAGGTTACTGAGACAGGACTTTCCCTTGCAGAAGCCATGCTGGCTCTGCTTCAGCAAGACTTGTTCTTCTATGTGCTTCGTTAATCTAGCTTTAATAATACTTTCTACCAGTTTTCCAGGGACAGAAGTTAAGCTAACTGGCCTGTAATTTCCGGGATCCCCTCTGGATCCCTTTTTGAAGATTGGCGTTACATTTGCCACTTTCCAGTCCTCAGGCACGGAGGAGGACCCAAGGGACAAGTTACATATTTTAGTTAGCAGATCAGCAATTTCACCTTTGAGTTCTTTGAGAACTCTCGGGTGGATGCCATCCGGGCCCGGTGATTTGTCAGTTTTTATATTGTCCATTAAGCTTAGAACTTCCTCTCTCGTTACCACTATTTGTCTCAGTTCCTCAGAATCCCTTCCTGCAAATGTTAGTTCAGGTTCAGGGATCTGCCCTATATCTTCCACTGTGAAGACAGATGCAAAGAATTCATTTAGCTTCTCTGCAATCTCCTTATCGTTCTTTAGGACACCTTTGACTCCCTTATCATCCAAGGGTCCAATTGTCTCCCTAGATGGTCTCCTGCTTTGAATGTATTTATAGAATTTTTTGTTGTTGGTTTTTATGTTCTTAGCAATGTGCTCCTCAAATTCTTTTTTAGCATCCCTTATTGTCTTCTTGCATTTCTTTTGCCAGAGTTTGTGTTCTTTTTTATTTTCTTCATTCGGACAAGACTTCCATTTTCTGAAGGAAGACTTTTTGCCTCTAAGAGCTTCCTTGACTTTGCTCGTTAACCATGCTGGCATCTTCTTGGCCCTGGCGGTACCTTTTCTGATCTGCGGTATGCACTCCAGTTGAGCTTCTAATATAGTGTTTTTAAACAACTTCCAAGCATTTTCGAGTGATGTGACTCTCTGGACTTTGTTTTTCAGCTTTCTTTTTACCAATCCCCTCATTTTTGTGAAGTTTCCTCTTTTGAAGTCAAATGTGACCGTGTTGGATTTTCTTGGCAATTGGCCAGTTACATGTATGTTTAATTTAATAGCACTGTGGTCACTGCTCCCAATTGGTTCAACAACACTTACATCTCGCACCAGGTCCCGGTCCCCACTGAGGATTAAGTCCAGGGTTGCCGTCCCTCTGGTCGGTTCCATGACCAACTGGTCTAGGGAATAGTCATTTAGAATATCTAGAAACTTTGCTTCTTTGTCATGACTGGAACACATATGCAGCCAGTCTATGTCCGGGTAGTTGAAGTCACCCATTACTACCACATTTCCTAGTTTGGATGCTTCCTCAATTTCATATCTCATCTCCAGGTCTCCCTGAGCATTTTGATCAGGGGGACAATAGATCTTTCCCAGTATTAAGTCCCTCCTGGGGCATGGTATCACCACCCACAACGATTCTGTGGAGGAGTCTGCCTCTTTTGGGGTTTCGAGCTTGCTGGATTCAATGCCTTCTTTCACGTATAGAGCGACTCCGCCACCAATACGTCCTTCCCTGTCCTTCCGATATAGTTTATATCCAGGGATAACCGTATCCCACTGGTTTTCTCCATTCCACCAGGTCTCGGTTATGCTCACTATATCAATGCTCTCCTCTAAGACCAAGCACTCCAGTTCTCCCATCTTGGTTCGCAGGCTCCTAGCATTAGCATACAGGCACTTGTAAGCAGTGTCTCTCTTCAAGTGTCTTTGGCACTTGTGGTTAGGCCTGTGGTAATTTTGCTCTTCTGAATTTATATCCTGTGCCCCTGCTCTCACAATGCCTACTTCTAGGCCTACCCCTTTTAAAATTTCATCATTTCTTTGGTTTTTATCCCAGGGGGGAGGTTTATTCCGAACCGGACCTTTCTCAGCTCCTGTCGGGTTTCCCCCCTCAGTCAGTTTAAAAGCTGCTCTGCCACCTTTTTAATTTTAAGTGCCAGCAGTCTGGTTCCATTCTGGTTCAAGTGGAGCCCGTCCCTTTTGTACAGGCCCGGCTTGTCCCAAAAAGTTCCCCAGTGCCTAACAAATCCAAACCCTTCCACCCGACACCATCGTCTCATCCACGCATTGAGACTGCGAAGCTGGGCCTGTCTGGCTGGTCCTGCGCATGGAACCGGTAGCATTTCAGAGAAAGCCACCTTGGAGGTCCTGGCTTTCAGCATCCTACCTAGCAACCTAAATTTTGCTTCCAGGACCTCACGGCTGCATTTCCCCATGTCGTTGGTGCCAACGTGCACCACGACCACTGACTCCTTCCCAGCACTGTCTACCAAACTATCTAAACGACGGGCGATATCCGCAACCTTCGCACCAGGCAGGCAAAACACCTTGCGGTCTACACGCCCATCACACACCCCACTGTCTATGTTCCTAATGATCGAATCACCCACTACAAGGATCCCTCCAGCCCCTGGAGATATATCCTCGGCACGAGAGGATAGCTGCTCATCCCCCAAGGAATGGGTCCCTTCTAAGGGATCATTTCCCTCTTCCTCAGCTGGATGCTCTCCTTCCCCGAGACCATCGTTGTCCATGATAGCAGGAGAGCTATCATTGTTGGAGTGGGACACAGCTATAACGTCCCTGAAGGCCTCCTCCACACACCTCTCTGCCTCTCTCAGCTTTTCCAGGTCCGCCACCTTGGCCTCCAGGAAATGAAGTCGTTCCCGGAGAGCCAGGAGCTCATTGCACCGAGAGCACACCCACGACTTCTGTCCAACAGGCAGTTAGTCGTACATGCTGCAGGTGGTGCAAAACACTGGAAAGCCCCCACACCCCTGCTGGCTTCTTACCTGCATAGTTTTGTTTAAGGTTTATTACGTCAATGGGTTGGAGACTGCGGTTTAGTTGAGGTCAGGGAATAGACGGGCAGAGTGGGGGGGCCTGGCCTCCTCGCCCTGCTGCCGAACTCGCTCTGCTGCTTAACTCGCCTTGATGCTTTGTTATCTGGGGCTCCCTCTAGCTCGTGGAGCAGGCTCCCTCGCTAGGGTGCTCTGACTTTATATGTGTGGCTGGTTCCTCCCAGCTACTGCTGCCAGCCAATGATGTGTTACTTGAGGCTGATGACTATCAGCTGGGGCTTAACTCTTTAGGATTATCTCAGGCTTCCTTCCTTTGAAGGCAGGAAGACAGGCTTCCTTCCTCAGCGAGGGGCGGGGCTGTTTAAGCTTTTGGCTGCTTTTAATCTAATCAAGGGGCTGCGCCTTCCAGGCAAGTCTTTTGTGTTTGTTGTTTTCCCACCTAGAACAGCCTGACCTTTCTTTAACCTAGGGAAACAGAGCTTGTGGTTGTGTTTCAGGAAGGCTGAAGCTGCCCTTTTTAGCAAGGACTGAGCTGACTCTCTCCCTGTATGTGTCGGTGGAGTTTCCTTTTCCCCCTTCTCTCCGACTGGAATTTAGCCTTGTTTACAGTGTCCCCTGATGCTTTCCTGCTAGGGTGGTGTTGAAAACTAGCTTTCTATGGGCTTCCTTCTCCTAGGATCTGTCTCCTAAGATATAGGTTCTTTCAGGATTTGGCTCCTAGCTCAGGGTGACCTTAGGCTGCCCTTATTACTTATTGCTCTGAGCTGTTTTACTTCAATTAAATAATGGAATAAATGGGAGCTACTTACCCTCTTTTCACTCTGCTGCTTAACTCGCCTTGACGCTTTGTCAGCTGGGGCCTTGACGCTTCATCAGCTGGGGCTCCCTCTAGCTTGTGGAGCAGACCCAAGCCATGTAAGGCTTTATAGGTCAATACCAGCACCTTGAATCGAGCTCGGAAACATAAAGGCAGCCAGTGCAAGCGGGCCAGAATCAGTTTTATATGTTCGGACTGTCTGGTCCCTGTTACCAATCTGGCCGCTGCATTTTGCACAAGCTGCAGTTTCCGAACCGTCTTCAAAGGCAGCCACACGTAGAGTGCATTGCAGTAATCTAATTTAGAGGTTACCAGAGCATGGACAGCTGAAGCCAGGTTATCCCTGTCCAGATAGGGACGTAGTTGGGCCACCAATCGAAGTTGGTAGAAGGCACTCCGTGCCACCGAGGCTACCTGAGCCTCAAGTGACAGAGATGGTTCTAGGAGAACCCCCAAGCTACAAACCTGCTCCTTCAGGGGGAGTGCAACCCTATCCAGGACAGGTTGGACATCCACCATCTGGTCAGAAGAACCACCCACTAGCAGCATCTCAGTCTTGTCTGGATTGAGCCTCAGTTTATTAGCCCTCATCCAGTCCATTGTCGCAGCCAGGCACTGGTTCAGCACATTGACAGCCTCACCTGAAGAAGATGAAAAGGAGAAATAGCTGCATGTCATCAGCATACTGATGGCAATGCACTCCAAAGCTCCGGATGACCGCACCCAATGGTTTCATGTAGATGTTGAACAGCATGGGGGACAGAACTGACCCCTGCAGAACCCCATACTGGAGAGTCCAGGGTGCCAAGCAATGTTCCCCAAGCACCACTTTCTGGAGGCGACTTGCCAAGTAGGAGCGGAACCACTGCAATGCAGTACCTCCCACTCCCAACTCAGCCAGTCTCCCCAGAAGGATACCAGGGTCGATGGTATTGAAAGCCGCTGAGAGATCAAGGAGAATCAACAGAGTCACACTCCCCCTGTCTCTCTCCTGACAGAGGTCATCATACAAGGCGCCCAAGGCTGTTTCCATGCCGAAACCAGGCCTGAAACCCGACTGAAATGGATCCAGATAATCGGTCTCATCCAAGAGTGTCTGGAGCTGGCCCGCAACCACTCGTTCAAGGACCTTGCCCAGGAATGGAACATTTGCTACCGGCCTATAGTTATTAAGTTATTTAGACTAGTGAGACTCAATTCTCACCAAGGTTATAAAGTTCACTGGCTGACATTGCCCCAGTCACCAACCCTCAGCCTAACCTATCTCACAGAGTTGTTGTGATGTTAAAAATTGTGAAGAGAGGACCATGTATGCCACCTTTTGCTCCTTGGGGGAAAAGCGTAGATATAAATGTCATATACCACGTAATAAATATGCAAAATAGCAATATTCAAACGTTTTAAATTTCTGCCACTAGAACATTTATTGTCAGATCTGAATCAGCTAGATGAACAAGGTACTTTGGTATACATTTTCTTAAATCATCCCTATCATAATGCCTGCAATGGCTTTGGGACAGGCAATCATATGAATACTAGTCTGGGTTGACATTTTAACACCCGCTAGCAAGAGCGCCCAATCTGCTTTCATGTTGGCACCAGACTTAGGATAACTGCTCTCTGCCCATTCCCCCCTTTATATTCAGTTTGGGATTTCTTACTGTAGACACACTCAGCAGGTTAAAAATGATGTAGTTCTATGTATATCTTTCTTAGATTATAATCCTATACCTGGGAGTAGGCCCCATGACATGTATAGGATTGTGCTATTTCCTAATGTGTGCTCTGCATTTGTCACACTGTGGTCTGGATGACTAGGTATATTGAGGGTAGGGACCTTCAGGCTCAGGAGCCAAATGTTCCTCTCCAGTCCTCTCTATCTGGTCCCCAGGACTCTTACTTACTTACTTACTTACTTACTTACTTACTTACTTACTTACTTACTTACTTACTTACTTACTTACTTACTTACTTACTTATTAAATGTATATCCCACCCTTCCTCCCAGTGAGAGCCCAGAGCAGCAGGGCTCTTTCCAAGCCAAACCACTTCCTTCAGGCCACATCCCTCACTTTCCCTTCTTTGCACTCTCCTTGAGTTTTTTTGCCTGGCTGGAATGTGTCTTCAAACTCTGATAATGCTTCACTTGGCTCAGCGATATGACATGTGAGAAGGATCTTGGAATTGTCGTTGATCACAAGCTGAATATTAGGCAACAGTGCGATGTGGCTGCAAAAAAGGCAAATGCTATATTAGGCTGCATTAACAGAAGTATCGTTTCCAAATCGTGTGAAGTGTTAGTTCCCCTCTATTCAGCATTGGTTAGGCCTCATCTTCAATACTGCATCCAGTTCTGGTCTCCGCACTTTAAGAAGGATGCAGACAAACTGGAACAGGTTCAGAGAAGGGCAACAAGGATGATCAGGGGACTGGAAACAAAGTCCTATGAGAAGAGACTGAAAGAACTGGGCATGTTTAGCCTGGAGAAGAGAAGACTGAGGGGAGATATGATAGCACTCTTCAAGTACATGAAAGGTTGTCACTCACAGGAGGGTCGGGATCTCTTCTCGATCATCCCAGAGTGCAGGACACGGAATAATGGGCTCAAGTTGCAGGAAGTCAGATTTCAACTGTACATCAGGAAAAACTTCCTAACTGTTAGAGCCATACGACAATGAAACCAATTACCTACAGAGGTAGTTGGCTCTCCGACACTGGAGGCATTCAAGAGGCAGCTGGACAGCTATCTGTCAGGAATGCTTTGATTTGGATTCCTGCATTGAGCAGGGGGTTGGACTTGATGACCTTATAGGCCCCTTCCAACTCTACTATTCTATGATTCTTGCTTGCCTGGATGGATGATAGAGAGGGGTGTGTGGGTGTCCATAGAAACTACCCTACTGTATCAAGATAAAACATACATTTTATGCTCTGCCTACTTATGCCTCTGGCCCCATGCACCACTGGCATGATGTAGCCCCTAGAAGGGAATGTACCCCTAGAACGGAAAAGCATTCCTCACACCTGGGGTACACTGTCTATGGGAAAGGGAGAGATCTTGCCATAGGACAGTTTGTTCTTGAAGATTTTCTGATTGCATTATCCTCGACACTTAATAGGTTTGGCAGCACAATCTACCACAAACTACTTCTGCCCAAATTTGGGGAATATTTGGAAATGCGCAGAGGAAAGCAGTGACTTCCTCCTGCAAAAGGACTGTTTTGACAGTATGAAAGTAGATTGTTGTCCAGTGAATGGCGCACAATGTGCTTGTTCCTCCAGCCCTTCCCATTTTCTCGCTAAGTGCTGTCTTTATGTTGTAATACTGCATGTGGTCTGTTATTAAAAACTCAACTATACTAGTGATATGTTAATGGCGAAAGCTTGGAGGGCACAAGGGGAACTTAAAACAAATTATAATCTTCTCTTGTTATGATGCAATCCTTTTTAGATAAGCAGCTTTTTCTGGATAATAACTACCCTATATAAAAGAGCTTCTGTAATTATAAATAGGTGTAATTTAATAGGCCAAGTCACTAACCATGTGTCAGAATATTAAATAGACTACCAAAGGGAATTGGGTGTTTTTAACCAGCATAATGGAGTATAAAGCATCTTAACATTAATTCACTGGCTTGGATCAGCCTGATGGCACCATCTGGTAGCAGTTTGGTCCTCTTTTTCTCTTTGTTTATTGTAACTGCCTTACAAATGTTTTTAAAAGTTCTGCTCTTCTCTACTTGCCAACTGTAGAATGCCATATTAGCTGACACCAGAGGTGAAAAGAAGGAACTAGCTCTAGTTCACGTTCAGCACGTGTAAAACCAAACTAAGGCCCCAAAAGTCTAAAGAGTCTAAAAAGTCTAAAAAACACGTCAGAAAATGAACTTGGAGATGAACTAGAAATCGTTCAAAGTTCTACTCTCAAATGAAAATTCACTTTCACTTCACCTGGCAATTATAGGAACTACTTTCAGGGCAGAGATGCTTGAACTACTTTGGCAAACTTCATTAAAGCAAATGAGTTCATTCCAAGCATTGGCTGCCACACAGCGCAAACTGCTGTGCTGCAGAAGGGACTGAGGACACGTAAGACAGGGTTGTCCACTCAACTTAGGAAGTTCATGACCTATGCTAAATGATGGTACAATTACCTGATAGCTTTATATTGTTATAGCTCTGTTGCTTCCAGAGAGACTACACTAGGACAAACAATATGCCCACTTAACGTATTAAACATTATTGGATCCAATGACTCATTCCTAGCTTTGCATGTATCACACTTCTATTTTTACTTGCTGATCCCTGACTTTGTTTTATAAAGACTTCCTCCCATTAATGTAAAACATCTTTTTTTAAACAAGCAAACAAACAAACAAATGGAGGGCTTCATAGATTTTAGATAATGTGCCAGTTAGCAGCAGAGAAAATGAGCCTCCAGACTTTTTCAGTGTGTTGTGTCCCTTAGATGGATAGCTATAATTTTCTCCAACCCAAAAGCAATGGTATATTTGATTTCTTTCCGTAGCACAATCACTTGAAAACAGGGCTAATTTTCTTATTATTAAACAATACTGAAAAGAAATATATTTATTCAGTGATGTTTTCTGGCATAGAAATAACATGTCTTCCTTTAAAGATATTTTACATATCAGATGCATTTCCGAAAATATATAGCCTATCCTATCACAGTTGCTAAAGAAAAGAAACATTAGGCCTACTCTGAAATAGGGCGTCATCAGGGCTAAAAGCTGCTGGAGGAAAATATGTTTTAGGCTGCAATCCTAACTCCCAGTTTGTGCTGCTGGATAGAGATGGAGTTAGGATTTTTAGGATGTCCCCATCCACTGGCCTTGGCCACCCTCTCTGATGGGGAGTGCAAACACCACCACAGTGACTCCTGCTGGAGCCACAGAAAACATAGCAGAGGAAATGTTTTGCCAGCAGTGTTCCCGTCAGCAGTAGCCAGAGTAAGGACCTGAAACAGGACTGGGCAAGGGTGCAGCAGGACCAGTCACGGATCGGCTAGATCCTACACCTGTTCATTCCTTGGAGAGGGGGCCTGATCCGAGTCCATTTACCATGTCAGCCTAAGAACATAAGAACATAAGAAGAGCCTGCTGGATCAGGCCAGTGGCCCATCTAGTCCAGCATCCTGTTCTCACAGTGGCCAACCAGGTGCCTGGGGGAAGCCCGCAAGCAGGACCTGAGTGCAAGAACACTCTCCCCTCCTGAGGCTTCCGGCAACTGGTTTTCAGAAGCATGCTGCCTCTGACTAGGGTGGCACAGCACAGCCATCATGACTAGTAGCCATTGATAGCCCTGTCCTCCATGAATTTGTCTAATCTTCTTTTAAAGCCGTCCAAGCTGGTGGCCATTACTGCATCTTGTGGGAGCAAATTCCATAGTTTAACTATGCGCTGAGTAAAGAAGTACTTCCTTTTGTCTGTCCTGAATCTTCCAACATTCAGCTTCTTTGAATGTCCACGAGTTCTAGTATTATGAGAGGGGGAGAAGAACTTTTCTCTATCCACTTTCTCAATGACATGCATAATTTTATACACTTCTATCATGTCTCCTCTGACCCGCCTTTTCTCTCAACTAAAAAGCCCCAAATGCTGCACCCTTTCCTCGTAAGGGAGTCGCTCCATCCCCTTGATCATTCTGGTTGCCCTCTTCTGAACCTTTTCCAACTCAATAATATCGTTTTTGAGATGAGGCAACCAGAACTGTACACAGTATTCCAAATGCAGCCGCACCATAGATTTATACAACGGCATTATGATATCGGCTGTTTTATTTTCAATACCTTTCCTAATTATTGCTAGCATGGAATTTGCCTTTTTCACAGCTGCCGCACACTGGGTCGACATTTTCATCGTGCTGTCCACTACAACCCGAGGTCTCTCTCCTGGTCGGTCACTGCCAGTTCAGACCCCATGAGCGTATATGTGAAATTAAGATTTTTTGCTCCAATATGCATAATTTTACACTTGTTTATATTGAATTGCATTTGCCATTTTTCCGCCCATTCACTCAGTTTGGAGAGATCTTTTTGGAGCTCTTCGCAATCCCTTTTTGTTTTAACAACCCTGAACAATTTAGTGTCGTCAGCAAACTTGGCCACTTCACTGCTCACTCCTAATTCTAGGTCATTAATGAACAAGTTGAAAAGTACAGGTCCCAATACCGATCCTTGAGGGACTCCACTTTCTACAGCCCTCCATTGGGAGAACTGTCCGTTTATTCCTACTCTCTGCTTTCTGCTTCTTAACCAATTCCTTATCCACAAGAGGACCTCTCCTCTTATTCCATGACTGCTAAGCTTCCTCAGAAGTCTTTGGTGAGGTACCTTGTCAAACGCTTTTTGAAAGTCTAAGTACACTATGTCCACTGGATCACCTCTATCTATATGCTTGTTGACACTCTCAAAAAATTCTAATAGGTTACTGAGACAGGACTTTCCCTTGCAGAAGCCATGCTGGCTCTGCTTCAGCAAGGCTTGTTCTTCTATGTGCTTCGTTAATCTAGCTTTAATAATACTTTCTACCAGTTTTCCAGGGACAGAAGTTAAGCTAACTGGCCTGTAATTTCCGGGATCCCCTCTGGATCCCTTTTTGAAGATTGGCGTTACATTTGCCACTTTCCAGTCCTCAGGCACGGAGGAGGACCCGAGGGACAAGTTACATATTTTAGTTAGCAGATCAGCAATTTCACCTTTGAGTTCTTTGAGAACACTCGGGTGGATGCCATCCGGGCCCGGTGATTTGTCAGTTTTTATATTGTCCATTAAGCTTAGAACTTCCTCTCTCGTTACCACTATTTGTCTTAGTTCCTCAGAATCCCTTCCTGCAAATGTTAGTTCAGGCTCAGGGATCTGCCCTATATCTTCCACTGTGAAGACAGATGCAAAGAATTCATTTAGCTTCTCTGCAATCTCCTTATCGTTCTTTAGGACACCTTTGACTCCCTTATCATCCAAGGGTCCAATTGTCTCCCTAGATGGTCTCCTGCTTTGAATGTATTTATAGAATTTTTTGTTGTTGGTTTTTATGTTCTTAGCAATGTGCTCCTCAAATTCTTTTTTAGCATCCCTTATTGTCTTCTTGCATTTCTTTTGCCAGAGTTTGTGTTCTTTTTTATTTTCTTCATTTGGACCAGACTTCCATTTTCTGAAGGAAGACTTTTTGCCTCTAAGAGGTTCCTTGACTTTGCTTGTTAACCATGCTGGCATCTTCTTGGCCCTGGCGGTACCTTTTCTGATCTGCAGTATGCACTCCAGTTGAGCTTCTAATATAGTGTTTTTAAACGACTTCCAAGCATTTTCGAGTGATGTGACTCTCTGGACTTTGTTTTTCAGCTTTCTTTTTACCAATCCCCTCATTTTTGTGAAGTTTCCTCTTTTGAAGTCAAATGTGACCGTCTTGGATTTTCTTGGCAATTGGCCAGTTACATGTATGTTTAATTTAATAGCACTGTGGTCACTGCTCCCAATCGGTTCAACAACACTTACATCTCGCACCAGGTCCCGGTCCCCACTGAGGATTAAGTCCAGGGTTGCCGTCCCTCTGGTCGGTTCCATGACCAACTGATCTAGGGAATAGTCATTTAGAATATCTAGAAACTTTGCTTCTTTGTCATGACTGGAACACATATGCAGCCAGTCTATGTCCGGGTAGTTGAAGTCACCCATTACTACCACATTTCCTAGTTTGGATGCTTCCTCAATTTCATATCTCATCTCAAGGTCTCCCTGAGCGTTTTGATCAGGGGGACGATAGATTGTTCCCAGTATTAAGTCCCTCCTGGGGCACGGTATCACCACCCACAACGATTCTGTGGAGGAGTCTGCCTCTTTTGGGGTTTCGAGCTTGCTGGATTCAATGCCTTCTTTCACGTATAGAGCGACTCCGCCACCAATACGTCCTTCCCTGTCCTTCCAATATAGTTTATATCCAGGGATAACCGTATCCCACTGGTTTTCTCCATTCCACCAGGTCTCGGTTATGCTCACTATATCAATGCTCTTCTCTAAGACCAAGCACTCCAGTTCTCCCATCTTGGTTCGCAGGCTCCTAGCATTAGCGTACAGGCACTTGTAAGCAGTGTCTCTCTTCAAGTGTCTTTGGCACTTGTGGTTAGGCCTGTGGTAATTTTGCTCTTCTGAATTTATATCCTGTGCCCCTGCTCTCACAATGCCTACTTCTAGGCCTACCCCTTTTAAAATTTCATCATTTCTTTGGTTTTTATCCCAGGGGGGAGGTTTATTCCGAACCGGACCTTTCTCAGCTCCTGTCGGGTTTCCCCCCTCAGTCAGTTTAAAAGCTGCTCTGCCACCTTTTTAATTTTAAGTGCCAGCAGTCTGGTTCCATTCTGGTTCAAGTGGAGCCCGTCCCTTTTGTACAGGCCCGGCTTGTCCCAAAAAGTTCCCCAGTGCCTAACAAATCCGAACCCTTCCACCCGACACCATCGTCTCATCCACGCATTGAGACTGCGAAGCTGGGCCTGTCTGGCTGGTCCTGCGCATGGAACCGGTAGCATTTCAGAGAAAGCCACCTTGGAGGTCCTGGCTTTCAGCATCCTACCTAGCAACCTAAATTTTGCTCACGGCTGCATTTCCCCATGTCGTTGGTGCCAACGTGCACCACGACCACTGACTCCTTCCCAGCACTGTCTACCAAACTATCTAAACGACGGGCGATATCCGCAACCTTCGCACCAGGCAGGCAAAACACCTTGCGGTCTACACGCCCATCACACACCCCACTGTCTATGTTCCTAATGATCGAATCACCCACTACAAGGATCCCTCCAGCCCCTGGAGATATATCCTCGGCACGAGAGGATAGCTGCTCATCCCCCAAGGAATGGGTCCCTTCTAAGGGATCATTTCCCTCTTCCTCAGCTGGATGCTCTCCTTCCCCGAGACCATCGTTGTCCATGATAGCAGGAGAGCTATCATTGTTGGAGTGGGACACAGCTATAACGTCCCTGAAGGCCTCCTCCACACACCTCTCTGCCTCTCTCAGCTTTTCCAGGTCCGCCACCTTGGCCTCCAGGAAATGAAGTCGTTCCCGGAGAGCCAGGAGCTCATTGCACCGAGAGCACACCCACGACTTCTGTCCAACAGGCAGATAGTCGTACATGCTGCAGGTGGTGCAAAACACTGGAAAGCCCCCACACCCCTGCTGGCTTCTTACCTGCATAGTTTTGTTTAAGGTTTATTACGTCAATGGGTTGGAGACTGCGGTTTAGTTGAGGTCAGGGAATAGACGGGCAGAGTGGGGGGGCCTGGCCTCCTCGCCCTGCTGCCGAACTCGCTCTGCTGCTTAACTCGCCTTGACGCTTTGTCAGCTGGGGCCTTGACACTTCGTCAGCTAGGGCTCCCTCTAGCTCGTGGAGCAGGCTCCCTCGCTAGGGTGCTCTGACTTTATATGTGTGGCTGGTTCCTCCCAGCTACTGCTGCCAGCCAATGATGTGTTACTTGAGGCTGATGGCTATCAGCTGGGGCTTAACTCTTTAGTATTCTCTCAGGCTTCCTTCCTTCCTGAGCGAGGGGCGGGGCTGTTTAAGCTTTTGGCTGCTTTTAATCTAATCAAGGGGCTGCGCCTTCCAGGCAAGTCTTTTGTGTTTGTTGTTTTCCCGCCTAGAACAGCCTGACCTTTCTTTAACCTAGGGAAACAGAGCTTGTGGTTGTGTTTCAGGAAGGCTGAAGCTGCCCTTTTTAGCAAGGACTGAGCTGACTCTCTCCCTGTATGTGTCGGTGGAGTTTCCTTTTCCCCCTTCTCTCCGACTGGAATTTAGCCTTGTTTACAGTGTCCCCTGATGCTTTCCTGCTAGGGTGGTGTTGAAAACTAGCTTTCTATGGGCTTCCTTCTCCTAGGATCTGTCTCCTAAGATATAGGTTCTTTCAGGATTTGGCTCCTAGCTCAGGGTGACCTTGGGCTGCCCTTATTACTTATTGCTCTGAGCTGTTTTACTTCAATTAAATAATGGAATAAATGGGAGCTACTTACCCTCTTTTCGCTCTGCTGCTTAACTCGCCTTGACGCTTTGTCAGCTGGGGCCTTGACGCTTCGTCAGCTGGGGCTCCCTCTAGCTCGTGGAGCAGGCTAGAGCTGGTGCAGGAAAAAAAGGGAAAAGAGAGAGAGGGAAAAGCCCACCACAACCATCCACCCTGACTGACTAGCTGGCAGAGCTGTGAATGCGGGGTTGGAGGGATGTCGGCTGCTATACACCTGTCTGGCCCCTCTTAGTATTACTGTGCCCATCTATTTTTCACTCCATCAGGCCTCTGCCATTTCTCAAAAATCTTCTTTCAATTTCTAATAAAGACTTTGACAAAACTCTCCCTGCATTTATTTCCAAAGAGATAGCTGAATTAATCTATGGCAGCAAATCTTTCATCTGATGAAGTGGGCTCTAGTCTGCAAAAGATTGTGCCGTAATAAATGTGCTCATCTCTCAGGTAACACAGGACTCCGTTTTTTTCCTTCAAAAACTGAACAAGTTAAGAAAAACCACAAATATGCTCTATTTTGGCATTTATTTTCTGCGTTTCTTTGGTTGGAAATGATAGTATTGGAGTAATTTGTTTTGCAAATGGAATTTGCTCCCACAAGATGCAGTAATGGCCACCAGCTTGGATGGCTTTAAAAGAAGATTAGACAAATTCATGCAGGACAGGGCTATCAATGGCTACTAGCCGTGATGGCTGTGCTGTGCCACCCTAGTCAGAGGCAGCATGCTTCTGAAAACCAGTTGCCGGAAGCCTCAGGAGGGGAGAGTGTTCTTGCACTCGGGTCCTGCTTGCGGGCTTCCCCCAGGCACCTGGTTGGCCACTGTGAGAACAGGATGCTGGACTAGATGGGCCACTGGCCTGATCCAGCAGGCTCTTCTTATGTTCTTATGCAGGCAGAGGAAAAGGTGTGGGAAAGACCAGACACATTATTTTCAGTCATATGTGCTATGGAGTATTGGTTTTACTCATGTATCATATGATACAAAAAGAAGATGGGTAGCACACTGAGAGCACACTAAAATAAAGGTATGCAGGCACATTAAAATTATGTCAGATTTTACATTGTATGTGTTGGTGCACGCTGCCTCACAAAATGGCAGTTTGGGGCTGGCTCTACACCCTAAATGTCCACAAGATTTATAGAATACATATTCCTAGTATCTTTCTATCTATCTCCATCATCCATCCATCCACCCAAAGATCTATCTTTTGCAATTGTATGAGAATGTTTAGCCATAACCCAGCACAGGTTTGGAGCCATGAGAGAGTAAGTTGATCACTAAAATTCCCTGCTAATGACTTCCTTCTCAAGATCCCTTAATGTGACTACAGGATGTGCTCTTTGCACAAAGGATGGTGACAAACCACTTTATTTAGAATAAGCTCTTACACACATTAGGCATAAGAACAGCCCACCAGAAATGGATCTTTTCAACTGCCTCAGGGCCTAGTCTCTAGAGCTCCTGTGCTTTGTGTAAAACCTGGAACTGCTACAGACTGGTGAACTGGGACACATAAAACACGGACTGGATTCCCTTAATGTTGCAGTGACTGGAAAATGGAAAAGGACTGCCTTCAAGTCGATCCCAACTTATGGCGACCCTATGAACAGGGTTTTCATGGTAAGCGGTATTCAGAGGGGGTTTACCATTGTCTCCCTCTGAGGCTGAGAGGCAAGGTCACCCAGTGAGCTTCATGGCTGTGGGGATTCGAACCCTGGTCTCCCAGATCGTAGTCCACCATCTTAACCACTACACCACACTGGCTCTCGCTGCAGTGACTAATTGAGTCTGAATATTATTTAACCTGTCACATTCATAATTAGAATTGTTAAAGGTGTGTTGGAAGTGTGCATATGGATTGTTTTCTATCGAAGCACAATGAGGAGGATTTTTAACTCTTTTGAGTGTATTGCAGTGGGGGAGGCAATAGCGATTCTGGATTAATTAGTATTACATGTACTTACCACGGATGTGGTGGTATATGTTAAGTGAGATTGTTGATCCAAGACGAATCCTTGAATGAATAACATCTGAAGCAGCATCTATTATTCCTTGTTACTCAAACAGGTTGTGCAAGTTCTACCCCTCAACCAGATCTCCATTACTTACAGTATGCATGAGCAGATCATATTTCATAGGAGTTTGGGGGGTTATTGGAAGTCAGCAGAGTTGCACAGCAGTTGCAACAAATCATTCTGTTAAGACCACGGGTAGGTGAGAAAGAAATATAAAGTTTTATTTGCTTCCGGTATACATAGCCCTCTCTCTGAGTGGGAGTTCAGGATGGCACGTCCTTATACATGGAGGGAGAATAAAGGAGAGATGTGGTCTGAGAAGAAGAGAGGCTCAAAAAACAAACAGATAAGCAAAGTTACAAGACGGTGAGAGGAACACAGGGACCATTTGTCCTGTCTATCACTCCCCACTGGTTCAGGTAACTGACTACAAGTGCTGTTGTCTTCCATTCCAACTCCAGAGCCCCTCCAGAGTCGATAAAGATCAGAACTATGCTGCTGTACACCCATGTGCTTAACAGTATCCTTATAGGCAGCGAATGAAAAACACTAAAGCCCCAAAATGCTTTGCTCAGTAGCACTTGTTTTGGTTGTAGTTGTACTTTCTTAGTTTATTTCTGCCTCATTTAAACCCGTCAATAAGTTAGCATCTGCTTGTATTCCCCTGGGAGGAACATTTGCACATTTTACTTCACATAATTCCAAAATCTAAAACTTCCAACAGCCTTTCACCCAGAAAGTGAATCCCCTTTGTTTCTTCCCACCACAACATCAGTTAAAGGTGCCTATCACACACGCCTTTATACCCGTTTATCTGCAACTTGATGATTTCTTACTGAGGGGCACCTCTCTGATGTCTGCAATTTTCAGACCAGTTGTCCACAAAACGTTAGGGGAGATTACGTAATTCCTTTTTGACCTCACCAAAACTGTAGCCGCTGCCCTGCAGGAAAACCACTGCACTGAAAATAATGTTCCTGCCTGCCTATAAGGGGTGTAGACTGACCACAAGATTTGATTTAGAGCCCAATTCAGCACTTTGTGAAGCAGCCCAATTCAACTCAGACCAATATAGAGGTTGCCTGATCTGGCTCAGAGGTCCAAATCTGCTTTGTTCCCCCATAGCCCCAGTCACTATTGGTATTTAAAAAAAAACAAAAAACACCCATACTTTTTTCTTTTCACAGAAGTGGATGAAATTTGCAGGCATACTAGCCTCTCCAGAGTGGATAAAACTTGCCAAATTCAGGAAAATAGGTCCAGGACCTATTTGGTGCTCTAAAATGTGAATTCTGCACTGAAAAGGAATGGTCTCTAACTTTTTAAAGATTTTGCCCAGAACTGATTGCAGTTTACAGGCAAGGGTGTCCCTCACCACTCTCTGGGCCAAATTCCTCACCATTTTTGTTCCACAACCTCTTTGAGTGCTTTTCCTGTAATGTGTCTTTGAACTGTGATAATGCCACTTGCTTGTCTGAATGGTAAATAGAGGAGTATGTGTGTTTGTACATATATTTACTGAGAGAGAGAGAAAGAGAGAGATATTCTGACTTTTATATGGCTGGAATATAGCCTACAGTACAGTTAAGAGTAACATCCATTGCTCTGACTCCCACTCACCACTTGCATGCAGTCCCCTGAAGGTAGCCTATGTGTGAATATGGCTCCCAGACTGAAAAATGTTCCCCAGCAAACACTTTTCTCTTAGCAACTGTGTTTATGTGGCTGATTCTTTTAAAAATATTCATGTCCTCACAATTAAATCCATGGTTAAATTGTGAAGGATCCTACAAAAATGCACCATGATTTCTAATGAAGGCTGAAATTCTCCTAGGGGAAGATCCTGGTTTCTTCACAAATTGTATATTACTAATGAAAGAATTGTGAATGACTTTTTTGTGAACAGGGCTTTTGGGGTATTAGTCAACTCATTACTGAGCTTGCCGAGTAGTTTTCTGAACTAATGCCATTTCTCATGAATCTCCTCAAGCATTTATGATAAAGTCGCTGCAGGGAACTGAGTTGTCAGCCTCCCCCATTCCATTTTCTTTCCATCGGTTGTTAGAAGGCTCAGTTAGGCAAAGTAGAAAATTGTGCACACATGATGATGAGGAATCAAGTCACATTCATTTCACAGCCCTGTCAAAGAGTAGAGAGAGAATGAGAAATCTAAGTTGCTGTGGGTCTCTGGTGTGTTATATGAAGAGAGCAACTTGTAATGTACACACATGAAAAGGGTTCTTGCAAAAAAAAACTCAGGACAAGGGAAATACTTGCCTATAGTGAATTCAGGAGAAAAAAACCCTCGACTTTATTTTGAATATGTCTTTTGATTAAAATTCATCATTGTTACATAAAATAAATCACCTCTTTTTCCTATAATGTGACCTGAAACTGCTTCTAAGTGAATAAGATATGAACTCTAAATGTTCGTAGTCTTTACCCTGACACATTCAATCATATCACAAGGCGCCAGCTGAGCTGCCAAGCTTTTCTTATGAAAGCTTAGCAACATATAAGACCAGTTCTAGCATGGAAACACATGTTTCAGTAATACTTATAATTAAAGCAAATTTGTTACATAACTGTAAGAAATTACACTTTAGAACATGCTGGATCATATGAATTCCAGGCTCTTTATAAGGATTAAGATTACCCAGCATCTAGACTCTGATGTTCTGCTGAAGTTACTTATCTGTACAATCATAGAAGCATAGAGCTCACCACCTCCCTAGGGAATTGGTTCCATTGTCATACTGCTCTAACAGTTAGGAAGTTTTTCCTGATGTTCAGTTGAAATCTGGCTTCCTGCAACTTGAGCCCATTATTCCGTGTCCTTTACTCTGAGATGATCGAGAAGAGATCCTGGTCCTCCTCTGCGTAGCAACCTTTCATGTACTTGAAGAGTGCTATCATATCTCCCCTGGGCTAACATGCCCAGTTATTTCAGTCTCTCCTCATACGGCTTTGTTTCCAGTCCCCTGATCATCCTCATTGCCCTTCTCCGAACCCTTTCCAGTTTGTATGCATCCTTCTTAAAGTGTGGTGTCCAAAACTGGACGCAGTATTCAAGATGAGGCTAACCAGTGCTGAACAGAGGGAAACCAATACTTCACGCAATTTGGAAACAATGTTAGGCATAGATGTTGCACCGCACCAACCTCCTCACCCCCTTGCCCCTCCCCTTCTCAGTAAGCAGAAGCCACTCAGCTGTTGGGAAGTCACTTGAGCAGTGCCATTCTACCATGCTATCTGCTAATGGCTACAGCCAAGGCCTAGGGTGTGTCCAGGGGAATTTTAAAACGTTTGTTTTGAACATCAGACCACTGCGCTGTAAACCGCTTTTGAAAGTCTGTTTGGTTTCAAAAGCAATCTGCTCTGTGATATGTGGGCCAAGGGCGTTGCTGATGATGGGGTACAAGCACAAAGGCCCCTGGGACATGCAGTAGAACAAGGCTGCTTTCGCACATGGGACTGATTGTGTTAGTTTAATGGATTAAAAAGATAGCACTTCTGTCCCAATTTCTAAAATCTCTGTCAGACTGCAGTACTTTTTGCGTTAAGGAACAACAGCTTTTCAGCCAATATACCTGCATTTCGCTCAACTGTCTTTCACATGGCTTGTTCCCATCCCTCACCCATTATACACCTGCGCACTGTTCCCCACTGTGTAGGAGGTCTAAGATCTCGTCCCATTGCCATGCAAGCCCTCTCCCTTTAGCATCTGACTTTTTAAATTGTTTTAGTTATATTGACACAGAGGTGTGGGTGGGAAATGCTGCTGCTATCTGTGCCGATGCCAGAATACCGGTAAAATTTTCATCAGGACAAAAAAACCCTCACAATTAAAGGGTGGGAATGCACTGCATGCTGGAATGCCTGTCACGAGAGTGGCTACAACTAGCAAAAAACTCCCGCAATTTTCTGGGTTCCCAGCCTTTTGCAACAGATTATTTCTGGTATCATTTATCATGGAAATTTGTGCTAAACTTGCACTACATTCCACTAGAATTCCGGAGCTAGCTTGTACGCTGTGTGAAAGATCAAATATAATGTGCAAATTACCAGGTAAGAAATTGTCAGAATAATGGAATAAAGTGCAGTGTGAAAGCAGTCCTTGTGTGGTTCTTCACATCTCACCTCTGTGTGTTTTAGTTAATTACCCATGAAGTCTCATTTTGTCTCCTTTGCCAGGTCTCTACTTGCCTCTTTTTCTGCAACACAATCTATAGCCTATAGATGAAACCATAGTCCTGACACTGGGTTGTATTCAACTAAGTCTTACTCAGAGTAGACACATTGAAATTAATGCTGTTAACTTTAGTGGGTCTACTCTGGTTAGGAATAGCATTAAATACAATCCTCTGATTTATACTTCTACCCCAGTGGCTGTAATTTTTTCCAACCCTCCCCCCGCTAAGATAATTTTTTTGCATACCATTGTTGAGCGAGGTGTGTTACGTGGTGATGTGAGAATTAGCCGCCTTTGCAGTGGCACACCATCTATAGAATGCTCCCCTTTCAGAATTGCAAACATTTTTAGCATTCCGGCACCAGGTAAAAACCTCCTTGCATATTCAGGCATTTTCAGTGTTTTAGGCTGCAATCCATGTCTACTCAAAAGTAAGCTCCATTGAGTTCAATGGGACTTACTCCCAGGTAAGTGTGTACTGGATTGCAGCCTTAGGGCTCATCCAAACGGAGCGGGATAATCCATGTTTTCCATATCCGGTTCATCATCTGACAGTCCTCACTTTGCCTGTTTGTTCGCTCTTTCCCAATAAAAAAACCCACTTTTTTTGCGCCCACACACACAGTGAGAGGACCCGTACTTCTTCTCGCTTTTTCCCAGCTCTGCCCATAAAACTCCCCCCTATCAGCCAATTGGTCTGCAAAAATATGACGTATGCTCCTCTCCCCCTTTGCAACAAAGCACAACAAGGCGCATGTGCTTGAACGTACGAGCGCGAAAGTTTGAATTTCCTGATGGTTTGGTAGTAGTGGCTGTAATGGAGTTCCTTGTCACTCACCACTCTGGAGCAGCGCCAGCCAGGGGGGTGTCTCCAGGTGCCCCTGACCATCCAAGGGGATTGTGGGCAGTGCAAGGGATCAGAGCTTGTAATCGCCGGGCAAATCCCCCCATAACCCTTGGGCTTGTTCACTGCAGGGTTCAGCCCAGACCGTTATGCGGCTCGGCAGCAGGAATGCTGCCCCTGAGGGAAGCAAACAGCCCCCCACAGGTGGCTGCTCTTGGCTCGGGCAGGGAATGCGGGCAAACAGCCCCGTGTGGTGCTGTGTCAATCTGCGCTGAAGCGACCAGCACAGGCTTTTATTTATTTATTGAATTTCTATACCGCCTGACTAGCATAGCTCTCTGGGCGGTGTACAACAGAGAAGTATAAATATACACAATAAAATCCTATAATTCAATACAAAAACATATAAATAAAAATCCACAAATCTGAATCAATTTAAACATATTTAAGAACTAAAAGACTAAAATGCCTAAGAATAGAGGAAGGTTTTGACTTGGCGCCGAAAAGATAACAACGTTGGCGCCAAGCATACCTCATCGGGAAGACTATTCCACAGTTCAGGGGCCGCCACTGAGAAGGCCCTAGTTCTTGTTACCATCCTCCGAGCCTCCCTATGAGTCGGAACTCAGAGGAGGGCCTTCAATGTTGAACGTAGTGTACGGGCAGGTTCATATCGGGAGAGGCGTTCCAGCAGGTATTGTGGTCCTGTGCCGTATAAGGCTTTATAGGTTAAAACCAGCACTTTGAATCTGGCCCGGAAGCATATTGGTAGCCAGTGCAAGCGGGCCAGAACAGGTGTTATATGTTCAGACCGCCTGGTCCTCATTATCAGTCTGGCCGCCACGTTCTGCACAAGCTGTAGCTTCCGAACTGTCTTCAAAGGCAGCCCTACGTAGAGCGCATTGCAGTAATCCAATCGAGAGGTTACCAGAGCATGGACAACTGAGGTGAGGTCCTCCCTGTCCAGATAGGGGCGTAGCTGGGCCACCAACCAAAGGTGGTAGAATGCATTCCGTGCCACCGAGGCTACTTGAGCCTCAAGTGACAGGGAAGGATCTAAGAGTACTCCCAGACTACGAACCTGCTCCTTCAGGGGGAGTGTAACCCCATCCAGAACAGGGTGGATATCCACCATCTGATCAGAGAAACCTCCCACCAACAGCATCTCAGTCTTGTCTGGATTGAGCCTCAGTTTGTTAGCTCTCATCCAGTCCATTATCGCAGCCAGGCAACGGTTCGGCACATTGACAGCCTCACCTGAAGAGGATGAAAAGGAGAAGTAGAGCTGCGTGTCATCAGCGTACTGATGGCAACGCACTCCAAAACTCCTGATGACTGCACCCAGCGGCTTCATGTAGATGTTAAAAAGCATGGGAGACATTACTGACCCCTGCGGGACTCCACATTGGAGAGCCCACGGTGTCGAGCAATGTTCCCCAAGCACTACCTTCTGGAGACGACCCGCCAAGTAGGAGTGGAACCACTGCCAAGCTGTACCTCCAACTCCCAACTCCAAGAGCCTCTCCAGAAGGATACCATGGTCAATGGTATCAAAAGCCGCTGAGAGATCAAGGAGAGATCTTTTATCCCTCTGATAAAAGAAACATGCAAACCACTTATATGCCTATAATTCCTGTATTTTTGTTTGTTTGTATTTGCGATATTTCGCAAAACCAACTGTATGCTTTTCTACCTTTAACGTTTCTGGAGATACACATGATTGCAATTCCACTTATTTCTCCAGAACAGCAAGTAATGATGTGTCATGTCTAGGAAGGTAGACCACCAGTCTCTATGGTTGCGGGTGGCTGAGACGCTCTAGCAAACCACTTATATGCCAATAATTCCTGTGGGTTTTTTGCTTGTATTTGCGAATTTTTGCAAAAGCAACTGTATGCTTTTCAGCTCAGCTGGGCTGCAAGAACCTGCAGGCTGTGGTTGAAATTGACAAGACTCGAAGAGAGTAGACTTGCAGGCAGAAAAGCGAAATTGACTAAGCGTGTGTGAGTGTCTGTAATCCAAGAGGAAAGCCTCTGTTTCTCTTCTCCCCCCCTCTCCCTCGACTCTGGATGCCTGGAAGCAAAGACCAATACATTCAAGAAGGGCATTTCATGCGGGGGTGAGGGGTAGGAGGTGGAGGTTAGGCAAAGATAAATATTTTCTCCCTTGAAGAAGTTTACAAACAACCACAATTGCAGATCTCACCCTGAGCGGCTGCCCAGTTTGCAGGCTGGCTAAAAATTAACCACTGTTGCTGCTTCTGCGCAAATGTGCTTTTTTGCATCTGTGCAGTAGAAGTTGCAGGGGCCCCCTCCCCCCAACACCACACCATTGCTCTGATAGGTTCCTTTTCCCCAGGCTTTCCCCGGACATTCGTGCACATGCGCAACAGTGGAAATATGTGATTGGCTGAGAATGAGGGAAGGGATATGGGGAACCACCCAAGAACCGCCCATCAAATGCCCACAGCTGTAAAGTCCATGGTATTGCATCCGAGCGCCTGAAGGTACAGTGGATGATTCCTGGTTTAAAAAAGCAAATCGTATGATTTGCAGTATTGCAGGAGCGGATTTAACCATGTGAAAATGCGCAAAAGCGCACGGCCTCATATGGATGACCGAAAAATAATGAAAACACAAAGCGATCATGTCACACATTTTACAATCGTCCGGATGAGCCCTTAGTTTATCAGCAGATGGGAGAGCTAGTTTGGTGTAGCAGTTAGAGATTGGACTAGGATCTGGGAGGCTAGGATTGAAATCCCCACCCAGTCATGAAGCTCACTGGATGACCTTGGGCCAGTCACTGCCTCTCAGCCTAACCTACCTCACAGGGTTGTTGGGGGGCGGTCAAATGGAGGAGGGGGAGAATCATGTATGCCATCTTGATCTCCTTGGAGGAAAGGTGGAATAAAACAGAGCAATCCAAATGTGCCTCTACTACTGCTGAGGCTGTACAGAGCAGCAGAGGCACAGCTGCATTTATACCCTGGCCATTTACAGCAGTGGTGGTGGAAAGGGGGGGGGGGCGATGCTGGCTGCCACCAGCTATGAAAGCAGCTCAGGATCCAGCAAATACCTTCCCCACCCTCAGAACACCCTGTTTTGGGGGCTTCCACCAGGTTCTGCTGGCCAGCAGGAGGTTGCTTTAACCAGCACAGCCTAGTCTAAGGAGGGTTTGAATTGCAGCCTAAATGAAATAAATATATTTTTTTAAAAAACTGCTCTGCAATTTTAACTGCTCCTATCATTTTAATTGTTTTCATAGTCTATAATTGTTTTATGTGATTTTACATATTTTATCCTGCTCTGGGACCTTTGAGATGAAGAGCAGGCTATAAGTACTCTTAATCAATAATAATGAATAAATAAGATAGCTTCCCTAAAAGTATTGCTGATGTTTCATAGAAATAAGAAGTCTTCTGCCCTCAAGCTGTGAAATGTTGTTGCTGGGGAAATTAAGTTTTTTTCCTACACCTAATGTTTCTATTGCTAAAGTATAGTGTGCTGGACAAATTTTGGTTCTATGAATATCATGAACATGTGCGTATGATGTCACCAAGTGACAAAATACTCTCACACTTTTTTCCTGTGCCATTTTGTGTAGCTGTTTAAAGTTTAATTTTGCTTTTTATGACTTCTTTAATAACTGAGCTCTCTCCCACTGTACCACTAGCAGGAGAGCGCTGTATTAGTCCTTTGCATCACTCAAAGTCAACAGCCACCACAATCCAAAAATAAATCAAACACAGCATCCTGTATTCAAACAAACATAAGTAATAAAGTACTAGTGAAGCTGTTTTCATGCTCTACAGAAATGTGTCCACTCTTTCACAGAAATTTCCATTTTGGGTGTTTTTTAATGTATTTTGGAAATATGTGTACCCAGCCCCACTTCTCTCCCCCAGTGCATACCTATCTTAAGGTGAAAACAGTGACTTTTGTTATTTCTGTTTCCTGCTTTTGATGGACAGGGACTGCTTTTGATAGCAGGGAAGTGAAATTGACAAAGCTCTGAGCAAGGCATCCCCTTCAATCAATATTCTGCCTATACCGACAGGATTTAATCCTCAGAGGAACTGGGGAGGGGGGAGGGAATTGCACAAAAGGAAAAAATATGTTTGAGAGATCCTCTTTAGGATCATCTGGGTAAGCCCTTTAGCTTCATCAGCCATTGCTACAGCAATGGGAAGTAATCCCTGATAACTGTGTTTAACAGAAGTTATGAAACTTCATCTGGAAGTGCTCTGGGGGGCTCACCAATATACCACAAGGCAAATTTTCATAACTTGGTATTTACCCAGTTATTTTAAACAAGGGAATACACTGCTAATTCAACCATGACATGTGTGTTGAAATGCTAGAGTGGAAAAAGCAACCCCAGCAAATGCTTGTTCATAACGAAGAACACTGGTTTCAGAGAGAAGTTAATATATTGTGCAGTACCAGATACACGCAGAATGATCAAATTGCAGTGATCCCCACGGATTTGCTTCCCCAAGTGAGTTTTTTTAAGTCATAAATTTAAAATGCACCTTCTAGGTCAGCCTTTCCCAACTAGTGGGCTACCACATGTTGTTGGACCACAACTCCCATCAGCCTCAGCCAGCATTGCCAATGGTCAGGAAAGATGGGAATTGTGGTCCAACAACATCTGGTGGCCCACTAGTTGGGAAAGGCTGTTCTAGGTTCATAACAGATGCTATTGGAGGTCACTGATTCATAGGGTCATCATAAGTTGTAATAGACTGGACATAGACCGGCCACATATGTGTTCCAGTCATGACAAAGAAGCAAAATTTCTAGATATTCTAAATGACTATTCCCCAGACCAGTTGGTCATGGAACCGACCAGAGGGACGGCAACCCTGGAATTAATCCTCAGTGGGGATCGGGACCTGGTGCGAGATGTAAGTGTTGTTGAACCGATTGGGAGCAGTGACCATAGTGCTACTAAATTAAACATACATGTAACTGGCCAATTGCCAAGAAAATCCAACACGGTCACATCTGACTTCAAAAGAGGAAACTTCACAAAAATGAGGGGATTGGTAAAAAGAAAGCTGAAAAACAAAGTCCAGAGGGTCACATCACTCGAAAATGCTTGGAAGTTGTTTAAAAACACTATATTAGAAGCTCAACTGGAGTGCATACCGCAGATCAGAAAAGGTACCGCCAGGGCCAAGAAGATGCCAGCATGGTTAACGAGCAAAGTCAAGGAAGCTCTTAGAGGCAAAAAGTCTTCCTTCAAAAAATGGAAGTCTTGTCCGAATGAAGAAAATAAAAAAGAACACAAACTCTGGCAAAAGAAATGCAAGAAGACAATAAGGGATGCTAAAAAAGAATTTGAGGAGCACATTGCTAAGAACATAAAAACCAACAAAAAAAAATCTATAAATACATTCAAAGCAGGAGACCATCTAGGGAGGCTATTGGACCCTTGGATGATGAGGGAGTCAAAGGTGTACTAAAGAACGATAAGGAGATTGCAGAGAAGCTAAATGAATTCTTTGCATCTGTCTTCACAGTGGAAGATATAGGGCAGATCCCTGAACCTGAACTAACATTTGCAGGAAGGGATTCTGAGGGACTGAGACAAATAGTGGTAACGAGAGAGGAAGTTCTAAGCTTAATGGACAATATAAAAACTGACAAATCACCGGGCCCGGATGGCATCCACCCAAGAATTCTCAAAGAACTCAAATGTGAAATTGCTGATCTGCTAACTAAAATATGTAACTTGTCCCTCGGGTCCTCCTCCGTGCCTGAGAACTGGATAGTGGCAAATGTAACGCCAATCTTCAAAAAGGGATCCAGAGGGGATCCCAGAAATTACAGCCCAGTTAGCTTAACTTCTGTCCCTGGAAAACTGGTAGAAAGTATTATT
Organism: Rhineura floridana; assembly: GCF_030035675.1. NCBI lineage: Eukaryota > Metazoa > Chordata > Lepidosauria > Squamata > Rhineuridae > Rhineura > Rhineura floridana. The sequence continues at coordinate 97,198,857 of NC_084484.1, forward strand.
AAAGCTAGATTAATGAAGCACATAGAAGAACAAGCCTTGCTGAAGCAGAGCCAGCATGGCTTCTGCAAGGGAAAGTCCTGTCTCAGTAACCTATTAGAATTTTTTGAGAGTGTCAACAAGCATATAGATAGAGGTGATCCAGTGGACATAGTGTACTTAGACTTTCAAAAAGCGTTTGACAAGGTACCTCACCAAAGACTTCTGAGGAAGCTTAGCAGTCATGGAATAAGAGGAGAGGTCCTCTTGTGGATAAGGAATTGGTTAAGAAGCAGAAAGCAGAGAGTAGGAATCAACGGACAGTTCTCCCAATGGAGGGCTGTAGAAAGTGGAGTCCCTCAAGGATCGGTATTGGGACCTGTACTTTTCAACTTGTTCATTAATGACCTAGAATTAGGAGTGAGCAGTGAAGTGGCCAAGTTTGCTGATGACACTCAATTGTTCAGGGTTGTTAAAACAAAAAGGGATTGCAAAGAGCTCCAAAAAGACCTCTCCAAACTGAGTGAATGGGCGGAAAAATGGCAAATGCAATTCAATATAAACAAGTGTAAAATTATGCATATTGGAGCAAAAAATCTTAATTTCACATATACGCTCATGGGGTCTGAACTGGCAGTGACCGACCAGGAGAGAGACCTCGGGTTGTAGTGGACAGCACGATGAAAATGTCGACCCAGTGTGCAGCAGCTGTGAAAAAGGCAAATTCCATGCTAGGGATAATTAGGAAAGGTATTGAAAATAAAACAGCCGATATCATAATGCCGTTGTATAAATCTATGGTGCGGCCGCATTTGGAATACTGTGTACAGTTCTGGTCGCCTCATCTCAAAAAGGATATTCTAGAGTTGGAAAAGGTTCAGAAGAGGGCAACCAGAATGATCAAGGGGATGGAGCGACTCCCTTACGAGGAAAGGTTGCAGCATTTGGGGCTTTTTAGTTTAGAGAAAAGGTGGGTCAGAGGAGACATGATAGAAGTGTATAAAATTATGCATGGCATTGAGAAAGTGGATAGAGAAAAGTTTCTCCCTCTCTCATAATACTAGAACTCGTGGACATTCAAAGAATCTGAATGTTGGAAGATTCAGGACAGACAAAAGGAAGTACTTCTTTACTCACTATGGAATTTGCTCCCACAAGATGCAGTAATGGCCACCAGCTTGGATGGCTTTAAAAGAAGATTAGACAAATTCATGGAGGACAGGGCTATTAATGGCTACTAGCCATGATGGGTGTGCTGTGCCACCCTAGTCAGAGGCAGCATGCTTCTGAAAACCAGTTGCCGGAAGCCTCAGGAGGGGAGAGTGTTCTTGCACTCGGGTCCTGCTTGCGGGCTTCCCCCAGGCACCTGGTTGGTCACTGTGAGAACAGGATGCTGGACTAGATGGGCCACTGGCCTGATCCAGCAGGCTCTTCTTATGTTCTTAAGATATACAACAAAGAGCTTTGTTTAGACCAGGGTTCAAAACCTAGATAAAGTTTTGGTGTTAGGCCTTTGTGGTAAAATAGAAATAATCTTGCCTGGCTGAAATGTGGTAACTGGTAATGGCTCTGGCTGGGCTACGGGTCTAAGAATTAATCATGTATTTGATGGCCAATTGCAATCCATCCAGATAAAAATCTGTTCCTGATTCATTGGGCAAGAATAGATGGATGTAGTGTTTGCCATACTACTCATACAGAAGAAAGGACATAGAAACAGATATGTCTGACATATGCCAGTGTGATGGTGTTGGGTGTTTGCATTTTGAACAAGTCCAGCACACTAATTGAGGTATTCAGATCATATATGGGATAATTATATGTTTTACCTGCCTTTTAGATTCATCTTTAAAGTGAGCCTAATAAAGTATGGGTATGATCCAGTCCTTATAGGCGAGGGCCAGGAAGCTCAGATGCACAGCTTCAGCTCAGGGTTGGACCAGGGGGGAGGGGGAAATTTATTTAGCGGAACACAGTTATCTGAGAAAATCTTAGACATTTTTTGTATAACCCTTGTGAGATAATTTGAAATTGTTCCTAACAATGCTATGTTAGTGGAATACACCAAGTCTTTCCAAGATTTTTCTGTAATGATATGCTCAACGAGATCCTCTTCTCGAATCAGAAGCCACAGCTTACAATCTTGCTAGCTAGAAAATCAGTTTGTTATGGTTCAGGAACCTTTCCAGTGGGAAGGACTATATTCTGACATAATGTGATATGCAAGCATCAATAGGTCTGACGTGCAGAAAGGTCATGCCAGCAAACATTAACATTTCAAAATAGCAATTAACGTAATTCATGTAAAAGAAGCTTATCCATGCTCTCCATAGACACCTGTTTTCCTTGCAGAGGGAGGGAGGGAGGTCAGTGCTGTATGCTAGGCTAGGTGGTTCTTTTGTCTTTCTTAAACCGATGTGTATAAAATTGCAAAATGAAAATGAAATCAGTAGGCAATTAGTACACATGAGTGAGGCTACCTAGTGAGCCCTCCTGTACAGCAGTTACATTTCCTTCTCCACACATTTCGATCAAGCTATTAATTTGTGTCCATTATTTTTATTTTTAGTTCCTGCTATGATAACTTCTTATCCAAACACTACCTTGGCAACACAGGGCCAAAAGAAAGAGATGAGTTGCACAGCACATGGAGAAAAACCCATCATAGTCCGCTGGGAGAAAGAAGACCGAATAATTAATCCTGAAATGTCCCGCTATCTTGTTTCCACAAAGGAAGTGGGTGATGAAGTGATCTCCACATTACAGGTAATACAAAAATGATAACAGACTGCCTTCAAGTCAATCCTGACTTATGGCAACCCTACAAATAGGGTTTTCATGGTAAGCGGTATTCAGAGGGGGTTTACCATTGCCTTCCTCTGAGGCTGAGAGGCAGTGACTGGCCTGAGGTCACCCAGTGAGCTTCATGACTGTGTGGGGATTCGAACCCTGGTCTCTCAGGTCGTAGTCCAACACCTTAACCACTACACCACACTGTCTCCCACAGGTAATACAACCAACCTAGTATTTTGCCTGTACTATTTTGTCTCTCAACATGTAAGAGTGTGTTTTACACTCCCCCTCCACACACCCACCCATAAGGATACTTATTCACTGAAGTCACCTGAAGACATTCCAGAGTAATCCTGTCTTCTTTCTAAAGAGGGATTAATATCTCATTTTTCCATTTTGCAGAGGGATGGTGTAAAACTATCATACTGCAGTAATATTTTACATCAATGACTGGGACATATTCTCCTCTTTAAACAGTCTAGGAGTGGGGAGCCTTTTCTGGCCACATTCCATCTTAGCCAGCCTCCAAGGACCTCATGCCAGCACTGGACATGGCCAGAGTGGATATAGCAACACCACATTCTCTCTGACACATGGACATATTGGACACATGCACAGCATGCATATAGCACACACACACAGCACATGCATGACTACATGTATGTGCAAACGTACATGCAGAAGTAATTACACACTTATCACCATCACTGTTATTGCTGTACCCGGAGTGGTACACTATATGATAAACATACCACCATTTACATATAATAATTAAACCAAAATGAAAAACAATGATAGCAGCACTCTCCTTGAGACTCTCATACAGGCACACACACAAACTGCAGCAGTTAGGCGTGGGAGAAAAAATCTTCCACTGGCACCAAGAAAAGGATGTTTTCAAGCCTAATACAGCACAACAGGGCCATCTCTGGTGAAGGGGCAGTCACAGCACAAAGGCAGGATGAACTCTCCCCTTTCCAGCTGTTCCCCCTCTGCAAATGGTCCCTGCAGCACAATTAGGGTTGGAAAAAGACACTTACTGGCTTGAATAGGAGGCTTTTTTCAAGCCCCAAACCTGTGCAGGGTTGAGAAGGAGACACAGGGCTGGATGGTGAGACCCCATGGACTGCATCTGGCCTCCAAGTTGCCAGTTCCTCATCCCTGGGTGGTGGAACATGTGTGTCTGTGTCCTTATATCCATTAATTTTTTAAAAAATAAGCAATAAACAGAAGAATCACAATCTAAAAACAGGATAAAGCCAGCAGTAGCACACCACATAAACCAGTATAAAAACACACTAAAAGACTGTAACTATTTTAAAAATCTTGTAGTATAATGAGGTCTCTGCTGGGCATTGAAAGGACCATAATTTGAGTGCCAAGTGAGCTTCTCTGGGGAGGGCATTCCATAGCCGAGGTGATACCACCAAAAAATACCACACACATACAGACACACATATATATACAGTAGGAGAGTAATGTGTAAATCTGCACTTGGGGGAATTTGCAAGGATAAGAGGCAACAATCCTGGTGAAAGTTCATAATTTCAGACTGAAAGGCATGTTTCATTCAATAGAGGAACATAATTTTTATTTAATGAAATATATCTGCTGATGTATGCATATGATACTGCTGTAAGACTAACTGATCCTGATAGTTTTTTTGGAAAGACTTTGCAAATGACAAGGTTGATTCATGATCTCAGATTGTTAGAGTGAGGGATGAATATTGAACCTGGGCTTCTGCTGGGAGGAAGGGTGGGATATAAATCAAATAATAAATACATAAATAACCCAGCTTTATATGCTCAGATCTCAGCTCTGGAAACAGCTGAGGCTGAATGCAGGTGTTCCTGCAAATAGGAATGGGTGTTGGTTTTTCTGCTGGAGAAGTTCTGTGTCTCCCTGTAACTGCTCTGCAAAGGAATCATTTGTGTCTTCCCCTCTTCCCCTGCTTCAGGTAGGCCACCTCCTGCTCCCTAGGGATGGGGGAGAAATTCAATTCAATTGCATTTATAGGCAAACTTACATATTTCACACTTTCAAAAAAAATACATGAACCAAAGCACAACCATCCTTCAAATTCGCACATCTTCAAATTTTTCAGGGCAGACCTGCATCCAAGTAATGCATACAAGAGCACATATACAAGGGTAAAGTGTGCAGATAAATGCATGCATTAGTGAAAATAATATACCAACATGCATTGTGTAAGGAAAATTGCTTTGCAAAAATGTGTATAATAGGCAAACTTGCATACAAAACTGTGTATATTAGAAGAACTCTGTGCTAAATAGCTGATAAATTTACATGAGTATTTTTTTTAAAAAAAACAGCAAGCTGATGTGGAAATGTGGCAAACTGAATTTAAGACTGGAAAAAATGAGAAACAGAGAAACCAAAGTTGACAGAGTTACACATCCCTACTCCTCCAATATTTCTCTCTATTTTATGTGTTTAAACACAATTTTTTACTATTAAAAACTGTTCCAGGTATTACTATGAAAGCCATCAGGGTTCTATAAAAAGCCACAGAGCGTATATAATTTATTATTGTTACTCTTACTGTTATTACTACTACCATTATCATTTCCATTTATCAGTCTGTTTATATACAAAAAAGTGTTTCAAAGCGACTTGACAAGAATAAAATACACCACATAAAAAAAATTGAAAACCAGAAACATTTGAAATGGACAGTACACAATATGTAAAATGCCCATCTAGCAATGTATGAATAGAGAAAAGCCCTACCCACCCCACATGAGTAGAGCACTCCCAGCATTTATCCCTGTTTCCTCATTCATGAGATTAATGTCGTATTGTGCTTAACGTCGTATTGAGGGACAAGTGCTTGAATAGGGATAATGTGAGATATATTCGTTATATGGGGGGGGGGAGAGAGAAAGAGAGAGGTGAATTGTGTTTCTATGCAGTTATGTTTATGTTTTTAAATGTAAATTGGTTGGAGACATTTTAGGTAAGAAGTGACTAATAAGTTAAATAATAATATATGTGCAGAAGCAGCTTGCCAGGTGGGGCAGAGTCGCTACACCTGCTTCCCAGCAGGCGGGTTACTCTTGTGGAGCCAATCCAGCACTTCTGCTGGTGCATTGGCACCTGGCTAACTCCTCCCCCTCTTCTTTCCGGTAAACAACAGTGACCCACCCGCCAGGTAACTAGCATAGGGATTCTGCCACATCCAGCAAGCCCTTCTGTGTATGTGGTTTAGATATACAAACATCAAGTATTATTGGAGAGAAGTGTTATCGATCTGTCATGGTACATCTTGCAGAGTAGCATTAAACAACAGATACATGTATCCGAATCTATAAATCATATCATTCCATCAAAGTATTAAAAACTTACAGTAAATTTTAATTACTACAAGAGTAGAATTAACTACTTGTGTAAGAGAAGGCCAAATACCTTAGCACAGGACACCCAGAAAATAATTTTGAGGTACATAATGTGGTTCTACTGCTGCAACTAAACAGATCAAGCCTCTGCAAATTGCCTGGATGGGAGTCTATCTAGGAGCCATTTGTGAGCCACTTTGAGCTCCATGGAGGAAAATTGGGTATAAGTGAAATAAAAGGAGTAATTCTACACTAGCAACTCTCGTGTTTTGCTGCAGTCCCCACTGTTTGGGTTTGGGGCCATGTATCCACAACTTTGCTGTGGGTGTAAGACATGTTGTGCATGTACTCATTTGTGTGTGTGCAATGTGTGGTTTACTGCCTATATGAGCATCACAAGGGAATAAACAGAAGATAAAATAAAAATAAAAAGGATTTTAGGGGAAATAAAAACCTATTAAAACTGCTTCCATCCAAAACTTCATGAGCCAAACTTTAAGCCCCAAAAAGCTGATTCACGTGTGTGTGTGTGTGTGTGTGTGTGTGTGAGAGAGAGAGAGAGAGAGAGAGAGAATGAATGAATGAATGAATGAATGTGCGTGTGGTATATTCTATATGTGTGCCTGCATCTGTGTGTGGGTTGTATTCAACTAAGTCCTACTCAGAGTAGACACTTTAAAATTAATGCACATATGTTAGTCATGTCTATTAGCTTCAATGGGTCTACTCTGAGTAGGATTAGCATCAACCATCACCCTATGTCTCTATGTGTATGAGAGAGTGTGGGACAGTCCAGCCCACTGTCACCTCTTGCCCACCTACTTTTGTTTTGGTCCCATACCCTGGGCTCCTTGCTGCCCTGGGCTCCTGCTGGGAGGAAGGCTGGGATATAAATCAAATAATAAATCAATAATACCCCACTGGCATACAGCCCCAGGAAGGATGACTCCAATTTCCCCAACCCTTACTATGTGGAATCACATATTGCCTTTAAAGTCTGTTCTTAAAAAGGGCTTACTTTCAATATTGCCTATTGACTATGTTTTCTTCTTTTCAATCCACAAAATAGATTTTGCCAACGGTGCGAGAAGACTCTGGTTTCTTCTCCTGCCATGCCATCAATTCATATGGGGAGGACCGTGGAATAATTCAGCTCACTGTGCAAGGTAGGAAGAGGACAACATAAGGAAAAAAACACAGCTATTGTAGTACAGTAAGTGTATGTCATGCTCAGAAATCTGTTTGGGGGGTTCTAGTCCCTAATGAAACATAGTCTTAATTGTCAAAAATAGAAACTGTATAAGTTTAAACTCCATCTGTCCAGTTTCCACTGGAACTATTAAAAATGCATACATAAGCACGGAATTGTAGACACATGAATTTTAGACACAAGTTTGTTTAAATCTGCCTTAACCTGAGATCAATACAATACATGCACCATAAGACAATTGATGTGCAGTAAAACACTTTGGGGCTCATTTAAACATCAAGATACAAATACAGAAACCAATAGTAAGCACTTGATTGTATTGTGGTTCTTTTCCCCTGGTTGATGTCACACTTAAAGGGGCTTTTAATCTATGTGCCAGCCCTTAATGCACGCAGTGCCCACTAGCATAGCAGCCACCCTAGATATTCATAACTAGCATACAGACATTTCATGTGCCAGCCAATGCATAAAAGTACTAATTAAAAGTACTTTTGAGCAGCTTCCACATTATGTATTTATTTTTTATACCACTTAATAAGTAAAATCCCTAAGCAGTGTATACAGTATTAAAAACAGTATGATCATTGCAAAAGAAAAAAACCCCATATACAACATTATTACCATCAGTAAAGATAGAAAATTCTTCAATAAAATATTCAGTAAAATATCAATATATAATAAAACACACAACTACTTCCATATTTGAATCTCTCATTTTTAATACCTAAGACTGACATCTGGAATACGGACTTGTGAATAAACATGACTGATGTCAGTGCTATTCTATGCTCACTTACCGGGGAGTAAGTTGAGTTGAACTCAATGGAGCTTACTGCTGACTTAACATGCATAGGAGTGCACTCTTAATTCAGTGGCTTTAGGCTCGCAGCAGCCTTAACTGGGTGAAGCAATACAGTAGTTATTTGATTTTTTCTGAAGAAGAAACAGTGCACAAAATGTTTCAAGTCTGATCAGTGAAAAGCTCCCAGCAACTGTAGTGGAGGTTTTTGTTGTTGTTTTGCATTCTGAACTCCATTCCTCAGTACATTCTCAGGCCAGGTGCCCCCTACCGTACTTCTCGGTGAGGAGGTGGGGAACTGTAGTCAGGCAGGCTTCGGCAGGTTCTGGAGTGGCTGAGGTGATGCTCTTGTCAAATGCCAAGCTGAGGCAGAAATGAGCTATGGGGCTCTGCATATCACGCTTGCTCCCACGCCTATATGCCTTGGAGCTTGTGGATAAGATGTCAAATCTACTCAGGACTCACAAACAACCTTTCTCCCAACCTCCAATTTTCTGTGGCTGCAGGTTGCATCAGTTCCTAGTTAGCACAGGTACACAGGATAGCTCACTAAGCTAGTTCCCTCAATAAACTGGAATTTTGATTCTTATTTGCACTAAAATTGTGGTAATATGCATTTCCCCATATTTGAGAGACCTTTTAAAACTGTCCTAGAAGCACTGAGGAAATTTTAGCATAAATGTTAATACATGTATATACAAGATCATAGTGTGCTTTTCAATGCTATTCCTATATAAATAAAACATAAGAAAATTTATGTTAATAGACATGACTAACTTAGGTTCATCCATTTCAATGGGGCTACTCTGAGCAGGACATAGTTGAATACAACCCATAATACTTTGCTTCTGGTTAAGTAATTAAGCTGAAGTAACAACTAACTATTGACTCTGTCATAAGAGAACATTTAGAATTGAAACACACACATGCTTCTGCCCTTCTAATCACAACAATTGGGTATGTGTTAAATTATATGCAGATAAATTTTAGGCCATTTTGTTCAAGCTTACATTAAAGCAGGGGTGGATAACCTGTAATTCCTTAGATGTTATTGGACTCTCAACTCCCAACATCCCTGAACCATTGTCTGTGTTGGCTGGGGCTGATGGGAGTTGGAGTCCCACAACACGTGGAAGACCACAGATTTGCCACCCCTGAGGTAAAGAGACTGATATCACCACTCACCCTCTTCCATCACACACATCCTGGTTTGGGGGATAAGGATAGGGAAAGAGAGAGATTCTGTTCTAACAGTATTATTTTCTCAATTCATGTACATTTAAGATATAGAAATCCCCATATAATAGCCCAAACCTGTTCTGGGATAAATGTGTTCTTTTATTATAAAATAACAGCACAAAGTACTGCTACAATGGGGTTCTAAAGTAAGAGGATATCAAGACATTATCCCTGTTCAGCCATTCTTAAACTGTATCCGTGGAGGCAAAACAGAGCTATTTGTGCTGACCTCACCCCCTCTCTCTGACTTTCCTGCGTTGACTGACATATTCAGTTGAATGCAATTACTGTTGTCTCCAGGATCAGGAACATGCTCACAATCCTCCTTCATACTCTTTCTGCTCAATGAAGAAAGTGGGGGGACTTGACTGGCATATCTGGACTTGGTGCTCCCCCATCTCACCCCCACCCAGATACAATTTCAGAAGGCTTGAATAGAACTAACTTAAATGTCTTGACTTAAATATTAATTTTCCCTCCTTATCAGAATTAGGGGAGTAAATGAGTGTAAAATTCAGTGAGCAAAGAAAATAGCAAACTATCTTACGCTTCACGAACCATATTTTTGGTACTGTACTCACTGCTGTAGCTGACACACAGATCTTCCCTTCTCTTGACTAAAACAGAGTTTGTCTGTTTGCCCAGAACCCCCAGATCCTCCAGAAATAGAAATCCGAGAGGTGAGAGCACGCAGCATTGCCCTCAGATGGACCATGGGATTTGATGGAAATAGTCTAATCACGGGCTATGATATAGAATGCAAGAACAAATCTGGTAAGAGTATGTTGGTATCTCCAGCTTACAACTTTCAATTGTTTCCTGATTTTCTAGTAGTATGAATTGTTTATTTTAAAAATCAAAGCTCTCAGTTTTGCTGCTATTGTTGAGAGTGGCCAAATGTTTTACTGACATCTTGTGTCAAGAATACTTTAAATATTTGAATGAATGGTTTTCACCAGCCTCTTTTAACCAAACGTATCTTCAGCAGATATAGTCATTATAGCAACATAAACAGCTGCCTTTTACCAGGTGAGGCCACTTGTCCATCTAGCGGCTAGCCCAATAATGTCTACTCTGACTGACAGCCACTCTTTTCAGGATCTCAGACAGAAAAAAGGGCTTTTCCCATCATCTGCCACCTGATCTTTTTAAATGGAATGCCAGTGATTGCATATGAGACTTTCTGTATATAACACATGCTCTGCCACTAAACTATGGTCCCTTACAAAAATACATCCCTCTTCTCCCTTAAGGTCTTGTCTGAGATTCAAACCCAGGCCCTCTCACACCTACAGCAAGCTGGGATGCATAATGTTTCTTAAGTGGGAATGAATAGCTGTTTCCTGACATCTTCCTTTCCTTAAAGCCAATGACACTGTTGTTCTGGAAACGAATCATATTGTTGTGAGATACCTCATCTGAATAGGCACAATAAGAACCAGCTAGTCATGAAAATGTACTGGCAGGTATAGTGAGATGAGAATATGTCAAAGGGGAAAAAAAAGATCTCTGTGAAAAACCCATGCCCCTCCATACAACAACACATGTTCCTTACAGAATCTTTTCTATAAATATTTTGGGGAAAAGTAATGTCCTACCTTTAAGCATATATTTGCATATTTATGTCAGGGAAATCAATTGTTATTTGAAGCCTCAATGATAAATTCAGTTATTATTTGGAGAGGCAAAGAAATTATGTAAATATTTCATTTTCACCAAAAAAATCATTTTAACCATCAAAAAATGGGAAGAACTGATCTTCTTCACTGACTTCATAATTTAAAAAAAAGGTTAGATCAGCTTGAAGGGGGGGGAGAAATCTGCCTACGTTCTAGGGCAGATATTTGACACAGACATGTCAAAATAGCTGTGCACACAAGGAGTCCAGTTCTCCTTTAACATGCACTCATGCAGAAATGTATCACATGGGAACCAGATGATCACAGGTAAAGCCAACAGCAACACTCAATATCATTCATGGCTGTAGTATTTTTTTCTAACTGCCACAACAATTGCTACTGGACCTCTCTCTTGTCCTATAGTTCCTATGTTTCTACGTGGAAATATATACCTGGTTCGTGTAGGGAGGGGACAGGTTTTCAGCTATCAACATATTTTGGTGTCTTATATCTGTGTTAGAGTAACAGCCAGTGTATACTGAAGCATGACAGCACATTTGATTTGGGAGAATTCTGTGTTCCTGCTGCTACTTGGACCAGTCTGCATCTTAATTGGGTGATGATACTAAACAGGTGTGACACTGCAGATTTGTGATGGAGCTCCCAACTATCCTTTTTAAAAACAAACATGCAGCTGTGTGGGGTTCCAATTTCTATAAGAGCAGCAATAGTGGTGGAGAAGGTCTGAACCTTTCCCCAGTCTTAAGTTGCCCCTTAAAGGTGCTATTAGATTTGCAGCAAAGGAGAAACCCAGGCATCACCAAGTACCTGTGTTTTTTCCTGCTGCTGGAAATAATAGAAGCCTGGAAAAGGAGGAACAGTTTGATCAACAAAACAGTGAGGGGGTGGAAGATTAAGCATCCACTTCCCTTACATTGTGATCCCTCTTTTTTAAAGTTTTAAAAAGTAGATCTGATCATGGATTGACTTTCATATCTGCAGTTAGGAGAGAGAGAGGTCACCTAAAGCACATGGCTTCCCCCAAAGAGTCATGGGAATTGTAGTTTCTTAAGGGTGCTGGGAAAGTAGTTCTGTGAGGATCCAGGATTCTTTGGGGGAAGCTACATGCTTTAAATGAGCTTTGAATGTATGGTGTGGGTGTGACCACACTTACTGAAAACTTGAGTAAAGCTCTTCCATTTTTACCTGCTGTGGCAATTTTACCTGCTGTAGCACCCTGCTGGTGAAATTCTCCCCAACTGGGCTTGGAAAAGAACTTTGGAACTCATAAACAGTGCTGCCCCTAGGCACCGGGAAGGGGGGCAGTTGCCCCGGGCCCCGTGCTCTGGGGGCCCCCGCGCTTAGCGGTGAAAAGCTGGGCTGTGATGGGTTTTTTTCTTTTAAGCCATGCAGTCTCACCAGCCGCTTCCCGCTCTTGGGGAATCTCCCGCTCAGTTTTTCCCCTCTCCGCTCATCAGCTGTGAAGCAGGTGTGCGTGAGGCTTTTAGGCGTGAGGTTTGAATCCCCTGCCTGAGTGGCTTCATTGTGCTGCCTGCCGCCCGCTCATCAGCTGTGCAGCACGTTTACAGGCAGCGCTTGCTGGCTTATTCTGGGCGGGAGGATTGAAAGAGAGAAAGAATGTGGGGGGCCCCCAACTATGCTTTTGCCCCAGGCCCCGCACAGGCTAAGGGAGGGCCTGCTCATAAAAGCCTGCTTCAGTTAAGAGACGAGTATTACAAGCCCCTGAATACTTCTCCAGTTTGGACCAAAAATAATTCCCAGCTGCCCCCCGCCATCTCCAAAATGCTTTCACTGCCTGCCCTCATCCCCAGAACACCATCCCTCTCTCCCTTTTCTTTTATTTAATCACTTGATATTGTCAGAAGCAGCAATGGTAGCATGCAGAGAGAAGGGAGGTCTGTTCTCTCCCACCCTCTTAGTCATCATCTGGGCATGCACCACTGCAGTATGCCAGGGTTCACAGGCCCAAGGAAGATGTAGCTCTCCCAAGGGCCCAGGGGAGATATGGTTCTGTCAAGGGCTGATACAATAGCATTTGGGAGAATTATATCTTCCATGGAACATTGGGCTTGTGTACCAGGGTGCTACAATGCAACACACTTGGATGGCAAAGAAGGGGAGGGACGGACCTCCCTCCTCCCCTGTAGCTGCTCCCACTGCTGCTTGGCTAAGAATTGGAAGGGGATGCCTTTGGGGGGCACAGCCAGTGTCACAGGGTTTCACAATGCAGTACAGCAGGAATGCATGCCACCACTAATCTCTCAGCCATTTGGTAAGTAAAGGTAAGAGAGTATTTGGGGAATAGGGAGGGCTGGCAGTGAAGAGCTTCAATTTCAGATTAATCTTTTCCCAAGCCAGAGTTCTTTCTGATTTTATTTTTAAAAAACTTGAATCATTTCCAGGTTATTCCAAGATGAGTGGAGAAGTGCCCTACTTGGGTGTTATCCCTTTATTATTATTATTATTATTATTATTATTATTGATAATGATGATGATGATGATAATAATAAAAATAAACACTGCATGAGTGGAAGAGTGGGACTGTGTTTCTGTTGCCCTCATGTCCCATCATTCGTGTGTTGGGAGAAGGTCTACAGAGGGTAGTCTGCTCTATTTATGTGGGTGCCTCTCTGCATGATCAGGGTTTGAAATCACCAGGGGGAGCTCATATGTGTGGAACGGGCCCCCTTCTTCAGACCTTCCTCCCTTAGACATAGTGGCAGGGGATGGGGCCACTGGGAGTGGCCCTACATTCCCTCTCACATGCTGTTAATCACACGAGAGGATAATGCCCAGAAGATCTCATGGGTGAGATCCAACATAACGTTAGTGCAAGACATTTGAGACTTGACATTGGTGCATAGTGATAGCACACAAGTGGAACTGTCCCAGAGTATAATCATGATAGCTGTTGCTCAAGAGGTTGTGAAACCATTGGATCTGGCTGTTGTACTATGCCAAGAATGAGGCCCCTACTAGTGGAATAGGCTGCCACAATTAGATATCACTCCACATCTTCAGCAATTATGTTCATTAGACTCCTTGAAAGAAATGCTTAGCGTCAAGGAAACAAACTCTTGTAAGGCAGCTCTGCAATTATCAAAAGACTATGTACACTACATTGTTGCACAAAAGCCCCAACCATGGACCTCTGCCCCACCAATTACACAAGTAGTCTTTTGGAGACACTCGCCTATCCTTTAATTGTGTTGCACTCATTTCTTCCCCTTGTCATTCACAGGCCTTATTGAGCTGACTTCTTCTGCTGCCTGTTGGCAATTTATTATTTATTTATTACATTTATACCCGGCTTTTCTTTACATGATAGAAACCCAAGGCGGCTTACATATGGTTCCCAGGCAGTCTCCCATCCAGGCACTGACCAGACTTCAGCAGGGTGCTGGCATCATGTGCCTTCAGACCATAGCCTGGGACCATAGCCTGGTTGTCAAAGGAAAGTGAGTGTGTCTGTGACTGCGTGTGTGTGTATTCCCTGAGATGGGGACAGGCATGTGGTTTGTGTAGACAGACTGGTAGGCCTCAGAGAACCTCCTAGTTTCCCTTTTCTCACCTTCATAGATGACAGCATGCTTGCTGCAGCACCCAGAGCCTGAAGCCCACTGCAGTGGTTCTAGGGGTTCGCCCTCTCCATCCCATAACATAATAAGTTAGGGAAGACACAACAAACAGGGGTCTCAATGGACACAGGCTGGATAGAAGGGTTCATTTATTCTATCTGTCTGTCTGTCTTTTTTTTATTTCTATAACTTAATGCCCTGCTCTTCAATCCAATGGGATTCTCAGAGCAGCTTATAAGACAATATTATTTATTTATTCATTTATTTATTACATTTATACCCCACCTTTCTTTCCATGATAGAAACCCAAGGCGGCTTACATATGGTTCCCAGGCGGTCTCCCATCCAGGCACTGACCAGACCTGACGCTGCTTAGCTTCAGCAGGGTGTTGGCCTCATGTGACTTCAGACCATCACCTGGGACAATAAAATCATATAAGCAATAGCATCCAAAACCATAAACAGTAAAAAGGCAGTTAAAGAGCACAGTATACAAACATATCAGGATAGGCCACAAATAAAACTAAAAATCCTTGATGGTGGTAAGGGGAGGCTTTCATCTGACACTTCCCTGTGTATAATTCCAAAGCTGGGGTACCACAAAAGAGGGGCTCCCATCAGTTACCACCCACCTGACCTTAGAGAAGGACCTCTGAGGAAAACCTTATTGCATCTTCACTAACCTGCTGCCCTCTAGAAGTATGGCTGATGAGAGTTGTAGTCTAAGGCTACAATCCAATGCATGTCTACTCAGAAGTAAGCTCCATTGGGTTCAGTGGGACTTACTCCTATATAAATGTGTACTGGATTGTAGTCTAAAACACTGTGAGGGCACCAGCTTGGTGAAGATTAAGCCTTGGGTAATGACTCATCCGCAGTGCAGTGGTCCTAGAGGCCTCACTGATTCAACATGGGTCCAATTTCAAATCAGATTAATTTCAGATATCTATCAGTTGCACTCAAAATCAAACTAATCCAGTTTAACCAGCCTACTTCAAAATTAGATGTGGAAGCGGCCTGCCCATTTCTAACCCACACCAGGCAATTCTGTATTAGTCAAAAGGTGAGTGGGATGTTGAGTTAGGAGAGCCCCTGCAACGTAGAGCACTGTTGGCACTGTGTTTGCACCAGTGACCTCCATGATGACAAGCAACACAGTACTCCACTCGTGTCCACATCAGTTGTGACCTAGGTCCAACATTCAGCTTGCAAATACTTGCTTTGCAATACTTTTCAGCTCTTATGCAAAAACTCTAAGCATGCTGAGCTATTTCCTTTGTGTATCCTGGATCATACATCATATATAGGCTTTTTTCATAAAGTGTGAGAGCAGCATAGCCCTCGATTTGATTGGAAGCCCTTCTTTGTGTGCCCCCTCCACAGGAGGTTCGGAGGGTGGCAACACAAGAAAGCGCCTTTCCAGTAATATCCCCCTTGCTGTGGAACATTCTCCGTAAAGAGGCATGCCTGGCACCATCTTAATCCATCTTTAGGCTCCAGGCAAAGACCTTCCTCTACACCCAGACCTTTAGCCTTTGATGACCTCTTTTCGTGGGGTGGGACTTGTATACCTGCCCTTTATTTGTATTGATTTGTTTTATTGTGGTTTTTAATGGTCATAGGTGTTTGTAGGCTTTATGGATTCTGTTGTTTTTAATTGGTTATATAAGTCGCTCAGGGTCACCTGGTGAGAAAAGCAACCCATAAATATTGTTGCACGCCTGCCCAATCTCAGAGCGGCGAGATCTCAGGGGTCCCTGCGCTCATCCAGGGTTTGGTTTCCTTTGGGAAGAAGGTCAGCGGAGACTGCAGTGTCTTTATGAAATATGGTTTGTTTATTTACACACATTCCAACTTGAGAGGATGGAGGGGTCAAGGCATCAGCAGTCCAATATCCAGTTTTTCCATCAGTATTACAGGAGGCATCCTATAGCCATGATACAGAGAGCCAGCCTCTCTGCCTGCCTCCAGTCCCCAGCAATTCTTGCTCAAGACTGAAAACACAAGCCTCTCCTAGCAGCCAGGAGGGGGGGGAAGGCTCTCCTGAAGAGTTTCAATGACAAAAGGGTCTTCCTGGCCCATTCACCAGTTGCTGGGCAACTGATAGACCCATTATCCTATCTGGCCACTCTGTTAGCTTAACAAAAGACTCATCTGACCAGCAGAGCGAGTTCCTCATTCCAAGGCACAGGATTCCAAATCAGAGGTTGGAAGGGGACCCACAGGGATCATCCATTCCAACCCCAAACCCACAACAATATAAATAAATAAATTAACCTCACTTTTGTCTAGACATTTATTTGTCTTGTTCATATACCTAAACATAATTCATTAATGTTGCTTATTAAATGATGTGTACAGAAAAAACAGATTCAAGGCTCTTATTCCTTGGAAGATGAGACAGTTGAATGTCTCAGAGTATGAGTTGTGGGCAGTGCTTTTTGTGTGATGTATACACTGATATGGAGCACCATCAGCTCCTTTTTTGCTGCCCACGGCAACCATTTTGTATCAGCATTCATAGCACTTTAATCAAGGTATGAGTACTAGCACTTCATTTTTTTGCACACACACAAAAGCACTGGCTGTGAGACAGAAAATTCCCAATTCAACTTTTATTTCATTGCAGTACAATTGCAGTGAAATGGTAGCCACATGCAAGCTTTCTTTTAGCCTAAGCCTTCATTTGTTATAGTATGTCGTACTCTAAACATTACGGAGTTTTTGTATGTAAGGCATTTTACATACTCTAAAGTCATATACAGATGCTATGTGCTGTTACTCTTACTACTGCTGCTGCTACTATTGCTACTACTACTAGCAGGGCTAATAGTAAGAGTTGCAGCATCACCAGCATTAACAGTGTAAAAATCTTGTATATATTATTTTCAACAATGCCATTCTAGGTATGGCCACTAGATGGCAGAGTATACAAAGTAAACTGTGAGACCAATCTAGTATAAATCATAGAAATAATATAGCTAGGATAGTATATGCAGGCCTTCCCTGTGCAAAAGTCAGTTGAGAAAGAAAGAAAGAAAGAAAGAAAGAAAGAAAGAAAGAAAGAAAGAAAGAAAGAAAGAAAGAAAGAAAGAAACTGTCATATTTGTTTGTGTTATATGGACTTTACCAATTTTATCCTTTGTAAATCGAGTTTATGAGGATCAGAGTAAATGAAAATAGTAAGCTACCAAAAATCACATTTTGTGTAAGAGGATTTCTGATGCAAGCAAATAATAATGGGGAAGTTATAACTGATGAAAGTTTTCTGAAAGCCTTGTCATCTCTTATTCACAATTTGCACAGAAAGTCAAAGTCAATTCAAATATTTAGAAAAGGCAAATGGTATAGTCTTGACAGGACTGCACCACTTCAGACAGCAGGTGTGAGATTAAATGTTGGAATGTGTCCAAAAGCCCTGCCTGTGAAAGAAAGAATTACAGGATGACAATGAGGCTAGAAACCTCCCCCCTTTGTGTCATAGGTTTTCACAAGCAGTGAGTTTTTGACATGGGGAACATTCAAATTAGGTTTCCACTTGTAGCCTGAAGTGATAAAATGTCACCAGGCTATAACAATGTGCCTTTTCTGAATATTTGAATTTGCTTGTGTTATGTTCCCTGAGAGCACTCATCACTTGTCTCTCACTTTTGCATGAGTGGAAGTAGCTTTGTTTGATCATGCTGGATCACACATTTTCTACTTCTCAGTGCCAGATTTTTCAGTTTTTGAAAAAGGTTCAAAGGTTATATGTTTTTATTTCTCAAGGAATGTAATTGCTGCAGTTGATGACTGCAAGTGGCTGTGCCCCAGGGCTGTCTGTATAAGCCTAGTATTCCAAAGATTATTTCGATGGGACATGATGCAGTTGTACTTATGAAACAAAGCAGATTTGGCCCTAAACACTGCATGGAGAATGGAGGGAGCTGGATAAATTAGGTATTTCTAGGCAGTTTGGAGCAATGGTAGGGTGCAGGCAGGCACAATCATCTATTTATTTGTGAAATAAACATACATGTTGTTAGCTCTGCATGCTGGAGGAGAGTCTACACAGGCAAGCCAGTGGTAGAGACCCTTGAGTTGCAAACACTTGAGGGCAATCAATCTACCTTTCATCAAAATATCTCTCTCCCCTCCCCTCAAAATTTCCCAAAGTTAGTGCATGCTTGACAATTGAGGCTGCTGGTGGCTAGTGTGGGAGCGACAGCAATGGACTGCATGAGAAGGGAACAAGTTTGTTTTATTATGCTAGGGAAGGGCTAGCAGGTAGGGATGAGACATGAATTCAATTCAGTTAGCATTTAAAGGCAAACCTACCAAATTCACACTTTCCAAAACAATATGAGAACCAAAACACAACCATCCATCAAAATTCACACTTTTCTGAATTTTGCAGTGTAGGTCTCCAGCAAAGTAATGTGTACCGAAGTGCATATATGGAGGTAAAGTGTGCATAAAAATGATTATATTGGTGGAAATAACATACGGAAATGCATTATATTAGGGGAAACTGATCTGCAAAAATATGTATGCTAGGCAAAACTGCTTATGAACATGCATATTACAAGAAGTTCACACTGAAATGCTGATGAATTTTCATGAGGATATTTTTGGGGAAAAATCAGAAACTGAGGTGGAAATGTGTAGAACTCAGCAGAAGACTGGAAAAATGAGAAATGAAGAGAAACCAAAATGGACGGATTTGCCCATTTGTATTAGCAGATATGCACAAATAACTTCTGCAGGGAGCTGAAAGCAGCGGGGTGTGTGTGTGCTGATACCATTTATTAATCAGGATTCCCACAGTGATTATCAGGGTATTCCGTAGATTGTGTATGGCTTTTCCTGTGCCCTCTCCAAGATCTGTCACATACAGGTAATCAGTGCTTCTCTCTCACCCGCACCCTGGCCTCCCCACTGAAGTGATATAGTGTTGTTCCTGGGATGTGTGTATGTGTGCACGTGCCCGGGAGGGGCAGCCACCAAGAACAACTTTGCTGCTGCCGCTGCTGCCACCACCACCACCACACGTGTTGTGGCATGAAGAAAGTTAAATGAAAGACAAATAAAAAAATTAATTGCTGCTAACGGGAATCCTTCAGATGAATTTTGACTGGCTTCACGGGTGGGAACAGAGCTAAGAGCTTTCTCTTGAGAGCTTTTAGCTCAGCACTATACAAAAGTCACAGAAGTTCTTGCACATTCTGAAATTGGAAGTCCCAGGTAGCCCCTACCTCCATCTTTTTGATGAGTGGTAGAGGAGGCCTAATTTAGAGATGCTTGAGTAATTTGATCTTTGTGAATTCTGATATTATTTCTCTTATGATTAATTTATCTATTTTCTGTGTTTAGGTCGCCTGTCAGTATGCCCCTCTCAAAGTGGCTCCCAACATCTTAAAAGCAATCTATAGCATTATAAATAATAAAATAATTTTAAAACATCTCCTAAAGCACAGTAGCGCATCTAAAAAGAACTGACCTGATCTGCAATTCTTGGCTCAGAAAGAAATTAATAAAATGTATTTAAAAATGTGTGTTTTTAGAGAAAACACATTCAAAACTACATATTTAAATGTATGTTTTCCTGTGAATTTTTTAAATTTGCAGATTAATGCAGGCACAGAACAGAATGGAATTATGAAATAACACATGCAACAGTGACATGCATTGAAAATAGACTGATTTCATCCATCCCTATTCAAATTGATATGTAATTTCTAGTTGATTAGGCTAAAATCATTCATATTCCTACTACTTGCTTAAGAGAATCTTCTGGTATTTACATCAAATGTCTTAGGTAGGTTTATGTTTAGACAAGTCTTTGGAAAGGATGTGAGAGACTGCTATGACATCTGCCCATCTTTCCTAGAGGTATGAACTTCCACTCACGGGCTAGTGGCCCAGCCAATGCTCCTCCTATCTTCAGGCAGCCTTCCTTGCCTTTAATACTATACAAGTTACCAGTGGGTTTTTTTCACTGCATATCTAACAACAGTTGCACAGCGAGATGGTTGCTGTAGGCAATGGTATTTTAGTTACTGTGATGAACTGCATGTCCATAAAGATCTGAGGCATGTATAGGATAGCATGAAGCTAACAGCACAAGGTAGAACAGCTGGAATCATATGTTTTGATATATAATAATTTCTGGTGTAGCAGAACTGTAGATTTGTAACCGGAATTTTGTTTTAGTTAGAATTCAGCAGAAACTACAATTTTTGGAGGACGTTCCACATTTGTGAAGTATCCACTTGGTTGCATGCTGTTTCTACTCAGCCTTGGCACATAGGTCATAGACTCAAGAATGAACATTTTATTGGTCTTAAAGACCGTATGGCTTTCAAGGGACTGAAGGAAGAACAGGAGTGCTAATTAGTTCTGCATCTTGAGGCAGATCCACACTTAGTACATGGCCAATTCTAAATGACTGTAGGTTTAAAAACCCTGGAATATGCAGTACTGGTAGAATTACAGGTAGGTCTGGAACAAGACATGTTATATATCCCTTCATAAAAATAAATATTTTTTAAAAGCTTCATAGATGCAGATTGCACATCTTCTCTAAACATTATCTTGTATTATACAATGGTTCTTACAGAGAGGAGACAGTGGCTTAATATAATGTTACATCTACTTTTCTTGTCTTTAAATGAGTGCCTTGCTCTCTTTAGTGTGATAATCTCAAGCTGTGAGATACTTTCATGCTTCCATTTCCACCCTCTTTAAGGACCTTCTTTCAAGGCTCTGGATCATAATATTCCAGAACTGTGAGATAGAGTGAAAGGATAACCATTCACTGACTGCTGTATCAAGAAACCTATATACAGTAAATCAGAAAAGATATTGGGGCACTCCTTTCTAATACTGAACTCTGTCCATAAGAATGAAAGAGATGAAACAAGCCCTTGTTCCCCATTTCTCTCTCCATATTGGAGAAACTGGAGGAGATTCACACAACCACATTTGTCCATTTCTTCTGACACGAATGAGCTGTTCTCTTGTTTCAGTCAGCTTGTTTCAGAGATTGTACTCAGATTTTCATTTGGCAATAGTATAGTGGTAAAGCAGTACAGAACAATAATAACAATGACTGGGTAGGCTTGTCAGCATTAAAAAAAAGTCTTCAAAAGGCACCCGAAAGGCAAAAGCAAGGATGCCTGCTGGATCTCCACTGGAAGAGTGTTCCACTGCATGGGACCGGTAACACTAAATGCCAGCCTTCCGGTTGAGGCCTGCTAGAGGAGAACTAACAGTGCTCCTCTGGATGATTGCTGTGATCAGGTTGGGATAGAAGGGCTCAGGTAGTCCTTATAATACCCAGGATCCAAATTATTCGGGCTTTGTATATGAACACAAGAACCTTGAACATGGCCCAGTATGTAGTGCACATCATTGAAGTACCATGTAGTACACATGCTGCAGAAGCTCACTCTGAATTGTAGGACAGTTGTGTTACTTTCTTACATCTGTCTAATGTAAATTATAGATACGTTCATTAAACAGTGCAGGAAAGACTCTTGCCAGGTAAATTAATGAATATAGTATCTCCTATATTCCAATGTCCCAAGCTTACAACATTGGGAAATACTCAGTGGTGTGCTGGTAAATATTTAACAACCGGCTCTCTGGGGGAAAAAAATCCAAGCTGGATTTAGAAAGGGAAGAGGCACCAGAGATCATATTGCAAGCATACGCTGGATAATGGAATGGACCAAGGTATTTCAGAAGAAAATCACCCTGTGCTTTACAGATTACAGCAAAGTCTTTGATTGTGTAGATAACAAAAAACTATGGAATGGTTTTAAAACAAATGGGGGTACCACAGTATCTGACTGTTCTGATGCACAACCTATACTCTGGACAAGAGGCTAACATAAGGACAGAATATGGAGAAACCAATTGGTTCCCCATCGGAAAGGGTGTGAGACAGGGGTGTATTTTATCATCCTATTTGTTTAATCTATATGCAGAACACATCATATGGAAAGCGAGATTGGTCCAAGATGAGGAGGTGTGAAAACTGAGGGAGAAATATCAGTAATTTAAGATATGTAGATGATACTATACTCTTAGCAGAAACCAGTAATGATCTGAAAATAATGCTGATGAAAGTTAAAGAGGAAAGCACAAAAGCAGGACTTCAGCTGAACGTCAAGAAGACTAAAGTAATGATAACAGAAGATTTATGTAACTTCAAAGTTGATAATGAGGACACTGAACATGTCAAGGATTATCAATACCTTGGCACAGTCATTAACCAAAATGGAGACAATAGTCAA
The DNA here is from genome assembly GCF_030035675.1 of Rhineura floridana. NCBI lineage: Eukaryota > Metazoa > Chordata > Lepidosauria > Squamata > Rhineuridae > Rhineura > Rhineura floridana. The sequence continues at coordinate 97,221,730 of NC_084484.1, forward strand.
GAATAACAACAACCTCTTCAAAGTACTGATAATCCTCTTGTTTTAATTAAAATAATAATTATTAATTCTTGCTCTTATCACTAATGGGAGTTAATTATCTTGCATATGCCCATAGTAAATTTTCAGATACTTTCAGACCCTCAGCAATTTTCAAGTGGTCTATGTAGAAGAAAAGTTTGGGAACCCCTGGTATAAGACATCTGCTTATGTCCCTATGCTGCTCTCATCCCTCATTTAGGTGCCTGGGATGCTTTCGTGTGGACATACCTCCTTACAATATTCTTAATAATAAGTCTCCAGACACAAAGTTACATAGGTATTTATCAGTTGTTTAATAAACATTCAGAAGTGCAGAGTCCCTTCATGATAGTTGCTGCCACATACACCCTTTTTTGCTCCTGGATTAAGAATTAGATCTTTGTTAATGCATTCTCTCACAACAGCAAACATCTCTAGGAGCCAATCAGCATGTAAGTGGAGAGCGTTAGCCACTGAGAAGAGTCTTCTCAGTGGCTGACTCACCTCCTTTCACTCTGAGTGGCTCCAATCAGCAGGAAAGGCAAGGAAGCATATTAGAAGACTCTTCTCAGTGACTAACACACTCCCTTTTCATGCTGATTGTAGGATGCTTGGAGACATAGGGACCCTGCTCCCAAAAAAGCAGAGGAACTAAGACCCCCTGGGTGACTACCCTCCTGGTGCTTATGGACAAGAATGTAAAATATTTTGTGACGTGCAAGTTCGATATTATTTATTAAGTGTGTTTAGGATTACAATGATGACATTCCCAAATATGTACTTTCACACAGACTTTGGTTTTCCATAACACAATGTTTGTCCAAGCCTCCACATTTGGGGGGGTCACTGTTGGGCTGGTGACCAGTAGGCATTACTGTCTCTAGTAGTTTTCCATGAAGCCTGCAAGTGTGAAGACATAACTGTGGTTAAGGGGGAGTTATGTCTATGCCCTGTCTGGGAACGGACGGCCAGGGCCGTTGCTATGGTAGCCATCTGATAGCGACTGGGAAAGTTCTAACAGAGTCTGTGTGTTGTCCTCTTCTGAATTATGCCTCTGAGCTGAGAGGCTGTCTTTTGTGTTTATCTATGGAGAGAGATGTACCAGAAGGGGGGTGACTGAAGAATCTCTACATGTATTTACTCTTAAGCCTCTGGCCTTAATGTCTTTCAATAAAGACTCTTAACATGCTCTGAAGAAGTTTCTTGCTCAACTTAACTCCAACGTAATGTATGCTGTTTCACACAACAACGTACACAAGCCAACAGTGGTAGCAGAGGATGGTTACGCTCCACAGCGCATTACACCGGAGTAAGTTGCTGGTCTGAACGGCAGACGGAGTTCCAGAGAGGGCAGCTTGATTGATTGAACCAGACGGAGGTGAGCAACATGGCTGTAAACCTGTCTGGGGAAGGCTTGCCGATGGAACGACTTAATGACAAGAATTATGGCAGCTGGAAGCCGAGGATGCGGGCTTTGCTGATAACAGAGGATTTATGGGACGTGATTGAGGAAAAACCCCCGGCGGTACCGACCGCGGCCTGGAAGCGTTGAGACAAGAGGGCGCAGGCGTTTATAATCTTGGCTCTATCAGATTCTCAACTGATGTGTGTGAGAGATGAGCTGTCGGCTAAACAGATCTGGGACGCGTTGCAGGATTTGTCCCAGGAATGGCAGCGGAGGCAGGAGGCGCAGAGAGCCCAGCCGGTGGAAGCTGTCAAAAGCAAGGAGGAGAAATGTGCCGAACCGGAGCAGGCTGTCGAAAGCAGACAGGAAAACAAGCGGGAGCAGCAGCGGCTGAAGTCTTGTTTTGCCTGTGGGGCCCGTGGGCATCTCCGTAAAGATTGTACAATCAAGCGAAACTCCAGGGACGGAGGCTTGAAGCAAGGAAGTGTGAACTTTGTTTGTAAACAGAAGTCTAAAGACTTGGAACAAATTAACTTTATTGTCGACAGCGGAGCAAGCCATATATTAATTAAAGACAGACGTTTGTTTTACGTTTCAGAAGAAGTGAAAGACTTTGTTTTACTTGCTGATGGATCGCGAAAGAATGTTGAAGCTCGTGGTCTGGTGAAATTTGACAAACTTGGACTAATGACAGACTGTTTGTTTGTTCCGGAATTGGCTCATAATATTTTATCAGTTAGAAAACTGGTGAGTTGTAATTATTCAATTTTGTTCCACAAATACCAATGTTTTGTAATGAGGGGAGATCAAGTGTGTTTGCAGGGAACCCTTAATGATTCACAGTTTAAAATGTCCATGGGTGTGAAGTGTGCTGATGCCTTGAGTTCAATGGGACGGAAAGGGAATGACGGTCAGGGCTGTAAACAGACAGCCGTAAAAGGCATGCCGTTGGTATTCACTGCCCAGATGGAGGAAGTTCACAGAGAACTAGAAGAGCCAGCATCGTTTCAAGCAATCAGGCTGATGCCTGAGGCAGAGCAGCACAAATGGCAGCAGGCCATGCAGGAAGAATTACAAGCCATGCAAAAGAATGGCACATGGACATTAGTAAAGTTACCCATGGGTAAAAAGGCCATAGGTTGCAGATGGGTGTTTAAGAAGAAGAAAGCAAGTTCCGGGGAAGTACAGAGGTACAGGGCACGTTTGGTTGCCAAGGGATTCACCCAGCAGCATGGGACAGATTATGATGCTGTTTTCGCCCCGGTTGTGAAACATGAGTCCATTCGTGTGCTGCTGAAGCTGGCAGCGATGCAGAACATGAGTGTAAATCACTACGATATAGGGACGGCATTCCTACATGGTGATTTAAGAGAGGAGATATATATGGAACTGCCTCCGGGTTCTGTGTCAAAGGAAGGGTTTGTGTGTAAACTGCATAAATCAATATATGGACTGCGGCAAAGTGCACGCTGCTGGAATGAGAAATTGGACAGAGTGTTGCATGGAATGGGATTCCAAAGATGCAAGGCAGATCCATGTGTGTATATAAAGAGACAGGGGATGAAAACCACGTTCTGTGCAGTTTATGTTGATGACATCATGTATTTTTATCATGAGCAGCAAGAGGAACAAGAATTTAATGAGCAACTGGGCAGGCAGGTGGACACAAAGAATTTGGGGCCTGTCACGCACTATTTAGGCACGGATATTGTGCGTGCAGAAGACGGAAGCATAACATTGAGTCAGGAAAGTAAAATAAATCAGATCATAGAAGAATGCAACATGACAGAATGCAATGTTGTGAAGACTCCAATGGTTGTGGCTTTCCAACAGAATGTGCAGGAGACGCCTTGTACAGATCCTGAGAAGTACAGGCGCATAATAGGGAAATTGCAATATTTGGTGAAGGTGTCTCGCCCAGACATATGTAATGCAGTCAGTATTTTAAGCTGGAAGGTAGAGCATCCTTCAGAGGCTGACTGGCAAGGGATTAAAAGGATAGTGCGTTATCTGAAAGGCACGAAGACAAAGAGTCTGGTTTTGTCAGGAGCAAAGACAGGAGGTCTTGAATGTTTTGTGGATGCAGATCATGCAGGGGAGCTGAGCAGTCGTAAGTCAACCTCTGGCATAGTTGTGATGTGGCACGGGTCATGCATTGACTGGAGTAGCAAGAAACAAAATGTGGTTGCAACATCAAGTGCAGAAGCCGAGTATGTGGCCCTATCACAGGCCTGTAATGAGCTACAATGGTTTGCAATGCTCATGCAGGAGATAGGCATTGATATGCAATTTCCGATTACTGTATATGAAGACAATCAGACCTGCATTAAGATAGCCACATCAGAAGCTCATACCAAGAGAACAAAACATATTAGTGTCAGATACTTTCACGTAAGGGATTGTGTGCAGCAGGGGTTTGTTAACCTAAAATTTTGTGACACTAACAACATGGTGGCTGACATAATGACCAAGCCTTTGTGTGAGGAGAAATTTGGCAAACTGGTGACAAGGCTTGGAATGAACCAAAGTTTGAGTGAATAAGGTTTTGAACTTTACTGAGATGTAAGTTTGAACTGTACTGAACTGTACTGAAATGTATTGCAAGAGGTATTGTAGAAATGTATGACTGTATGATTATGTATTATGGAGATGTATTTCATGTGTATTTTGCAGTCTTAATGGAAAAAAGGGAGCTGTTGGGCTGGTGACCAATAGGCATTACTGTCTCTAGTAGTTTTCCATGAAGCCTGCAAGTGTGAAGACATAACTGTGGTTAAGGGGGAGTTATGTCTATGCCCTGTCTGGGAACGGACGGCCAGGGCCGTTGCTATGGTAGCCATCTGATAGCGACTGGGAAAGTTCTAACAGAGTCTGTGTGTTGTCCTCTTCTGAATTATGCCTCTGAGCTGAGAGGCTGTCTTTTGTGTTTATCTATGGAGAGAGATGTACCAGAAGGGGGGTGACTGAAGAATCTCTACATGTATTTACTCTTAAGCCTCTGGCCTTAATGTCTTTCAATAAAGACTCTTAACATGCTCTGAAGAAGTTTCTTGCTCAACTTAACTCCAACATAATGTATGCTGTTTCACACAACAACGCACACAAGCCAACAGTCACTACTTGCACACCCCTTCCATAAGCACATCAAAGTTGAATACACACCTAAACCAAGACCCAGACAACAGGGCACTCAAAACAAAAAGGTAATTACAGTGGCTGAGTAGATCTTGTACAGTGGTGATACTGACTGGGCAGCCACTGTCCTTCATATTTTACAAAATACTTTTTCCTATACAAAGATTAAATTTCTGTGTATGAAAAAGTAATATATGAAGTGGTCTCAATAGTGAGAAAAGTAAACAAGTGAATGATGATCCAAATGTTTTTCATTATGAAGCTAGCTGCCAGATGATGTATCACCTTCCCTACGCATGCAGCGTAGACTGAAAAAACAGCACCAAAGCCACCATTCAATACGTGCACGTGTTCTTTCCAACATGAATCTACAGGTCTCAAAAAGTAATGTGTGACAAAGTCCTCAAACACTTTATAACATGCCTCAAACATGGTCTCTTGTTCTACCAGCATGCCTTCACACCATCACTTTGCCAAAACATAAGGATAGGTAAATTGCTTTTAGGGAGGTTCACAATTATGATTTCCTATTTATTTAATCTAAAAATATTTAAAATACATAAAAACAGCCAGGGGAAGATATTGGAGAAATATAAAATAAATACAGATTAAAAAAAGGGGGGGGAGTGAAGGGACCTTAAATGTGCTACTCACCATCTCTCAGCCTATCCTCCCCTCAGGATGAAAACAACGGAGAACCATAACCACCCCCAGGAAGAAGGGGACACTTAAAATGTAGAGGAAAACATCATCTACAACCATAGTGTGAAATCAAATACTTATTGGGACACAGTATGAAGAAATATTTATATAAACATGACTATCAAATATGTTTATGAATTACACAATCTGTAAATATATTTATAGTGCAATCCGATGTTTGTTTACTCAGAAGCAAGTCCCAATGTATTCAATGGGGCTTACTCAAGCTGGGAAGTGTGCAGAGAACTACAGCCTCAAGTGATAAGGAACTTGTTCTTTCAACTTGTTCTTTTAAGTTGAGACCTTATCCCAGTCTGAGTCTGTGTTGGATTTACTTGTTAATATGTCTTTAAGCCTTTTCTTTTTTTAAAAAAGATGTTTTTTAAAGCTTTTAAAAATATTTTCAAATATGTTTTAATATATTTTAAAGTCTGTTTTTTATGATGTTTTAAAGTGCTTTTAGTGCTTTTGTTTGCTGCCCTGGGCCCCTGCTGGGAGGAAGGGCGGGACATAAATCAAATAATAAATAAATAAACTTCATTCACCCAACCCAAAATTCAGAATCATGCCTCTTTAGGCTGTTTTCCAACTGTTTATTCTTGCTTTATGGTTATTGGATTTTAAAGGGATTTATTTCTTATTGTGAGTTGCCTTGGTTTCCCAACCCTACCTCACAGGGTTGTGGGAAAGACTCCACACACACACACACACACACACACACACACACACACACACACACACACACACACTGCAGATGTATAAATACATACAGCCCATATAATAGTTTATTGTCAAACCAGTTAGTCATTGCAGAAAAATCAAATAAAAACTGTAATACCTGCCTACTTTCTTTAAAATAGGACTGGAGAGAGACAGAAAGAGTTAGAACACAATTCTTTTTTACATTCACTCAAAAGTCCCATTAATTTACAGCACATTCATAACCATGTCTACTCAAAAGTAAGTCCTATTGAATTCAATGGGATTTACTCTGGGCATATGGGATTAGCATGCTTTTACCCCCACAAAAGCAAGTATTGGGAAGGTTTTGAAAACACTGCCCAGGAACTGACTCCTGCACACGAGAGGAAAAAAAACTGAAATGTATATGCTTACCCAATTTATGAGATTTTCAGATAAACGGGGGTGGGGGAACCATCATTTTCTGGCATTGCAATGGGGTTTTCTAAACACTGCCCAGGTCAACCAAACTGGCTTCACACTGATTGGCTGCAATCCTGAACGGGCGGGGTTAGACTGAGCTACGAAGTGCTATACAGGACAGATTTGTTTTAAAAAAAGATTTAACAGTCAGGGGGTGGCTGACGTTTTTAGGTATATCTCGAGAACCGGACCACCTAGAAACTTAATTTTTTTTTAATTAAAACTGAGAATCCGGGCCACCTAAGGGGCTAAACAGGCACTGGATGGCATGCAAAGAATCCGGGTAAAACCCAGCTAACCGGACAATATGGCAACCCTAACTACAACTCCCATCAGACCCAGCCAGCATGGCCACTGGATTGGGCTGATGGGAGTTGCAGTTCAAACAAGTAACTTTTCTAAGCTCTGCCCAGAAGCCCATGCTTCTGTCACATGTGTTTCATCCACCAATCAGAGGAGCAGAAGACTTCCCCTGCTCCCTCTGTTAACAAATGGCTCGCAAAATTCTCAGAACTTTAATAATCGGCTCTCGTGAGCCCGTACGAGCCAGCTCCAGCACACCACTGGAAATACTGCTCCTGCAGTTGACATCATAGCTCCTCTTGTGACTAAACCCCTGGTGTTTGTAAATCTTAATATTGATGGTTTCCAGATCTCTCAAGGCTTGGAGATACGTCTGTGATCCTGTATCTGAGGATATCAGTGCAAGGAAGGAAAGAGCAAAATAATGCCATCTGCCCCTGCCCTTGTCTCTGACCACTGCTTGTTGATCCAAAATTCTGAATAGAATCTTTGTGGAAACCAGCTTATACCTGATTACTCATGTCTAGATGGGGCAAGGAGGCACAATCTCATCCCCTCCCATCCATGCATTGATGCCACCAGGTATTCAGCAGGGCTTACATCTGGCACCTACTGATTTAAAAAAGGGATGTTTGACAAAAAGATGGGCAACCATATTGATGTGATGAAAGAGAGCAACTAAAATTACCTGAGAGATGGCTCACCTTCCTTATGTTAAAAACAAAGGGCTTAGTTGGTTGAGGCTTTTATCATCTGAAAACACATAAAATAACACAGACATTTTAAAATGACTAGTGAAATGTCTACTTACTGTTATGTGAGGTAACCATGAGACATGAGAGGATGCCTTGCACCAGTCTTCCATGGGCTGCTGTCAGCAGGGGCCAGTCCACGCTGAGAGAAGTAGTCACTCATCTTTCCTTGGCTTGCCAGAGGGTTGGTGCCATAATACTCTTGGCATACTGACTTACGCAAAATAACTGCTCATAGAAGTCTCCCCCTGTGTGTGTGTGTAATGTTGGACCCATCCTAGTGTGACACTTTTCTGCTTTCGATCTGTTTCCCTAGAAGTTCACCTCTGGTGTTTTGAAGATGGAGGCTTTCCTCCTCTTCCATCCCCCTCGACTTGTCTCCTTCCTTTGCTTTTCATTTCCCTACCTTCTTACATAGTCAGGCTGGAAGGTGGCCAAGTATCACTAGGTTTACAGGCACATATCTGCACAGACATGTAAATCAACACACACTAATGAGTGTTGTGGAGGAAACAAACAAAAGGAAGCACTTATCACAATCCCAGGGAACCAGTTGTGACCCACTATAAACCTCTCTGGCATAAATTGCTTTGAAATGCACTGGATGAATTCATGCAGGTATATGTCTAACAGTGGCTACAATTCATGGCAGTCCAAACTGGTTGAAGCTGTCTAGCAAACTGAGGATTAACAACAACCAACCGCTATAACTAGCATGCCCTGCTTATGGTTCTCCATGAGGTATCTGAGTGGTCATTGCACAAAATTGTATGCTTGGGTGTCATATCACTGCAGAATAAATGTAAGTTCCTCTGTCATTCATGTTGCATTTGAGTAAATCAAAAGCATTAACATTCCTATATTCCTCAAACATGGGAGCAGGGATGTGCCAAGTAGCATTGCCTCCTACCCTTTGCACAACCAGTGTGAGTATCTGTACAGAGAAAGCCTTTATACAATTGTATGTGTGAAGGTACCGCAGGTGTGCCTTCACACCCAGGCTACATGATGAGACTACTTGGCATATCCTCACTCCCATGTTGTGTTGTGTTGCAGCATTAACACCTGAAGAAGGCTAGGTAATTTCCCCATTTGATGTAGTTCATTTTACCATTGTTTTTTATATTTGAAATGTTGTGCTGTTTGCTATCTTATTAGTTAAATATTTGAAGGAAAGAATGAATTGAAGGAAAATTGATTATCTTTCCTAAAATTTCTTTAAATAGACTCCTGGGATTCTGTCCAAAGAACCAAAGATGTTTCCCCACAGCTGAACCAGGCCACGATCATTGACCTCCATGCTTCCTCCACTTACAACATCCGCATGTACGCAAAAAATCGCATTGGCAAGAGCGAGGCCAGCAATGAACTCACTATTACCACAGATGAAGCAGGTACATTCTACATTGGCCCTAGTTAAATCTAATCTCAAACTGTATTTGTTACTGGTTTTGTTGTTGTTGTTGTTATGTGCCTTCAAGTCGACTAATGGCGACCCTATGAATCAGCGATCTCCAACGGCATCTGTCATGAACCACCCTGTTCAGATCTTGCTCAGGGTGTCTGTCTATGTCACATTGCTATGTAAACTAAGTAGTCAAAAAAGACACTGCAGTAATCTCTTTTAGGTTAGCAGTCTAACATTAGGCACTTAAAGTCTAACATTAGGCACTTAATAAACCCCTTAAATAAACAATAGTTCATACTTAATACTGGTTTGGATTTAAGCCAGTTTAATCTTTTTTGACTTAATGGCTTGGTTGAGGCAGAGTTTGTAAACATAAGCCACATCATTGAGATAACTGAAGCTGTGATCCTAAGCACACTTACACTGAAGTGAATTACATTAAAAATGAACGTTTCAAGTGAGAATGAAATGTTTAGTTGACATTTTAGAGCCTATGCCCTATGCCAATCTAGAGCCTAAATAGAAGATAGTATAGAGTGAGAAACCTGATAATAGGTTTCAATACTTTCTTGTAGTTTATGGTATCAGTTTGATTTTTGGGGTCTTATTTTTGATGCTAACTTTATTCTGCACTTTCCTTAAGGTGTCAGTGCCCAGGGACGGGGTTATGAGGGAACCATAGTTCCATTTACATAGGTGAGGGTATCCATTCAGGTATGGGAGTGCCCATGAGGACTGGCAGTCTGAGCTAAATATGAAAACATAAGAGAATGAAGAACAGCCTTTTGTGAAGCACTGTCTGTTTTAGAAAGAGCTACTCTATGGGAAGTATCTTTGGTATAGGGTGCAACCTGAGAATGTCAAAGAAGAAGATGAGATGGAAGGGAAAAGCTTGCTTCCACAAAAAGCAAGTTCTCGGGTAGGATAATTGCTATCAGCAATGTGCTTCAGCTGAAAAAACCCTCAACAATAGCGACTGAAACTTTATTACGTTTCCTTCTTTGTCTAGATTGATTAGAAAAATAAAAATATTTGACATTTTCTCAGAAAAATGTCAGAAATTTTGGGGTAGCTCTAACAGTACCAGACTACAGGGAATAGCTACTTAAAAGCTTACTGTGTAACAGCTATTGCCATGTAGAGAGGCGGTTATCATTGGCAACCACCTGAGCATGCCTTAAATCCAGCCTACCATGCTCCCTTACCCACTCCTCTAGATTTCTGAGTGGCTGTGAGATATTTGGGTAGGTATGTGTATGGTAATGCTGTGCTTTACCTTATCATCAGAGCTATTCAGTAGCTACCAACTAGTTCCTGGTCCTTTGTTCCCAATCTGCCCCCCTTATACCTGTTTCCATCTTGCATGTCTTCTGGTCTATTCTCTTTGCAGAAAACTCCTGCCTGTCTCTCATGAACACGAGTGGAGAAAAAGCACTCTTAATACATACATTTTTCTTAATTAGCTATGTGTATTTCTTATCTGAGGCTTTTCATGTAACCGAAAAATTAATATGCCAGGGTAATCAACTGACCTTAATTTGCAGATTAGCTTCCCCATTAACAGAGTGCAACCTGAACGTCATGTTGTATTCTCTGCTGTCTGGCCCAGTTTTGAGACAACTGACCCTTTTTTTGCTCTCATTATGAAGCTGTCCATTTAGAGTGAGAGGTCAATTATATGGAGTCATCATCAAACGCCACAAATTTATTAAGGGTGAAACCAGAGGAGGGTAGGCCAAGCCTTCAACAGAGCCACAATATTTGTTGCCTTGGTATCAGCAGGAGCACATGCACAATGCATGGAAGTGCCACCATTGGTCATTGTTTATTTTAGTTCATTGCTTTTACCTCAAGCGTGTTAAATGAGTATGGATTCCCAAACATCTGAGAGAAGCCTGAGGGCAGGGAATGTAATGAAGGCTTTACAAAAACAGTATCATTAAATATTAAACAGAAAGGTGGAGGAGTAAAACTGCACTGGCAAATGTGTGTGTTGCATATGGTATACTATTGTGGCTTCAGATAGCCAGTATCTCTTATTTAAAGATAGCATGTAAAGAGGGTTTCTGCAGCACAAGGAGAGTCATGGAGTGTATATGACCCTTTCGTTAAGTTGCTCCCAACTTTTCTTGGTTCTTGTAGGTCTTTCCTCTCCTGTATACAATCTAGAATAGCAGCAGCTTCTGCCAAGAAGACAAAGGGGTACCAGTAGCATTTGGGGGGCCCAGTACATTATATGTGGATTGGGCCTTCCACTTATCTTCAGTATCCCATCACTAGGTGCATATGCATCTTTGTAAGCTTCTAATGGAAATTAAATGGATCATATATTTTTGTTCTGGTACAGGAGCAACATTAAACTTAAGCAAACCAGAGTTACCTACCTAATGTCATTTCAGTTGTCATATCCAATTCATCATCTCTCATCCAAAATTCTCTTTTCCCCCTTCTTAATATTCCCTTGATTGCATTCTTCTCTTTTCACATTCATAAACACTCTACCCCAGGAATAGAGAAGCTTTTTTGGCTACATGAACCGGATCCTTATTGGATCCTAGCCCTGTGGGACAAATTTGGCAGGGGGCAGGGCCAGCCACCTGTTAATCACTTGATGTCACAATGATGCCAGGTGATTGGGCACTTTGAATCCCAAAGTCAGGACTTCAAAGAGCACCATGCAGGGCTTGCAAAGAGCACTGAGCATTGCTTTAAAGCATCCAAGGCTTCGGCTTTACTCTAAAAGGTTAGACAGGACTTACCCTTGCAGAAGCCAAGGTGGATCTGCTTTAGCAAACTGTGTTCTTCTATATGCTTGCTAATTCTATCTTTAATAATGCTTTCTACTAGTTTTTCAATAGCAGAAGTTAAACTAACTGGCCTATCATTTCCTCTGCCCCCCCAGTTCCCTTTTAATAATTGGGGTTGAATTGGGCACTTTTCAGTGTTCAGATGTGGAGTTTGATCCCAGGGTCAAGTTACATACTTTTGTTAGATCATCAGTTCCAAATCTAAGTTCTTTAAGAACTCTGGGGCAGATGCCACCTGGATCTGGTAATTTGTTCATTTTTAGTTGGTCAGTAAGGCCTGAACTTTGTCTCTTGTCACCATTATTTGTCTTAATTCCTGTGACTCCTTTCCTGTGAAAGTTGGTTAAGACACAGGGAACTTCCCCTACTTCTTCTGCAGTGAAGACAGATGCAAATAACTCATTCATCTTCTCTGTAGTCTCCTTTTCCTCCGTTCGCACACAATTGACTCTCTTGTCATCCAAAGGTCCAAATGCCTCCCTACCTAGTTTCCTACTTCTAAAATATTGAAAGATTTTTTAAATTGGTTTTAATATTTTTAGCAATGTGCTCTGAGAGTTCCATTTTCTGAAGGAAGCCTTCTTGCCTCTAATAGCTTCCTTCACTCTGCTTATTAACCTTGCTGGTGGCCTCTTGGCCTTGGCAGTACCTTTCCTGATGTGCAGTATACATTGTAGCTGAGCTTCTATTATTGGGGTTTTGAGCTTCCCCTTATAGCTTCCCTTTCACAAATGTCTTTTTCTATACCAGCATTTAAGAAGTTGTGAATACTGTGTAATGTACTGAGGAAAAGTGAAGAACTTAGCATGTTGATTCATCTATTTGTTTCTCACCAGCTCCTGATGGACCACCTCAAGATGTTCAGCTTGAGCCCATATCTTCACAAAGTATCAGGGTAACCTGGAAGGTAAATAAGTACTATACAATGGGAGAGGGGAAAATAGCCTCTGCTACTCTGCAGTGTGTAACATTGTATTTTTGAGGTAGGAACCCACAAGGTTCAACAAATGAAATGCATAACTTGATGAATGTATACACACAATGCTTTTGGCTAAATTTTCAAAAATTACGTTGCACCTGAGTGTAATTGCATGCTAAATTAAATTTGCATGCAATTATATGATTCTGTGATGGTACCTTTTTGAACATCTTATGATCAGAAATACAGCTGCAGTATAGAAAAAGAAAGTACGTAAATAACTATTATTGTCGTTGTTGTTACTTGTTGAGTAGAGGGCTTATACCAACACAACCAGTATCAGTTTGTCCCATGACACAACATTTTTTAGAGAAATGGCACTGAAGTTCTACACTGTAGTGCACAATTTTATGAGCCAAGTTTTTAGTTATTGTTTGAGGGGGTTGGAATATAGGCATGAAACATGAAATATTTTAGCTCCCTCTACTTCCTGTGGCTGTTATATTCTAGGCAACAGGTTTATTTGTGAACTTTAAATAAGATACTTGCCTGTCATTCTTTTGCTTGGCATGCCGGTGAAGCTAGGGAGGGTTTGATGAAATATATATATATATATATATATATTTAATCTCATTACCCCAGCCTATGCTTCATTTATTGTCATTGAAAGAACAAGTTGGGCTTATTGTAATGTAGCTGAAAAGGTACAACACTGTTCAAAAATATGACACTCTTGGATGCTGTGCTCTCTCTACCGCACTTCATACACATGTAATTCATGAAACTGCATACAAGCTAACTTTTTTATACCTAACACCCCGATGGGATTAATACAAAGTCACGCATACAGTTTCTGGATCTAAAAATGCCTGTGTGATTGTGTGTTGCAGGGAAATATGGGGATCAGTAATGCGGGAACTGTTCTCCACTGCTGGGGACTGAGATAGCAGGGTATTGCATGTCTAGAAGGGGATTCTTACATCGATCCTACAAACATCAAATGTACAACTCTAGCTCATGGGACTGGACAATAAATTATTTCAGTCCCGTAGTTGTACTTTCATATTCTTTCTGTAATTGTCATCTTTGTAAACCTAGAGTTAACCAGTAATTCAGCCTTGATTTTTATTTTATTTATTACATTTATACCCCGCCTTTCTTTTCATGATTGAAACCCAAGCCAGCTTACATATGGTTCCCAGGTGGTCTCCCATCCAGGCACTGACCAGACCTCACCCTGCTTAGCTTCAGCAGGGAGCTGGCCTCATGTGCCTTCAGTCCATAGCCTGGGTATGGCAGTATGGGCTTTGGGAGTGGAGATTTTTCTCAGTCTATAACTTCTATTCAAAGTATGTACAACTCATTCCTTCTTTAGGCTCCAAAGAAACACTTGCAAAATGGAATTATTCGTGGATACCAGATTGGTTACCGAGAATACAGTGCAGGTGGAAATTTCCAGTTCAACATCATCAGTATTGATACCACTGGAGACAGCGAAGTTTATACTTTAGATAACCTGAAAAAATTCACACAATATGGCATGGTTGTACAGGCATGTAATCGCGCAGGAATAGGACCATCTTCTCAGGAAATTATCACAACTACTCTTGAAGATGGTAGGTAGTAAGCAAGCTTGCAAATGTCATATTTTAATCAGCTTGAGATTGCATGGGGTCTTATATTGATGTTTTAAATTTTTAGAACATGTATTAAATGACTATTTATGTGTGGTAACATGACCTGGGCTATACAGAAAGCTTATTATTAAAGTGGAGGCTTTGTTACCTTGGAAGTTGATATGTCTTTTAAAGCAGCCTTGTCTAACCTGGTGCTCTCCAGATGTTTTGGACTACAACACTTATCATTCCTGGCCATTGGCCAAACTGGCTGGGGCTGATGGGAATTGTAGGCTAAAACATCTGAAGGGCACCAGGCTGGGGAAAGCTGCTTTAAATGAACCTGCATCTTCACAGCAAAGGTAATGTCTTATGCAAAAAGAGTACCTATACTGGAAAATATGAAACATTTTGGACAGAACCATGAAACTTCATCTTTTTCTACTCCCCATCCCCTGCTCCCTAATCTCAGAATTCCTGTGAGTGGGCTGTAATCCTGTGGACATCTATGAACCAAAAGTATAGCTTTTAGTGGTACTGATTTCCTTCAGTGCAGGCTCCATCTGTACTATACATTTAAACCACTATACCTCTTTAAAGAGTCATGGCTTCCCCCAAAGGATCCTGGGAACAGTAATTTGTTAAAAGTGCTGAGAGTTCTTAGGAGACCCCGATTCCATTCACAAAGCTACAATTCCCAGAGTGATTTAAAAACCTCAGGGAATTGTAGTTCTATGAGAGGAATAGGGATATCCTAACCCTTAGTACCCATAACAAACTACCATTTCCAAGATTCTTTGGGGGAAGCCATGACTGTTTAAAGTGGTATAAGAGTGGTTTATATTTATAGTGCAGATGGGACCACAGTAACAAATTTTGGGAGTCCTGCACTGGATAAATAAATCTGGATACTGATATTTGTCTTGGCTGCTTGCCATGCTAGGAACAATAGGAGTCTGAGCTTTCACATTCCTTCTGGCATGACCAGCACCCAATAATTCAACAGCCCACAGCAAGAGTGCAAAGGATTCTAGGAACATTCTAAGTTGTTCAAGATACCCAGCAGGGCAGACTAGTGAGCTGCTTCTAACCTGGCTGGAGTTCAGAGCAAAAAGGGGCAAAGTCTCTTGCAGTGGTGTGTAGAGAGCTCTGTAACCAATGATCACATTGCTTTTTGCTAGCATCCCACATGCACTTAAGAAGGCTTTGTGTCACCTTGGGAATTTTTCAGGACACACTCTAAGTTCACATTCAGGAGTCCCAGATCACCCTGTGGGAGTGGTACCGGGGGATGTTAATCCTGCAGATACCTTCATGTCTCTTCCACCTACTGCTGCTGCTGCTGTTCTCATTTCTTAGCTTTATATTCCGCCTTTCCTCCAAGGAACTCAAGTGGTTTACAGGGTTCTCCCATCCCCAATTTATCCTCACAACAACCCTGTGAGGTAGGTTAGGCTGAGAGACAGTGGCTGGCCCAAGGTTACCCAGTGAGCTTCATGGCTGAGTGGGGATTCAAACTCTGTTCTCCCAGGTCATAGTCCAGCACCTTAACCATTACACCACTCTGGCTCTCTAGTAGTAGTAGTAGTGGTGGTAGTGGTGGTGGTGGTGATAGTAGTAGATGTTAGCACTTTTTACACTGAAGTGTCTCAAAGGAACTTACAGGATAAATACAGAAAAAATAAGAAACATTAAAACTAAATATTGCAAACAGCAATAAAGCAGGACCTAAAGTATCCGTCCATATATACACAGATCCTACCACTTAAAGGACAGCGAGCAACATTAGGGTTCTGATTTAGATTAATACAATTAGGAGAGAGTTTAATTAAAAAAAAACATGCTTCCTGTTTTATTTTCCCACTGCTGTTTTGAAATACACGCTTGTGCGCACACACACCCCTCCTGGCAGCCTGCCTCACTGAGTGAGGTTCAGAGCACAGCTAGAAAATTTGAACTTAACTAGCTTTCCTGTAAGACATGCCACTTTCTAAGAATGGCAGAACTAAATGATAAGTGATATAGTCCCTGATATTGGAGATCATGTTGCATAGAAGTGCTGTTCAAAAGCCATGATAGAGAGCCCTCTTGTGGGAAAGGAGGATTATTCAATCAGCTAAGAAAACAGTGGAAAACCATGCACTAGTATGTCAAGATTCTCAGATGTTTCAAGTAGTCAGAAGACTCTTAATTACCAAGTAATATAAGCTGATATGAGGTTCCTGGATATGGTAATTAAATAATAATAAGCTTTTTAAATTTCTGATTGCTTCTTTAAATAAAGCTTTATTGATTTTTGATGCTCTTCACTGATGTGGATTTGTTTTTCAGGTGAAACTGATAGTGCTGAGAGAGATTCTTGGCAACATATTTTAGAGCTGCCATACAGAGTCTCAGTGTCTTGTATGCAGAGATGTAGTTGTCTGGGGTCTCGGGGCATCTTAGACCCCTTACATTTTTGGGAGCAGGGTCCCAGCATGGTCCCTGCATCTCCAGCATCCTGTGAGCCGATCAGCTTGAAAGGGGAGTGTGTTAGCCACTGAGAAGACTCTCGTCACTAGCTGGCACTCTCCCCATTCATGTATATTGGTTTCTAGGGATGTCTGTTGTTGTGGGAGAAGCCATTAACAAGGATCTCCTTCTCAACCTAGCATCAAAAAAGGAGGAGTGGTAGCTGTGACTATCATGAAGGGACCCTGTACTTCTGAATTTGGCACTACACTACTGCTTGTATGAACTAGAGGTTACTCTGTGTAGTCAGAGATTTGCAAATACTGGCAATGTTCCAGCTGGGACAATCTACAAATGCAACAGGGATTTTCTGTTGCTGACTCTGAGGCCAGGGTAGTGTGAAAGAGACCCCAAGCTCTCATGGATCTTATTCTCCCATCATTGGATAATGGGAGCCCCATATGTGCAACCTCTTGGTTGCAGGCATTGCATTTAGAATAGTTTTTAGCTCTCTTTTGTTATTAGCGAAAATTAAAAATCTCTTAATTTCAGTTCAGAGACAGCCCAGAAACAAAAATTCTTACAAAATTTATTATATATTTTTCTGAGTAATTTCAGCCTATGTCTAGAGGAAGCAGGTGTATATGCATGCACAGAAGTTGCTCATGGGGAATATACATGCATTCTGCCATATTGGCATGCAGTTTTTGCTGACATGGATAAAGATGTATGGCCTGTGATGATAGCAATGTTTTGCATCTCATTTATGGAAAATGAATTAGAGTATATTCATGATACTAACTGCAGGTTATTCCATCTCATTTGCATCATAATCCATACTAAAACAAACCAAAAAGTATGTCCCAACAAACTGGAATTTGGAAAAACAAGGAACTGAGAACCGAAAAAATCATACTCAAAACTGCCTATGATATGGATGTGGATGCTTTATAAAAAAATTAAAACCATGTGAATAACATTGCAAGACTGTCCCTCCAATTCAAACCTAATGTAATAAAAAGCAAAGCTCACAGAGTTGGAGAGTATCTTCTGTATATATTTTGGTGTGACATTCAGGAAATCTCCAAAGCTTATTTCTGTAGTTCCAAATTGTGAGTTTATATAAGGAGTACAAATTTTTTTAATTTAGATTAATATTACATTTCCAGTATTTAAATAATATATTTTTTATCTTTGCAGGAGTTGTACTGTGAATTGTATTGTTACATACACTTATGCTGAATTGTATAGTTGTTGTTTGTACATTGATTGACAACTAAAGAAGACTTTGTCGAAACGCGTTTGGTCATACGTTTTGATATTGTATGTCAGGAGTTATTTTTGTATATACTGGTTACATTTACTCTTGCTCATTCAGCTATGCAGATGTGTACATGTTATTCGCATGTTTTTAATTTTTTTTATAAAGCATCCACACATAGGCAGTTTTGAATCTGATTTTTCTTGGTTCCCAATTCCTTGTTTCTCCAAAAATGATAATCCATATTGCCAAATTGTGTGAATTAAGAAGTCCCCTGCTGGATCAGACCAGAGGCCCATCTAGTCCAGCATTCTGTTCTCATGGTGATCAGCCAGATGCCTCTAGGAAGAACAGCTGTAATCTTTCATGATTAAAAATGGTTGTTCTCTTACTTCAGTTCCCAGTTCCCCCCCAGAAAATGTGCAAGCGATTGCTACATCACCAGAAACCATCTCTATTACCTGGTCTACACTTGCCAAAGATGCCCTCAATGGAATTCTACAGGGTTTTAGGGTTATATACTGGGCTAACCTTTTGGATGGAGGTAAGTAGCTTTGCACTCCAAGCTTAGAGCTTTTCCAGCAGCATATAATTGTTGATATATACATATCTATCTATCTATCTACTAATAGGCAAAAAACTTTGTGGTTTAAGAACGTACCTATAGCCCACAGATATTTCTATCCAACTTTAAAAAGCAGGGAAATTGGGCAGCTCTAGTGAATGCACCAGAGGAGCAGGAGACCTGACCTCCTCTCTGAGATATTGGACTGCCCTACAAATTTGTCAAAACGCAAACACAATTTGGGTTGGTCTTTCACAGTCCAATCCACTTGCTGTGTAACTTGGAAGAATTTGGTAACATGTGCCTCTGAGCATATGGTGAGTGGTGGCAACACCTGCAATCAGCCCAAATAATAGAATTAAGTGGTAATCTTGCAATATGATTGCATCAATATTCTTTTTGTTCAGTGTTTTACTGATGCATACGTTATTTCTTTGATTGGTAAACACTGCACAGAAATATTCTTAATGCAGTCATTCATACAATCACATCAATGGAGAATCAGTAGGAAATTCCTGTTCCTAATTTCTACTTCAGAAACAAGGTCAGGTTATTGAGAATTCTGAAATCTGGGGAGAAATTCACATCAGGAGAATTTTGGAAGCTTCCCTAATATTTTCTGATGCAACACAGGACAGGAATATTTAAGGCTCCATCTGCACGATACATTTAAAGAAGCATTATGCCACTTTAAACAGTCAGGGCTTCCTCCAAGAATCCTGGAAGCTATAGTTTGCAAAGGGTGCTGAGAGTTGTTAGGAAACCCCTATTCCTTTCACAGAACTACAATTTCTCAGTGGTTTAACAATCAGTCCCTCTTCTCAGGAAACTCTGAGAATTGTAGCTCTGTTAGGGGAATAGGGTTCTCCTAACAACTCTCATCACCTTTCAGTGCATTAAACAGGGAGCTGCTGGTGATCAGTAGAGATTAGTGTACTCTGTTAGCACCCTATGATGCTATCCAGTTCCTTTGTAATCGGGCAGGCACTGACAGTATTGGTATTTTGTTGATTATTAAAAACTTAATTGTTTTATGCTGCCTTCCCGAGCATCTGATATTTTAATACCAGTTTCTGGTGAAGCTAGAAATGACAGATGGTTTAAAAATATAGTATCATTTAGTGGATTGTTTTAAGCTAACACATACTATCTTCATAATCTCTAGTTTAAGAATGGTATATAAATGTTTTTAATAAAATAAATAAATTGTGATACTTGACAGAAATTGAATACTTGTCTAGAAAAGTTATTCTGACCCAAAAAAGTTTTCTGTAATCCTTTTCAAGTGATATACATGTTTCCTTTATTTAGCATCCTACACTGTCATTATGAAATTTGTAAAATCAGTAAAATATAATTTCACAACATTTTCTATTCCAAATTATATTTCTTTTTAAAAAAATATGACCATGAGTCAAAAATGGCACTTTGTTAATTTCGAATTGTATTTGCAGGCTTGTTTTTCTCTGTAAGATATTTGCATTTAACATGTTTATTTAATAATCATGGTCAACTTTAACCCTGCCATAATTACATATTTTAATCTGACAATATCTTGCTTAAATTTGCCACAATATAATTACCACTCAATGGGAGAAGAATGCACGGTCACTAATTCAATTTAATTTTCTGCTCTATAGAGCTGGGAGAAATTAAAAATGTTACCACTACACAGCCCTCATTAGAGCTTGATGGTTTGGAAAAGTACACCAACTATAGCATCCAGGTGCTGGCATTCACACGAGCTGGAGATGGGGTCAGAAGTGAGCAAATTTTCACACGCACAAAAGAGGATGGTAAGAAGTGAAACATTCTTGGGAGCCATTTTAAAGTGGAACAATGTTGTTGGAATTTGTCCGGATTTTCATAGCATTCCATAGCAAACTATATATGAAATAACAATGACACTTAACATGTAGGCATCCATTATGAGTAGATCCAGTGCTTCTCCATAGGAACTTGGGCTCTTGGCTTGTGTGTGTGTGTGTGTGTGTGTCTGTCTGTCTGTCTGTCTATTTGCAGGGCTTGCCCTTAGAGGTTTGGCAGCAGAGAAGGCATAATACCAGCACAGGCTCTACTAACAAGGCCAAGGTGTCTGACTAGAAATCCAAGGTTATGGGTTTCTGTTCAGACAAGCAAACCAAGGAAGATTATTTACATAAAAACAGTGCAAATTAGCCAAGGAGTGGGGTGGACATAGCAAATTGGACCGGGCTAAAAAGCCGTCTGACGTCAAGCAGAGCCAAAGAGCAAGGCTAGATCAGACAAAGTGGAATTAAGACACTGAATCTGGGACAATGCACAGGATGTGCTTTGCTGTACATGCAAGGACTGTTGTCAGAAAGTGGAATGAGTGCTTCTGCAGCCCTCAAGAGAACTACATCTCCCATGATCCCCTGCCTGGACTTTGTGTCCTTTCATGATGGTACCCAGTGTATTAGAGCAATGGAGAAGGAGGGGGAAAAGGGATGACTCCCTCTTATCCTGTCCCTGTACATCTGCTGCTGCTTGCAAGGAGTTGTCAGAGGCAGGGCCAGATTATCCATTAGGCTTAGTAGGCTAAAGCCTAGGGGCCCGGAGCTCTTGGGGGCCTGTGGGGCACTGGCCCGAGGGCCCCTGGAACTACAGAGGGCCTTCCGCTCTCCTTCCGCGATCCGCGGAAGCAGGACAGGAGCTGCGGATCGCGGGACAAGAGCTTCCGAACCGCCCACCATCCCCCCGCTTCACTTACCTTTTTCTCCGCTGTTTTTTGTGGTTTGCCATCAATCAAGATGGCAGCCGAGGTTTCCCTAAGGGGCTGAAGCCTCTGCCGCCATCTTGGTTGATGGCATGCTTGCGTGCCTAGGAGGAGAAGGGGGGCCCAAACACCAATCAGCCTAGGGGCCCTCCTCAGCTTAATCCGGCCCTGGTCAGAGGTCACCAACCTTTTTGGACTAGAGGGAACATTTCAAATGTTGAGAGAGTGCTGGGGGCACCAGTCACAGAATGGCTGCCATGGGGGCATGACATAACACAAAATCAGAAAGTAGTCATGGTGAAAAGGCTTGCCCTGTTGAATTTCTGTGTGCCATATAATAGTTAGACACAAGAACCCTGTTTTTACCCATTGCCAACCCTAAACCAAAGCCTAGACAGCCACCCTGTACCTTCTTACCTGAAAGTAAGCCCCATGATATACAGAGTCTTACTTCTGAGTAGACATGTATACCATTTAAGTTTATTATACAATGTATTCTTAATGATTCCCTGGTCTTTAGCTCCTGAAAAGCAGTAAACTTCCCTAAACATCTCTGCAAAGTTTTCACACTTGCCTTTGGGGGGTGAGGGGTTCTTTTAACATTCACCCACATTTATTGTGTACTAGTATTGCAGAAAATAACTTCTAGACACTATCTGATCTCAGGTGAATCCAACATAGGAAAGATTCATCCTGGAAGAAGGGCAAACTATGGAGATTCCAAGGATTAGGGAAAAAAGACAGAAGCAGGAAAAGTTCACTAAAAGGGACAGCAAAACAGCAGCTCTTTAGGACCCCAGAGATGGCTATTGCTTGATGTCCAAAGCTACTCATGTATCAATCATAGCTCTGACTTTACTTATTGGCTAATAAGACTGGCAGGCAGGAGCAGCCAAGCTGGTTCATTTCATAGAAATCGTTTTCGGTACTTGCACATTTTGCCCCACAACTTTCTTTCCAGGAGACTAGAGGATTACCTTTTTTAAAAAATGAAAGAAAAAACCACAAACAGCTACCTGCTGGGGGTGCTACTGAAGGCCTTTGTGGGTGTCAAGGCATCCATGGTTAATGGGTTGGCAACCCCTGGGTTAAATGAAAGGAGGGAAGGAGTATATTTGAGGGTTGGAGCTGGCCACAGAGGGCTTTTGGGATGGTGGCGAAAGGCAGGAGCATTTCTCCAAGTTCTTGGATTAGTTTGAGGGTGGGAAATCAGATAATTTGCTTGTTAATCTACATATAGCTCTGAAGAGCTCACCCAGATCTATTTTTACAGACTTATGATAGCTTGAAATAAAAGTCAGTTTTCAAAAAAGACAAAAGTCCTCCATGATGATGATGATGATGATGTCCAGTCCTTCCTCCTGAAAGAAGCCAGGGCAAACATATCAACAAAACATTTTAAAGCATTCTAAAACAGTTAAAACATTATAAAAACAGGTACAGTTAATAATCCTCTTAAAACAGTTACAGTTAAAAACATTCTCTCCCCCAGTGATTTCTGGGTTGCCAGGAATAGTCTCCTTCAGCCATCAAACATCTGGGTAAACAATGTATGGCATCCTTAGATTCTGTTTTTGAAATGCTGGTAACTGACATCTTTCTCCTTAAATCTGGCACAGCTTGGCTATTTGGCCCATCTGGGTTGGTTTTGTTAAATCTGTCCTTTGCTCTCTGCTCCATAGGTACCTTCTGACACATTTCAGCCTGCTCATTTTGTTCTCTGCCTGCAGCATATTCTGATCTCAATTATATAGGCTAAATTGTTATGGTGGTTTGGAAATGGAAGATCTTCCCTGTGTGTATGTGGACTTGATGAACTTTGCATGCATTCCAGTTCTACGTTATTTGTGCATAGGCTGTGAATGTCCTACTGCTTAATTTCACTATTAATCATTGGCATCATTGGAACATTTTCCCTAGAAAATTGGCAGCATAGTGTGTCTCATCAGGGAACTTAACTCACTTTCCTTTTGAGCAACTAATCACAGACCATCTCAACATGTGGTTTCATGGAAATGAGACATATACGGAGAAGGCATAAAATGGAAAAAGAAACCCACAATTTTTCCCTAATACACAAAAAAAGACAAACCGAATAAGGAAGGAAAAGAGTCCAGAAGCAATGTGTGTTTGTATCTGCTTTTCTTATCTTGCTCCATACTTGCTTTTAGGAACCAGAGGTCAAGTGTGACTCCACTTGAATTTATGTAAAAGAAACAATTCTGACTATGAGTACAAAATGAGGATTCTTTTTAAAGTTTGCATTATTTAGTTCTTTCTCTGCAAAAGCCTGCAGGGAAACATATTGTTCCTGTCCAAGATGCTCATGGCACAGTAAACATTGCAGCAGAAATTTCTGGCTGTTTTTTTTTTAAAGAAAAAGTGTTCCATTTATCCCCTTTGGTTGGACTTCCTTCTAAACTATAAATGGAGTTACTTATTAACCAAGTGTCTTTCAACCTGAGGATTTATTTCTCTGATCATTAAAATTTAAATAGACACACTCATTTTCTCTCCACACTCTAGGCTTAAATTGCATTTTCACAGCCTGTTGTATTTATGGCATAGGGATTGAATGATTACGTTCATTAGAAATGATGCATTATAAAATCTTAATTAAAGCAATGAATCTGTGCTCCTTAATAGACAGACCCATTGAGCCAAATCCATAGCTGGTAAAAACCAGTACAGCCTAATAAATGGCACCAATTTGCACCTGTTGGAAGACAATCTAGCTCTACTTATCCAGGTTTTTCTTCCTACTTAATGGTCTCAGTTCAGCATAGGCTATGTATGTGCTGTCACTGGCTGCTCTA
This sequence comes from Rhineura floridana, assembly GCF_030035675.1. Classification (NCBI taxonomy): domain Eukaryota; kingdom Metazoa; phylum Chordata; class Lepidosauria; order Squamata; family Rhineuridae; genus Rhineura; species Rhineura floridana. Next base: position 97,245,789 of record NC_084484.1, read on the forward strand.
TGTTTGTGTATCATCCCACATCTACAAGTGTATATCCCATATAAAAGTTTCACCAGAACTCCAGTGTACAGACAGAACCCCTGCTCTCTATTCACTTCATTTCTTCTGTGCAGCGAGAATGAGTGTGTAGAGCTGCCCTCAGCATGGAGGACAATGAGGCGACCCTTGTTTGCTATGAAAGTTATTACAAAATATAGCCAATTAACTGGCAACCAGGATTGGGTGAAGGAAACACATCTTGTTGGTGCTAAAACAATGGCACTGGCTCCCGATCCATTTCAGAGCAGAAGTCAGAGGGCTTAAAAAACTACATAGCTTACAATATGGGTACCTATTCCAGTATAAGCCTGTCTGGACATTCAGGTAATCTCCTAGGCGCCCTCATCATCTCAGGTGAAATGGATAGCAACTGGAGGGAAAGGGCCTTCTTGGTTGTGGAGCCTTACTTTAGAAATGCTTTCCCCAAGGAGGCTTGCCTGGTACTGACTTTGATGCCTTTCTGCCAGACAAAGGCCAGCCATTCATTCATTCATTCATTCATTCATTCATTCATTCATTCATTCATTCATTTCCCTTGCGCTTAGTTTTTAGCCTGTTTTTATCCACAGCTGATTTATTACTGCTTTTTTAAAAAACCTGTTTTTATTTTATTGTTTTAATTTGATTTCTGTAAGCCACCCTGGCATTTTTTTCTTTACATTGAAGGGTGGGGTTATGTTTATAAAATGAATTAAAAACATGAGCTAATTAATTGTGTGTGTGTGTGTGAGTGAGTGAGAGAGACAGACAGAGATCTTTCAAGGACATAGCCATTGCTGGTTTAGAGCTGCTCTTTACAACTTGCATGCCCCAAGAAGATTGGGGGAGGATTTTATTTCATGTTTATTTTATGCTTTTTTCTTCTATACCATGCCTGTCTTGGTTTCAGAACTCTAGATTGATTGGATTAATCGTAAAGGATTTGATGATCACAAGTTACATGCATAATTCAGAACTGTTCCCAATTGCTTTGGCCTTAATTTAATAATCAATTACTTTTAAGCACACATTTCAAGTTTTGAAGAAATTCTAGCATACTATGCAGATAATAAACAAAACTCCCCCTCTGGGGAAAGTAATTACCTAGAAGAAACAGGTTTTTCCTTTCCTTAGAGAGAAAAGGAACATTTGTAAGGAGCAGGCAATAAAAAAACACAAACCCTGAGAATTGTCAAGCAGTGTATTTCCTGTGAATTTGTACTCTCTCTATTAAAATGAATTAAACTCTTCCCTGCAACAATTTAGGAAACAGGTATGGGTAGATGAAATAATTTATTCCTGCTTTGGGTTGTAAGCAGAGTTGGGAGCATTAAGTGCAGATTTAAAATGTGGATACTTGATCAAAGATGGTTCTTGGGAACTGGTGTTAAGTGCTGATGGCATTCTTGTGTATTGCTACATACATGTCTTGATTCAAGCAATGGGTTTAAGATGATTTGCTAAAGTATAATTATATATATAATTTCAATTGGAGGAAAGTTTTATTTTCATCACTTAAATAAGCACAAAAAAATCACCTGTATGGAGATTCCATAACAGTATATACACTCACATTCAGCAGAAGCTGGTCCATTAAAGCAAATGAGGCACTGTCCCACAAATCTCAGCCTGCCCTCACAACCAATCCGGGGGATGGCACTGCCGGTCGGCTTCCTTTTTCTTAGTGCCAGTGTTATTATTGTAGAGCTCAGCAGGGAGGGGGAAGATGGGGACAAAGCTAGAAATAGTTGGCTGTGCCTTTCATCAGCTCTGGCTCCACCTACTGTTTGGGCTCCCTGCCTTCTGCTCTACTAGTCACAATGGGCACCAGCCACCGCTGCTCACACTGACTGATCAACAGAACAATCCTATACATCTCTACCCAAAATATAAATCCCATTGAGTTCAGTGGAGCTTACTCCCAGATAAGTTTGCACAGGATTGTAGCCTCAAATATTAATGAGGCAAAACCAACAAACTTCATGGATATCCCACATACACAGAGTTGGCAGTCCTCATTTTTATGAACAGAATAATGAGAGATATTAGATATCTGATATCTAAACTGAATATTTTAAAAAGTTGCCCTTAACTAAGTGGTCCTTATCAAAACTGGTTGAGTGTTTGAATGTGTTGTGACTCATTGGGATGGCAATGTCTCCCTCCTCAAAATTCACTGTTTGTTTGATTGGAAAGCAAAGGTAGTAGTAAAATGGTTGTGTTTGGAAAACGACAAAATATTTTAGTTTGAATCGTTAAGCCTGAGCAAAAAAATATGAGGAACACTGGAACAGGTTCACAGCTGTGCAGGCCACACAGGTAGGGGAAACTGAGTAAGAAGGAAATGGGTTTATTTCCTCTCCATAAATAATATTTTAATTATTTTCTTCATTAGCTTATTCTCCAACCCATGTGTACCAATTAAACTGTAACCCCATTGTGGAAGGGGCCTTGGGGGAGGGGATGGAAGGAATGACTTCCAACCATTCTTCCCCCTGCTGTACCACATGCTAAAGTATATATTGACATAAATCATGTATCTAATGCCAAATTGCCAATTCCCTTATAATAAATTATTTCCACATATTAAACCTGTCAGGCAGAGCAAGGATAGATTCTACCTGACACAAAATGCTTTCAGGATGACATGTGGTAGAGTCACACCTACTTTCCACTGTGGGGCACTTCTACTTCGGTGGTTCTGCTCCTAACTCCAGGGCTGTTTTCAGAAAGTAGTAATGTTCAGCACTGTGGGAGTTGGTGTGTGGTGTCCCGAAGGGTTCCATCTTGCCCCCATGCTGTCTATCAGATACCGCTTGGAACTGTCATCAGGAATTTTGAAGTGAGGTGTCACCAATATGTGGAAGTCACCCAGCTCTATCTGTCAGTTCCATCTGAATCAGGAGAGGAGTTTGAAGTGCTAGACTGGTGCTTGGAGGCAGTGATGAGCTGGATAAGGGTCAAAACATTAAATCTGAATTCTAAAAAGACAGAGGTGTTATGTGTTCCAAGTCCTCAGATCCAGGAGGTGGGGAGGATGCAGCCTGTTCTGGATGGGGTTACACTCCCTTGAAAGGAGCTGGTCCTTGGCTTGGGGGTGCTTCTGGATCAATCACTGTCATTGGAGACTCAGGCATCCTCAGTGACTAGGAATACTTATTTCCAGCTACAGATGGTTTGCCAGCTATGGCTCCATTTGGAAAGAGATGACTTGGCCACTGTCTCCACGCTCTAATAACCTCTAGATTGGACTATTGCAGCGTACTGTACATGGGGCTACCTTTGAGGGTGGTTTGGCACCTGGGGGTTGGGTTTCCATTTAGAACTTGCATAACCCCTGTTTTAAAAGAGCTGCACTGGTTGCCAGTTTGTTTCTGGGCCCTATTCAAGGTGCCCACATTAGCATTTAAAGCCCCAAACAACTTAGGCCCCAAATATCTGAAACACCGCCTCTTTCCCTACCAACCTTCTCTGTTCCACCACCCTCAGAACTGTGGGAAATGGCGACCCAGGGGAGGGCTTTCTCTGTGGCAGCCCCTAAATTATGGAACTCCCTCCCCACAGAGGTGCATCCAGCATCTTCACTGCACAGCTTTTACCATATGCTGAAGACACACCTCTTTACCCTGGCCTTTGACAGTTAAGGAGTTTTATTTTGTAGGATCCACTACTGAATGTATACTGTTCTGTTCCATTCAGAATGGTTTCATGTGTTTTATAATGATAATGGTTTTTTGGTTTTTATAATTGTATAGTTTCTTGGTATAACCCATCCTGGGACCTTATGCTGAAGGGCGGGTAATAAATCTTATAAATAAATAAGTACAAATAAATCTAAGTCCACAGGCATTTCTAGCATCACACGAGAGGGGCAGTGGGGACCAGTGCACTAGCTCCAACCCACATTGTTGTCCTCACCCTTGCCAAATGAAAATACTTCCATTTAATACAAAGGGTCTCAGGTTTTCCCTTTTTCTTCCCCTCTTGAGTATATAGAGTATTGAAGGTGCTGTTATTATGAGTGCCCTATTTATTTATTACATTTATACCCTGCCTTTCTTTCATCATAGAACCCAAGGTAGCATATGTGTGGTTTCGAGGCAGTCTCCCATCCAGGCACCGACCAGACACAGACATGCTTAGCTTCAGCAGTGGTGGCCTCATGTGTCTTCAGACCATAGCCTGGGTCATTTTACCACCCCAAGTGGCTCACCTGTAGGACCAGAGAGGTTCATGTCAATATCCTCTGTGATGTTGCAAGAGATTCTGATTGCATACTGGTCCACTGACTCACCCATAACCATACTGACAGTAGAACATGGGTTTGAGGCAGTTATATGGTTGAGAAGGCCATGGTTGTCTTCTTATGTTTGCCATACTGTATGGGCCAATACACATTAACTGATATTGCTTGCTTTAATAACTGTTTGTGTTGCTCTTATAGTTCCAGGTCCTCCTGCTGGAGTTAAAGCAGCTGCAGCATCAGCTTCCACTGTGTTTGTATCCTGGCTTCCTCCCATCAAACTGAATGGTGTTATCCGAACGTACACTGTATTCTGTTCTCATCCATACCCCACAGTAAGTTAATAAAAAAAGATTATATCAAGACTTTAGATCTCCTACAGCAAGGGTGAAGAACCTTTTCCAGCCAGAGGGCCACATTCCTTTCTGGACAACTTTCTAGGAGCCACATGCCAGTGGTGGGCAGGACCAGAGGCAAAAATGGACAGAGCAAAAAATGTAAATATTACCTTTGTACAGTAGGCTACTTTCCACACATACATACACACACTAACACACCCCTCTCTATCCTTCATCCAGTCAAGCAAGAGGCATCCTCCAAGTTCAATGCCCCATTCCAGCCATACAGAAAGACTCAAGGAGATGTGTGAAGCAGGTCTGGTGAAGGATATGGATAAAGAGGGAGGATGGTCATAAGGACCAAGTAGAGAGGCTTTGGGGGTGCAATTGGTTCCAAGGCCTGAAGTTCCCCACCCCTGATCTATGGGGGGAAAGCTAGTGTTTTTCCATTGCCCGGTTCCTTTCATTTTTATTCCTAAAACCTGAAAAAGCTTGTATTAATTGAAAAGGGAAAGGCACTCTCCATATACTACAGACTACAGTCAATCAGCACAAGGACTTATAAGTGTAAAATATTCTTGCTCCCTAGTTATGACATAGTTAGCTTTATATTACCTGAACTCTGCTGAGTTTGCATGCGCAGGGACACTTAGAACTCTCAGGGCCCAAGATTTGTCAATCATCATGCGGGTAAAGGAAACACAAGTTGATTTCCTATATACCACTTGGAGTGGGAATATAAAATTTAATGATTGCAGTTTACTGGCAAACATTGATGCTCAGTTCTATAAAAAAAATAGGGTAGAAAAACATTACAGCATTCCAGAAAATTAAAATATGTCAAAATCATTTAAACATTTTTTATTTCTAGTCTTTTGCTGGCCTGTTGGGTTTAAAATGGTATTAAACTGTTTTTTCATCCATCCAACTTTCCAGTAATATTATTTATTGCCCTGAGACCACAGAGTACAGCAAGAGGTCCTGTTCTTGAATGACGATAAAATCAATTTAATAGCAATTGTGATGCAAACCCAGATGATATGAGGCCTTTAAATAAAATTTAACTGCCTGTTGGTTCTACAGTATTGACTACTTAGCAGATTTATTGTTGTCCTAAGAGTGTTTGGTTTAATCGAACACCAGTTTGCTCTCTATTGTGTTTTTAAGGTTATAGAAATGCTTAGAAAGAACTTTTATTTGGCATGCTTTATAAGAGCCACCAGGTGGTGCTACAGGTTCTACCTTTATCAGGCTTGTTCATGTAACATTTTCTGATAGTGTTTTTTTGTTGAAACAGTTGGCATATATTATTTAGAGATTAACCACCACAGAGTACATTCAGTAACTGGATTTTGTTTCCAACACATTATTCTGATTACATTTTCCACCTCTATCATGTTAAGATCATGTCCACAGCTTGCACATTTTAGCAACATCCATATTTTGAGCTACTTTCAAAATTATATTGGTTTGGTCCCACATATCTAGTTCAGTTTGGTTGAATTTCATTTATCTTCATAAACAGCTGAAACCAACAGCTTAACAACAAAGAGTCTTGTGGCACCTTGATGCCCCAATTTTTATGGCATAAACATGGAGTGTTATCCTGAGTTGTAAGTATATATGGGGCAGGAGTATAAACAGTGAGGTGAGAAGGAAAGGAAATGAAGAAAAGTGTCGATTATTATGTTATTAGCAATTGTCATTCACAAAAAACAGTCATTGGTAGCACAGACATCCTGGCATCAGTAAGCCAATTAACACATGCAGTATGATAAAAATCCTTTGTCTTGATCAATGCTCTGGAAACCAATTGCCACATTTCAGTCAAACTGTAAAACATGCATGCCTTAGTTTCTGTTCTTTTCCATTTATCCTGGGACAGATTATTTCAAGGAAGTTGCAATAGTTGGAGCTTTCTATAACACTTGTGGAGAAATTGCCTACAGCTTAGTAGACATTTCAATCACTTTTTCTAACTAGTACCATTTTCCTCATTGCTTTGGTCAAGGGAAATGTAATATATTTAGTAGGCCACTATGGACCACTATGACACTTAATGGAAGAAGCAAACTGATTCTCTGCAGCTACTTGTGTTTCTGGTGCTTTTCAGAACTTGTTAAATGGGTCAACCTGATCCCCTTCATAGCAGTGATGCAATCCAAGAAATTGCTTTTTTCTTTCGCTCTGTATTTTCTACCATTTATGTAGGTTTTAAACAATAATGGTTCAAAGAAATCTACCAAGTTATCGTGGAGGGAAAAAAAAACTTAATTAAGCCGAATATAGATGTCTTTTAAAAACAAGTATATAATCAAGAGGTCTCCTCAGATGAGGAGCAGGGCTCTCCAGCTGATCTCCACACTGCCAATGACCCTGAGGAGCTATTGGATCTGGACATCCCTGAAGCAACAACTCTCATTCAGGCTCCAGCTTTCCTGACCTGAGAAAAACAGGCAATGACAAAACAGCACTCAAAACAGCATTAAACTAACTAAAAGAGCCAGAACGTACAAATAATAACCTATACTGCAATTAGATCATAGACTTGTTGGGGAAAAAAGTTCTTCAAATGTTGATGGAAAACAGATAAAGAAGAAGATGCTCTTACCCAGCCTTCCTCTAGTCTAGCTGGTGCCTTCCAAATGTTGAACTACAACTCCTATCACCTCAAGCTGTGGGGCTGATGGGAGTTGTAGTCCAGCAATATGTGGAGATTGCCAGGTTGAGGAAGGCTCATCTGCCCTCTTGGAGCAGGGAGTCAACATACAGGTCACTTTAGTATATTATTTGTAAACTGCCCTGGAATCAATTTTGATGAAGGTTAATATAATTTGAAATAAACAAACATTTAGGCCCAATTAATTTCTATTAATAGTCATTAAATGTGCATAGAATCCGTGAGCTGGTCAGAGGTTTAATTGCTGCAGAGGCAAAAGCACAATTACAAGTACCCTGGGAGAAGCAGAGTTACTTTCACACATAAACATTTGCCTTCCCTAAATGGCATCTCAGTGCATTACCCATACTTGATGGACTGTGGATGAGAAGAGGAGTACAAGAAAAGGAGACAGAAGCCTTCTTTACATACCACTTCATGATTAAAAGGGTTGTGGGGCCATACATCTAGCCCTCCCCTGACGATGCACAGCTCCCCCAGCCATGCCAATGTACCCAGAGTGATAAAGGTCCTAGGAGCTGGGAAAGCCTAGACGCTTACGCATAAGATTCCCTGCTTCAGGAGCAGGGCCCAGGAGCCATACATCATTAGGGGTGAGCCAGAGGCACAGCCTGTTTTATCACACAATGCTTCTTCATGCAGGTAACAAACAAAGAAGGCTAGAGGTGCTGGGGAAACAGCCAGTTGTAGAAGACCCTTGGTAAGTGGATAGGCAATGCAAGAACAAAAGAGCCTAAATGAGGTGTTTTAAAAATAAACCAACAGATTTCTAAACCACCTTTTACACCATAACAGCTCTCACAATGCAGTGTACAACTGGAAGATTACGGATAATCACACAAAAACCATCAATTTACATACATGCACCAAATTAAAGGAGCAGTACAAATTATAGTAAATTAATTAATAAAATCCAGATTGAAATTCTTGTAGCACCTTAAAGACTTACTAATTTTTATGGCATAAGCTTGTGTGGACTACAGTTGTAGGTATGGTTGCCAGGTGTCCAGTTTTTGCCCAGACTCTGGTTTATGGGGGTTCTCTCCGGTTCTCCAGGTGAGTCACCTTAATCTCTGGACTCTCAGCTTTCATTTTAAAAAAAAGTTTCTAAGTGGTCTGGTTCATGAGATACAGATCAAAACATCAGTCCCCCCCCCCTGCAACTTCATTTAAAAGAACATAACTGGCTGCTCTAATCCTACCCTTTCAGGTTTGTAGTTAATAAGTGAAGTCAGGGTTGTGATTGACAAGGCAGTAAGTAGACCCTTTTGCATATCAGAAAACTAGTTCTTTTCCTGCTTATCTGAAAATCTCATAAATTGAGTAAGTATATAGCTTTCAGTCTTTTTCTCTCTTGTGTGTAGGAGGCAAACAAGTTTAAATTTTCCTGGGCTGTTGAAGAGGGCAGTATTTTGAAAACCTTCCCAATATGAAGCTTTAATCCAGTACTTGCTTTTCTGGGAGTAAAGCTGCAATGCTAATCCCACATACCCAGAGTAAACCCCATTGAATTCAGTAGGACTTACTTTTGAGTAGACATGGTTAGGATTGTGCTGTAAATTGATGGAACTTCTGAGTGAACATAGCAAAGAATTGTGTTTGTGTTGTAAACCTTTCTCTCCCCCTCCAATCCTATTTTTAAAGCAATTAGGCAGGGCTTACTTAGGTATCACTACTTTTATTATGTTGGAAACTAATACTGATTTTATTTTATTTTTAATTGTTCTGCAATGACCAACTGGTTTTGACGATAAACTATTATATGGGGTGTATGTATTTTTACATCTCCAGTGTGTGTGAGTGTGTGTGTGGAATCTTTCCAACAACGCTGTGAGGTATGATTGGTGATTGAAAACCAAGGCAGCTCACAATAAGAAATAAATCCCTTTAAAATCCATTAACCATGAAAACAAGTATAAGCAGTTACAAAACAACTTAAAGTGGCATGATTCTGAATTTGGGGATGGGAGAATGAAGTTCCTTATCACTTGAGGTTGCAGTTCTGTGCAATCTTCCCTGTTTGAGTAAACCCCATTGAATACATTGGGACTTGCCTCTGAGTAAACAAACAAAGGATTGCACTATATCTTTACAGGTTGTATAAATAATAAACATCTTTGATAGTCCTGCTTATATAAATGTTTCTTCATACTATGTCCTGATAAGTATCTGATTTTACACTATGGTTGTACATGATTATTTCCTCTACATTTTACGTGTGCCCTTCTTCCTTGGGGTGATCATGGTTCCCCTCTGTTGTTTTCATCCTGAGGGGCAGATTAGGCTGAGAGATGGTGAGTAGCCCATGATCAACTATTAAAGTTTATAGCTCATTTCTATCTTTAAAAAATAATTAAAATGATTTACATGCAGGCAAAGTAGATCCACACAGTACGTTTAAAGCACACCCAACTTGCATTTAAAGTACATGACTTCCCCTAAAGAATCCTGGGAAGTGTAATTTTCACTCACATTTATAGTTCCCATCACCCTTAACAAACTAAAGTTCCCATGATTCTGTGCTGTGATTCATGTCTTTCAAATATGTGTTGAATGTGCTTTAAATGTATGGTGTGGATCTGCACCTAGGTATGATGTGCATTCATTAGTGATTGGAAAAGAACGATTTTAAAAGAATTTTTTTTAAACAGGAAGGGTTGTAGCTCAGTGGTAGGGCATATGCTTTGCATGCAAAGGTCCAAAATTCAGTTTCTGGAAAAGACTATTGCCTGGAATCCTGGAGAGCCAATGTTAATTCATGTAATCAATACAGAGCTAGATGGCACCAAATGGCCTGAGTCGGTATAAGACAGATTCCTTTGTTCCTAAAAATGGAAAGAGACCCAAGGGCCACAGTGACTCTAAAATTTATTTATGTATTTTATTTACAACATTTATATACTGCTTTATTGTAAAAAAATCTCAAAGCTGTTTACAAAAAGAATTAAAACAATAAAATTATTGGCAAAAATAGTTAGACAGGTATTTAAAAACATTCAAAATAGTAAAATGTACAATGAGTTAAAAACAGATAAAAACATAATAGCTTCTACATGCCTGGATGGGCTAAACAAACATGTTTTTAGCAGGTACTGAAAAGAGTACAATGAAGGTGTCTGCCTAATGTCAATAGGCAGGGAGTTCCAAAGCGTAGGTACAGTATAGCCTGTCTAGAGTTTGTTGTGTGTTAGTTTTCCTTTCAGCATATTGTCCATTGTTCCCACCTTCCATTTTACATTATGATGTGAAATCAGATTTTCTCACTGCAACATTATATTTTTCTGATAAGTGAGAGAGAAAATACCTGAACTGGTAGAGATGGCAGAATAATCACAAAATTGGATTTGGTATCGAATTCTGGGATATCCGCAAGTTCATCTCATTGTCAAATAGGCTCCCCCTCTTTGCATGCGTTTGCGGCTGTCAGCAATACCGTCATTTTTTTAAAAAAAAATCTGTGCTGAGAATTATGTAATTTATTTACATAATTATTTTTGTAATCAGCTGCTGCTGTATACATTATATAAATTATACAGCAGCATAAGGAATAAAAGAAATTACATAATTTTTTTGAAAAAATAGCCCAAAAAAAGAGAGAACCAGGAATCGTGATAACTGGCAAAACACGATTTATGGCAAATCATAACTGGTAGCCCATTTGATGAATTGAACAATTAAATGCAATTAGATAGCAAACCCCATCCCTAGAACTGGGTTTAATGTTGTTTCATAAGAACTAAACTGGTACACATGCAACCTTTGCTAATCAGTTCAACTGGCTGAACATTTTTAGCAATGTGTTTTCTCCTTGCTAATTAAAAAATTGCATTTACTATTTAAATTCTATTTAAATAGACTGTGTGACTGACTTCACACAGCCACTTTAAAATGTTATATTTTAAAAAGATAAAAGTACAAAAGGATTATCAATAGTTGAAAAAAGAGACTATGATAATGGCTCACCATATCAGTAGTGGGTGGGGTGGAGGCACTTATCTGACCTCCCAAGAGGTGAGCTGCTGCTGCTCACTGGGAGGGAGAGGGGCTAGGTAGTGCCATAGTTGCTATAGTGCAAGCATACCAGTTGAGTCAATCAGGTGTTCCTGTTGGTATGTTTTCACCATGCCGTCCTCTCTGCTATCTCCCCCCCCCCAGTAAGCAGCAGTGACTCACCTGCCGGGAGGAATAATAATAATAAAATAATAATAATAATAATAATTACATGTCCTTCAACAGTAGTCCTAGGGTAGGCCCACACCACCACATTATCCACTACTGGACAAAAATAATCTTTCTTGTTTGTATTTATACTTAGCATACATAGAGATCACTTGAAAAATTGACCCCTTGAAGAGGATACTTTGTTGAAACACACTGGGTGCATTCAATATTTGTTTTTTTTTCCTTCTGTAAACCACTTAAGAGGTCTTTTGTTCAAGTAATCAGTTTATACATTTTGTAAAATAAATAAATAAATAAAAGGTTGTTTTCACTATCATAATAAATAAAATTTGAAATTACAGAAGTGCAATCAAGCTTTCTTTCTTTCTTTTTGCATATTTACGGGGCATCACAGCTTCTTGGTTTTTCTCTTCCCTTTCTTTAAACAGCATAGGTGCACCCATTACGTGAATGATGGGTTTTATGCAAACATTTGGGATGGTTTATTTTTTTAAAAAATGGCATGATATCCATGCCATTTCTAAGAGCTCAATCCTATGTTGAGGTTATGTAAGCTGTGAAGCCTTCAGGATATTGTGGAAGCCCTGATATGCCAGGACAACTTCAAATATGCCACCAGCATGACAGCTATGCTGGCAGGACTCCCTTGATACGCTGGTAGAATCCTCTGCTGGTGGAGTGGTTTAAATGGAGAAGAAATGTGGGCAGGATGGGGGACAGCACACAGGGGGACAGCACACAGGGGAACATTGCCATGGCCCCATAGGTGGTGTGGCATTACATCAAAACTTGTTGCAGGAAATTTCCCTCCCCTTGACCAGTGGGATTGGATGGGGGTCAAAACTGCCGCCTCCACATTGATGGCAACCCTGCCCATGTTGCCACAGCAGAGCATAGGATTAGCTATAAGTCACAATACAACCATTTATAAACCTCTAAATGGGAAGGCCACGTGAGGTGAAATAGCATGTGCATGGGGCTATACCTCTTTAGCTTCATGTCACACACGCTTAGAGCTCACAAAGGAGAACTTTGTGGATGGTAAACTGGAGAGTAGATGTTCTGCACACAGAGGGAACCCTTTGCAGAAAACAGCCTGGGAGCTTGAGCATATTACTAACATATCTCTGCCTAGAACTCTTCACAGGTACCTCCCTTTGGGGCTCCAGCCATAAAACACACACAGGCTCCACTCTAACAACTCAAATGTCAGGACAGAGCACCACACACAGGTAAGCAAAGGAAAGGGGAACACATGCTGTAATGTATAGCTTTTGTGGGTATCTCTCATATCCCCCCTTTTTGTCAGAGGGTGGTATTCAATAATACTCCCATCTGTTCAGAGTAGACCTATTGAATATAATGGATATGAGTAACTCAAGTACATCAATTTCAGTGGGTCTACTCTGTGTAGGACTTAGTTGAATACAACCCTGAGCCTAGTCTGAACTGTATTGTTTTAACACCACTCCCAGACAGTGGGGAACAGTGTATCCCACACACACGGGAGGCACTCATCCTCACATACAGGTAAGCTTTCTGTTGGCAAAAGCTTAGGCACCTCCACTTCACCGTTGTCACTGCTGGCCAAAGATTCATGAGCACTTCTGCCTTCCAGCATTGCACAGCCCAGGTGCATAGAGCAGAACAGCTACAGACAGTACACATTGTTTCCCTGCAACCCTCCTATAGTAAGGGGCACGTATAATCACAGTCACTTGAGACTCTGTCAGTGATGGCTGGTGGCTGCATGTCAGTGGGGCAGTGGAATTTGCTCCGGGTTTTAGTCCAAAGTTTCAAGAAGTTGTCCTAGGTTTCAAAACCTAGGTTTCATCACCTGGGACAGTTCCTTGATAGTTTGGACAAAAACCCAGAGCAGATTCCACTGCTCCACTGACATGGAACTACCAGTCACCACTCTGGGCTAAAGCATCAGCACTAGCTGACACTCAGGTGGAACTACTCACCCTCCTCTGTCACTCCTTAGGGACTATGTGCTCCAAATGCTGACAATCACTGTGCCTTTGTCTTCACTTGCTCTCCACAGATCACTCTCCCACAGGTACAGGATCTACTCTATACCCCATTCCATACAGACCATGAGGGAGGCCTGCCTCATGACCAGCAGCAGTGACCAGGATGCTCCCATCTGTTCCCTCATGAAGTTGTTAACCTACTTTCCACAGGCAAGGTCCTGTATCCTTGCAAGCTCTTTTGACAGACCATTGTGTAACAGATGAAGGGTGTTCCTATCATAGAGTTGGTGACATAAGGAACACTATTATCCAAAGGCCTTGCTAGAGTGGCTGGTTGGAACCTGACATGCGTCTTTCCCTTTCAGGATATTTTCCAGGCCAGATGTTCATCAATAAAGACTATGAGTTTGCCGCATGTGTTGTGTCTTTGTTGCTAGTGAGCGGTAGATACATATCCCTTTCCCCCATGCTAGCGTGATCTCACTTTAGCTGGCCTTGGAATGGGATTGTAAGGGGGGCTAACAGGGAGCTTTTTAGGCTCAGAGGCAGTGCCCCCTCCAGATTCTGCTCACTCAGGTCCCCTGGACTGAGCAGCCAGACTTTCAAGGGGCACAAGTGGGATAGGGGTTGGTGCTGCTGCCAGGATGTATCCCAGTGCACTATTCTGAGGGACATTAGGACCTATATATACACTCTGATTTATCAAGATAACTAGAAATGATGTAAACAGGCAAAATGGTGATCAGATAAATTGTGCCACAGTGCAAAGTGAACATTTAGGGGTGCTGAAAGTCACTTCGATTTGCAGAACAGAAATTTAAGAAGTAGCATGCCACAGAAAAATAGCCAATTACAGCAGATGAGACAACATATCACAAAAGCAAACCTGGTTCTTTATCTGTCCCCACTCGGGTATAAAGCAGAGGGGAAAGAGGTCCAATTCACAGAGCAAAAGATTATTATACAGCCACGAGAGTGGCTGTATATAATACCCAGGTGGGTTTTTCGCATTCTGCAATGTTAAATTGAAAATACCCCCAATGCTATTCTGATGCTTCTACTCGATGGCCTTATAGGCCCCTTCCAACTCTACTATTCTAGGATTCTATGATTCTATAAGCTCATTTCAAAACAAAACCTTACAAAACTTATAGTCCTGAACTCAGACACGCTTGCTTAACAACCCTCTAAATTGTCATGGTGATGCACAAAACAGTCAGAGAGAATCCAGAGTTCAAAGTGTAAAAAGAGAGAGAGAGAAACTAGTGTATGAGTGCAGCACCAATTTACCAGTGATAACCAGTAGAGTCCAGTAGCGTTTTAGCTTGCTTATCAGTGCCAGTCGCCGACCGAAATAATAGACCATCAGCCAAGTCTTTAAGAAAACAAAACTTTACTGTTTTCACACCGTGCTTCGTCTCTTGCTCACCAACCAACTCTATAATGCTTTCCTATTACCCCCACACCTCTGTGTGCTCATTGAAGCCTTTTTATTGCTGCTTCACTTATCAGTTACAGCTGCAGCCTGACCTTGGGCGTTTCTGCCAAGTGCTGTCAATTACCGGCTTCACTGTGTCTTTAACTCCTAACAGTCTTGTCTGGAACTGGCTGTGTTGCCCACCTAAGCCTGACAGCCCCCACCTTCCAGACAGACGTTTCAGGTTACACTTTTACATTTTTTTTTCACAGTACAATTATACATTTCCTTTGTTACATACATTTGCTTTTTACTTGGTACATTTGTACAGTCTTCAGGCATTTTTCACTTTTCTACATTCTTTACACATTTAACACATATATGCACAGTCACTGTCACCTTCTTGAGCATACTTTGCCATTCGTTCTCTTATGCTATTTATGAACAGAGTATCACTGTCTGTTATTACTTTGCACTGTTTGTTTTCCTCTTTGTTTGTCTCACCCTGTATGGCTGATACTTGGAAACGTTCTGGAGGTTTCCCTTTATTTTGTCTTGTTGACCTCCTTAATGTTTCTGTTTCTTGTTCCTGTTCTATATCTATGTCTGTGCTTGATGCACTGCTACTGGAATCAGAGCTGCTTGTCTCTATCTCCTGTTTTGTTTCTTCCCTTTCCTGTTTTATTTGTTGAGCAGGCTCTGTTGCATTTATGCCATTTGTGTCACTGCAATCTAGATTTACATATGTTTTGTGGTTCTCTGAGTCTTGTTCTTGTGTTCTAACACTCCTGCTGAGTGTTACACTACCATCCTGTGGAACCCACACGCGGTAATTCACATGTTGAAACCCCAACACATATCCCTTTTTCGCTCTGGGAGCCAATTTTCCCTTTCTCTTTCGCTTGGGAACATGCACCCAGCATGGGGAACCAAATCTCAGTATGTGTAGTAGTCTGGGCTTTCTTTTGTACAACAGTTCATATGGTGACATGGCAATAGTTCTATGCAGTACTCTGTTTTGAATATAAGCAGCATACATTAAACTTTCTCCCCAGAAAGATTGATCAAGGCCTGAATCCTTTAACATTGCTCTCATTGCATCCTGCAATGTTTTGTTTTCAGCTGTCCTTTCTGCTGTCCCGTTCTGATGTGGAGAAAACGGGGCGGTTACAGCATGATTTATTCCTTTCTTTTCAAAATATTCTTCCAGGGACTTTCCTGTGAACTCCCCGCCCTGGTCAGATCTAATCTGTTGCACCTGTGTACCATGCTGCACTTCCACTCTGTTTAGAAAACGTTTTAATTGCTCTGCAGCCTCATCTTTTGTTTTCAATAACTTTACATGACAAAATCTTGAAAAATCGTCAACAATCACGAGAAAATATTTAGCACCACCTTTTGTTTTGGGAAATGGTCCCGCTAAATCAACATGTATTGTCTGATAAGGCTTATCTGTATTTCTTTCAGCTACTTTGTTAATTGGAGCTACAGTGGCCTTTGTCTGCTGTATTGCTTGCAGTCTTTTAGTTGTACATCAGCACTGAATTGCTCTGCCTTTTTCGCAGTCTCATAATTTACATGCCCCAGCCTTCGGTGCCATTCATGGATACATCTATCATGTGTTTTCTTATGCGTTACTAGTGAGGCTTGTACTGCATTTACATTTACATAGAACATGCCTTCCTTACAATATCCTTTTAGGCACACCTTTCCCCTTTTCATTATTTCACATTTCTTGTTACTAAATAACACACTATAATTCATTTGCAATAGTTTTGAAACTGACAGAATGTTGTTAGTTAAATTAGGCACGAATAAAACATTTGTCATTATTGTTTGTAAAGCACATAACTGTACAGTACCCTTACCCATCACCTGTTGTTTAGTGCCATCAGCTAAACTCACGTCTTCATTAGCTGGCACCATTGTTTTAAATAGACTTTTATCTTTTATCAGTGAATGGGTGGAACCTGAGTCCAGGACCCACAAACTATTGTCTCTGTTAACAAAGTCTTTTTCATTCTTTGTCTTTGCAC
Organism: Rhineura floridana; assembly: GCF_030035675.1. NCBI lineage: Eukaryota > Metazoa > Chordata > Lepidosauria > Squamata > Rhineuridae > Rhineura > Rhineura floridana. The sequence continues at coordinate 97,262,679 of NC_084484.1, forward strand.
TCACCAACTGCACATGTGAGGGTTTCCTTCCGTCCCTCCTCCTTCTCAGTAAGTCACAGTCCCGCCTTAAATGATGCAAGGAGCCGCAGTTGTAACAAACTTTAGTCCCAAAAGCCTTTATCTCAGTCTTTTCTTGTCTTTCACTCCTTTCGTTCCGTCCTTCTTGCCTTTGTTTTGTTTCTTTTCTTCTCTCCCACTCTTGCTTTAGTTTGTCTGCAACATATCGAAACGAAAGTCCAGAATCGGGCATCGCTTCAAGTGCGCTGATAACAGGATTCCAAGTGTCATTAAGTGTTGAAAGAGTGATATAGATCTGCTGTGTTTCAGAGTGTTCCACTCCCCTTTCTTGTAATTCTACAAACAGGCTTGTAATGTTCATTAAGTGTTCTGACATAGTTACTTCGTCAGTTAGCTGCATTCTGTATAGTTTTCTCGCAAGACTTATTCTACTGCTAGCTGTTTCTTGAACATAATATGCTCTTAAAGCAGTCCACATTTCTTTAGCAGTCTCTTTACCTCTTAGAAGCAGTAGTTGCGAGTCTCCAACAGCCAAGATAATTAGTGACTTCGCTCTTTCATCCAAGCGTAGCCATTCAGCAGGTGGTGGAATGGAGGGGGGGTTGTTGGTCAATTACCTGCCATAAATCTTCTCTGTTTAGATAGGCTTGCATCCGCAGCCACCAGCATGAGTAATTTCGTTCAGAGAGACGTTCCAGAAGAATGCCAGCCAAAGTTACTCCAGTCATTCTTGCAGACCTCTTATCACTTTGGTTTCCAGGCAACATGGTTCTCTATCTCTGCTTTGCCGCTCTCCCACAGCTCACCAGCTCTCCGGCTCAGCTTCCTTCAGTTGTCCGGCATAGCACAAGCTTGCTCACTGGTTTTAACTGGGTGTTACTGGTTTGGAACTGGGCCCATAACCCTTGTAGAGTGCAGCACCAATTTACCAGTGATAACCAGTAGAGTCCAGTAGCGTTTTAGCTTGCTTATCAGTGCCAGTCGCCAACCGAAATAATAGACCATCAGCCAAGTCTTTAAGAAAACAAAACTTTACTGTTTTCACACCGTGCTTCGTCTCTTGCTCACCAACCAACTCTATAATGCTTTCCTATTACCCCCACACCTCTGTGTGCTCATTGAAGCCTTTTTATTGCTGCTTCACTTATCAGTTACAGCTGCAGCCTGACCTTGGGCGTTTCTGCCAAGTGCTGTCAATTACCGGCTTCACTGTGTCTTTAACTCCTAACAGTCTTGTCTGGAACTGGCTGTGTTGCCCACCTAAGCCTGACAACTAGACCCCTTTTGGACTTTTTTTCTGTCGCAGTTATCATAATTAGTTGAAATTAATTAAAAAGCAGCCATGCTCACAGAGTACCTGTAATCCTAACACTGACCTTGCCCCATACTCTGACCTTCATCTTCTGCAGTTTAAAAGTTAAAAAAATGCCTGGCTGATTTTTAATTAATTGAAGAAATTTTGGCTTGAACTCAGTGACAAGGCCGGGCATGCTCAGTAAGAACCAACTGTCAGTGTTCTAAAAGCCAGACTCCCAGCTGCTGGGCTTGCCTAATCAGGGGGCCACACCCACACTAGACTTTATTTATTTATTTATTTATTTATATACTGCCCTATAGCCGAAGCTCTCTGGGCGGTTTACAGTAACTAAAAACATTAAAACAAATACTTTGATTTCACTTGAGACAGTCATGGCTTCCCTCAGAGAATCCTGGGAAGTGTGGTTTGTGAAGGGTGCTGAGAGGAGACTCCTGTTCCACTGACAGAGCTCCAGTGGCCAGACTGGTTTAACAGTCAGCTGGTCTGATTGAAGCTCTGTGGGGGAACAGGGCGTCTCCTAGCAACTCTCAGCACCCTTCACTATCTACACTTCCCAGAATTCTTTGGGAGAAGCCATTGTTTTAAATTTTTTAATTGTTTTTTAAATTGTTTTTAAAATATGTGTTTTAAATTGTATATTTTAATGTTTTTGGTTGCTGTAAACCGCCCAGAGAGCTTCGGCTATGGGGCGGTATACAAGTGCAATCGATCTATTGATCAATCAATCAATCAATGACTGTTTAAAATGCAATAAAGGGCTGGTGTGGATGCAGCCAGGGACAGCTTTGGTTTAAATTTGGGTGGGAGGCTACATGTGCCTGCTGTAGAATAAAAAGATGGGGGAAACCCTGAAAAAGAATGATGCTGTTCACAATGTTTTCCTTTTGGAAAGGAAAGGGGCTCCCCCTCTGCCCAGTGCCCACCCACCCAATCTCCTCCGCTTCCTGCCCTCCCCCCACCCCTCCCCCAGGTCAGTTTCACCTATCCTAAGCATGATTGCACAGGAGTAAATCCCACTGAACTCAAAAAGCATGCAAATTATCAAACCTGCCCTCCCCTCCTCCTCCTTCCTATCCCCTCCCTCTTGCCTCTTCCATCCCCCTTCCTTCACCCCTCCCCTCCCCATCCCCTTCCAATCCCCTCCTTCCCCTCCTCCTTCACATCCCTTCCCGTCCTCCGTCCTCCCCCCATGGTCAGTTTTACCTGTCCTAGAACTATGACCTGGGAGACCAGGGTTCAAATCCCCACACAGCAGTGAAGCCCACTGGGTGATCTTGGGCCAGTCACTGCCTCTGAGTCTCAGAGGAAGACAATGGTAAACCATCTCTGAATACCGCTTACCATGAAAACCCTATTCATAGGGTTGCCATAAGTTGGAATTGACTTGAAGGCAGTTTCAAGCATGATTGCACGGGAGTAAATGCCATTGAACTCAATAAGTATGGAAATGATCCAACCTGCGCTCCCCTCCTCCTCCTTCCCATCACCCCCTTTTGCCCCTTCCCTCCCCTTCCTTCACCCCTCCCCTTCCTTCACCCCTCCCCTTCCTTCACCCCTCCCCTTCCTTCACCCCTCCCCTTCCAATCCCCTCCTTCCCCCTCCCACTCCTTCTACTCCCCTCTCCCCCTTCTTCCTTCCGTCTACGCTCTCCCCCTCCTCCTTCCCCATGGTCAGTTTACCTATTCTAGCCATGATTGCACAGGAGTAAATCCCATTGAACTCAATAATCATGCTAATGATCAGACCTGCCTTTCCCCTCCTTCCCTTCTCCTCCCCTCTTCCTTCCTCCTCCCCTGCCCACTCCAGGCTTCCCTCCCCATGGTCAGTTTTACCTATCCTAAGCATGATTGCACGGGAGTAAATCCAACTGAACTCAATAAACATGCAAATGATCGCCTCCCCTCCTGCCTGCTCCCCTCCCCATCCCCTGTGATCAGTTTAATCTATCCTAAACATGTTTACATGGGAGTAAATCCCACTGAACTCAGTAGGCATGCAAATGATCAATCCATTCTTCGCAAACTTGCACAGGATCCCATTTCTTACCTTCCGGACTAAAAAGCAGGGAAATTCACTAATAGGCAAAAATCCATGCGGTTTAAGAATATACCTATAGTCAACAGATATTTCTATCAATCTTAAAAAAGCAGGGAAATTGGGCAGTTATAGTGAATGCACCAGGGGAGCAGGAGACCTGACCTCTCTGAGATATTGTACTGCCCTACAAATTTGTCAAAATGCAAACACCATTTGGGTTGGTCTTTCGCAGTCCAATCCACTTGCTGTGTATCTTGGAAGAATTTGGCAACATGTCCCTCTGAGCATATGGAGAGTGTTGGTAACACCTGCAGTCAGCTCAAATAACAGAAACAAGACGTGCTGTGCTGATCTTTTTTTAGGGAGGAAGCAACTATATTAAAACAGTTGATATAGTTCAGATAGTCACTTTAAATATGTTTGATTTACTTTGCGATTTTAGTGAAGTTTCCTATGGTAAATCATTCTCTTTTGCTTCTGTTTCTGTGAATATGTGAAGTACAGCAATATTTTGCAACACTAAAAAAAAAACTCCAAAAACAATTGTGGAATAATAACACTGACTATTCTGCATAATAGTTTCAAATGGACATGAGGAGTGTCTCAGTTTGCACAAGGTACAACAGTGGGAGGTGAAATATTTTGTGACAAAATTCTAGGTGTGCTCTGTTTTTAATTGACCATTAAAATTGACACCTTTCCTTACATGGAATAGTTTAAGCATAGCAGGCTGAAAACATGCTGCTTGGGCAGGCCAAGTTTGTTTTTTCCAACAGCTAGCGTCATTGCTAAAGTAGCAACATATTGTAATCAGTCTGATTGTACATCAAACTGCAGTTTCAGATTCAACTGTTAATGTGCCCAAAATAGAAATAGAGCATAACCTCCAGTTTGAAACACAAAAGGCTGTCTTCACCATCATATGACACTGACCAATCAAAAGGCTTTGAAATTAATAAAAATAAATTTGACTCAGATTTCTGGGATGAATAATGAGGGAAATATAATTTTTTAGGTTAGATTCTCTGTAGAAACATTAGTAACACAGAAAAGAAGCAAAGTAAGAAGAACACCACCACACATACAAAAATGTAATTATCTATCTTTGGAGATTGCAGGTGTTGCCACCACTCACCATATGCTCAGAGGCACATGTTACCAAATTCTTCCAAGCTACACAGGAAGTGGATTGGACTGTGAAAGACCAACCCAAATGGTGTTTGCATTTTAACAAAATCTGTAGGGCAGTCCAATATCTCAGAGAGAAGGTCAGGTCTCCTGCTCCCTTGGTGCATTCACTAGAGCTGCCCAATTTCCCTGCTTTTTAAAGTTTGATAGAAATATCTGTGGGCTAAAGGTACATTCTTAAATGGAAAGGTTTTTTGCCTATTAGTGAATTTGTTTATTGCAACAATTATGTACCACCATTTACTAGTTACTTCAAGGTGGTCTACAAAAATTAAAACAAGTAAACCAGGAGTAGGGAACCTTTTTGGCTCCAGGAGCCAACTTTGACAAGTGGGTGGGCAACAATTAGGAACTAACCTTAAGCTCCCAATTCTTCCTTTGAAGCCCTGCACTTACCTGCCCCACACCTGGAGTTGCAGGTTAAATGGGGAGGCCTGGTGGGCCAAGTTTGCCCTGTGGGCTGGAGGGCCCCCACCCCTGAAGTAACACAACAATGTACAGTACAAAACAAGCAGCAGACAAAAGTCCAATGAATTAATTGTGAGGGAGTTTAAAATATTTAATGTTCTCTAAAAATGTTTTTAAATGCTTGAGTGATTTAAGTTTTTGCCTGGTACCTAAAAATCAGCAAAGTTCTTCCAGGAGTTCCTCTGTGAGGAAGGCTGTCCGTAACTGGGGCACTACTACTAAAAAAGAAAAAGAAAGCCCTCTGCGGGAAGAATACAGAATCATCCTCTAACCACAGTCTATCCCTCTGCAGCACCTTCCCCCAGGTGTTTTTCTCCCAGGTGAGCTCAATTTTGGTACTGGAAAGTAGCTGATGTCATGAGAGAATCTGCAGGGGGCACCCTCTCCCCGCCTGCACCCCTTTGGCTCTAAATATTGGAGGTTCCACCATTTCTGTCTATGTGCCACACATAGTTTCATCTTCAGCAAGCCGATCCATGACATCATCCCTTATCTCTTTTTCCTGTCCAGTTATTAAGCATCAGTATCTGATGTTGAGTATCTGATCGAATGAATGGCCCCATCTGCCAGGGCAGTGTGTTTGTCAAAGCCATTCACGGACTGCATTCATCAGTTATGGTAATTTTAAAAAATCACTTAAGTGTGTGTATGTATTTGTGTGACTGTCCAGACAATGTATGTACAAAAGAAAAAACTAAATCCTTTGAATCATCTGGCTGCAGCTGGGAGTTCTATTACCATGCTTGCCAACTACGACCGTTCTTGGATAGAGTCAGTAATTCCTGCCACAGTAATCTGTGTTCTGACAATCTCCCATTTGGATTACTGTAATGCACTCTACATGGGGCTGCCCATGAAGAGAACTCAAAAGCTTCAACTAGTGTAAAATGCAACAACAAGGTGAGTCATATAACACCAGTTCTGAAAGGATTGCCCTGACTGTCAATTGCTTCTGGTCTGATGGTGATGACCTAAAAAGCCCTGAACAACTTGGGACCCAAATATTTGAAGCAGCTACTCTCCCTCTAATGTCTTGCCTGGACTTTAAGATCTGTATGGGAGACCTTTTTCAGTGTGCTGCTTCCAAGAGTTATAAACTATGTGGGATGCAAGAAGGGGTCTTCACTGTGGTGACACTCTGGCTGTGGAATGCCTTTCTCTCTGAGGTATGGCTGGTGTTGACTCTTTTTTTTTTGTTTCTGTGCTAGCTTGAGATGTGGTTATTTGCTCAAGCATTTAGAAATTGTTAGCCTGCAGGGTTTTTTTTACAGATTCTGCTCTTTAGTTTTATTACTGATGTTAACTTGTAATTTTACCTGTCCTCGTGTTTCTTTAATGGATTTGTGGTGTTTAAATGAGTTTTATTGTTTCCCGCCCTGAGGTCTTGTGATGAAGAAAAGTGAGACATGCAAATTATAAGCAAATAAATAATTACTTTTTTCCCTCTCTGAAATGGTTAAGAGGTAAAAACTCTTAACTGTTATATGTACATTGTTTACTTTAGTTTGGAAATGTTTGTCTCTCCTGTCACAGGTAATCAGCGAGTTTGAAGCTTCTCCTGACTCATTTTCCTACAGAATCCCCAATCTGAGTCGGAATCGACAATACAGTGTTTGGGTGGTGGCTGTGACAGCTGCAGGACGAGGCAATAGCAGTGAGATTATCACCGTGGAACCATTTGCTAAAGGTGAGGAGTCTACATGTCATAAAATGAATAGCATGCAATTTAGCAGAATCTGGGGTTGGAAGAGACCAAAAAGGCCATTTATGCTGGCATCCTAACCATGCCTATTCAGAGATAAACCCTACTGAATTCAGTGGGTTCCCTTACTATTTTCTAAATACTATTTTCATATGGTTTTTTTTTTAAAAAAATACCAGATTATTTCAAAAGCATGAATGAATGAAATGGATTTATGAATGAGCAGGTGTGAAATGGACATAAGCTGGAAACAGACTGACCTGTCTATCCCGATATACAGCCAAAAGGTCCTTACAGAGCAAAGAATTGAAAGGGACACATGCCACATTGGATGGTAGATATTATAAACCCAAGGGTTGTGGATTTTGAGAATCCCAAGGCTCACTATTTTAAAGGAAAGGGAAACTCCTAAACCTCATGGCTGCAGAAATAGGTTTGAATAGAAGTTGATAACATTTCCTAATGCAGACCGACACGAAGTTGAACAAGCCGTTTTGCTCTTGAGACAGAAACAGGCAGGTTTCTTTTGATGGCACTTAAGAGCTATCATGAGCCTTGTGCTTCTGGCGCCTCACTATATCTGCTAGCAATAGAATGTAATTTCATTAGCAAGGCTTCATTTATTTCTCTTCCTTTTGATCAACAGAACTGATTTTTTGTGTGACTTTAATTAATTTTTTTACTAGAACAATTCTCCCAAGAAGCCAAGGCTTCTCTTGAAGATGCTGTGAGTACTACAAAGTCAGGATGATCATATGGCACATGGAAATAATTTTCTTCCTTCTTTTTGTGGATACCAGCAGTCGCTTAGCAGCCCCCTGAAGCAATTTTCTTTTGCTCTTCAAGGACTGCTATCTATGACTTTCTTTTAAATATTATTTGGACAGAATAAAAATCCACTAAGATTAAACATTCTAGTTACGTTTGATGCTAATGCCTATTCTTGTGTTTATCTAATTGGTGTAACATGGATTCTCATCCGGTAGTCTGTTCTTCCTTATTAGCTGTTATTTCTAATCAGCATACTTGACTGTAGTACGTCATGACTGAAAATTTGATCCTTCGTAGCAGGGCTGGCTCCCTTGGGCATCAGCTTGCCCTAGCCCCCCGGTGTGTGGGTGTGTGTGTGTGTGCGTGTGCCCCCCCACAGCCCCCCTACCTGTCTCATTTTGTTGAGCAGAGTTCTTCCTCAGGAGCACTTCCTCTTGAACAATCAACAACATAGTGTCTGAACACTAGGGGGCTCAATTAAAAAAAAAGTCTTGTGTACCTGGAAGTCTTCCTTTAGGGGAAATAGGGAATCAGCCAACACCCCAGGTCTTGTACACCAGGCCATAGATATCCTGCCCCTCCCCCTTTTTACTTTACTTATAGGGCAGCTGCAAATTGTAGTGCCAGCGAGATCTCAGCCACCCAACCATCTTAATTTGCCCAGAAATATTGTATACAGGCTTGTGCCCAGCAGCACCCTTGTCTTCCACCCCTTTCCTTGTGATTGGTCCCTTCCCACTTTTCTTCCCAGGCATGGCTAGGTGCAACCTACTTCTGAGCCACCATAGGATACAAACAATGTTCAAAGGTTTGAAGCCCTTCAGTGCACTGAGTCCTGCTGAATCACAGTTCAATCTTTTTAGCACTAGAAGACTACTACTAGTTTCATGGAGTAGGGAAGGAGGAAGAGCATTTAAAATTTTATGGATATATTGACAGTATGTCAATTTACTGTGCATCTTAGGCTTCTCCATGTCATTCTCACAGTTTGTATGAGTCTAGAAAGATCTCGACTTCATTACCAATACTTCTGAACTTGTTGCTTATGAAGAAAACTCATATACAGCTATATACAAAATAGCTATATTATATATGCAACTTCTATTTTTATAGCTCCTGTCATGAAGAACCCCAGACTAGTTTTTGCTATAGTCTTTTAGTTTGGCTTTATTAATAATTATCCAATGAGTTGTTATTAGTTGTAGTTGCATCCCACCCTTCAGCAGCATTTTAGCCCCACAAGAATCCTGTAAGGCATATTAAGAGGATGACTTCTCAAGGCTACTCAGCAGAACTTCATAGCTGAACAGAGATATGAACTTGGGTTTCCCCACACAAGCCCATCTCCACTACCTGCTGCAAAAGAACAGTTCATTTATGCTGAGTGACCACCATGTACAATTTTTTTAACAAATTTAATATTACAATGGAAAGTGGTGAAGTTAGACTCATAACTTTGGGAACAATCTACAGGGAAATGCTGTACAATCCCCAGGGAAATGAATGAATGTGATGTGACAGCAATGCTGTGGTGCTCAGTCATGTCAGAATAACTCCAGGGAATATAGGAATCTGCCTTATAACCAAGTTAGACCATTGGTTTGTATAGCTCAGTGTTGTCTACACTAACTGGCTGCAGCTCTAAGGTGTCAGCCAGGAGTCTTTCACAGCCCTATTTGGAGATGCCAGGGATCGAACCTGGGATCATTTGCATGCAACATGTATGCTGTACCACTGAGATCCAGCTCTCACCTGATCATTATAAATTAGTAGTTCTTCCTGCAATATCAAATGGGCCATTTATTCTAGGCCTCCTCAAAGCAATTTTGATGGGAAAGCCACTTAATCCTAGACCTGTACTGCTGGTATGCATGTGAGGCTTGTTCCATGCTCAATTTGCTAACTAAACTTGGACAACACAAAAATTTGGTAAGACTAAGAAAATGTGTATGTTCATGTAAAAATAGGCATTAGCTGGTACTGCTATAAGACCAATTATGTGTCATTCCTGCACTCTTATCTTACACTCACTGTTCATTCACTGAACAGCTTCCTTCTTTGGCACATTATTATTTATAGAAATTCATTCTGTAGAATGATATCTTGCTATTCAACACTTCTTCGGTTTATTGGGCTTCCCATTCTGCTCAACGGAGAAGCAGCTTCAGATACTGGTTGTGTTCACAGTTATGGATCTATCCTGTCCACTGATGTGAATCCTTCAGGTTTGCACCTTCATGGTTTGCGCATCAAGTTAAACCAAACTATGGCTTAGTGGACCTGCACAAGCATGTGGGCTCTGGGAGAAAAGCTCATAGCCTCTTTGTTCCTCCTAGGTCTTTTTTGGCTTAGCATGTTGGCTGAACTGGGAGCTCATTATTGAGCTTTCTCCTCACTAACCTCAAGCTATAACCACTAGAATTAGAAGCAACTTAGAGTGATGCTTGGCAACTCATGAGTTATGCATGGCAGTAGGCATTCTGTTCCACCCACAGCTAAGATTTTCATGCCTCAAGTGTGTATTTAGGGATGTACCAATATGCTTATGTCCTTGTTTGTGAAAAACTTGCCCTCAATTTCCCTGACTGGGCATTGCTTCTCCTGAGCCCCTTGGGTGAGGTTGTCTCAAATGTCCACTGTCAGCTGCTTAATGAGCCATAGATTGGTCTCTTCCAGTCAACTAATGGAAATTCTCTCCCACATACCACTGTGCCTTCAGGTTGGAATAGAAGCATAAAGTGGCCCAGGTCCTCACACAGCTACATCGGTCTCACTGTCAGTTCACTGTAATATTGCTGCCTCTTTTTTCAGATCTCATTCCTTTGCTGGCTGTAATCTAAATTTCTTGACAGTTCACAATTCTGTGTTATTTTCATTTAGTGATCACATACCGTTAAAGCAACCACAGGCCAACTTAACTGTCAAGATGTGCCTTGTCTTAGGAAAGTTTCCCATCGTTATAGAAAAAAGAAATGCTGACATTTTTTTCTGCATCAATTCATCCTCTGTCAAAGTACCGAAAATACAGATTTAAAAAACAAAATGTGTTGCAAGTGATGAACTTGGGTGGTTCTGTCAGCTGTTGTGGTTGTTATGTGCCTTCAAGTCAATTACGACTTATGGCAACCCTATGAATCAGCAACCTCCAATAGCATCTATCGTGAACCACCCTGTTCAGATGTTGTAAGTTCAGGTCTGTGGCTTCCTTTATGGAAGCAATCTATCTCTTGTTTGGCCTTTCTCTTTTTCTACTCTCAGCATTATTGTCTTTTCTAGTGAATCATGTCTTCTCATTATGTGTCCGAAGTATGATAATCTCAGTTTCATCATATTAGCTACTTGTGTTAGTTCTCGTTTAATTTATTCTAACACCCAATTATTTGTCTTTTTCGCAATCCATGGTATGCGCAAAGCTCTCCTCCAACACCACATTTAAAATGGGTTGATTTTTCTCTTATCTGCTTTTTTCATTGTCCAACTTTCACATCCATACATAGAGACTGGGAACACCATGGTCTGAATGATCCTGACTTTAGTGTTCAGTGATACATCTTTGCATTTGAGGACCTTTTCTAGTTCTCTCATAGCTGCCCTTCCCATTCCTAGTCTTCTTCTGATTTCTTGACTATTGTCTCCATTTTGGTTAATGACTGTGCCAAGGTATTGATAATCCTTGACAAGTTCAGTGTTCTCATCAACTTTAAAGTTATATAAATCTTCTGTTGTCTTACTTTAGTCTTCTTGATGTTCAGCTGTAGTCCTGCTTTTGTGCTTTCCTCTTTAACTTTCATCAGCATTTGTTTCAAATTGTTACTGATTTCTGCTAAGAGTTTGGTATCATCTGCTTATTTTAAAATTATTGATATTTCTCCCTCCAATTTTCACACCTCCTTCATCTTGGTCCATTCCCGCTTTCCATATGATATGTTCTGAGTATAGATTAAACAGGTAGGGTGATAAAATACACCCCTGTCTCACACCCTTTCCAATTGGGAACCAATCAGTTTCTCCATATTCTGTCCTTACAGTAGCCTCTTGTCTAGAGTATAGGTTGCGCATCAGGACAAGCAGATGCTGTGGCACCCCCATTTCTTTTAAAGCATTCCATACTTTTTTGTGATATACAGAGTCAAAGGCTTTGATGTAATCTATAAAGCACAGGGTGATTTCCTTCTGAAATTCCTTGGTCCATTCCATTATCCAACATAGGTTTGCGATATGATCTCTGGTGCCTCTTCCCTTTCTAAATCCAGCTTGGACGTCTGGCATTTCTTGCTCCATATATGGTAAGGGCCTTTGTTGAGTATTACTTTACTTGCATGGGATATTAAGGCAATAGTTCGATACTGGATTCCCTGGGAACCCCTTTCTTTGGAATTGGAATGTATATTGAACGCTTCCAGTCTGTGGGCCATTGTTTCGTTTTCCATATTTCTTGATAATTTTTTGTAAAAATGTGGACAGATTCAGTCTCAGTAGTCTCAGTCTATTGGTATGCCATCTGTTCCTGGTGATTTGTTTCTTCCAAGTATTTTAAGAGCAGCTTTCACCTCACATTCTAAAATTTCTGGTTCTTCACCATACTGTTCCTCCATGAATGAATCTGTCATCCTCCATGAATGAATCTTGCATCTCTTTTATAGAGTTCTTCAGTGTATTGCTTCCATCTTCCTTTTATTTCATCCCAGTCAGTCAGTGTGTTTCCCTGTTGATTATTCAACATCCCTACCCTTGGTTTAAATTTCCCTTTAATTTCTCTAATCTTTTGGAATAGTGCTCTTGTTCTACCCTTTTTGTTGTCCTCTTCTATTTCTATACAATAACTATTTTAATAGTTTTCTTTGTCCCTATGTACTAGTCGCTGTATTGTTGATTTAGGGTTCTAACCATGTTTCTATCTCCTTTTGCTTTTGCTTTCCTTCTCTCTTTAACTATTTTAAAAGTTTCATCAGTCATCCATTGAGGTCTTTCTCTCTTTTTAACTAGAGGTATTGTCTTTTTGCATTCTTCCCTGATAATGTCTCTGACTTCACTCCATAGTTCTTCTGGTTCTCAGTCAACTAAGTTTAAAGCCTCAAATCTCTTCCTTATTTGAACTTTATATTCTTCTGGGATGTTATTTAAATTGTATTTTGGCATTATGACTGTTTTGTTGTTCTTCTTTAGCTTTACTCTGATTTTCGATATGACCAGTTCATGATCTGTACAGCAGTCTGCTCTTGGTCTTGTTTTTGCAGAAAGTATGGAACTTCTCCATTTTCTGCTACCAATTATGTAATCAATTTGATTCCTATATTGACCATGTGGTGATGTCCACTGTGATGTTCCTATATTAATGTATATATGGTAAGTGTTGTTGTTTTAGAAGATACATGGTAAGTGGAGTGAAAGAGGAGGGGGAGTGAATGGGCAGTAGAATGCGAGATGATTGGCTGAGTGTTTAAAATGGCTGAATGTATAAAAGGAAGAGTGAGAGTGGAATCTGGGGGGGAGAAGAGAACTGAGTGGGTTGTTTGGTGTGGTTTAGAGAGTTGTTTGCCAGGAGGGAGGTGGAGTTCGGATTAGTATTGAGTAAAACCATATGCTTATGTGCCTTAAGAAGAAATCTTGTTAATCTTGTTAGCTTTGTTATCTGTAATAAATACTTAATTTGGTTTACCAAAGGCCTGATCCTTGGCTGGGGTTTCACAGACCAGAAGGGAGGGTAAGGTAATGACCAAGGCTGAAGGGGAACTGTAACAAATGGTGGCAGCGGTGAAGAGAATAACAATACCAGTATTCAGAGTCTCTGGGAATACTAGTATTGGGACGTTACTGATGGTTGCCTAGCAGGGGGATCTGTTGAGATCTGTGCTAGAGCGGATAGGTAAACCATAAGAGAGTGCGGTCCGGACTGGTGGAGTCCCTGGTGGTGCCTAGAGACAGGCAGTAACCATGAGCAGGTAGGAACCTGACAGGGAGAGCCAGGGAAGGACGCCTCACATGTGGTGTCAGTAGCGGTGGGATACGAACAACAGAGAATCCAGATACGAATACTAGAGAATCCCTAACAGTGGTGTGGCAAACAGAAATAACAAAACAGGATTACTTGTGAGAGTGACTGGCAAAGAGTGTGTGGCAAAGAGTGAGTGAACTCAAACACCATGGCTGAATATATAAAAATGAAAAGAGAGGAGCTGGTGGAGAAGTGCATAACATTCAATTTACCTCACGAGGGTAAAGGGGTAGATGAATTGAGGGTAGCACTTATAGGATTTGCAACTGCCCAGCAAAAACAACCTGTCAGGGAAGAGACCCCAGAAGGATATTTAAGCAATCCCGCTTATATAGAGTACTTGAGAGAGAAGTTAAGATGGGAGGCTGAGGAAAAAGACAAGCAGAGGGAGATGGAAGCTGAGAGATTGAGGATGGAAGCTGAGAGATTGAGGATGGAAGCTGAGGAAAAAGACAAGCAGAGGAGTTGGAAGCTGAGAGATTGAGGATGGAAGGTGCAGAGAAGGAAAAACAGAGGGAGTTGGAAATTGAGAGAATGAGATTGGGGTTTGAGGAGAGGGAGAAGCAACGAGCATTGGATGCTGAATTACAAGTAGAAAAGTTAAAATTTGATAGAGAGAAATTTCACTCTGAGGAGACAAGGAAAGAGAGAGATGGAGCAAAAATAAAAATTACTCCAAAGGACTTTGCTGTCTATGAGCCTGGTCAAGATCCTCAAATTTACCTCAGCACCTTTGAAAAAGCAGCTCAGTTTTAATGGACTTAGTAGAAATGGATAAATTGACATGTTTACTTAGAGAAAAATCGACAGATACATTTCTTAAGGAATGGAAGCCTCTCTTAGACTTTTTGTTGAAAGATCAAAATAAAATGATGATATTGGGATTTGACGATTAATTAAGACAGCCTATGGAGAAAAGGGATTCTGTATGTATATATTAAGGGGCAGGTTTGACGTATATTGTATACTTATAGCTGATCTGCGACAAATCGGAAGTCAACTATTTTATTTTTTATTTTTTGTTGTGGTATTGTTATGTTTTTTTGACTTTGTTTTGTTTGTTTTTTGAAAAATTTGAATAAAAATTATTAATAAAAAAAAAAAAGCAGCTCAGTTGTGGGGGCTACCTGAAGATAAATACATGCAGTATTTATCAAACCTGATTAAAGGGGAATTGGCAGAGGTATACCAATATTTCCCCTCAGACAGGCCCGTCACCTATGCTGAATTCAAAGAAGCAGTGTTTAAAAGATTCAGACTGGGGCCTGATTATTTTAGAAAGCTTTTCAGAAACTGCCAGATACAGACAGGGAGATCTTTCGTGGAGCTGGGGGCAAAACTGATGGACATATTTGGGAAATGGCTGACAAGTGCAAAAGCTCAGTCTGTGGAGGAGGTGAAAAACCTCATGATATTGGATAAATTATACCATCAGTTACCACCAGAAATAAGGCTCCTGGTCAAAGACCGTTCCCCTACATCGGTGCAGGAGGCCGCAGAGATGGCGGATCACTTCGCCTCCAATAGAACTGGCTGGGTGGGGAAAACAACAAGAGATTTTAAACCCAGACCATATAACGCTGGCAGAAGGGATGTGGTACCACAGCGAGTGAGTCCTCCAGTAAAATCTGAAGGGCACAGGACACCCCCGAGTGGATCTGTGTACCCTAAAAGTGAGGAGAAATTATGCTACAAATATGGTAGACCGGGGCACCTACGTTTTCAATGTGAGGTTGCCAACCCCATTAGTAATCCTGCTCAGGCAAGGGCAGTGAAAACAGAGCCCAAGGCTTTAGAAACAGCGAAAAAGGTTCAGTTCTGCCAGATAAACTGGACAGAAGTAACAGACCTTGATTCAAGTCTGAGAGAGGAAGTGAGTGTACAAGGGGCAAATTATTGGGCATTGCTTGATACTGGTGCCGCTCAGACATTACTGAGGCCAGATTTAATAAAATCTGAGGTAATATTACCTCAGGAAACTGTGACTATCCAAGGAGTGAGGGGTCAACCAGAAAGTTTGCCTGTGGCCCTGGTGGATATGACTTGGAGAGGCCGAGAGGGCCGATATAAAGTAGGCATTAATGCCCAGCAACAAGAACCAGTAATACTGGGAAGGGATGTAATGGGCGCCCAAGGAAAGATCTATGTAGTGACCAGACAGCAACTTGGCAGAGAAAAAGAAGCCATATTAAGGGGGGCTGAAACGAACAGGGTGGAATCTGTTAACCAGCCTCAGGTCACCATAGCAACCACTAGCAGGCCTGCTGAAGAAGACAAACTGTATCAAGTGGTCTCTGGGGAAGAAGCAGAGCAATTCAGGGAAGAGCTGCATAAATATATAAGTTTGAAGCAGATAAAGGAACAAGCCCTGACCCAACAGATTCCTTTCACTGACAAACTGAGGAATCAAGTTGTGTGTGAGAATGGGATTTTATATAGACTGTGGATGCCCGCTGAGAGAAAGGATGAATGTGAACCAGTGAAGCAACTGATAGTACCTAGCAAATACAGAACCAGATTGCTGGAGGTAGCCCACGATGTCCCATGTGCAGGACATCTGGGAATAAAAAAGACCAAGAGGAGATTGGCTGCACACTATTATTGGCCAAACATCTCCAAAGATGTAAAACAACATTGTCTAGCTTGTGGCATATGCCAAAAGGTGGGAAAAAGTGGAGTAAAGACTAAGGCACCCTTAAAGCCCCTTCCTATAATTGGACAACCCTTTTATAGAGTGGGAATAGATTTGGTGGGCCCTTTTTCCAAACCCACAAGGCATGGCAAGAAATATCTATTGGTGGTGGTGGATTTTGCCACCAGGTACCCAGACACAGAAGCACTAAGATCCGTGGAAGCCCCTGTAGTGGCAGAGGCTTTATTAAAAATCTTTATGAGGCTGGGTTTCCCTCATGAAGTGCTGACGGATCAAGGCAGTGTATTCATAGGAGAAGTGATGCAATGTATGTGGAAATGTTGTGGTCTAAAACATCTAAAGACCACTACTTACCATCCTGCCACTAATGGGTTAACAGAGAGATTCAATGGCGTTTTGAAGGGCATGATCAGAAGCTATGTTCAAGATCCACCCACAAGACTGAGATGAACGTTTGGGATGCTTCTTATTTGCATACAGAGAAGTCCCTCAGGAGTCAACAGGCTTCTCACCCTTTGAACTCATGTTCACTAGAAAAGTGAGGGGACCTTTGGAACTATTAAAAAATTCATGGGAAGGAACCCTGGGAGAGTACAAAACATCTGTAGTAGATTTTGTATTGGAATTCCGCAATAAATTAACATCAGTGATGGAGATGGTGAAAAAGAATTTGAGTCAAGCACAGGAGAAGCAACGTTACTGGTATGACAGAACAGCCAGGGAACGTGTGTATGATGTGGGAGATATGGTTATGGCGTTCATACCCAGGAAACATGACAAATTACAGGCTAACTGGGAAGGACCATATACCATCAGAGAAAGGCTTGACACAGTGACGTATGTAATCACCACAGATCAATTAAACAAAAGCAAAGTGGTTCATGTAAATATGTTGAAGCCTTACCATACCAGGGATGCATAGGTGTTGCAAGTTACCTTATTCCCTGAGGGAAGTGGGCCTGAACTTCCAGATTTGGTACAGGAAAGCAAAGACAAAGGAGGGGTAGATCAAGTGGAATGATCAGAGGAGGTGAAGGAGGAAGTAAAAGAAGAGATTCTGAGAGTTTTGAAAACCTATAGGAATCTCTTTAGCAACAAACCTGGCCGAACCAGTATAGTTATACATTCCATTGATACTGGAGATCATGCCCCAATCAGATCTGTTCCGTACCGTGTGAATGGGAAAGTTTTGAATGAGATCAAAAAGGAGGTGGAAGAGATGCTGGAATCCATCAGTCCCTGGGCCTCAAGTATTGTCCTGGTTCCGAAAAAAGATGGAACGACAAGGTTTTGCATTGATTATCGGCTAATCAATAAAATTACTGTCCCAGATGCGTATCCTATGCCTAGGGTAGGCGCAATGTTAGAGTTATTGGGGGCAGCAACCATTATCTCTACACTAGATCTCTGTAAAGGATTTTGGCAAATGGAACTAGACGAACAATCCAGAGCCAAAACTGCCTTCAGTACACCAGATGGGTTATATGAGTTTGTGACCTTACCCATGGGACTAAGGAACTCACCAAGTTCATTTCAGAGGCTAATCAATACTGTGTTGCGAGGCATGTCAGATTTTGCAGTGGCCTATATCGATGACGTGGCCATTTTTAGCAAGTCGGTGCCTGAGCATGTCCAACACCTGACAACAGTATTGGAGGCCTTAAGAAAAGCAGGCCTCACAATAAAAGCTAAGAAATGCCAGTTTGGACTAAAGGAAGTAATCTATTTAGGACATAAGGTGGGGAGTGGGAAAATCACCCCCTTTTGGAGCAAGGTGGAGGCAATACAAGCGTGGCCTATCCCCTTAACCAAAAAACAAGTGAGGGCATTTCTGGGTGTGGCTGGATTTTATAGGAAGTTTGTGAGAAATTTTGGGGAAATAGCAACCCCCTTGCATGAATTAACAAAGAAGAAGTGTTCTGAGCGTGTGGTATGGACGGATGAATGTCAGAAGGCTTTTGATCTACTGAAGCAAGCCTTGTGCCAAGGACCCATATTAATAGTACCAGACTATGAGAAACCATTCATCGTGGCTACAGATGCATCGGACCTGGCGCTGGGAGTCGTCTTGCTACAGGAGAGAGAAGGCACCAGACATCCAGTGGCATACCTGAGTCGCAAGCTGACGCCGAGGGAGAAAAACTATTCGTCGGTCCAGAAGGAGTGCCTAGCGGTCGTGTGGGGACTGAACAAGTTGCGCCCATACGTGTGGGGACGAAGATTCACAGTGACTACGGATCATCGGGCCTTGTTATGGTTGCAGACTATGAAAAACCATAACACTATGCTGCAGAGGTGGTCCTGGGCCCTACAGGACTATCAAGTGGACTTCCAGTTCATAAAAGGCAAGGACAATGTACTGGCCGATGGACTTTCCAGGCAAGTGGCTGGGACTGCAGTGACGTGACCAGACAGAGGAACAAAGAAAGACATTTTCCCCATAGAGACTTTTATTTGTTAACGCGACGTATAAATCCTGGAACAGGAATAATACTCTGCTGTTGTTTAAGGGGGGGGAAATGTGATGTTCCTATATTAATGTATATATGGTAAGTGTTGTTGTTTTAGAAGATACATGGTAAGTGGAGTGAAAGAGGAGGGGGAGTGACTGGGCAGTAGAATGCGAGATGATTGGCTGAGTGTTTAAAATGGCTGAATGTATAAAAGGAAGAGTGAGAGTGGAATCTGGGGGGGAGAAGAGAACTGAGTAGGTTGCTTGGTGGGGTTTAGAGAGTTGTTTGCCAGGAGGGAGGTGGAGTTCAGATTAGTATTGAGTAAAACCATATGCTTATGTGCCTTAAGAAGAAATCTTGTTAATCTTGTTAGCTTTGTTATCTGTAATAAATACTTAATTTGGTTTACCAAAGGCCTGATCCTTGGCTGGGGTTTCACAGACCAGAAGGGAGGGTAAGGTAATGACCAAGGCTGAAGGGGAACTGTAACAAATGGTGGCAGCGGTGAAGAGAATAACAATACCAGTATTCAGAGTCTCTGGGAATACTAGTATTGGGACGTTACTGATGGTTGCCTAGCAGGGGGATCTGTTGAGATCTGTGCTAGAGCGGATAGGTAAACCATAAGAGAGTGCGGTCCGGACTGGTGGAGTCCCTGGTGGTGCCTAGAGACAGGCAGTAACCACGAGCAGGTAGGAACCTGACAGGGAGAGCCAGGGAAGGACGCATCACATCCACGTGCACAGTTATCTCTTTGGTTGCTCAAAAAATGTGTTTGTGAGAAACAGATTATTGGCTTCACAGAATTCAATGTCTTTCTCCTGCTTCATTTCTATCTCCTAAGCCCCATTTCCCCACAATTCCTAGTTCTTCTCTGTTCCCTGCCTTTGCATTCCAGTCCCCCATGATTATCATCATATCTTGTTTTGGTGTGTGATCAACTTCTTCCTGTACTTCTGTGTTAAATCTCTCGAATTCCTCTTCTTCTGTGTTTGCCATTGGAGTGTAGACTTGGATGATGGTTATGTTAATAGGTTTCCTGTTAAATCTCACTGATATCACTCGCTCAGACCTTGCGTTATAGTTCTTAATAGTTTTTGCTATATCACTTCTCACTATTAAAGCAAACTTGTTTCTTCTTAATTTTTCATTTCCTGCATAAAATATTTTGTAGTTGCCCGATTGGAAATGTCCCATTCCAGTCCATTTTAATTCACTCACGCCAAGTATTGTAATGTTGATACGCTCCATTTCTTGCTTGACAATTTCTAACTTTCCCTGGTTAATGCTTCTCACATTCCATGTTCCTATTGTGTGCATCGTACAACTCCGGACTCTCCTTTCGCATCTGTGCGCATCAGCCTCTGTGCTTCCTTTCGGCTTTGACCCAGCTGCATCAGTAGTCACAGCACTACTCGTAGTCCTTTGTTCTTCCCCAGTAGCTCATTGAGTGCCTTCTGACCTGGGGGTCTCATCTTCCAGCACTATCTCGTGTTGCATTTTGGATACTCTATTCATAGGGTTTTCGTGGTAAGAGGTATTCAGAGGTGGTTTACCATTGCCTTCCTCTGAGTTTGGATGCATCTTAGTCTGGTGTCTCAGCTTTGACCATTCTGCCTTGGGTGCCCCTGCTAGAAGTCTAGCCTCTTGGTCTAGACTCCTGATGGCATTGCTGTCAGCTTCTTCAACACTCTCAAACCCCCTCACCACATTAAGGTGTGCATCTTGGAGAGGGCTGCCAGCTGTTAGAAATTAATAAAGGTGTAGTTTGTACAGATTTGTTAGGTGCAAAGAAGAAGGAACTGCAGAAGTGAACTAGATGTCCAGAACAGGAGACATAGGGATGTGTTTAAGGATGTCTAATAAAGCATATTGTTGGGGCTATTAGCTTTACATAGGTGTGCATACTTCATAAATATTTATTAATTTGAAAACTTTTATCCCTGCTCTCCAGCCAAAAAGACTTCTAGAACAGTTTATATAAAATTAATAACAAACAAGACAATCCCTGACCATAGACATTGCAAATGGCCAGCAGAATAATATTATACCATGAGAAATCCTGAGCAGTCCTCCCAAGAATAAAAAGCTATGCTAAAACCGAGTGTCACAAATAATTTTTTGTTTGGTAGGCATAAGGCCTTGGATAAATGTGACCTAATCTGGAAGAAATTCATAGAACTTTTCTTATAAACTGTAGATGTGATTATGACAGGCACACAGGCTTTGGGATGTGAAGCTGCCAACAGCTCCCTTCCACCCCTCTGCATTTTCTTCTCATACCCCTTTTCCTCCTTTCTGTATATGGATTTGGGTTAAGGCTATGGGACAATGATAGGGCAG
This sequence comes from Rhineura floridana, assembly GCF_030035675.1. Lineage (NCBI taxonomy): Eukaryota > Metazoa > Chordata > Lepidosauria > Squamata > Rhineuridae > Rhineura > Rhineura floridana. Next base: position 97,283,625 of record NC_084484.1, read on the forward strand.
TTTGGAATGGGAAGAGAAGTCACTGCTCTGTTGTTATGTTGTACATTACAACAACAACCCCAGTTAATTTGCAGAAAGGAAAAATAGGAAGGAAGGGAGCAGGGGCAGCTGAGATGTCTAACTATGCCTCTTTCTCTGGGCTGTTTTAAGAGACATGGAGGGAGGAAAAGATAAATGTTGGCAAATGGAGGAGGGGGAAGAGGGCTGCTAGTGTAGACTTCTAGTGTAAGATTGATTATAACACACTTTGAGACCGCTTATCACAAAGTATGTGTGACATTTTCACTGATTCCTTCCAGTACAGTGCAGAGGGATCAGTTATTAAAAGCTAGTTTTTATTTAAAAAAATCCCAACTACCTTGAGGGTACTTTTTTTCTCCCAGCCATCTTTTCTGCAGATATTACAGTTATTTTATTTATGTTCCATTAAGCAGCCAGATAATGTGGGTTGAAATTAATTACTCTCATATAAATGTTGCCAGAAGCATCTTAACTTTTGTTTTAAATATTTAATTCCTCCTCGATTTTTCCCCTCACCTCTGAAGAATGTAGTGCCATACCACTACATTTTAATCCTTTCCTAATTTGTTCCTCAGCTCCAGCCAGAATTCTGACATTCAGTGGCACGGTAACAACCCCATGGATGAAGGATATCATCCTCCCTTGTAAGGCTGTTGGGGACCCTGCTCCTACAGTCAAATGGATGAAAGAAAGGTAACCAGCAACTATGTGTGCATCTTGAATAAGGAAGAAAAAGAGAGTGGTGGTGGTGGTCTACTCACAATTCTATCTGAACCTAACCCTATACTAACTCTATATGTCTATATCTGAACCACACCCTAACTGTTTCTGTCATTCAGCCCTATCAATCCCTATCTCCTGTCAAACCCTATCACCAGGGCCAGCACCAGAGGGCAGCCAGGTTGGGCCCTGGCCAGGGGCCCCTGCAGCCCAGAGGGGTGGGAGAGTGGCACTCTCATTCCATGATCCACAGCAGCATCGGGTCCTGCAACCCGACCCTGTTGTGGACCATGAAGAGGGATCTCCCAGACATCTCCCCCAATACAGACAGCATGGGCTTCAGTAAGCCCACCCACCTGCCCCACCTACCTCTCCAATCAGTGTGAATGCTGTGTGCACATGCCCGCCATCACCCAAGATGTTGGCGGGGACTTCCCTAAGGGGCTGACATCCCTGCCACCATCTTGGCTGATGGCAGGCATGCACGCTATGCACGCATGGCATTTATACAACATGAGAGTTAGGTGGGGCGCACTGGTGGGCTTATTAGCCTGCACTGCCAGTATGAAGGGGTATTGGGCTATGGGGCCATGGGCCTGGGGCATGACTGGCACCGCCCCTGCCTATCACTCTCCAGAACTGTTCCCTAACCAGCTCAAAACTAGTACCCTATCAGAATCCTCAAGTTTGTTTGTTTGTTTGTTTGTTTAATATCCCATCCTTCCTTCCAGAATGAACCCAGGGCGGCAAACAAAAACACAAAAAGCACTTTAAAACATCTTAAGAACAAAAGACTTTAAAACTTATTAAAACAAAACATATTAAAAACAAAATATCTTTAAAAAACAACTTTAAAAACATCTTAAAAACCAGTTCCATCACAGACACTGACTTGGATATGGTCTCTACTTAAAAGGCTTGTTGAAAGAGGAAGGTCTTAAATAGGCGCCAAAAAGATAACAGAGATGGGTTGGGGGGGGCCCTGCAATTTCCATGCAGTTCCAGCAAATGTAAAAGAAAAAAGGGGTCCTTTTTCTTTCCTTCCTCCTGAAATAGTGTAGGATGTATAATGGAAGAGAGAGGAGAGCCTGCTTACACCCTTTCTTACCCAACTGCTACCTACCTACCCTGCAGAGTAGGCCAGTCCCAAACTATCCAGTAATCGCTGCTGCCACCACCCTCCCTCTCTGTGCCTACAGGTTCCACACAGGAGGGTGGTCTGAAGCTCTTAGGCCAATTCAGTAGGGCCTCTGAGGTAGCCTCTTGTTCCCATAGCCCTCCCTGAGGGAAAAGGAACTTGCTAACCTCTGCCAAGATTCCTTTCAGTTTAGAAGGGGAGCAGATTCTGCCCCAGCTCTCTGTGTCCCCTAGAGATCAGAGCAGCTTTGTTTTCTCTGTCAATCCCTGTCCTACACCTCTGTAGCATGAACCACATGGTAGAGGCTTGTAGGGGGTTCACAAGACTCTGTGAGTGGGCAACAGTACACACAGACCCAATTGTCAAATTACAGAAATTTATTCAGGAAGGAAGAGGACAAATGGACAAAGCAGAATATTGGAAATAAATGGAGTTCTTTAGCTCAAATCTGTCGACCCTTGTCTGGCTTCGGGTCTCCTCATGAGTAACACAGCTTGATGGTCAGTTGCCGGCTCTTTGATGGTTGATGAGGGACCCATGATGGAATGGAATGGACCCTGATGTGAGGGGCAAAGAAACACGTTTCACCAATCCCTTTTTAAGGGCCTGCAACCCATCTTGTCTTTGAGTGGCAGCTGTCACCTGAAAGCCAATCAAGTCCCACCTCATGTCCCTCACATAGCCCTTTCACACCTTGGGGGATCTGGAGGGTGGGGAAAGATGGTAGACATCTCCTGGTATAGACGAAGATGGATATTGCTCGTGAAAATTGTCAGTGGGATTTCTCCATCTTCCTGCCAGACATTCTAATCTTTAACCTGTGGGTTTGGAGACTTGGTGGGAGTTACATGCTGGACTGGTTAGACAAAAGGGAGGGGCAGGAGAATAAGCCTTTTCTTCACAAGAGGGTTATTAACCTCATAGCATGAATTCCTCTAAACCTAGCTCCCCCTCTGCCAGTATGCTTACTAAAAGCTATCAGTGGCTGAGCAAGCTAGTTCCTTCTCTTCCTCTGTTCTCCCATCTTCCTTTTTTGTTTGGGGTGAGAGCGGGGAGAGTTTGTGTTATCAATGTTTTTTGCAGAATTTCATCTTCAGGGTAGTCTCCTTCATTGCAGGTGCCTTACAACTGAGCACCAGAAGATGTTCAAATGCCTTTCATGGATTTTCTCAACCTCTGGAACATGGGTAGCCAACATGATGCTATCCAGATGTTGGGACTACAATTCCCATCATCTCTGACCATTGGCATGCTGGCTGGAGCTGATGGGAATGGCACCACATTTGCTAACCCTGCTATAGAACTAAGAGACCTTCATGCTTGGCAATTGTTTTTCCTATGCTTGTATAAATTTCCCCAGTCCTCAGTAATGTTGGTTGTGACCTCTTTAATGTATGAATTTTGTTTCCTGTGAGGTAGTAACGGGACACCTAGTCTAGTGATGATTGACGGGCGACGAAGCATCTTTACTAATGGCAGCTTTGTCATCCGTACTGTGAAAGCGGAGGATTCGGGATATTACAGCTGTGTAGCCACTAACAACTGGGGATCAGATGAGATTATTTTGAATTTGCAGGTGCAAGGTAAGATAACAAAATTCCTTTTTCATTATGACTATTTGTGAGCTTAGAATTAATTATTTTTCAATAACTCTTCTTATGTTAATGACAATACTCCAGATTATCTGAAGTTTTCAGAGTTGCTTAAATTCCAAAGCACCCTAACTAATCAAAGCTTATGAAGTTGGCTGTTACTTGTAACTAGCACTGATTATCAACTTTCTGATGATTTCAATGACATCACCAAAATGTTGTGGTGCACCAGTGTACAGTTTTATGTAAAGTACTAAATGAACATTGTTTTCTCCATTTCTTGGAAGATGGTTGTACAGGATTATAGTTATAGGAAAGTCGAAGGCATAGTTAAGGTTAAGAAATGACAGATACAATTATATAGTATTTACATATCCAAGAAAAAAAGAACTTGTCTGCTGAGTCTTAGCTGAAGATGTCAAATTAACAGACACATGACAGATTTGATTTTCTTCCCCCCAGCCCAAAACCATTATTTAATGAATGTCTTTATGAATAGTTTGAAGTCATGAATAATCATCTGATTTTCCATTCCATTTTTAACTACTTGCATCTAGTTCCACCAGACCAGCCTAGACTTACTGTGTCTAAAACCACGTCTTCCTCAATCACTCTTTCCTGGATACCCGGAGATAATGGTGGAAGCTCTATTCGAGGTAACAGAATACAAGTCCATCTCAATGCCAATGTTTTATTGCAAAGAAGTGATTCACACGTTCTAGCTTGGTATCTAGTAATGTGTCATGGTACCTCTGGGTAAGAGAAAGCAGAAGTAGGTTATCTAGGCTGCCTGCCTAATAGTGACGTTTGGAGATAATGTTGTTCCATATAAATCAGGGATGTTAGTTTTTTGGATGTGTGGAACGTTGTGCATTGAGTACTGTGTAATATGTCACATGACCAAATTACTGGCATCTCTGCGTCATATAGAACACCATTATCCCAATACTTAGTTACTAGACAGGTGGTGGCCCCCTGTCTGCATTCAACTTGGGCACTCCAGCTATATTGGTCATGTTTTAGTCCCATTTACATATACAAGACAAGATAGTAATGCCCAGCTTAAGTCCCATTTATTTCAATGAGACTAAAGTATGACTAACATCATCTGGATCTGACCTATTAAAAACAAGCATTGATTTTGCTCAATGACTCAGATGTAAAAGGAAGTGAGTTTGTATCTGGAGTTAAAATAATTATGATAGGCCCTGACTAAACAAACAAATGGAGTGGTTCTCTTTTCAGAGGTTTGGTAATCAGTTCTTCAAAGAACATCCACAAAATCAAGTCGAAATTGTACTCTCTGATTTTGTGAAGCTGTCAGCTACATTGCCATGCAAGGAAGAGAGATGGGTGAGCTCCCCATGGCTCACATTAGGTTGGCTCGGAAATAAGCCAAAGTACTTCCCAAAAATCACTGAGGATGTAGGTCAGCTTATTTGAAAGTTGGCTTTCAAAGCACCCATCCAGACAGCCCCAAAGCTGCCAGCTGAGAATTGATGCAGACCTTCACAATCATGTTCTGCAAATGACAGCTCTACAGTCAAGGAGACAGCCTGCTGGCAGGACTTCTCCTCAGCTTTAGAGCTGTCATTTGTAGCCCAAAATCATGGGTGCTTGTAAGCACCCACAATTTCAGGTTGCAAAAGGCAGCCAACCTGGCTAGCCACCCAGGGGAGTTCTAGCAAGAACTCCTCTGAGCTGCATTGGGCTTTTTTTCAGCTAGCAAGCTCTAAAAACCAGCCAGCCCAATGCACCAAGGAAAGTAAAAATGCTGCACTTCCCAAAGCCTTGGCTATGGTGGGGAGCGCATTCATGCCCCAAGGGTCCTCTGAAAGTGTGGGTTTTTCCACGCAGTTAAGCTTTTTAATGAATGCAGCCTTTCGAACATGTCCGATGCAATCAAAAGGAGTGATGTCATGGCTATTCAACCTAGAGAAAAATTCCTAGCGTAGCCCCACCATGCCTCTCCTAGTCTCTGGGAAGATAATGATCCTTTGCACCAGAGATAAGGAGTGCTCAGCATTCTTGATCTGACTGCAGAGGAGATCCTCTCAGCCAGGAAAGTCACCATGCTGGTTTTTAAATCCAAGATGCAGAAGAATTCTGAGATTCCTAATACTCACCTCTAATGTAGAGACAGCCCTTCATTCATTTATCTCCTCAAACCTAGTGAGTATCTGCTCTAATACTGGTATCTTTGCATCTTTGTCAGGTTATATACTGCAGTACTCGGAGGACAACAGTGAACAGTGGGGTAGTTTTCCTATTAGCCCTAGTGAACGTTCATACCGTTTGGAGATGCTTAAATGTGGAACCTGGTACAAATTCACACTGACTGCTCAGAATGGTGTAGGACCAGGACGCATCAGCGAAATCATAGAAGCCAAAACACTTGGGAAAGGTACTTGAAATTATACCATGTCTGTATTCTAAAACAAGTGATATTTGCATGATCTATTTAGATGCTAGTGTAGATTCATAGTCACTTCCTACCTATGTTACATAGCATGTAGTGCTGCAGAGGAATTGGTTTTGTAGTATATTATGGTCTGACACATTCTGTTTCCTTGATCACTCTTGAAGTCTTGTTACTGTTTGATAATTTGCCACGTTGAGGGTCCCCCATCTCTGGGTTAGACTCTTCCATTAACACAAAGTTATGAAAATGAAGGCAATTTCCAGGAATCCCTGATAACATTTTTGAATCATTGCTCTTATGAAACATCTTCATTTTTGTATAATAGTACTAAATGTATTCTTAATCCTCATCAAGACTATGAGAAAACTGTAGAACACCGAGTATGGATTCTAATGCAATATATATCACAAAAGCTGCATAAAACAGCAGGGAGAAAGATGATAAATGGAAACAAAACACACTAAAAAATTAGTATTAATATAAACTTAGTCCTTTACTGGCCTCTAAGTTCTATTCAAAACTTTTGATCTTTGTTGTTGGCCAAACCTAGTGAAAATCATAAAGATATGAATTCAGGCAGAATACATGAGAATAAAAGGATTTCATGATGCTTATTGGAATGCTTACTTGACTGCATCCTACTGGTGCCCTTCCATAAGCAGCACTCTGATTGCTTTAGCATAGAGAAACCCCAGCGCATACTAGATTTAATTAGAGTAAGTTGTTGAGCCAGCATGTCACCTGTAGCTCACCAAGTGAGTGGGAGATGATGTCAAACAGCAGAGGGTTTGGGTAAGCAATTGAACTGGGACCAGTTCCTGGTTTCCACCTCCAGCCTCTTTTCATGTGTACAAACAAAAAAAGATGATGAATGACTCCTAGTTGTGAAAAAATTCAAGAATGTAAGTATGCCTCATCGGCTTGAGCAACTTGCTAGAGTCTGTTGCACACTTGAATTATGTGTACCACATAGACTGGGCTCTGTGCATCCACCTCAGCTTCTCCTCAACAGATATTGCAGCACCCACCTCTGCATGGTCCATTTCTGCAGACTTTGGCAAATATGGAAGTCCTAGCACATTCATGATTAGAGATAATATAAGGTCAACATTTAAGAAATAGAAGAAGTAAAAACTCTTGGCTACAGGAGCTCACTGTAGTTTACTCCTCTGATCTAACAGGATTTCTTGGGTTGCCTAAGCATGGTATGTCAAATGCAGAGCTTGGAAAAGTTACTTTTTTAAACTACAACTCCCATCAGCCCCAGCCAGCATGGCCACTGGATTGGGCTGATGGGAGTTATAGTTCAAAAAAGTAACTTTTCCAAGCTCTGGTCAAATGTGTTTATGTTTCCAAAGACACAGATCTGCCATACAAGCAACTTTGGGGCTTCCGATGTAAGAATCAAAGCATTTCTGTTACACCAGAATATATAGCCTTGCTAAAAGCCCACATACAGACCACAACAGTAATATACAGCAGCCATGATTTATTTACATAGACTCAATTATCACTTACTTCCTTGCCGCAGTATTATTCAAGCAATGGATTGCAATCCACAACTGATTCACATTGCAGCCAAAGCTCAATCAGATAAACAGTGGTGCCAACATTTTCTTGATTTGCTAAGTAAGGCATTTGCTTGCAGCAAACAACTGAAGAGTTGTGCACCCCAACATCTTCTGCAGTTTTTCAAGAGATGCTGAGGCACATCTATGGGACTGGGTATGGTAGCTGATTCTGGAACTATTGTACAGTCTATGAGATATTCCCAACATCCTTTCCTGTGTCATAAGGACACTGGGGAACATTTCTGGCACTGCACACTTACTCCAATTCGGGAGTATGCAAGTGGTGCAGCTCTGAATTTTACAAAACAACATATAGAGCCACCCTTTATCTATCATCCATCATCCTCGTCCCATCCCGTCTTCCCACCATGAAATCTGAGGTGACATGGAAAAAGAAAGAAAAAGAAGAAAAACTGATAGAAAAAGAATGGAAGGAAGAGGTAGAGAGAGCTGATTTTTAATCATGTACAAGGGGGGAGGGAATTAAAAGAATCCCATCTTGCAAGTTAGAGGTGCATCTCCCATTTGAGAAATTTTGAAATCTCTTTGTTTTGCTATCCATTTATTATAACTCTTTATATTTCAATATGTACTTTCTTGTAGAACCTCAGTTTTCAAAGGAACAAGAACTCTTTGCCAGTATTAACACCACTCGAGTAAGGTTGAACCTTATTGGCTGGAACGATGGTGGTTGTCCAATCACTTCCTTTACTCTGGAATACAGGCCATTTGGGACCACAGTATGGACAACAGCTCAGAGAACATCTCTTACTAAATCATATATAGTGTACGATCTTCAGGAGGCAACCTGGTATGAGCTACAGATGAGGGTTTGTAACAGTGCCGGCTGTGCTGAGAAACAGGCCAAATTTGCGACACTCAACTATGATGGGAGTAAGTGCATTCATTTAATTTCTGTCTAATGAAGAACTATCATAAAAAAATTAATTTCACATAATGTAGTCTGCCATTTAATTTTGTGCGCTGCAATATGGCATCTATACTAACCAGATGATAAAACGGTAAAGATGTTTACAGTCTGAAATTCCATCTGTCACGTGGAAAAAAAGTCACAAAGAGCTGTTCAAATTTATAGCAGCCTTCCCTGATAGATATGCTTTTCAGTGAAGCTTTACAGCTTGATTTGGTGCAATGCTCCAGTATAGAAAGATGATGCTTCCCATTCAGTTCGCATCTATCACTCTATTAGCAAAACAAATCTGAGCACTTCATATTAACAATTGTTCTGACTGGGGTCCTCCTCAGCCTTATTCATTCTGGCACCAAGGATGGTCGTTATTAGGAATCATATCTAGCACTGCTTTTGAAAGTAGAGAAAAATAGTGGGTTGGAGAATGGTAGTGGCTGACTATAGCCCTGTGCTAAAGCTACTCCTTGCTTCTCTTTTCTCAGGTGCTTTTAACTCTCAAAAGCATCTAGAGGATCCAGAATGTATTTGTCTTCCCACCACCACAGTCCTTCCACCATGTTGAAAACCAGCCCCTAAATATCAATGACAGAACTTTGTGCTTGGCTTAATCTGCCCAGGATTATATATTTTCAGTATCAATTTATGGCTTGAGGCAGGCTTAGTTTTTACATGATTTTCTGTTTAAAACTGAACATGTTTCGAAGACATCCCTAGTTATAGCTGTGTACAACAGATGTCCTTTGTATTTACTAGTTGGGGTCAGAAATTTGTCACTCAGTTTGTGTGCACCCCAAAACCCAAGCCTAAGTGCTTTCTTATAAATGCCCTAAGACAGGTGAAGAACATTTGGCCCTCCAGATGTTGCTGAACTATATCTCTCATCAACCCCAGCCAGCATGGCCAATAGTCAAGGCTGATAGGAGTTGTAGTTCCCTAGTCCTGCCCTAAGATATAAGAGAGATTGTTGGTATTGGAATTTCAACTGGAGGCAAGAGGTGGAGAGGCTGTAGCAAATTATGTCCCCAGAGCAATGTTACCTGGCCCCTATCAATCTTGCCACAGTTTATTCCAAGATATAGTGAAATGTTTGCGCGTAGTTTCACTCATAATGAAAACCAAAGTGTGTTGAGTTGTATGAGAGAGAGAACACTTTAATATTATGTCTCTACTTGCAAATTAGGGTATAATGTCACAGCTATGGCTGAGTGTGCATACTCCATGACTGTAAATCTATTGCTGCTACATGTCACCAAAGTATTAGGGAGCATCACCACGCATGAGAGAGACAATTTGTCCATTCTCTGGAAACTAGAGTAACCTATGATGGGTGGCCCTGGAATTCTCCCGATAGTTTGGGGTGGGGAATGAAAATTCTTCAAAAATATATAATAATATTTTTCTGAGAAATTTTGGCCCGGTTCTAGTGGTATATGTATGCAGCGGTATATATATGCGGAAGAGTATCTTCATGCAAACAACTGCAGATTATTCAATCTCATTTGCACCATAATCCATATTGCCAATTTGTCTGCATCATACCCTGCTGCAAAAGATCAAAGGCCCATCTAGTCCAGCAGTTTGTTCTCACAGTGGCCAGCCATATGCCTATGGGGAGCCCACAAGTCAGGACGTGAGAACAACAGCACTCTCCCACTCATGATCCCCAGCAACTGGTATTCAGAGGCATACTTCTGCTGATTCTGGAGCCATTGATAGCCTTTTCCTGCATTATTTTGTCTACTTCCCTTTTAAAGCTGTCCAGGTTGGCAGCAGCCATCTCTGCCTCTCATGGTAGTATAGTTTAACTGTGTGCTGAGTGAAAAAGTACTTCTTCTGTCCTAAATCTTCCACCATGTGCTTTTATTGGATGACCCCAGGTTCTAGTATTATGGGAGGAGAAAAACTCATCTCTATCTACTTTCTACACACCATGCATCATGTCATATACCTGTCATTCATGTCTCCCCCTTACACTCCTTTTTTTCTAGAGTAAAAATCCCTAAATATTCTACAAACCCTCCAGGCTGAGTACAACCTGTGGTGGTCAACAGGCCAGTCCATAGCAGCATGGCTGGAATTCACACGGACAGACTGCAAACTGCCGCTGCCTCCGGCTCAGACTGTAAAGACCATGTGTTGTATCCAATGTTGCTGTTCTGCTTGTGCAACAGACTTCTGCTTGTGCAACAGACTTCTGCTTGTGCAACGGATCTTCGCCTTCTCCTCCTGCACCTTCAAAACCTGCTGCAGGGGGGTTATTTATTTATTTATTTATTGTATTTATATACCGCCTCATAGCCAAAGCTCTCTGGGTGGTTTACAGTACCTAAAAACAATAAAAACACATATACAAATTTAAAACACATCTTTTAAAAACAATTTAAAACACAATTTAAACATTTATTTATTTATTTATTTATTTGTTTCATTTTTAAACCGCCCATAGCGAGTTTAAAACAATTTAAAACAATTTAAGAACACATGCCAAAATGCCTGGGAGAAAAGGAAAGTCTTGACCTGGCGCCGAAAAGATAACAGTGATGGCGCCAGGCACACCTCGTCAAGATCATCATTCCATAATTTGGGGGCCACCACTGAGAAGGCCCTCTCCCTTGTTGCCACCCTCCGAGCTTCCCTTGGAGTAGGCACCCAGAGGAGGGCCTTAGATGTTGAGCATAGTGTACGGGTTGGTTCGTATCGGGAGAGGCGTTCCATCAGGTATTGTGGTCCCAAGCCATGTAAGGCTTTATAGGTTAAAACCAGCACCTTGAATTGAGCTCAGAAACATACAGGCAGCCAATGCAAGCGGGCCAGAATCGGTTTTATATGTTTGGACCGTCCGGGCCCTGTTACCAATCTGGCCGCTGCATTTTGCACAAGTTGCAGTTTCCGAACCATCTTCAAAGGCAGCCCCATGTAGAGTGCATTGCAGTAATCTAACTTGGAGGTTACCAGAGCATGGACAACTGAAGCCAGGTTATCCCTGTCCAGATAGGGGCACAGCTGGGCCAGCAACCGAAGTTGGTAGAAGGCACTCCATGCCACTGAGGCTACCTGAGCCTCAAGTGACAGAGATGGTTCTAGGAGAACCCCCAAGCTACGAACCTGCTCCTTCAGGGGGAGTGCAACCCCATCCAGGACAGGTTGGACATTCACCATCCAGTCAGAAGAACCACCCACTAACAGCATCTCAGTCTTGTCTGGATTGAGCCTCAGTTTATTAGCCCTCATCCAGTCCATTGTCGCAGCCAGGCACCGGTTCAGCACATTGACAGCCTCACCTGAAGAAGATGAAAAGGAGAAATAGAGCTGCATGTCATCAGCGTACTGATGGCAACATACTCCAAAGCTCCGGATGACCGCACCAAACAGTTTCATGTAGATGTTGAACAGCATGGGGGACAGAACTGACCCCTGCGGAACCCCATACTTGAGTCCAGGGTGCCGAGCAGTGTTCCCAAGCACCACCTTCTGGAGGCGACCTGCCAAGTAGGAGCGGAACCACCGCAATGGAGTACCTCCCACTCCCAACTCAGCCAGTCTCCCCAGAAGGATACCATGGTAGATGGTATCGAAAGCCGCTGAATGATCAAGGAGAATCAACAGAGTCACACTCCCCCTGTCTCTCTCCCGACAGAGGTCATCATATAGGGCGACCAAGGCTGTTTCCGTACCGAAACCAGGCCTGAAAACCGACTGAAATGGATCCAGATAATCGGTCTCATCCAAGAGTGTCTGGAGCTGGCCCACAACCACTCGTTCCAGGACCTTGCCTAGGAATGGAACATTTGCTACCGGCCTATAGTTATTAAGATTTTCTCGGTCCCGGGAGGGCCTCTTCTGGAGTGGTCTCACTACTGCCTCTTTCAGGCAGCCAGGGACCACCCCCTCTCACAGAGAGGCATTAATCACTTCCCTGGCCCAGCCGGCTGTTCCATCCCTGCTAGCTTTTATTAGCCAAGAAGGGCAAGGATCCAGCACAGAAGTGGTTGCACGAACCTGTCCAAGCACCTTGTCAACGTCCTCAAGCTGTACCAACTGAAACTCATCCAAGAAATCGGGACAAGGCTGTGCTCTGGATACCTCGCTTGATTCACCTGCTAAAACACTGGAGTCTAAGTCCTGGCGGATGCTAAATATTTTATCCTGGAAGTGCCTAGCAAATTCATTACAGTGGGCCTCAGATGGTTCTACCATGCCTTGGGGCCAGAGTGTAATAGCCCCTGGACAATTCTGAAGAGCTCTTCTGGTTTGAGGACCCTGCAAAGCAGATGGGGGGGTTACAGGTGGAGGAGAGGTAAGAGAAGTCCCATTGCACAAGTGAAACCAACTCACACAACACTGGATACAACACTATGTGAATAAGCCTTTAGTAAAAAGGTTTTTTAAAATAAATAAATCAGTCACTGTTGCATGAGCTCTGTGAAACTAAGTTGCTGCTTAGTGATAGGGGATATATGATGGCTGCAAAGTAGGCTGACTACATACCTGATGCAAAAACTCATTATGCGTTAAAAAGCATGTTGTGGTGCAAATTCATCCTTTTAAAACTGCCCAACAAATTAACTGCAATCTTTTAGTAGGATACTGAATTCTCTGTTTGAGGCCTGAAATTATAATTAAACGCCACAGTCTTGAAACGAGGTACTCTGGAGTTGTGCCACTGATATCGGTGGCCATTTTGTAGAAGGGGCAGTGCTTGTGTCCCCTGAAATGATCCAGTTCTCACTCTCCTCCTAGGAACCCTGGAACAGGAATAAACTGAGAACTGGAGCCCTCAGGAGGGGAGGTGGGGCTGGATCCAGTAAGGGGATGTGCACACCAGCTTCTGCTTCTACATAATGGCTGGTATGCAACAATCTGTGCGCGCTTGTGTGTGTGTGTGTGACAATGGAGAAGAGATTATTTCCTCAGCAGTTAGAGCAGCAGTAAAAAAAACTGGATTGTTCCCCATAATTATTCATATTGTGCTCTAAAGATTTCATTGTATGTTACTTTTGGTATTTTTTAGGGGAACTACTACCAGGCTTTATATAATAAGATAAGAATAAGCAAGAGAAGTAGACCTTTACTATAATATTCCATTTATAATCTCTAACCTTGTTCAATTTCTAACCTAGGCAGATACTACAAATGTGTTGTAGGATCTGCTTGCAAGACTAAATATGAAACAGAGGTTTGGCTTATCTACGCTCTCGTTTGGATACAGCAATTCAGATTTTCCAAGGTTTTTTTGTTTTGTTATTAACTTGAAAAGTAGCCACCTTAAAAAGCACTTTGAACCAAGCTAAAAGGCTCCATTCTCTTAACCAGTGGTGACAGTGAATTTTAGGAAAGGATTCAGAAATGGAAATTCCCCAAGCCATTTCAAAGAGCCCAACATTACAATCACCTTCCAATTTTGGACTCAGTTCATTCATTATGGCCTGCTGCCAGCCCTCTCATGTGCCAGTCCAATCTTTTCCTGCACTTCTTGAAGTTTACCAATTTGGGATTGGGAATAGGAGGAAAATAGTGCCTGGAAGTGCTTGAAAAAGCAGACTCAGTCAGAATGTGCATTGCCAACAAGGACTCTGAGAACTGTACTTTTTTATTACCTCATTCAATAAATCAAAATAATAATTTATAAAAAACTACAGTTCCCAGAGTTCCTTTGGTAATGGAGACTCCAAGCGCATTCAGAAGCTTTCATTGCAGAGAGTCACAATCTTAGGGAGAGCCCTGGCTTTTGCAAATCCCCTCAATTGCCATTTTTCTTCCCTTTTCCCTCTCCAGCTTGGTAACTCTGGGAGGGGGGGGAGTCACCAAAACTCACATTTCCTGACTCAGGAATAGAAATCTCCCAAGTATGTAATGCTTCCCTCGACTAAGAGGTAAGCATTACAAGTCTATAATTGTTCTCTGAAATGGGATTCAATTGATTAGATTGAAGGCTGTACATTTTTCATTTTACAATTGCTGGAAGAGAATGTATAAAGAAACTCGACTTTATTTCATGACAATAAGCATTTCATAGTTTGCCTTTTCACTCAAAGTAGTAGAGTTGACAGGATTGCTTTAAAATATCTATCCCATAAAAAGTTAGTGTGATGAAGCTTTCCTAATTAACTGAACCTCTTAGGAACATACAGGTGAGCTTCTGTACACCGTAGTCACTTAAAAACCAACCTTTTCTCTTCATTGATAGGCATCTAATGTCATGACACTGTTTCCAGGTACAATCCCTCCACTCATTAAGTCAGTTGTCCAAAGTGAGGAAGGTCTGGCAACCAATGAAGGGCTAAAGATGCTGGTGACCATTTCCTGTATCTTGGTTGGGGTCTTGCTGCTTTTTGTGCTTCTGCTGGTTGTGAGAAGGAGGAGGAGGGAACAAAGGCTGAAGAGACTCAGAGGTAAGAATGGACACCCCTTATTTGCTTACATGCATTTTGGTCACCTCGCCAAGAATTTGTAACTGAGACTGTGCACACAGATTAGCTTAAGAAGCTTGCAAGAAGTCAAGCTAGTTTTATGTGTTACAGGAGCAGCGTGGCTGCTGCTTCAGTGTGGCTCCATCTGACCCTGCTCTGCAAACATTAATAAGAGGAAAAATCACATTTTAGTGAGGCTTATAACATGGAGGTTTGCCATGGGAGCATCATATTGTCACCATCAACCATCTGTGAGACCCCAGTTTTGCCAGAGTAATATGGGACAGAACAGAGGTGGCTAATCTGCGGTAATTTGGTTGTTGTTGGACTGCAAATCCCAGTATCTCTTATTATTGGCCATGCTAGCTGGGGCTGATGGAAGATGGAATCCAACAACATCAAAGGGCCACAGGTTAGCCAACCCTAGGACAGAGACTTGTTCAGCAACAGTCACACTATTTTTGTAATATAAGAACTGACATTACATTATACACCCAACTTACCTAGTTAAATAACATTATAAACATTGACTGTTGATTTGTACTGCAATTCCTACTTGTTTCAACAGAGGTTGAGCTCTGGTCATCTTGTAACCCTAAATCCTTTCTCAGATGCCGCACTCACACATTTCTGGATGTGTGGCTGGGGCTATACTGTCTAACCATGCCCTTGACAGTGTATGTCCTTTCAGCCCTGCCCCAGACATCTGTGTGTTCAGCACGATGATCTGAGAAGGGAGCCTAGAGCTTTCATGCGTGCAGCAGGATGCCCTTTATGTTTACAAAGAGAAAAAAATGGGCAGGTATTTTTAGAATTTTAGAGATTGATGAATATTGGGTTCCCCCCCCCCAATATCAAATGTTGTACCACTGGAGTCCATGTTTGTTTTGCCTTCCTTTAACTTAGAGAATTTAGATAGTTTGGTCAGTAATATTTCAGTTTCAATTTTGTCTTGCCTTTTGCCTGGATGAGGCACAAAGGGGTCATGCTGACTGCTAGAAAATAGGATAAAGAACATATTTTAAAAATAGTAATAAGGGGCCTGTGGTGCTATCTTTGTTTTTGTTTTTGAGTTTTAACCTAGGCTGCAACTGTTCCAGAAACTACATTTTCTTTGCACACAAATTCAGTTCAATCAAGCAGCTGCTCCAGTATCAAACTGTATTTTTAGATATAGCAAAGCCCAGCTGAAAGCTGCAGGATTGCTGTTGATTTCCCAAGGGAGTCTATCTGCCCCTCCCACTTGGGAAAAAACAGAATTATAGCTGGCAAGATACTAAAAAGCATAAGTAAGAATAGCAGCTTGGATAGTTATTTTTCACCTTTCAAATGTAGTGATGTTCAGCCTTATAAATGTGCAAGGTGTTTATTTACAGTCAAACCGAATATTCCAGCAAGTCTAAACTCTTGCTTGTGTTAATGTTTTGAACATGCTTTTACTGGAGTTGCCAATACGTTTTTTTGCCCTGGTCTAAAGATGATGTGTCTAGTCATTTTTCAGTGTATTCATCTTCATGAACTCAGGAAAAGAGATATTGTGTGCAGAAAATAGCTATCACAGAACCCATTTTCAATGTATTGTCTAGTTACCGTTGTATTGGTTGACCAGGAAAAAGCCTAAAAGTTAGCTAGTAGAAACAAGGAATGTGCTAGAATTCTGCCCAATTTAGATTTGGTATCGAATTTTCCATTAATTTGCTTATTCTCTATAGTTGTGTGTCAGATTTTTATGTCGTGATTTTCCGCAGCTGTTTTTGAATAAACATGTCTAAAATATTTATATTGACAACAATAATTTTATCAATATTTCCTTTCATTTATTGATATTCCTTTCAAAATACTAGTATTTCCTTTAAAATTATCAATATTTCCTTTTTAAGATATTGATATTAATATGAGGGGGAAATGGATCGCTAAAAGCAGCAGCTAGTGGACAAAGAACGAACTCAAATTGACTTGGGCCTGCTAAGTTGACGGAATGCTTTTGAACCGGCACTGGGCCACAGATCCCATCCTTAGTAGAGACTAGGGGTGGGCAAGAATTCCTCTGAATTTGGATTTAGCACCGGATTTTTCAGTGGTCCACATATTTTCCATCTTAGTGGAACAATCCTGTTTGCTTTGAACTTCAGTAGCATTCCTCTGACACTGTTCCCCCCCCTCAAATATTCCCTTGAATATATTGTTGTTGTTGTGCTATTTTTACTCACAGCACAGTATTCTAGCTCTCTCTACCACCCCCACCACTCCAATAATCTAAACTCCAAATAGGAGGGGAAAAAACAGTCTCTGCTTGCTTGCTAACATGAAAACTGACCAGCTTCAGTCTTAGCAAAGAAGGAAGCTGCAGCACAACTGCTTTCTTTTCCTTGTATTTTCTTTCAAGTTATCAGTATTTCTTTTAAAATACTAGTATTTTCTTTGATTTATCGATATTTCCTTTCAAAATTTCATTATTTTGAGAAAATATTTTGAAAGATATTAATATCAATAATTTTGGAAGAAAATATAAATATTAATATCAATATTTTTGGAGAGGGGAAAAATCAGACTGGTAAAAGCAACAGAAAGCAGACAAAGAACTAACTCAAATCGATACTGCCTGTTAGGTTGACGAATGCTTTTGAAGTGGCACCAGCTAATGGATCCAATCCCTAGTGGAGACTGACTTAGTTCCTAAATAGTGTGATTATTTCATTTAGATAGGGCATCAGAGATGAAAGTAACCATTTGTGTGTCTGTATTGCCACTGCAATGCAAGATTAAGAGTCTGAACATGCATTGCAATTGACACAGAGATACCAGTGACCATGGCATCATTATGGTGAGGCCTCCACAACCAAGCAGTAGTACCGTATATTCCGGCGTATAAGACGACTTTTTAACCCAGGAAAATCTTTGCAAAAGTCGGGGGTCATCTTATACGCCGGGTGCTGAAAAAGAGCGGGAAAATTAATTAAAAAAAAAAGCTGCAGCGGGAGTGGAAGCAGTCGCAGCCGCCGTCCAGAGAGACCGTCGCTGCAAGGAAAGCAACGCAGCGAGGCTCAAGAAGTTACGGCAGAGCCTGAGATGAAATTGACTCGAAATGGAGTTACTGCTGTGAGGAGGGAAGCCTCCGCAGAGCCTGAGATGAAATTGACTAGAAACCGCGTTACTGCCTTGAGGAGGGAAGCCTCGGCAGAGCCTGAGACGAATTGACTCGAAACGGCCAGATACAGGAGGGAGAAGCCACAAAAGGCTCCTGGGGAGAACTTGGGCAAACTCTATATTTTAACTGGAAAAGTTGGGGGTCGTCTTATACGCCCAGTTGTCTTATACGCCGGAATATACGGTATTTCCTCTTTCAACAAGCCTTTTAAGCTGAGACCTATCCCAGTCTGCATCTGTGTCAGAATTGTTTAATATGTTTTTTAATAATGTTTTTAACCCTTTTTAAGGTTGTTTTTTCTAAAATGTTTTTAATGCTGTTTTGTTTTGTATTTTAAGATCTGTTTTTATGATGTTTTAAAGTGTTTTAGTGCTTTGTTTGCCGCCCTGGGCTCCTGCTGGGAGGAAGGGTGGGATACAAATTAATTAAATAAATAAATATTTAAAATACCTTGCCCTGAACAAAGCTGTGGGAAATGATGCTTCATTCCTAGAATCTGATACACACCCCAGCCAGAAAACTCCTGGTAATTTCACACTAGACTATATGCATGCCAAGCCTCAGTAACCAGGCTATCTCCCAGAGGTGTGCTGATTCCAGGACAACCCACATAGCAGCACACTGATTGGGTAACCAAGATCTGCCATCAACTTTCCCCTCACCCAGTAGTTCCAGACTGTGCATCCACATGAGCACAAAGGCCAGTGTGTAGTATGGGAGAGGCCAAGAACTCACTCTGCTGAAATGAGAGAACAAGGCTGTTTAGCCAGTCATCCTAAGGATTAGCAATAAAATTAGGACCAGAGTGGATGGATGCAGCAAGTCTGTGCAAGGCTAGAGAAGAAGGGATATAATTTTCAGTATGTTCCACACCTAGACTTTGTGGGCATGTTTTATCATTGTTGCGATAAGGAAAAAAAAGTCAGATCATCAATTTTGGCACACCACTCATGAGATCATGGATCTTGAGATTATCAGAGGTTTACAAACAAGGACTTTGTAATGAAAAATCCAATCTTTTATTTAGACATAGAGTCATCAGTAAGGGGCCCATGATATAGTTGTACAGTTATGATTACCACCACTTTGTCTCCAGACATTGTTATTCCTAATTCCTAAATTTCAAATAATAAAGCAATGATATTGAAATAAACACCTTTTATGCTGCTGTTACATTAACTTGGACAATAATTTTTTTTTGTGACATCTGAAATTTTCTAACTTATAAAGGAACCAATGTTTGATATGGTTTTGTAAAGCATAAAGTAAGCCCTGGAGGAAATGGTTAAGCAACAGAAATATTTCAGACATGGGGGCAGGGGAATTCAGATAAAATTGCATGCATGCTTCAGAAAGTATCTCATATTTACAAACCTGATAAATCAGTATAAAGATAAGTGCAAATTCAGCCTTTGATGTGTGACGGTAGCCGTTTTAAAGATTTAAGATAGAGTTTATTTTCATATCAGATAGCTTTTCAGAGCCATGATGTCATAAGCTTGATTGTGGATTCTGAATAAGTCACATTATTATATAATTTTCAAGGTAAAAGGTTATGAAAATCAGTCTTCCCCTAGCAGATGCCCTCCAGATGTTTTGGGTTACAACTTCCATCAGCTCAAGCCAGCATGGTCAATGGTAAGAGATGCTGGGTGTTGTAGTTCAGCAACTAGAGAGCACTAGGTTGAGTAAAGCTCATCCAATATCACAAATGTTATATTGGCTTTCTTTAAACACCATTAAATTCAGTGGAACTTACTCTCAGATAAATTTATTTAGGATTGCAGTCTTAATAGTGTCTTTCTACTCCAAATAAGGCTGAATGAGGTTCTGGCTAAGTTCAGGTGTCATCTTGAGGTGGTATCTGAGTCATTTCAAGGGAGCAGTTATAAATGGATTCTCTTGTGCCATCCATGGCAGCCTTTCCCCCTTATTTCTTAAGTCTGTAACATGATGAGAACTCTAGGATTTAGGGAGGGAAAAGTTATGTTTCAAGTAATACTCTGAAACCTAACAGCAATGGCTTTGCACTCAATAGTTAGTTTATGGTCAGTGTAGGCAGGGCCAACGCCAAAGGGCAGCCAGGTGGGGCCCTGGCCAAGGGCCCCATGGTCCAGAGGGGCCCCTGAAGGGGCCCTCGTTAGGGTAGGGGAGTAGCTCTCCCCTTCCATGATCGCAGGGAGGGAGCTGCCCCCCGCTCGCTTGGCCTCCCCCCTGCCTGCTCACTCACTCTCCTTTCCCCGCCGGCTCACTCGCCCTCCCCCCACTCACTCCCCCTCCCTCCCCCGCCCACTTACTCCCCCTACCCCTACCCACTTGCTCACCCACCTGCTCTCTCACTTGCCCACCCACTCACCCCCACCTGCCATCCCACCCCCTGGCCCACCATCCCACCCCCCACCCTCTCAATAGGTAGGTAGGTTGGTACGTGGGGCATGTGTGCATGTGGGTGCCAGGGCAGGCTGGTGCCCAAGGGCCCCAGTACGCCTGGCGCTGGCCCTGAGTGTAGGGCAGGTTTGCTTAATTTGTAACCCATCAAACCAAATGCTAAACTTTTTATACTAGGTACAGGCAACTTGTGGCCCACCAGATGTTGTTTAACTAACTCCCATCATCCCTGACTATTGGCCATACTGAATGGGGCTGATGGGAGTTGAAATCCAACAATATCTCAAGGACCACAGGTCCCCATCACAAGTTACCACAGACTGGCACTGGCTTTTCAAGGTATCAGATTAGTCTTTCCTATTCTGTTACCTGAGATCTTTTTATCTGTGGATGCCAAGGAATTTGGGACCTTCTGCATATATGCTGTACTACTGAGCTCTGACTCCTTCTCAGTATCAACAATCCTATGTACAGATATCTTAACATTCAATGCATAAATGAAACAAATGTTATTCTAGGTTGAAGTAGGTTCAGTGAACTTTGGGAAGCAAATGTATATGTGAGTAGTCCACAGATTGGTGATGTGAATGATCAATATTAATGTTAAAAGACTCCAGATCATTCACTCAAAGGAACATCTGCCATTAATATAATAATAATCTAAGACAGGTTTTCCCAACCTGGTGTCCTCCAGATGTTTTGGACTACAGCTTCCATTGGTCATGCTAGCTGGGGCATATGGGAGTTGTATTCCAAAACATCTGGAGGGCATCAGGTTGGAAAAAGCTGATCTTAACACTGGAATAATCTCCTATGAATGAGACTAATCTTATTTATAATTATAATTAATTATAAATAATTATAAATTGTATGATGTCACTTATTGAAAATGCAGGAAGTGGGGTCAGAAGAAATTTCTGTAAGATCAACAATGAATACCACCCAAAGTCATTCAAATCTCTTCTAATTGAAGCAACAGAATGGGGGGGAAACTCTTGCCCTTCTTTTGTAGCAGTGTTCCTATGGGAAAAGTATCACCATTATATAGGTCCATGTTGCTAACAGGTACAATATGGTCACAATCTCATTTTGGTCCTAATCCTACATGGAGTTGTATTGTATGCTTATTCCCCCCATAGCAGCTCATACAGCTCCTCAGAAAATCCAGAATTGTAGTTTCTCATTCTGCCCAGATGGGTGTACTGCATTTTCAGTAAAAATGGATTATGAATATACAATCATTATTTTATTTATTTGTTGAGAGATTTAAATGCCTTTTTTCCTTATTAAAAGATACCTTGGGAAAGTATACCTCCGACAGAATGTAACAAAAGCAATAATAAAAAGTAGCAGCATAAAAATAAGTCCAACAGGCATCAGCCTCTCCCAAAGTCTTCCCTAAAAAGTCATGTCTTAATGAGGTGGCAAAAGAGACATAAAGATGGGGCCAGGAGGGGGCTTCTTTGGGAAAGTGTTCCATAATGTTAGATCCAGAACTGAAAAGGCCCCACTCCTTGAATTAATCCGCCCAACCTAAGTTAGGGGAAAGTAACCTGGAGTAGGACCTCAGATGTTGATCAGAGTATATGGTAGGGAACACATAGGAGAAGGTGGTTCATAAAGTATTCAGCCCCCAAATTGATGAGGACTTTTAGGAAGGGTTGGGGAAACTGTGGCCCTCCTGACGTTCTTACCTTACAATTCCCATCGTTCTAGATTGCTGGCCACACTGGCTAGAGCTGATAGGAATTGGAGCCCAAGAACATCTGGAAGACCAGATGCGGATGCAAAAAAAAAAAGGCAAATGCTATTTGAGGCTTCATTAACAGAAGTATAATTTCCAAATCGCATGAAATACTAGTTCCCCTTTTTTCAGCACCTCATCTTGAGTACTGTGTCCAGTTCTGGACACCACACATTAAGAAGGATGCAGACAAAGTGGAACAAGTTCAGAGGAGGGCAACAACGATGATCAGGGGACTGGAAACAAAGCCCTGTGACGAGAGACTGAAAGAGCTGGGCATGTTTAGCCTTGAGAAGACTGAGGGGAGATATGATAGCACTCCAAGTACTTGAAAGGTTGTCACACAGAAGAGGGCCAGGATCCCTTCTTGATAATCCCAGAGTGCAGGAGATGAAATAATGGGCTTATGTTGCAGGAAATCAGATTTCAGCTGAACATCAGGAAAAACTTCCTAACTGTTAGAGCAGTCTGACAATGGAACAAATTACCTAGGGAGGTGGTGGGCTCCCCAACACTGGAGGTATTCAAGAGGCAGCTGGAAAGCAACCTGTTGGGTGTGCTTTAACTTGGATTCCTGCATTGAGCAGGGGATTGAACTCGATGGCCTTGTAGGCCCCTTCCAACTCTACTATTCTATGATTCTATGACTATAGGTTTCCCATCCCTGCTTCAAAGTAAGAACCAGCACCTTGAATTGAGTCAGACCAGACCATACAGAACTAGAAAAACTCACTTTGTCTGAACAGCCCCAAACAAAACTCTGGAATTTTAGACCGATTGAAGGGTCGTCCACATATAAAGCATGTTACAATAAACAAATCTAGAAGTTACTACAACATTGAATGGCTGTGTCTGGGTCAGTCTTTCCCAGGAAAAGGCTGCCATGTGGTCATTGCTGCCATGTGGTCATCCAGAGGTAATGAGGAAGTGAGGTGCAGCCCCAAGCTGCAACCTTTAGTCTTAAGTGGGAGTACAACCCCATCCAATGAAGACTGCATGTTGTAACTCTTGATCAACTAACAGTATTTCCATGTTACCTAAATTAAGTCTCAATTTCTTCTTCCACATCCTGTTCCTCACCACCAGGCAAAATAAACTTTTAACTGTGTCTAAACAATTAGGTTTAATTAAACAAACATGCAGTGCTAATGAGCTATTTATGCAGTGCTAATATTTGTCCTGCTTTCTTCTAGATGCAAAGAGTCTGGCTGAAATGCTTATGAGGTAAGAATAATGTGTAGAAATTGCCAGTTTGGTTGTGATATAGGAGTATCAACCTAAAAACAGGACTGAGACCTTTCCAAAATACATAATAAGTATTATGGAAACATCCAATTTAAGTATTTTTAGAAATTAAAATATAGATATAGTTTGTGGAGAAGAACTGCAAACAATTGAGTGGGTGGTTTAGATCTACAGAAAAGCATGGAATCAGAGTACCATGTATGGTATTTGTTTGTTTATTATATGCAGTTATAGTCCACTCTTCACCAAGCAGTTCCAGGGCAGGTCTCATGGAGCTTGATACAACAGATAAAGCAACACAATCCTTAGCATCTCTAATCCAACAAAAAACCCATATTAAATAGTAATCAAGGTCAGCAATAGAGCTGCAGTAGGGTATATCCAGATATCATCTCTCTCCCCCCACCCCCCAGACCTGTACAAAAAGATATTCCTTAATCCACTGACAAAAAAAATTCAAAGAAGGGGCCAGATGCACCCTGGATAGGAGGGCATTCCACAACCTGAGGTGAGAAGGGATGGTTCTGTATCTTGATGGTAGAAGCCAGCTATATTAAGGACAATATTGATAGCCTAGATCCTATGACATCATAGACCCACCCCTCTTCCCCTGAAATCTATCAATCACTTTTGCAACTCTTTTTAAAATGTTGCTTTTCATCAACTAGCAGTAGGGAACCTCTGGCCCACAGGCCTGATTAGGCCCAGCAAGGGTCATAATTTGTCCTGTGAGGCCATTTTCCCCAAACAACACCCACCAGCCTCACACCTGACATATGGAATGTCAGGTGTGGGGCACAAAAAGCCATGGCTGCAAAGGAACAATCAGGACCTTAAAGAGTATTCCCAATTGTCCCTTGGCAAGGAGGGCTAACTGACAGCAACGCCCTTTGAAGTTGTCACCTGATGCCACAATGATGGCAAGTGGCTGACATATTGGCAGCCCCTCCCACCTATCAAAAATGGCCCACAGGAGGATGGGTCAGCTCTTGATTTGGCCCTTGGGCTGAAAAGGTTTCCCTACCTCTGTGATAAGGCAAATTATGGACAAATTTATAAACTTCCACATGGCACAGCCCACTTCAAGCATGGGGGAGGGGCAAGAGAGTCATGAATGAACTCACACCAACAGAAAAAGGCAAGAATTTCAAGCAGTCCTCACTTCAGTTGAATACTGCCGCTTGAATACTCCCACATGAGGAGCAGGAACATTATGAAGAATCAGGGAAATGCACGACACTTGAGGGAAAAGGGGACAGGGAAGAACAAGAGTTCCATGTATGTCCATGTTCAGCACAAGAGGGGAAGGGTGAAGGTGGGGATCTTTTCTTTAGATGGATAGGTCTAGCTTTTAAGCTCAGTGACTTATTTTCCAAAGCTTCTCCAGTCACAGTAATTTGGGTGTAGGTTGCTGAATCAAATAAACAGATTTGTTCTTCATGTGGGCCGTCATTGTCCTCCGGGTTTTGGCTGTGAGAACAGGGAATAATCAGCAGTATTATATTATTGGGCTGGCCTGCTTCTTTCCCAATTGTTCTTTTTCCTAACAAACAGTTAAAAATCATAGCACATTCTGGTTTTTTCTTTATAGAGGGTGCTTAAAGGAAGGGGGGAGGCAGTGAGAAAAAAATTATGGACTTGTTCAGTTTTTTATAACAAAGGTAAAATTACCTAGCACGACAGCCCCTGCACTTATTTGTCTATTTATTACTAGGTTTCTTAATTTTCTTACCCTGGGACACCTCCCTCATGCCTCCAGTTTTGGACGATTGCCCCCAACTCACCCTCTAAAAAAAACCTAGGGGAGGGAATGTGTTTTCTATTTTCCCACCCCAAACTGATAAAGTCTGACCTTGCAGAAAAACTGCTGCACCTACCCAGATATGCAAATTGGACATGCATTTTAATATCCTATTTTATTTTATAATGTTTATTTTTGAACTGCTGATTTTATTTATATTTAGGTGAGACTAGGCCAAAAAAATTTTAATGTCTGACTTTAGTGTATTGCCTCCTGGGACTCCTACTGGGAGGAAGGGCAGGATATAAATCTAATAAATAAATAAATAAAAGGGGGAAAACCAGCCATTTTTAGATTCCCCAATATAGTCAATGGAGACAAAACAGAGCTTCAAATTTATCAGATCAGATTTGGACTCAAATAATGAATTCATCCAGAAGAGATCAGGCTACTTCCAGTAGTGTAGTGGCAAATTCAGAAGTGCAGGGTCCCTTCATGTTAGTCACAGCCACGGCCTTCCCCCTTTTTTACTGCAGGGTTGAGAATGAGATCCTTGTTAATGCCTTCTCCCACAACAGACATCTCTAGGAGCCAATCAGCATGGAAGAGCATTAGCTACTGAAAGAGGACTCTTCTCAGTGGCTGACTCATCTCCTTTCACCCTGATTGGTTCCAATCAGCAGGAAAGGTCAACAAAGCATGTTAGAAGATTATTCTCAGTAGCTAGGATACTCCCCTTTCATGCAGATTGGCTCACAGGAAGCTGGAGACATAGATACCCTGCTGGGATCCTGCTCCCAAAAAAGTAAAGGGTCTAAGACACCCCCCCGAGACCCTGAACAACTACACCCCTGGCTACCTCCAAATGTGACAGATACAAAGCTAATATTTTGGTTGCTACACTCACCTAATATAATGTGTGTGCTTGTAAAATTCTTAGTTTCATAACTCATTCCAAGGCTAATGTTCCAGTACACACATTTTAAAATGAGAATATAATAGCTTTGGTGAGAACATGCTAATTGTTTCTTATCTCTTTTCCCAAATGTTGGGAGTTAGTACAGGAATGCTGGTTGGATTGTTTCTTAAAAACTATTACTGCAGTGTCAACAGAACAAAAAGCAAAATGCATTGAATGAGAATAGGAAGCCAGATGTAATTACTGCAGTCCATATAAAGCTTGAATAAATAACCATTTTTAAATGTCCAGTTTCTCTATAGATTAATATTTTTCATTTCCAAGATATAGCAAGAATACAATGCCATAAAACCCACCTTCCCTCTGATTGAATGAAGGATTGTTAGTTCTGCCTTTGAGAAATGGAAGGTAGGGAGAAATAGTTTATTATTGTACTCAGAAAGAATCTCAAAGGGAAGGGCTTACAGTCTCTGATGGTGCTTGTCTCTTATTTTTCTAAGCTTCCTGTTTTAAACTGATACATCTTATGTACACTTGGGAGAACTAATGAATTGTTTTTAAAATAATACAATAATTTAGGTAATTTCATCATTTGATTTTAATGGATGTATTCCCCCCCCCTTTTTTTTTTGTTTGGTTTGATTTTTTGATCCCTAGCAAGAATACAAGGACTTCGGACACACTTAACAAGCAACAGCAGACACTCAGAATGCACATAGATATTCCCAGAGCTCAGCTTCTGATTGAAGAAAGAGACACAATGGAGACCATTGGTGAGCCATCAACAAGTTCATTAGGTTGCCTTCTACAACAAGTGGATCTTAATAACAATTGTTTCTTTTAAGGCACAATTTGTTGCAACTAGGGGGAAGAAGAATTGAGGATCATTCTAATTCTGTATTCTGCTTTAAACTGTTTTGGAGTAGCAAAGATGTTTAGCAAACTATTATAGAACTAAAAATAATTCAAGGGAAAGACTCAAGATTCATCCAATATAAGTGAAGGCTATGATATTTCTTGGACTTCCTTTTTAATTTCCTTTTTTGTGGGGGTAGGTTAGCAAAAAAGTAGCCATCCTTATTTAAAATTCCAAAGAAAATATGAACTGCATGTAACATTTAAAGAACAGAGAACATTCCCTGCAAATACTTTTTCTTACAGTTTCTTACAGTTTTCTTACAGTTTTTTTTCTTTGATGATAAAAGTCCTGACTTGGTCTTACTCTGTACTCCGTGTAAAATGGCATAATTAGCAGTGAGACCAACATCTGGAGTTCAAGAAGAAAATCACAAAGAAAGCGCCTGGAGTGGTTTTGACACACACTTGGAAAAAGAATGGAAAAGGGAACCTTTTTAAGCTGGTTGGGCCAGCTTAAATTGTATGCCACCACTCACTTGTGGGAATCAGGGATGCAACCTAAATTTAAGCCAAATTCATGTATCACCGTGAAGCAAATTGCATGATTCCGTCTTTCTTCCTGGCTACAACTCACACTGCACTGATAACATACAAAAGAGTGAAATGTATTTATTTGCTTGCTTATTCATTCATTCATTCATTCATTCATTCATTCAATTTATATCCCACCCTCCCGAAGGAATCCTGGGCAGCAAACACATCAATACCAATATATCTTTAAAAGCATTCTAAGAAACAGTTAAAACATTAGCTCAACCAGTGAATTCAGGGTTTCCTTGAACAGTATCTTTCAGCCATCAAATGCCTGGGTAAACAGAAATGTTTTTAAATTCCTCCTGATGAGGAGAAAGCTACACCTCACCAGAGAGAGAATTCCACAAGCAGAAAATTGCCACTGAAATCACACTATGTGGGGCAGATCATCCGGGAGGGCAGCATACCTCTCTGGGGATCAGCAGCACTAACGGGAAGTTTAACTTTCATGGTACATGTCTTACAGAGAAATCCTATAGGTCATTTATGGTAGAGGTTGAGAGATCCACTGGCGGAGCCACCACTGCATGCATATCCTGCCAATTCACTGCAGTCAGGGCAGGTGGAGGGGGTCAGATTTCTCTGCATAGTGCATAGTAATGCAGTATTTATTTATGCTTTTTTATTGCTTTTAATGATGTTTCTATTTTTTAAAAAATGTTATTGTGTCTTTGTATGTTTTAAGCTGCCTTGATGTACTTCTGTGAAAAGAGTGGCTTATAATTACTTAAATAAATAAATTTATCTTATTGTAGTTAATAGAACTACGTACACCAGCTCCAGTGCTGGTGAAGAGTTCCTTTAGTTCTGTGGGTGTGTTGGAGAGACTGCAAGACTTGGAAGTGGCACATCCCTGCCTGGCCCTGACATGCCCCCACCGCAGCCCTTCTCCCTCCCCATGCAGGTTGAACATTGCTGGAGAAACGTCTGTGCCAGTGGTGCTTTCTACCTGCATGCTGAGGGGCCTCTGGGGATGTAACTGTTGACCTGCAGGTACACATCTCTCTCTGTTTGGTGGAGTGGCATTTTAGTCTCTTCCTATGGCCTTCAGCAGGCCTACGGATAGGTATAGTATTGTACCTTAGTCTTGGGCTATAATTTCCCTTAGAGGCATTCTCACCCATCACATTATTCTCTTACATCTGTTCACTTCCTTATTATCTTTCACACAACTTATCTTTCTTTCAGAAAATCCCTATACATATATTTCCTTGGATCAGAATTTCAAAACTGTTGAGTGTTGGCGGCTCACGTTGTAAGGCTAGATTTTCAGACGAGTTAAGCCCGCTAAGCCAGAGCATCTAATGGGAGCAGAGAATTATTGTATGATCCAGTGCTTAGAAAAGTGCGCTGAATGCTAAACTATTTTGAATCACATGATGATACAATAGCATATCCTGAGCTTTAAAAAAAGGAAAAAGGAAAAAAATAAAAGTGCACTGAAAGCAGGGTTCACTTTAAAAATGGCTAACATGCATTTTGGGTTCTAGTTTTTCCAAAATTTGCTTCACTGCTGTTTCTCTTCTGCTAAGCTCTATCTTAGAGGGTCTGGAGGGAGGGATTTGCCCTTGAGTTGCCATCCATGGGCAGCAGAGTTTGTGGTGCAGGTGCTGTTAGCTTTTTAACTGCTGCATCCTGATCAGTGCTTCTGTAACAAGCTGTCTAACACAATATAGTGAGCAGTTATCCAGACCCAGTGAGCTTCACTACCCAGAGGCTTTATTCCTGACTTGAAAAGAGGCAGCTCTTTTTGCCAGGATAATTTTGTTCATCTTACTTAAGACCTTCTTTGGGCAATAAGATACTATTATGCATGGTTGTTCATATTAATGGTTTCCTATCTGGGAAAAATTGGTTAGGAAATACTTGATTGTCCCGCTATTAGCCGTCTGCCTGTAAAAATATGTAAAAGTCATATGGAATTTCAGTGCAGGAGTTCCCTGTAGTTTTTACTGCTATTAGGAATATCAAGAAATGACTGCAGCAATGTAGGTGGAAATTTAATGTGTAAATCCTGATTGTATGATGCATAAAAATTGTCTGTACAACCTCTGTAGCAGTGGGTGGTTCACCAATAATTCCTGTAGGGTTGGAACAGACCTGTTGTCATCTTTTTATGTTTTCTGCCACCTACTTTATTGCTTATTTTTCATAATTCATAATACTCCATATCTAATTACAGCTTAAAAGGGTGAGAGTGGAAGCTATCAACTGCAGCCAGAAAGAAATGGCATTTATTAATGTGCACTGATGTGTTCTCTCGTAAAGGGATAGTATACTCCATGATGAGGGAGTAAGTTGACATTGGTACTATTAAAACGGGGAAATTCAGGACTGTATGGCAAGTTGGCACATACTTTTGCCATAGGGAAATTTTATAGAGCCATTTGGAGCAATAATTTCTCTTCCATCCACATGTGACCATGAGCATGTGGAACAGTCGGCCCATAAAGAAGCATATGATATGAACCAGTAGTACATGAGCACACTTTTCTGTGCTTTCAATAATCTCAGCAGTATCATTCTTACATCTTGCCTTTTGCCATTATATATCTGGGGGCAGGGGAGTCATAATGGAAGTAAATGGTAATTTTCATGTTTCTCCTTAGTATGAAAATAAGTGATTGCTATTTACAGCTCAAAATTATAAGTAACTGATGTATGAAGTCACACGTTGAGAACGTATAAGCAGAAGACAGCTGTTCTATTTACTAATTGTTTTGTGAGGTAGAACTGCCCGTACTCTGCTCCACCAGCCTTCCAGTTTAACTTGGGGGATTTCTAAAAGTAATTTTGGCACTGGCACATGCAAAATTTTGCTCAATCTTTAGTTCACTTTTTTTTTCATTGCAGGTTACTGATGTGCATGAGCACATCCATACATTGATTGAAACACCATGAGAATAGAATCTTGATGTGATTGTGATCGTATGCTTGTGTATGACAGCAACCTGCATGAGAAAAAGACATAAGGCAGTATTCAGCTATCCCATCCTGTCAGCACAAGGATTTCTGCTTATGCAACGGGACCTCCCCCCTTTCCTCACCCCACATGTACCCCATCCTCTCCCCAAACCTGCTCCAGAGGGTTGGGGGATCCTCTAGAACAGAGGAGAAGGGGGAGTTCTGTTGAGCAAGCAGAAATCCTTGCAGTGATGGAACTACTTACTTAGTGCTACATTGAATACAACCCATAAATTACAACGTTCAGGCTGGAAATCAAAAACAGAAGATTGGCAGATTATTTGCGCACTGATGAACTGGTGCAAACAGGATCAGATAAGATCTCTGCAAACAAGATCAGATAACTTGGTAGCCCAAATACCATGCAGAGACATGAATGGGGGGAAATACCATAAGTACCCCTAATTTTGAATAAACAAATCTAACAAATACACTGTCCTGTAGTTTTTCTATCAGTAAGCCTTAGTCAGTGTAAGAGTTATGCTTCAATTTGTTTTTAAGATGTGTTTGCCATTTGGGCTCCTTTTTCGAAGGAAGGGCGGGATATGAATCTAATAAATAAATAGTCCTAAACATCCTAATAATCCTAAACACACTTACTAGGAAAGTTCTTATTGAAGAAAATGGGACTTATTTCCAAGTAAATATGCACAGTGTTGCACTGCACGTGTGAAAACTTTTTTTTAGTCTTTCTTAGCAACAGCTAGGAACCAAGGAACAAGTTTCTCACCTGCAAAGGTCTTCTCCTTTATCAGCAGCCTCTGGACAAAACCAAAGACAAAAACCATTTATCAGGTTACTGAATCACATGTTGCTTTCTCAGATACAGTGAATAATATCAAAGCAATTCATTAATTCTTCTTAGAAGATCAGTCAAAATGGGACACCATTAAGACATTTTCCTCTATCCTTTCCCACAGATGATAGGTCTACAGTCTTGTTAACTGATGCTGACTTTGGAGAGACATCAAAACAGAAATCATTGACTGTTACACACACAGTGCATTACCAGTCTGTCTCACAAGCCACTGGACCACTGGTGGATGTTTCTGATGCCCGGCCAGGAACAAGTAAGAATGAAAGGCAATTTGTTCTATCATTCAGATCAAAATAATTATCATGCCACAAAGTTTGTGTTATAATGGAATTTCAGAGTGAATGTACCTGTGCAGGAATCCATGTGAAAAATCTTAGCCAGTTCTGATCATCAGTCATTATTCTGGGGGGGGGGAGGACTGGTCATGTGAGTAATCTACTTGTTTGAGCTTTGTGACATTACTGGAGTCACAAATTTACATGAGATTTCAGTTCCTGTTCTGTGAGCTGCAAAAGTTGAAGTGTGCAGTTTTCAGTGTTACACAAGTAACAAATATGGGGGGCAATCTTGTATGTACTTGCTTTGCTGTCTCTTACGCTAAAATCCAAAATCTGTGTGCCTTTTGCAGAAAAGCCCTATGGGAAGGTTCACATATTCAGTGCACAGATTTATCACGTTTGCATGTTTCTAGATTTGCCATGCATTGCTTGGCAGGGGATGTACCTCCTTTCCTACATTACTTCTCTTCACTGGGTTCTATGTGAATCTCTTGTTTCTCTACTGCATTCTGCCCCCCCTCTAGCTGCCCTGTATTCCAAAACTCCATGTTCAGAAGGTAGAATTTCTGTAATACTCAGAGCTCATCTTATATTGATCCTCCTCTCCCCAGAAAAACTTCCCTTTCTCTCTACAGTAGGGCCCCACTCATACAGCGGGTTACGTTCTGGACCCCCGCTGTAAAGCAAAAACCGCTGTAAAGTGGAACGCATCAACTAACATTGACCAAAATGGCACCCGACGGCCAAAAAACACGGTAAAAGTGGAACAAGCACCGTAGGAGTGGGGCCTTTCTGCAATTGACAATCGCTGTATTAGCGGAACGCTGTAAAGTGAAGCGCTGTAAAGCGGGGCCCTATTGTAATAATTTATAAGTGACTCCTTGAACTTTGGTCACACAACCATATCTGTTACATGTATCAAAGATCCCCAATGACCCCACACCTTGAGCAAGTGTCTTCATTGCACACCTACAGCAATTGTCTTTATTTCAGCAAGTGTCGTTATTGTAATACAGAGAGTTTTGTGCACTGGGTGGCAAGAGTTGGCAGTCAATGAACAATGGTTATGCCATCGCTATTCTGGGAAACACAAGCTCCTCTCCTTTCCCCAAAATAAACGTGTTCATTTTGAATTTTTTCTCTAGTATTCTTTTTTAAAATGCATTGTATTATAGAGGTTGTGCACTCCCCACTGTACCACTCAGTCATGGAATGCTGGGCAAATACTTTAAAAGAACAGAAGAAAGTGTTCTCTTTTCACTAGAAGTAGCTTGCCTGGTGGGGCAGATCCACTAGACTAGCTTCCCAGTAGGTGGTGCAATGTTGCTTACCAGGAGGGGATGGGGCGAGGCAGCAGGGACAGCAGCATGGTGTATATGCATCAGCAGGAGTGCCAGACTGGCTTCACCACTGCATTTGCACCGCTCTGACTGTTCCCTGCTCCTCGCCTCTATCCCTTTCCCTCCTGGTAAGCAACAGTGAGCAACCTGCCGGGGAGCTAGCGTAGTGACTCCACCCCACCTGGCAAGCCGCTTCTGCTTTCTTTGGAGGCTCCGTGTTCCTCTTTTCCATTACTTGGCACACTTTAAAATATGGGAACAAGATATTGCTTCACAGCAGGATTATTTCTCCTTGCCCTTCTTCTCTACCCCCAGCTCTATCCCCATGCATAATGTGGAATGGGATGTAGCTGGGCTGGTGCTGGATCAGAGCTAGTACTACTTCATTGCTTTAAATAAAAAACACTGTTTTGGTCTGTCTGGAGAGGCCCTTACACTGTGGAGAAAATATGGCACCTGAGTTATGTGCTTCTGCTGATTCCCTTCCCTACCGATACACCTTGATCTGCCACCTTCTCTACTGGTTCTTGTAACTTTTCTTTTGCAATGTGGTTGCAATGGAAAATATGTTCAGTTAGCAGATATAACATTCAAAGGTTTTTAAATATTGACAAAATCTAGTACGTTTTCTAACATTTGGAATATATCCCAACAGTTTGGCTTTGATTACATGTGATTTACAAAGCCCATTGCCCGGATGATATATTCAGTAAGTAGACACATCATTCTAAAGTTTTTCATTTTGACAAAAATCCAGTATAGTTTGCTGGTGTTTGGAATGTTTCCTAGCAGTTTGGCACTGATTTTATGAGGTTTACAAAATACATTGCACAATCAAAATACAGAACTGCAACATACCGTTCCATTGGACAGGTTTTGTTTTGCTCAGCTGTTCACCCAACTATTGTCTTTGCTCGACAGAAAAGATGGGACACCATGTTTATTGCTGAGTGTCTCCTTTTTGTGTGTGTGCTGGTTATTACCCTAATCTCAAACAGTGAACAATATAAGGACAGTTTGCATTTTTAAATGGCTTTGTAAGTAAAAAAGCTGTCAATCTGTTGATGTGAAGGGATGAATAATTATTATATCTATGACTACTTAACCTTAGCTTACTCTTTTTAAATTTGTTTTAAAGATATAAAGGAATTGCTTTTCTATTTTAATAACAATAAAAAGAACCTAATCAAATAACCTTTTTATAAAATAAATTTGAATTTATATTTTAATACAGTTATTTCCCATTGTTAGTAACACCCTGTCAGAGGCTTCAGAAGAAAAATCTGTCCATGCTGCTTTAACGTCCTATTCTGTGTTCACAAATTCCACCCTCACCCATTCCTTTTGGGAAAAAGTGGGGATTAGACATTGGGGCATGATCCCTTAATTATTGGTTTCTAGATAATAGTTTTTAAAAATCCCCAAGTAATACTTTATCTGTATGACACAAAAATGATTACTAGCTTGGCAACCAAGTTATATAAAAGCAAACTAATCAAATAAAGATCCAAAATATCTTTGACATGTATATTTATCATTGGTGCTGCTAGAGAATGATAATACATGTAAATGATGATAGAAAAGCCCCACTGTTGTTCATTTTCATACTGAGACTCAATCACTCAACAGCAATTCCATTCTACACACCTCTTTTATTGACTAATCAAGGGCTCACTGCCAACATTATATCTGTCTTTTAATTGCAGATCCTACAACAAGAAGGAATGCAAAAACTGGGCCTACAGCTCGCAACAGATATGCTAGCCAATGGACTCTCAACAGACCTCATCCCACTATATCAGCCCACACCTTAACAACAGATTGGAGGCTACCAACCCCCAGGGCCACAGGGTCCGTGGATAAAGAAAGTGACAGTTATAGTGTCAGTCCGTCACAAGATACAGGTATAATCTTTGTTTCTAGACTTCAAATTCAAGACAAGATTATAATCACAACAGAGAATTTTCTGAATAGAGCATTCAGTTGTAGCTTATTTTCTTAAAGAGATTACTGTTCTAAGCCAAAGGGCCAAACCAGATATGATGTTAAATGCTTCTTTGCATTTAATTTGCAGGATTGTTATCAAATGCAAATAGCATCAGGCAGGGGTGCAGGCTAATTATTGAGACTGCAGCAGGGGCAAGACTGAAATTTTCTCCTGTGCTACAGGCCTGAGGAAAATGTATCTTCTGAAGGTGCCATTTGCATTAGTACCAATGGAGAATTTCCCCCTAAAGGAAAGACAGGAGGGATTTTCCTCAGGACTGCAGCAGGAGAGGAAATGGTTGCAGAGACCAGAACAGAGCACGGCTTGACTTTTATGTTCTTCATATGGTCCGAGGGACAAGAGAAGGCTATACATGAGCCCTTGGACTTGCTCCCACTGTTACCACATTGGCTTATCATCACTGTAAACACTAAATAAATAAATAGACAACATCTGACCAGGCCCTGCAAAAGCAGACACCCAAAAATGCATATACCAATACGATATTG
The DNA here is from genome assembly GCF_030035675.1 of Rhineura floridana. Lineage (NCBI taxonomy): Eukaryota > Metazoa > Chordata > Lepidosauria > Squamata > Rhineuridae > Rhineura > Rhineura floridana. Next base: position 97,318,962 of record NC_084484.1, read on the forward strand.
TTATATACTCGCCTTTGATTGAAGGAGCACTGGAGACTTAAGATGTCCTTTATAATATTTGCTTTATTTACAAATATAGAAGAAAACATAAACGGGTACTCTTTAAATCACTGTTCTTCAACCTTGGGTCCCCAGATGTTGTTGGACTACAACTCCCATCCTGCTTGGCCGTTGGCTAAGTTGGATGAGGTTGAGAGTTGTAGTCCAACAATATCTGGGGACCCAGGTTTGAAGAACACAGCTTTAAATAGGCAGCAGGAGCAGCTCTTGAGCTCTATTCTTCCACACATTAGGATCCCACCCCAGTTTCAGTTAACCCTAGCTAGAAGCTCTTCAAAATATCAATTGCTGCAGGGAAGTGTTCTCTCTCTCTCTCTCTCTCTCTCTCTCTCTAGTTAAAAGACTGTGTTCTATAGGGATGAGGCAGAAATTTGATTCAGTTGACATTTAAAGGTGAACCTACCTAATTTGCACTTCCAGAAATGATACACAAACCAAAGCGCAGCGATCCTTCGAAATGTACACTTCTCTGCAGTGCAGTTCTCCAGCCATGTAAGATGCACAAAAAGGCATATACTGAAGTGTGCCGTAAATGCATATATTAGTGAAAATAACATACAAAAATGCTTTATATTAGGGGAAATTGCTCTGCAAAATTGTGTGTTAGGCAAAATTGTTTACTACATGTTTATATTAGAAGAAATTCACACTAAAATGCTGATTAATTTTCATTAGAACTTTACAAAAATAAAATGCAAACTGATGTGGAAATGTGAAGAACTGAATTTGAGACTAGAAAAATGAGAAACTGAGAGAAATCAAAATCGACAAATTCACCCATCCCTAATCTTCTGTAATTAGCTCACGTTAATGAATCACTGACCACCATCTTGGACTGTTAGCTACCATTTCATCTAACAAAGGAATAGCCCATAAACCGCTCTAAGAATTTTTTGATTCACTTCATTTAAAACAGGGTCAGTTTTGAAGTTTCCAGTCATTCAGAAGAAAATATGAATCTCCTTGATTACTGACACTATCCACCTATATGTATATTAAATAGGTAGCCTAGGTTTATAGGGATTGGCTGTTGAGCTATAATTATTTTTTTTTAAAATCTTCTGTTGTTCATAGATAATGCTTTGAACTGTGTGCTATTTGCTATTGTGTTTGTTTCTTTTGTGTGGTGCTAGACACTTTGGGCTTTCTTTTGGAGGGAAAAGCAGGGCACAAATACATGCCAATGATAATGATATACTTTGCAACAATTTTTGTGGAAAAATCCATCCTTCTCAGTGAATAATCACGTAGAACCAAAACAGTTTGGGGAAGATACTCAGTATGAATAAAAAAATTAGCTAGTCTGCTATACAGGAACTTACCTTCCTGGGCCACCTGAAAGCTGGGGAGATAAGCAATAATGAACCCTCGCTCAAAGTGACAGTACCAACTGTCAATCAAAACAGCCATCTGAAACCAATTAAGAAGCTCTGTCCAGACTTCAATAACTTGGGGGGATGAAAGATCCTCTCCATTTCACCAGCAAGCCTTATTATTTTATAGAATTGAAAATAGGTACAGACAAGCCAGACAGTCTCACCTAAGGGCAAAGAGGGAGGCAGTCTGGAAGACATATTAAGACATTTCATCGTTACAGGACTAACATGGTAATAGGTTGGTAGCTAGCTCATTGTTAATGATGTTTTAAATATGATTTCCTCAATATTTATAGTAACACTGATTCTATGAGGCAAGCTATATTCTAAGGGAATTTCACTCTCTCCTACCAGATGAAATAATGCTGTTACAATAAAAGGGCCAGTATCTAAATGTTAGTGCTATTATTGTTGTATGAAAATGTTAGTTCATCTTCATGCTCACTGTTCTCTTGATACATGAACATACCATGCATGGACCACCAAGGCTTTTTCCTTTCCTGCAACAGGATTCCCTGCATTCATTGCCAGTACTGTATGATGAGACACTTGCTAACCAGTAGTTCTTGGAGGAACCGTATGATGAAGAACCAGAAATATTAGAACATGAGTTGAAAGCTGCTCTTAAAATACTTGGAAGAAACAAATCACTAGGAACAGATGTCATAGCAATAGAATTGCTACAGGTTACTGAGACTGAATCGGTCTAAATTTTGACAAACATTTGTGAAGAAATATGGAAAAGAAAACAATGGCCCACAGACTGGAAGCGTTCAATATACATCCCAATTCCAAAGAAAGGGGATCCCAGGGAATGTAATAATTATTGAACTATTGCCTAAATATCCCATGCAAGTAAAGTAATGCTCATGATTCTACAGCAAAGGCTCTTACAATATGTGGAGCGAGAAATCCCAGATGACCAAGCTGCATTTAGACAGGAAAGAGGTAGAAGAAATCATATCGCAAACACACATTGGATAATGGAACAGACCAAGGAATTTCAGAAGGAAATCACCCTGTGGTTTATAGATTACAGCAAAGCCTTTGTGTATATCACAAAAGGTATGGAATGCTTTAAAAGAAATGGGGGTGCCACAGCATCTGATTGTCCTGATGTGCAACCTGTACACTGGACAAGAGGCTACAGTAAGGACAGAATATGGAGAAACGAATTGGTTCCCAGTCGGAAAGGGTGTGAGACAAGGGTGTATTTTATCACCCTATTTGTTTAATCTATATGCAGAACATATCATACGGAAAGTGGGATTGGACCAAGATGAAGGAGGTGTGAAAATTGGAGGGAGAAATAATAATTTAAGATATGCAGACAATACCATACTACTAGCAGAAACCAGTAATAATTTGAAACAAATACTGATGAAAGTTAAAGAGGAAAGCACAAAAGCAGGACTACAGTTGAACATCAAGAAGACTAAAGAAACAACAAAAGAAGATTTATGTAACTTTAACGTCGACAATGAACTTGTCAAAAATTATCAATACTATGCTCCTGCTGGGAGGAAGGGCGGGATATAAATCAAATAATAAATGAACAAACAAATAAATAAATAATACCTTGACACAGTCATTAACCAAAATGGAGACTATAGTCAAGAAATCAGAAGAAGGCTAGGACTGAGGAGGGCAGCTATGAGAGAACTAGAAAAGCTCCCCAAATGCAAAGATGTATCACTGAACCCTAAAGTCTGGATCATTCAGATGATGGTATTCCTGATCTCTGTGTATGGATATGAAATTTTGACAGTGAAAAGTCAACTCATTTGAAATGTGGTGTTGGAGGAGAGCTTTGCTGATGCCATGGACCGTTAACGAGATAAATAATTGGGTGTTTAGAACTATCATTAGAATCTAAAATGATGAAACTGGTGTTATACTTTGGACACATAATGAGAAGCCATGATTCACCAGAAAAGACAATAATGCTGGGAAAAACAGAAGGGAATAGAAAAAGAGGAAGGCCAAACATGAGATGAATTGATTCCATAAAGAAAGCCACAGACCTGAACTTACAAGATCTGAACGGGGTGGTTTATAAAATATGCTATTGGAGGTCACTGATTCATAGAGTGGCCATAAGTCGAAATTGACTTGAAGGGACACAACAACAACAACAACAAAGTTCTTGGAAGAAAGAAGACAGCCACTCTATTTATTTATTTATTTGTTATTTGATTTATATCCTGCCCCTCCTCCCAGCAGGAACCCAGGGCGGCAAACAAAAGCACTAAAAACACTTAAAACATCATAAAAACAGGCTTTAAAATACATTAAAACAAAACATCTTTAAAAACATTTTTTTAAAAAGCTTTCAAAACATTAAAAAAAAGGTTTGAAAACATATTAAAAAGCAGTTCCAACACAGATGTAGACTGGGGCCAAATCTCAACTTAAAAGGCTTGTTGAAAGAGGAAGGTCTTCAATAGGCACAGAGATGGCACCTGTCTAATATTTAAGGGGAGGGAATTCCACAGAGTAGGTGCCGCCACACTAAAGTTCCCTTTCCTTTGTCATGCAGAACAGACCTCCTGATAAGATGGTATCTGCAGGAGGCCCTCACCTGCAGAGCGCAGTGATCGACTGGGTATATAAGGGATAAGATGGTCTTTCAGGTATCCTGGTCCCAAGCTGTATAGGGCTTTGTACACCAAAACTAGAACCTTGAACTTGGCCCAGTAGCAAATGGGCAGCCAGTGCAATTCTTTCAGCAGCTGGGTGAAATGTTGGTGATACCCTGCCCCAGTAAGCAGTCTCACCACCGCGTTTTGCACCAGCTGCAGCTTCCGGACCAACCTCAAGGGCAGCCCCACATAGACCACATTACAGTAATCCAGCCTGAAGGTTAGCAGTGCATGGACAACAGTGGTCAGGCTTTCCCAGTCCAGAAACTGCCACAGCTGTCTTACCAGCCAAAGCTGGTAAAAGGCACTCCTAGCCACTGAGGTCACCTGCTCCTCTAGCGAAAAAGATGGATCCAGGAGTACCCTGAGACTACGGATCTGTTCTTTCAGAGGGAGAACAATCCCATCCAGAGCAGGCAATTGACCAATTATCTGAACTCGGGAATCACCAAACCACAGCCCCTCCATCTTGCTAGGATGGTAGATGATACCCTGCGGCACCCTACAGCACAACTGCCAGAGGGGCGAAAGACAATCACCCAATGCTATTCTCTGAAAACGACCTTGGAGATAGGATTGGAACCACTGTAAAACAGTGCCTCCAATACCCATCCCACCAAGTTGGCCCAATGCTATTATCTGAAAACCACCTTGGAGATAGGATCGGAACCACTGTAAACAGTTCCTCCAATACCCATCTCACCAAGTTGGCCCAGAAGGATACCATGGTCAATGGTATCAAAAGCCGCTGAGAGATCAAGTAAGAATAACAGGGTCACACTCCCCCTGTCCTTCTCCCGGTAAAAGTCATCCATCAGGGTGACCAAGGCTGATTCAGTCCCATAACCAGGCCGGAACCCAGACTGGGATGGGTCAAAATAATTCTAGAGGAGGAGAGGCTTTGCTTAACATACTCAGTTCAACCCAAGATGAAATAATCTCACTTTTTTCCTTGCTGTGCTTTAACAAACGTAGTTCAGGCTCCATTCCTATACACACTGACCTAGGAGTAAGTCTCACTGAACTGAATGGAGTTTACTTCTGAGTAGACATATATAAGATTGCACTGAGAGTGACATTATTTTGATGGTAACTTTAAGGTATGACTATTCATTCTGTTTTGTTCCAAAAATGGTGATTGGGAAGAGAATAGGGATGGGAAGTGTTTGATAAGCATTTTGTGAAACCACCGTTAATGGTGATTTCACTGATGGAATTCAGTGTCCCACAAGGTGGTGATGGCCCCTGGTTTATAAGGCTTTAAAAGAGGATTGAACAAATTGTGCAGGACAGGTACAATAGCTAAATGGAGCCTCCATATGCAGTGGTAGTCTTCTTCTGAATACAATCAAGACAAGGACTTTTATCAGACAACATTTGTTAATCAGTTACCAGTGCCAGAATATCTGTGCTGTTCATTATTCCTTGCCCCACTACAGGTGTTAATACAATAATCTCAGCAATCTGCTTCTGTAAGAGGTTAAAGATATGCCTATTTAGCATAGAATTAAGCTCTAATTATATCACTGACTGTGATTTTTGTATCTCATTGCCATTCAGCTCCCACCATACAATTTTCTTTTTTCTATACCTGCCAGCTAAGATTTCTCTTTAGACATCTGATGAAGTGGCTTGAGTCCAGGAAACCTTATGCCATATTAAAATTGTTAGTTTTTAAGGTGCCAAAAGAGACTTGATTGTTCTTGCTGCAAGAGACCTACACAGTTACTCCTCTGGAATTTTCCGAACACAAGTTGTTGGAGGGCAAGCAGCACAGGGGAACTGTTGCCTTTATACTGGGCATGTGTCAGCATCTGCCATTCTTGTGCAGCTGCCAGGGCCCCTGATGCAGATCTTGTAGTTAGTGAAGGGTGCTGAGAGTTGCTAGGAGATGCCATGTTCCCCTCACAGAGTTTCAATCAGAGTGGCTGACTGTTAAACCCCTCTGGCCACTAGAGCTCTGTCAGGGGAATAGGAGTCTCCTCTGAGCACCCTTCACAAACTACACTTCCCATGATTCTTTGGGGGAAGCCATGACTGTCCAAAGTGAAATAAAGGTCTGGCATGGGTGTGGCCCCCTGATTAGCCAAGCCAAGCAGCTGTGAGTCTGGCTTTTAGAACACTGACAGTTGGTTCTTACTGAACATGCCCGGCTTTGTCATTGAGTTCAATGCTAAATTTCTTCAATTAATTAAAAATCAGCCAGGCATTTTTTTAACTTTTAAACTGCAGAAGATGAAGGTCAGAGTATGGGGCAAGGTCAGTATTAGGATTACAGGTACTCTGGACTTCCGGGAAGGGTGACTTAGCCTGTGCCTGCTTTTGAGACGGGCTCCTGCCTCAAAAGAAGCTTATTCAGATATATCAGTCAGGTTTTTTTTTTTTTTTGACTGATTAAACTTCTCCCGGGTAGGGAGAAACGAAGAGATTAACCTCAAAGCCTATTTTTGTTGGGACGACCAGATCTCATTAATTTATGGGACGAGGTCCAGCCGACGAAGGTGGGACGGATTTTCAACAACAAGCTCTATCTGATAAAGCGAACGTTCATCTTATCTTCTAAGAGAGAACGCACTAACAGGCAAGCACCCTTCTTTCTATATTTTTCTTTTACTTGACTTAAATTGTTGCTGTTTAAAAGAGATTTGCCAGATTGATCGGTTTTTGACATCTCACTGGGGAGCCATAACTTCTCTCTGCTACTCACTAATTAATAGCTTATCTCTGTTTTTGTTGCAAAAAGCTGTCCTGGATTTGCATTCTAAAGATATACACAGAAGAGGGATTTCTATTCCAGATTTTTATTTTGAAGAATATTATATTGTCTGAGACTACTCTCTTTTTGGTCTATTTTATTTTGACGAATCTGTTTCCTGACGACCGCCATTAATTGTTTCGATCCTGGGAACTGCATTTTGTTTACTTAAGCATGGAGAGATAAGGCTGTCTGCTCTGTTTATACTGTGATGTCACCAAGTTTGGAGTATTAACCCAATTGTTGCTGAAATAAGAAGTGGTTTTCCTATATTTTTCTTTTAAAATGGCAATTAAGAAAGTGGCTGAGAATCTGGAAATAACTATGTTTCAGAAAATAATGGATGAGATTGAGATAACGAAACAAAACCTGCGACAGGGTTGTAAGGAGCTGAAAATTGAATTGAGTAAAATGAAGCAGGAGATTAAAGATATAGGGGTCCCTGTGAGAGAGGTGACCCTGGAAGGGGTCCCTGTGAGAGAGGAGACCCCGGAGATTGGAACAAACGTGGAACAGGAAAAAGATTTGGAGTCTATGGACTTTAGAAACAAAATCTATTGTTTGGAGACACAGGAGATTAAAGACATAGGGGTCCTTGTGAGAGAGGAGACCCTGGAGACTGGAACAGGGGTCCCTGTGAGAGAGGAGACCCTGGAGACTGGAACAGGGGTCCCTGTGAGAGAGGAGATCCCGGAGATTGGAACAAACGTGGAACAGGAACAAGATTTGGAGTCTATGGACTTTAGAAATAAAATCTATTGTTTGGAACTCAATGTTATCTCTGAAGAAATTAATGAAGATTCTAGAGATAAAGTTATCAATGGCATGGATAATCTTCTGGACTGGAATGATGTGATGGAGCCCAATATAGAGAAAATCTATGGAATTAACTGCAGCCATGTGACAATGGAAAAACTTTTAAGAGATGACCCAGTGTATTTTGAAAAAAAGAACAGAGATATGATTTTACAGCAGTATTTCAGCAACCTATTCAGAATGGATGGCAAGAAAATATTTGGGATAGAGGTAATTCCCATCAGACTCTTACTATATGACTATGGCTTTGACAGCAAGATTATTATGGAATACTGATAATGGAAGATTGGATATTGAAATTACTGGACTTAACAAGACTACTGAAGATGGAAGATGGAAAATGGAACTAATAGGGATAATAGAACAATGGCTACTGAAATTACTGAACCTAACAGATTCTGATGTGATGGATTAATTGAAATGTTTATTTTGACTATGGTTATGACAATAAGATTATCATAATTAGTAATGAGATGGATTAATCGATATGCTTATCTGGAAAAAAAAATTGATAGATATATTTCTTAAAGAATTGAAACCTCTCTTTGACTTTTTGTGGAAAGAATAAAGTAATGTTTATGAGATTTGATGATTAAGTAAGATAACTACTGGAGGAAAGTGATTTTATAATATGACTTAAGAGACAGGATTGTTATATATTATAGACTTATAACTGATTTGATCTTTGACAAATGGGAAGTCAATATTTTACTCTTTATTTTTTATTTTTGTTTTTTTTTTCTTTTTTTTTTTTGTTTAACTATTTTTGATTTTGTTTTTTGTCTTTGAATGTTTTATGATTTCGTCTTGTATGTTTTATGAAAATCTGAATAAAAATTATTGAAAAAAAAAAAAAAAAAAAAGGATTACAGGTACTCTGTGAACAAGGCTGATTTTTAATTAATTTCAACAAATTATGAGAACTCTGACAGAAAAAAGTCTCTCTCTTTACACTTTGAACTCTCGATTCTCTCTGACTGTATTGTGTATTGCCATGAAAATTGAGAGGGTTGTTAAGCAAGTGTTTCTGAGTTCAGGACTATACGTTTTGTAAGGTTTTGTTTTGAAATGAGCTTATGAGAAGCATCAGAATGGCATGAGGAGTATTTTCAATTTAACACTGTGGAATGTGAAAAATCCATGCTGACTATAGTATACAGCCACTCTCGTAGCTGTATAATAAAAGCTTGATATGCATTATCTGGGAAAGTAGCTGAAATAGGGTGTTTTTTTTTAAAAAAAAGTTGAATACTATAGGAAGTGAGATCAGAATTCACTTGGTGAATATAACTTCATTTTCCTCAGCTAAATTTATGTTTTGAAGAATCTGCTGATAACAGGAGTTATCCTACGTAACTCCCATTAATATTCATGATTCTGATACTGGAATCAAAAAAACTTTTACACATTCAAATTTAGAGTTAGGTACTATTGACTTGGTAGGTTCAGATCAAGAGCAGATTCCAAGCAGATTTGGTGTACAAAAGACCTATTTATGGGATGTTTTGTGTGAAATGGGCTCATTCCCTTTGGTAAATAACAGATACCCAAATAAAAATAGGATGTACAGTAAAGTTGCAGATCATGCTTTTTTATTTGTTTTTGTTTTGTCTTAGAATAAAAATAGCAATTCCCCACAGGAGTTTTGTTAAATGAAATGTGTGTTGAAGCATGAGAGAATGAATGTTCTCTTCATTTTCTGTGGGCTTCAGTTATCCCTTCTATCTCATATTTGTCAACACTAAATTTGAATCATAAAAGAAAACAAAAAGCTAAAGAAAAAGGAAATGTTTACAGCTCTTTCACTGCTGAATAATCCTTTTTCTCCTCAGCATATCAAACCTGATTTGCATGATGTAAGTCAAGAAAACCATCAGGAAGGCATTGCCTTTTTACCTTGCCCTATCATAATGAGGTTATTGCCTGAGCTGAATAGTGGGGAACTGGTGATGGTGAAATATGAACTTATCCCTACAATGGAGGTTTGTTGATTAAAAACCCAGCAGAGAGCTCTGCGCTGAAGTCACTACCTTTTCTTTTGGTATTTAGATCGAGCAAGGAGCAGCATGGTGTCCACAGAAAGTGCCTCCTCCACATATGAAGAGCTGGCAAGAGCATATGAACATGCCAAGATGGAAGAGCAGCTGCGACACGCCAAGTTTACCATCACGGAATGCTTCATTTCAGACACATCGTCGGAGCAGCTTACAGCAGGGACTAATGAATATACAGACAGCCTGACCTCCAGCACCCCATCCGAATCGGGGATTTGCAGGTTTACTGCATCACCTCCCAAACCTCAGGACGCAGGACGCGTGACGAACATGGCTGTTCCAAAGGCACATCGGCCAGGTAGGTGCCTAAGGCTACCCTGTTAATTCCTTCCATTCTCAGTTCCATCCCACATACGTTAAGTTTTGAAAGTGTCTTAATGCTGACCCTATGGAAATGAAGGTGCTTAACATTTCTATGAAGTATTGGCAAAACAAGAAAAGGTTACTGTTTTCACATTTTATTAAACAGTGGTGTAACAGTCCAGGGTAGAGTGAAAGGCAGTCATCCTAACCCCAGAGCCTCAAAATCTCACCACATTCTGTCTCCACTGAAATATCTGATCCAGATTCTTTTTAAAGCAAACACACAAAATCCATAGATGCTTTTACAGAGCTGAGCTGAACTCTGATCTCACACCTGTTGGGGGCATTTTCTGGCACTGTTTCAGAAAATGTTCATTTATTCATTTACATTGTCCTCACTAATACCTTCAAGCAGCCCATCAGATTTGCCACATAGTGTTGTGATGTAGCACGTGGGGAGGAGAGTCTGTGAGTTCAAATCCCCTCTTGTGTCTCCTGGGTGTCAAGGGCCAGCTAAAGATCACCCCCACAGTGAGTGGCTCGGGGATTACATGCCCTACCACCTGTGCAGCTGTGGGCAAGCTGCATAGTCCCAAGGAGCCCAGTTGCCCCCCAGCTGGCAGTTGCAGACAAGGAAGGGACTGGCTTGTGCAGCTGTGGCAAGCTGAGCAGGCCCTAGCCAGCCGGGGAGGACTAGCCTCAGAGGGAGGCAATGGTAAACCCCCTCTGAATACCTCTTACCATGAAAACCCTATTCATAGGGTCGCCATAAGTCAGGATCGACTGGAAGGCAGTCCATTTCAGTTCACTGCCTGATCTTTATTAGATGAGGTCATTCATGGAAGGGGAGGGAAGAAGGCCAGTCGGGGAAAGCAATAGCAACAAACGGGGTCAAAAAGGGAAAAATATTTTTCACAATTGTCCATCAAAATTGCTGTTTTCTGTCAAAACATTAAATGAAATTGTAAAGTGCAGCTCTAAACCTTTTCTAATTTAAAAAGGTAAAGGTGTCCCCGCACTTGTAGTGCGAGTCGTTCTGACTCTTAGGGTGACGTCTTGCGACATTTACTGGGCAGACCGTATATATGGGGTGGGATTGCCAGTTCCTTCCCCAGCCTTTCTTTACCCCCCAGCATATGCCAGGTACTCATTTACCGACCACGGATGGATGGAAGGCTGAGTGGACCTCGACCCCTTTTACCGGAGATTCGACTTCCTCCTTCTGTGGGAATCGAACTCCGGCCGTGAGCAGAGCAGCTGGGTTCACTTGAAGACTAGTTTTTAAAAAAACATAAAACTCTACAGAAGTCTCCTTTGTGTAAGAGGGATCAGGGACAGTAGCTTACCACTGATGGGCCAATTTCACAGAGCAAGACTGGGTAAAGTGCTCTCCAGATAGAAGAGAGCTGAGATGTCAGTATTGGTCTTGACATCAATATTGTTAAGTGTAAAGTCAAGGCCAGGCAGCAATATATTTGAGAAGAGGCAGTTCTTTCCATTGTGATTTTGGAGGGGGATGTGTCCTCCTTGTCACTGCTCCTCTTACTTCACTGTCAGTACTTATTGCAGGATCTCCCCTCTTCATAAATAAAGGACAGTGTTCCTTTTCGCCGCCCTCAGAGAATGCTGGAAAAGTTCACTGATGTTTACTGCAAATGGATGCAATAAATTTTCCTGTCACTGTTGTATCTTTCTTTTGCATCCATCAACACAGAATTATTATAGGTACCTGACATACAGGAGTGGGGGGAAATGAAAATGTGAAAAATCCGAAGACTAGGAGGTCTTGGGGGATGGATAAGGAAACAGCATGTGAATCCCTTCATGTTCAGATAATTTCTGGCCCAAGTTATTATTGACTGTGTGACAGAATTGGCTGCTTCTGCTTGTTTCAGTCCAATTCTTAATAGAACAAAATTGTTACTCATCGTTTCTCCTTTCATTATGTATTTATTTATAAATGTCAGGAGGATATGTACAGTGCTGTTCAGGCAAGTCCTAGTTTCAATTTCCCATGATCACTAGAAAGTCTATGGCATGTAAATGCAAGAAGAAATGACATTCAAAAAAGGGGGAGCACTTAAGGGGCTTGAAGTTATTTTGCTCTCTAGTTTCATATACACCATAGCTTTAGTAAATTTCTCACACAATGAACCAATTGGTTCTCTGCAGGATTTTAAACATGTATATGAAGTGCATCTATATAATGTATCATATTGCGCTATTCCAAGCTTGGGATGAAACTACATAGTATTGAAAACAGCAGCCCTGTCTAATTTCACTGATTTTATTCCCTGAAGGAATAAAACACATGGGGCTCATCTTCATGAGAGCATTTCTTCATAGCAAATACACTGCTTTTACCTTCATTATGGATTTGCACTGTCCACAGTTCCTGTTCAATGGTAGCTGCCAATTGGTTTTTTCCATTCACACAAGTAGGCATTCCTCTGAGAAAGATTAGTCTTGCTGTTTTCTTGTGGCCCCACCCTCTAATTATACATTTCCTCTGGTTGTTAGGTGACCGAGCATGCTCTATCTGTTCTAGCAGCTGCACTAGATTCTTTTTTTAAAAAAAACCGGAAGTGCCAATATCTGTGTTTTCCCTGCCTATGGCTGGTAGAATACAGCTAAAATACAAGTCTTTGTTTGAGCAGTGTTACGCTTTTGCCCACAAGTTAGGGGAAAGAGAAAATAAAGGCATTGTTTGCAGCAACATTAAAAAGGCCAGTAGAATGGAGGAGAGCAGCCAGAGGTTGCTTGTCAGCCCACAGGAAACAAAATGAAAGAAGGGAGGAGGAGATAGTGGGTGTAGAGAGGGGAACGATTGATACACCCGACTAAAAGCATTGGAGCAAAGTGTCTGCAACCACTAGAGAAATGGAGTGGGGACTTTTCTCCACTTTTCACATCAGTGGATTGGGTTAGTACGGATTTACAGGGGGAAAACTGCTTGATAGCTTCTGTTTCCTGTAATGTCATGAATACCATGCAAATTTAAAGGAGATGTGCATAGTACCAAACACACAGTAAACCACCATGTAGATGAGCCCATGCCGTTATCATGTTATGACTTTTCTTGACCCTGCAAACTGTTTGCCATAATGAGTAGGAACAGGCACAAAATGATTGTCATGTCACACTGTCATAACTACCCACAAGCGAGAGGAAAGTAAACTAGTCATGGGATCATATCAACAGGTCCTTGTTTTTGGTAATGTCTAGATCCACTTTCTGAAGTTCTAAGCTATTGAACTCCAGTGCAATAGTGCTATATAGGATTTATGGATACCCTTTGAAGGAAAGTTGATAACAGTGGAGAAAAAGAGACCACTTTCCAAAGTACTTTCCATCTTCTTAAGGATGTAAATACTTGATAATACCAATTGCAAATTAAAGGTGGAAATCCTGGGAGAAAAGGTGAAATACTTGCCAAGAATTTTGTAGAATAACATCTTCATTCACTTGGAATGATTATTCAAATTCTGGTCCAGCCACCTCATCTGTTATAAAAAATGAATAAAATGACTCTTCTTCTTGGGCATATTGCTTTTTATTATGCATTGTTGGCTCCATTATGCTCACTTTCAGATTGCAGAGCTTTCAGGGAAGTATACTTACAGTTGTGACATGACTCACTGAAAGCTTTGTGTGACATTTTCCACACAAAGTTATTTTGCTCTGTCCTGTCTTGGATTACCTACTTCTCTGCGATAAAGTATCCAAACAAAGGTTTGCTTCTTTGAATTAGTGAATTAGCAATTGTGTGAAAGACTTTTAAAAGTAAATAACAGGTGTGCAGGGGGGATCCAGACTGAGACCATGACATGGAGAGTAGGGGGCTTTAACCCTTTGCCCCGCACTGTGGTCCCAACCTGGATCAGGGCACCACACTTTTTTTTTAATTGGAAGAAAACTGTAAACTCAAACCAATGGAAGTTTTCTTTCTAACACAAATAGGTGAAGGAGGCAATCCAAATTAGGACCAAGAGAGGGGGAAAGTTAAAACCTCCCTACTCCCACACCAGGTCCTGATCTGGATTGCCCCTCTCATGCCTGCTATTTACATTTTAAAAGATATTCATACTTGAGCTAATTGTGTGAATGGTATCTAGTCCAGTCTAGTGTGGTCCTAAAATGGTCATCTATCCAGTGCCCACAGCTAGGAATGGACTGATCTGTCAATTTTGGTTTCTCATTTTACTAATGTTCAATGCAGTTTGCCACATTTCTACATCCATTTGAATTAAAAAGGTAACAAAAATCATCAGAATGTATCTGCTAATATACACATTTTAATGCAAATTTGGCTTATGCATATTTTTGCAAGCAATTTCCCCTAGTATAGTGCATTTTGTGCATACTCTCCCCTAGTATACATATTTTGTACATATTATTGGTTGGAGACCTATACTGCAAAATTCAGAGAAGTGCAAATTTCAAAAGATAGTTGTATTTTATTTATTTATTTATTTATTACCAATGTGAATGAGACAGGTTCTCATTAAAATGTAAACAGAACCAAATATCTTTTCCATCCCTCTCCACAGCAGACCCATAGCATCTGATTGCAACTTAATGTTTTCTTCTACAGAGGAATCCTGCATGTGGATTTTAAATGCCAGTCTCTAGGTCTCTTGTATATATTGCAGCGGAGTGCAGAAATAACTGTTCTGTTAAGATTGGTAGTTGAGAGAAGAAAGAAACTACGTTTATTACTACAAAGAGGTAAAATCATACATGCTGAAGCAGCTTGCATTCAGGGAACCATTACTAACTGAGAACAAAGAGAGGAAGAGAAGGGAGAAAGGGGAGGGGCAAAGCCTTCAAAAACAACAAACACCTTAGAATCAGCAGAGGGAAGGATAAATTGCCTCCCCTTCCCCAGCTGGTTCAAGTCATTTGTTTTACATCTGCCACCAACCTGGGTTTGTGGTTTGTTTCTCTCTAGACAAACCACAAGTTGGAAATGAGGAATGAACCTTGATTATTGCTCATGGTTTCTTTGGAGACAAACAAACTATGAGTTCAGGTTCAGTTACCTTGGCAAGCCAGGCTCTGGTTTGTTTCCTGGCGGTTTAGCAACAGTGGATTAAGGATGGAATGTGAGCTTGTCAGCATTATTCACATTAAAGCAGAGTTTGTTTTGAACTATGGTTTAATGTGACATGAACAGGGCTAATCTAATCCTGTTACAATTAAATCTGATCCTGTGATGATCTAGATATTTCTAATAATTTTATACTAAGAAAACACTTATATTGTACCAATTATTTATCTTGTTTATTGTTCAAACCACATTGGCATGTGTAGTCCTCATATCTGGGCATTCTCTTGGCTCCTTGAAGCAGTGTCTCTTGTCTTTCCTGTGTTCAACCTTCTTTTAGAGGAAACCATAAACTCTAAGTAACAGTTTTGTACATGAGTGTATTTCCATGAAGCTTACTATGTACTGTATTGCTGTTAGTAGTTTATACATGTTTGCTATATACTGTGGCTACCTATATTTAACAAGGAAGGAAGAATTAAGCATATATTTTCTTCTAGTTGGCATTCCTAAATTAATAAAAACGAATAATGTTCCCTTCCAGTCAGTGAACAGATAATCTCTTAACACCAAAGAAAGATAGTTAGTTTGGTTCCTATTGCATGTTACATAAACAATTCCGCAGCATTTGGTATTTCTAAATATTTTAATCACTTCTAAAGCATGCACTTTCCCTCAAAAGAATATCTAGCACTAAAATTTTCATCTCTGTTTTTCATGTTGAAATCTCCACAATTTGGAATGTCAGAAAAATCCCTTATGGAAT
The DNA here is from genome assembly GCF_030035675.1 of Rhineura floridana. Taxonomy (NCBI): domain Eukaryota; kingdom Metazoa; phylum Chordata; class Lepidosauria; order Squamata; family Rhineuridae; genus Rhineura; species Rhineura floridana. The sequence continues at coordinate 97,334,781 of NC_084484.1, forward strand.
TTACAGATTTGTAGTCAGCCCTTTGGCCTTTTAGAAAAATAATTTACATTCAGTTCTTCTTCTTTGACAGCTTTTAAGAATATTTCGCACTAGGGGAAATAAATTTATTGCATGTTAATATTAATTTGAATCAGTGCTGCAAATTCAAGCAACCATACAAGCACAGAATGTTGATTCACGGTATGTTGTAAATAATGTCTAGTACACAATAGAGATACAGTGCATCAGAGTAGATACAGTGTCAAATTTGGACCAGAGAGATCTGGATTCAAATCTCCACACATCCACGAAGTTCAGGAGGGGTTTTGTCTCTTTCCCTGCTTTATAGGAATGTTGTGAGGATATAAAAGATTATTGTGTATATTCATGAGTTCCTTCTAGAAGGTTTGGAAACAAATGAGACAAACGTTTCTATTGTTTCATGTGAAGTGTGAAACCCCTAAACCTTCTTTTACTTTCTATTATGTCCAATACCATTTTGCACCAACATCTGATATATCAATGACCCTAAAGAACCATAGGATGAATCAGAGTGTGAGAGCATTTTAGACAATTTTCTTATTGATAATTTTATTCAGGAATCTAAATAATATAGTTTGTCTGTGTTTACTACAATTGCCACTGCTCCAAATGGAGAGCATGACACTGTCTGACTGCTCCTCCTTCCTTCTCCACATGTACCCACACATACACACACACATGCACACATTATGAATGGCTGCAGCATAATCACACCTAGTTAGCACTTCTCACTTGATTTAATTTGAAGAACTTGAAATGCAAGGTTATTTGAAATGTGCATTTATAACACTATATCTCTGAAGCCTGACTGCAATTTCCCCATCTTAAAGGCAATACTAATTGCCTAATTAGTAATATATTGTACATGTCATCCAATCTATTTTGAACCATTTTCACCTCAGAGATTAAATCAAGAGAGCATAGGCTTATTTTCTCTACCAACAACTTCCGTTTCAGCGGTGTTATTTTTCAGTACCTGTACTGTGTTGCTGTTAGTATTTAAGACATTGTTTCTAATTTGCCTAGGATTCTGCTGCAGTTAATTTGCCTGTGTGCGCTGTTAATGATCTGATGTTTATTTTTATACATGCAAGAAAATTAGTTATGTGAAACTTCCTAGGACACTTGAAACTGCAAGACCATGAAATTAGCATTTGCTTTTTAAAACAGCAGTGAAACACTATAAAAATGAAATAATTAATTATTCAGTACATTTCAGCCACAATTGCATTTGCTTACTAGAAATTAATAAAACCAGTGGGAAATAGTTTCCAAACCCTATAAAAATATCCTTGAACTACTGTGATTATATAGCCACAAGAGTGGCTGTATACTATAGCCAGTGTGGATTTTTCACATTCCGCAATGTTAAATGGAAAATACCCCTCATGCCATTCTGATGCTTCCCATAAGCTCATTTCAAAACAAAACCTTACAAAACTTATAGTCCTGAACTCAGAAACGCTTGCTTAACAACCCTCTCAATTTTCATGGCGATACACAAAACAGTCAGAGAGAATTGAGAGTTCAAAGTCTAAAAAGAGAGAGAGAAAACCAGAGCCCTTTTGGACTTTTTTCTCTGTGAGTTCTCCTAATCTGTTGAAATTCATTAAAAATCAGCCATGTTCAAAGGTACCTGTAATCCTAATACTGACCTTGCCCCATACTCTGACCTTCATCTTCTGCAGTTTAAAAGTTTAAAAAATGCCTGGCTGATTTTTAATCAGTTTAAGAAATTTTGGCTGGAACCCTATGATAACACAGGGCATGCTCAGTAAGAACCAACTGTCAGTCTTCTAAAAGCCTCACAGCTGCTGGGCTTGGCTAATCAGGGGGCCACACCCACACCAAACTTTGATTTCACATGAGACAGTCATGGCTTCCCTCAGAGAATCCTAGGAAGTGTGGTTTGTGAAGGGTGCTGAGAGGAGACTTCTATTCCACTGACAGAGCTCCAGTGGCCATACTGGTTTAACAGTCAGCCACTCTGATTGAAGGTCTGTGAAGGGAACTCTCAGAACCCTTCACTAACTACACTTCCCAGGATTCTTTGAGAGAAGTCATGACTCTCCAAAGTGAAATAAAGGTCTGGTGTGGATGTGGCCAGGGACAGCTTTGGTTTAAATTTGGGTGGGAGGCTACATGTGACTGCCGTAGAATAAAAAGGTGAGGGAAACACTGGAAAGCAATGATACTGCTCACAATGTTTTCCTTTTGGAAAGGAAAGGGTTTCCCCCTCTGCCCAGTGCCCACCCACCCAATCTCCTCCCCTCCCCACCTCTCCCCTGGGTCAGTGTTGGACTAGGACCTGGGAGACCAGGGTTTGAATCCCCACACAGCCATGAAGCTGACTGGGTGGCCTTGGGCCAGTCACTGCCTCTGAGCCTCAGAGGAGGGCAATGGTAAAACCACCTCTGAATACCATTTACCATGAAAACCCTATTCATAGGGTCACCATAAGGCGGGATCGACTTCAAGGCAGTCCATTTCCATTTTCAAACATGATTGCACAGAAATAAATCCCATTGAACTCAAAAAGTATGCAAATGATCAAACTAGGGTTGCCAGGCCCAGCCTCCAAGAGGTCTTCTGTATCTTTAAAAGTTGTGCAGGGGGAAGGAAGAATTTCACCTTGTGTTTTTTCCCATTACAGTGTTGCAAGAAAACCTGTACTTGGCTGAGTTTTCTCTTCTCTTGAAGATACAGAATCATTCTCAAGCCCTGAGCCTGGCAACCCTAGATGAAACTCACCCTCCCTTCTCCCTCCTATCCCCTCCCTCTTGCCCCTTCACTCCCCCTTCCTTTGCCCCTTCACTCCCCCTTCCTTTGCCCCTCCCTCCCCATCCCCTTCCAATCCCTTTCTTCCCCTTCCTCCTCCTCCCCTTCCCCTTCCTCCTCCTCCCCTTCCCCTTCCTCCTCCCCATGCTCAGTTTTACCTATCTTAAGCATGATTGCACGGAAGTAAATACCATTGAACTCTATAAACATGCAAATGATCAAATCTGCCCTCTCCTTCCCCTTCTTTGCCCCCCTCCAATAGCTCTTTCCCCCTCCCCCTCGGTCAGTTTTTCCTATCCTAACCATGATTGCATAGGAGTAAATCCCATTGAACTCAATAAGCATGCAAATGATCAGACCTGCTTTTCTCCTCCTTCCCCTCTCCTCTCCCTTCCTCCTCCCCCCTTCCTTCTTCCTCCTCCCCTGCCCACTCCAGCCCTCCCTCCCTCCCCCGTCAGTTTTACCTATCCTAAGCATGATTGCATGGGGGTAAATCGCACTGAACTCAATAAACATGCAAATGATCAAACCTGTCCTCCTCCCCTCCCCCTCCTGCCTGCTCCCATCCCAGTCCTCCCGTCTACCTTTCCTCCCCTCCCTCCTCCTCCTCCTTCCCATCCCCTGTGGTCAGTTTCACCTATCCTACGCATGATTGCAGGGGAGTAAATTCCACTGAACGCAATAAACATGCAAATGATCAATCCATTCTCAGCAAGCTTGCACAGGATCCCATTTCTTACCTCCTGGATTAAAAAGCAGGGAAATTCACTAATAGGCAAAAAAACTGTGCGGTTTAAGAATATACCTATAGTCAACAGATATTTCTGTCAATCTTAAAAAAGCAGGGAAATTGGGCGGTTATAGTGAATGCACCAGGTGGGCAGGAGACCTGGCCTCCTCTCTCAGATATTGGACTGCCCTACAAATTTGTCAAAATGCAAACACAATTTGGGTTGGTCTTTCACAGTCCAATCCACTTCCTGTGTAGCTTGGATGAATTTGGTAACATGTGCCTCAGGACTGCTATCATCGCGAGGGAGTTGAGACTTTTTAATATTGATGTAACAGCACTCCAAGAAACTCGAAGAGCAGGAGAGGGACAATTGAAGGAAGAAAAAGGAGGTTATACCTGCTTCTGGAAAGGACTGCCTGAACAAGAATAACGAATACATGGAGTAGGCTTTGCTATTAAAAATGATCTTGTGAAGCTCTTGTCAGAAGTTCCTACTGGCATTAATGAACGACTCTCAACTCTCCAATTAAAACTTGCCAAAAACCAGCAGGCAACTATTCTAAGTGCTTATGCACCAACATTATGATGATGAAGACATCAAGGAAAAATTCTATACCCATCTGGACACTGTCTCAGTAACCTATTAGAATTCTTTGAGAGTGTCAACAAGCATATAGATAGAGGTGATCCAGTGGACATAGTGTACTTAGACTTTCAAAAAGCGTTTGACAAGGTACCTCACCAAAGACTTCTGAGGAAGCTTAGCAGTCATGGAATAAGAGGAGAGGTCCTCTTGTGGATAAGGAATTGGTTAAGAAGCAGAAAGCAGAGAGTAGGAATAAACGGACAGTTCTCCCAATGGAGGGCTGTAGAAAGTGGAGTCCCTCAAGGATCGGTATTGGGACCTGTACTTTTCAACTTGTTCATTAATGACCTAGAATTAGGAGTGAGCAGTGAAGTGGCCAAGTTTGCTGACGATACTAAATTCTTGAGGGTTGTTAAAACAAAAAGGGATTGTGAAGAGCTCCAAAAAGATCTCTCCAAACTGAGTGAATGGGCGGAAAAATGGCAAATGCAATTCAATATAAACAAGTGTAAAATTATGCATATTGGAGCAAAAAATCTGAATTTCACATATACGCTCATGGGGTCTGAACTGGCGGTGACCGACCAGGAGAGAGACCTCGGGGTTGTAGTGGACAGTACGATGAAAATGTCGACCCAGTGTGCAGCAGCTGTGAAAAAGGCAAATTCCATGCTAGCGATAATTAGGAAAGGTATTGAAAATAAAACAGCCAATATCATAATGCCGTTGTATAAATCTATGGTGCGGCCGCATTTGGAATACTGTGTACAGTTCTGGTCGCCTCATCTCAAAAAGGATATTATAGAGTTGTAAAAGGTTCAGAAGAGGGCAACCAGAATGATCAAGGGGATGGAGCGACTTCCTTACGAGGAAAGGTTGCAGCATTTGGGGCTTTTTAGAGAAAAGGCGGGTCAGAGGAGACATAATAGAAGTGTATAAAATTATGCATGGCATTGAGAAAGTGGATAGAGAAAAGTTCTTCTCCCTCTCTCATAATACTAGAACTCGTGGACATTCAAAGAAGCTGAATGTTGGAAGATTCAGGACAGACAAAAGGAAGTACTTCTTTACTCAGCGCATAGTTAAACTATGGAATTTGCTCCCACAAGATGCAGTAATGGCCACCGGCTTGGACGGCTTTAAAATAAGATTAGACAAATTCATGGAGGACAGGGCTATCAATGGCTACTAGCCATGATGGCTGTGCTGTGCCACCCTAGTCAGAGGCAGCATGCTTCTGAAAACCAGTTGCCGGAAGCCTCAGGAGGGGAGAGTGTTCTTGCACTCGGGTCCTGCTTGCGGGCTTCCCCCAGGCAGCTGGTTGGCCACTGTGAGAACAGGATGCTGGACTAGATGGGCCACTGGCCTGATCCAGCAGGCTCTTCTTATGTTCTTATCTTATCAGAGATACCTAAGGAGGATAAAATTATCCTCTTGGGCGATTTCAATGCAAGAGTTGGGTGTGATTTTGATTTATGGCCAGAAACCATTGGGAAAGAAGGAGTTGGCAATAGCAACCTGAATGGCATTCTAAGAACATAAGAACATAAGAAGAGCCTGCTGGATCAGGCCAGTGGCCCATCTAGTCCAGCATCCTGTTCTCACAGTGGCCAACCAGGTGCCTGGGGGAAGCCCGCAAGCAGGACCCGGGTGCAAGAACACTCTTCCCTCCTGAGGCTTCCGGCAACTGGTTTTCAGAAGCATGCTGCCTCTGACTAGGTGGCACAGCACAGCCATCATGGCTAGTAGCCATTGATAGCCCTGTCCTCCATGAATTTGTCTAATCTTCTTTTAAAGCCATCCAAGCTGGTGGCCATTACTGCATCTTGTGGGAGCAAATTCCATAGTTTAACTATGCGCTGAGTAAAGAAGTACTTCCTTTTGTCTGTCCTGAATCTTCCAACATTCAGCTTCTTTGAATGTCCACGAGTTCTAGTATTATGAGAGAGGGAGAAGAACTTTTCTCTATCCACTTTCTCAATGCCATGCATAATTTTATACACTTCTATCATGTCTCCTGACCCGCCTTTTCTCTAAACTAAAAAGCCCCAAATGCTGCAACCTTTCCTCATAAGGGAGTCGCTCCATCCCCTTGATCATTCTGGTTGCCCTCTTCTGAACCTTTTCCAACTCTATAATATCCTTTTTGAGATGAGGCGACCAGAATTGTACACAGTATTCCAAATGCGGCCGCACCATAGATTTATACAACGGCATTATGATATCGGCTGTTTTATTTTCAATACCTTTCCTAATTATTGCTAGCATGGAATTTGCCTTTTTCACAGCTGCCGCACACTGGGTCGACATTTTCATCGTGCTGTCCACTACAACCCCGAGGTCTCTCTCCTGGTCGGTCACCGCCAGTTCAGACCCCATGAGCGTATATGTGAAATTAAGATTTTTTGCTCCAATATGCATAATTTTACACTTCTTTATATTGAATTGCATTTGCCATTTTTCCGCCCATTCACTCAGTTTGGAGAGGTCTTTTTGGAGTTCTTTGCAATCCCTTTTTGTTTTAACAACCCTGAACAATTGAGTGTCGTCAGCAAACTTGGCCACTTCACTGCTCACTCCTAATTCTAGGTCATTAATGAACAAGTTGAAAAGTGCAGGTCCCAATACCGATCCTTGAGGGACTCCACTTTCTACCGCCCTCCATTGGGAGAACTGTCCATTTATTCCTACTCTCTGCTTTCTGCTTCTTAACCAATTCCTTATCCACAAGAGGACCTCTCCTCTTATTCCATGACTGCTAAGCTTCCTCAGAAGCCTTTGGTAAGGTACCTTGTCAAACGCTTTTTGAAAGTCTAAGTACACTATGTCCACTGGATCACCTCTATCTATATGCTTGTTGACACTCTCAAAGAATTCTAATAGGTTACTGAGACAGGACTTTCCCTTGCAGAAGCCATGCTGGCTCTGCTTCAGCAAGGCTTGTTCTTCTATGTGCTTAGTTAATCTAGCTTTAATAATACTTTCTACCAGTTTTCCAGGGACAGAAGTTAAGCTAACTGGCCTGTAATTTCCGGGATCCCCTCTGGATCCCTTTTTGAAGATTGGCGTTACATTTGCCACTTTCCAGTCCTCAGGCACGGAGGAGGACCCGAGGGACAAGTTACATATTTTAGTTAGCAGATCAGCAATTTCACCTTTGAGTTCTTTGAGAACTCTCGGGTGGATGCCATCTGGGCCCGGTGATTTGTCAGTTTTTATATTGTCCATTAAGCTTAGAACTTCCTCTCTCGTTACCACTATTTGTCTTAGTACCTCAGAATCCCTTCCTGCAAATGTTAGTTCAGGTTCAGGGATCTGCCCTATATCTTCCACTGTGAAGACAGATGCAAAGAATTCATTTAGCTTCTCTGCAATCTCCTTATCGTTCTTTAGGACACCTTTGACTCCCTTATCATCCAAGGGTCCAATTGTCTCCCTAGATGGTCTCCTGCTTTGAATGTATTTATAGAATTTTTTGTTGTTGGTTTTTATGTTCTTAGCAATGTGCTCCTCAAATTCTTTTTTAGCATCCCTTATTGTCTTCTTGCATTTCTTTTGCCAGAGTTTGTGTTCTTTTTTATTTTCTTCATTCGGACAAGACTTCCATTTTCTGGAAGTCTTCTACTTCTGACTAAATGTGCGGAGCATAATCTTGTTGTTACAAACACACTCTTGCGCCAAAAAGATAAATTTAAAAGATAATGGAAGCACCCTCGGTCAAAGCACTGGCATCTCCTGGATTACGTAATTGTCCGTGCCAGAGATCGTTGTGATGTACTCCTCACCAGGGCTAGACAAGCACCCATGACTGCTGGACAGATCACAGATTAATTCGATCCACTATGGCCATTAATATTGTTCCTCAACGTAGGCTCCAAGGAAGAAAACCAAGGCGTAAAATGAACATCCACACCCTTCAAAATCCTATTAAATGAGCTTGCTTTCAAACAACTCTCAAAAAACATCTACCTACGGAACTCCCTGAAAACGTTGAGGAACACTGGATTAAACTGAAGACTTCCATTATTGCAGCATGTGAACAAACTATTGGATACCAAACTAAGAAACATCAGGACTAGTTTGATGAGAATGATAGTGAGATTGAACATATCATTGACAAGAAAAGGAAAGCCTTCCAGATATGGCAAAAAGACATTAACTGTGCTACTAAGAAAAACATCTATGCCAGTGCAAAGGCTGAGGTCCAAAGAAGAACTAGAGAACTTAAGAACGCCTGGTGGATAAAGAAAGCTCAAGAAATCAAGCTTTTTGCAGTTGCTCATGATGCAGTTGCTTTTTTTAATGCCACAAAGGCCATCTAAGGACCAGCAGATTATGGTACAAATCCCTTACGTTCAATAGATGGTACCAGACTTCTAAAGGACGAAGAGTCTATTGCACTGCGTTGGAAAGAGCATTACCACAACCTCCTTAATCGTAACTCTATTGTGGCTGATGAGGTCTTCTCACAAATCCCACAACAACAAATTAGAGATGAGTTTGCAGTATCCCCTAATTTGGATGAAGTCAGTAAAGCCATTAATCAAATGAAGAATAACAAAGCTAGTGAACCTGATGGGATTCCTGCTGAAGTCTTTCAAGAAGGTGGGCCTGAACTTAAACAACAACTTCATAAGCTCATTGAAAAAATCTGGATGAGGGACGAGATCCCAGAAGACTTTAGGGATGCCATAATTATCACTTTTTTCAAGAAGGGTGATAGAACAGATTGTGGGAACTACCGAGGCATCTCTGTTCTTGCTATCGCAGGTAAAATCCTTGCAAGGATCCTCGCAAATTGCCTCCTACCTATCGCAGAAGACATCCTCCCTGAATCCCAAAATGGTTTCCACCCTTCCACGAGGACAGTGGACATGATCTTCACTGCACGACAGCTTCAAGAAAAATGCAGGGAGCAAAACCGACCTGTATATGGTGTTTATTGATCTGACTAAGGCCTTTGATACTGTAAATTGAATTGCTCTCTGGACCATCCTTCTGAAAATTGGATGCCCTGATAAATTTATGAATATGTTGCGACTCCTCCATGCTAACATGACGGCAACAATTTTGGATAACAATGGCTCTCAAAGTGATCCATTCAAAGTGGGATCAGGCATCAAACAGGGATGCGTCATTGCTCTGACCTTATTTGCTATTTTCATCGCCATGATACTACACCTTGTTGAGGGGAAACTTCCCACTGGTGTGGAAATTGCATATAGAACAGATAGAAAGCCTTTTAATCTCCGTAGGCTGAAAGCAAAAAGTAAGGTAATTACAACCTCTGTCGTAGAACTTCAATATGCCGATGATAATGTAGTCTCTGCACATTCAGAGGGAGATATTCAACCTATCCTAAATGTCTTTGCAGAAGCATATGAAAAGCTTGACCTCTCGCTTAACATCAAAAAACCCAAAGTGCTTCATCAGCAAGTCCAAACCAATCCCTCTGTAGCACCATCAATCCAGCTTAATGGTGCGACACTGGAGAATGTCAATCACTTTTCTTATCTTGGCAGCCATCTCTCTGTAAAAGCTGACATCGACACTGAAATTCAGCATCGTCTGAGCTCTGCGAGTGCCGCATTCTCCTGAATGAAGCATAGAGTGTTCGAGGATCGGGACATTCGCAGGGAGACCAAAATGCTTATTTACAAAGCCATTGTACTACCGACCTTACTGTATGCCTGTGAAACATGGACCATCTATAAATGCCACTCCCAGCTTCTTGAAAGATTCCACCAACGCTGCCTCTGGAAAATTCTGCAAATTACTTAGGAAGATAGGCTGACTAATGTTAGTGTATTGGAAGAAGCAAAGACCACCAGTGTTGAAACAATGATCTTCCAACATCAACTTCGCTGGACCAGCCATGTTGTTTGAATGCCTGATCACCATCTTCCAAAGCAGCTACTTTACTCCCAACTTAAGGATGGAAAACGGAATATCGGTGGACAGCAAAAGAGGTTTAAAGATGTTCTCAAAGCTAATCTAAAAAAATGTAACATGAGCATCGAGAACTGGGAAGCCTTGGCCCATGAGCGTCCCAATTGGAGGTCGGCCATTATCAAAGGTGCTATGGACTTTGAAGAAGCACAAGTACAGGGTGAAAGGGACAAACGAGCTAAGCGGAAGGCACGTCAAGCAAATCCTCATCATGACCATCTTCCATCTGGAAACCTATGTTCTCACTGTGGGAAGCTGTGTGGATCCAGAATTGGCCTCCACAGTCACTTACGGACCCGCTGTTAAAGACCTTACCCTGGAAGACAACCTTACTCGGACATGAGTGATCACCAACAAATGACGAAAATGATATATTCTGGTAGATACATTTTCTCAATTACCTTTTTATGCTATCACATTTAAGGTTTGGAACAATTAATTCTTCCTATAAAAATCCAACAGTCTTTTTAGTGTAACTAATGTTTCAAAATGCAGCTATGAGCCTACAAATAATTGTAATGACTTGCACCTTTTGCTCTCACATCATCATTAACATCTTTTTATTTTTCTTTTGCTAGAATTATTAGGTGCTTTAGAACATCTATCAAAACAAAGTTGCTGTGTAATGTGTCCTTCTCCATAGGACTGGAAAATGCAGAGATGTAGTTTCTTATTCACTTGTCTTTCCTGGGGCTAAAAATGAGGTTAATATGGTTGTCTTATTATTAATCATTACACTAAGACACCTTCAAAGTTCACAGAATTGCAGACACATCATGCCACAAATCCCACAGTCCTTGATGACTCAGGAAGATACACCCCTTACCGGCTCCTGCTTTGACATTACAGCTGAAATGAATTTAGAAATAAATTATCATGAAATTTCTGCTAACCTGAATTTACTTACACAAATTCAAGTTTATGTTCTCTTAATTTGAACAACTTTCTCCAATTCAAAGGGTTGGTTCATACCTATAAAGCCCTAAATCAGGGGTGAGCAATCTGTTTGCCTGTAAAGGTCACATGTAGCAGTGGGGTGGTGGTGGATGAGAGCATCATGCCAATGGGTGGGGCCTGGGGACAGAAGAGGCTATTCATTCACTCACTCAGTCTCACCCTCTTTCATGGGGAAGATGCTTAAGGGGAGTATTAACCATCCCCATATGCTAAGGAGTGGAAACCATGCACTGCGTTCCACCTCTTTTGGAGGCACCATTGGTTGAGATACTTATGTGAGCAGTTTTGGCAGGCCTTTTTAGGTGCCGTAAAATAATTTTATAAATAAACATTTTCCTCTACACTTCTGATTATAAATTTGGGATTTTAAGAAAGAAAATAAGGTGTTAAAGGACTTGAGCTTCGATCTTACGCCCACAGCTGTGAGTAGGTCCCACTGAACCCAATGAGATCTGTTTGTGAACAGATATATTTAGGATTGTGCTGTTAATTTTGTATTTAAATATATTCCTGCAAAAATGTAATCTCTGATTGTGATAATGTACAGGATGCCATTGTGATGATATCGTATGTCTAAATAAAAAGTGTGGAGCAGAGAAAGCAAAAGGAAATCTTAAGTTTTTAAATCTTTAAAACATAGTTTAAATGATGTAGGTTTTACTGTAATAACATTCCATTATCTTCAACTGGGGCAGCATTTTCCTCACTTGTAAAATGGACCCTTCTGAAATGGAGGTGCTTCCTATTATATACGGACCTTATTCATGATGCTTATGTGCTCTAAAGCAGCTAAAAAGAACAGCTTCATATGTCTTTCCCAACTTTCAGAAAAAAACCCTTCTAGGAATGCTTCTAAAGCAGGGTGGTGGCAAGTTGAAACACTTCACCTTTTCTTATCCTGTAGTCATGGCCCATACTTGCAATTGATTTTTTATATTAAAAGCTTTTTCTACCATATCATAAATTTTGTTTTCTGAATTCTGCACTGTAGGGTCCATAGGAATTAGATCACCAGAAATGTTTTTAGCATATGTCCAGTTTTCTATGACTATTATTTTATTTTTTTTGCAAGTCAGATACTTGCAGTTTTCCAAAATGCAACGGTCTCAGACCAGGCTGACTCAAAGTTTTTGTAGCAAGAGACCTGTCCGTCTCCTCCACCAAGAGAGCACTGCTAGCTTCTCCCCACAATTCTTAAGCTATCCTCCCTCTTGAGCAGGGGAAGAAAAGCATGGAGGATGGATTATGGGGTTTGCCATTCCTAGGACCTAGTTGATTGGGTCCTTCAAACGTACATGGGCAGCTGCACAGCTTTCTCTGAGTCATGATCATTTGTAGTCCCTTCATTCTCCTGTATGAGCCTGCACAATAATAGCAACATTCACTGAGTAGTGGAAGCAACATTCTGGAAAGTATTAGTGCTAGCTCAAGGGAATGCAAGATAGGAGGGGGGGGAAGAGTAAATAGAATTCTAAAGATTTATATTTGAAAGAAAATATTAGGGTCGACCTGAAATGTATGCAGGATGTATAATGTATGTTGCAGGTGGGATCTCCCATAAACAAAGTGTAGGGTGAGCATATCAGCTGCAGAGAATGGCTAGGTTCAGTCATAACAGTAAACAATGATTTAGCTTTAGGCACACAAGCATCAGGCTTGTGTGCCCTCCTTCCCTCCTCTGGTGTGGTCACAAGGCAGAGCTCGAAAGTAACGAATGTAACGAATTACTTGTAATTTCTTACTTTTTTGAGAGACAAGTGAGTAGTTCCTTTACATATTGATTGTAATAGAACTAGGAGTAATTTTATTATTTTTGTGGAGTAATTGTAATGTTTCCAGAATCACTTTTGGGCATTACTGGGGGGGGGGGGGAGCAGGGGAAGTCTTCTGCTCCTCTGATTTGTGGATGAAAATCTTGTGTCTCAAACCGGGCCTCTATGTAGCATTGCTCTTTCCTTGTGCTCTGTGGGTGGGTAGGAGGCGACAAGGGAGGAGGTGGAGAGCAAGACAGGGGTGGAGTGGAGAAAACAATGGATGGTGGTGGAGAAGAATGGAGTGGAGGGAAAAAGGAGCCAGAAGGCAAGAACATGGATAGAGGAGGAGGCAGCAGCAGAATGGAGATAAAGAACTGTGGAGGTGAAAGATGACAACGTGTGTGTGTGTGTGTGTGTTAGGGTTGCCAGGTCGGAACCACCCAAAAACCTGAGAAAATGGGGGTGGACCCTCATGATATCACAGGGGTGGGCCCTCATGATGTCACAGGGTGGGCCCTAGTGATGTCATGGGGCGGGCCCTAGTGACATCACAGGGGCAGGCCCTAATTATGTCATTAAGCATGATACCATACCAACCACAATAAGATTCCTATGAGTAAGGCAGACAACTTAGCATCCCACAACCAGTCAGGATACATAACCGAAAACCAAAACTAAAATAATCCTGGCAGCCACTCAGTTAATGCAGAATGCTGCAGCATGATTGCTGACATGAGTGAGATCCTATCCACACATAATACCTCTGCTCTGAAATCTGCATTGGTTGCTGCTTTGCTACCAGGCCAAGTTCAAGCTGTGCTTTCCATGTTATGGGTGCCACATAGTACTTGTTCTGCTCTTGTAAGAAATCAGTCCTGTAAAGCAGAGCTTGGAAGATTACTTTTAAAAAGTAATAAATTACAGTTACAGTTACATGGCCCAAAAAAGTAGTAATTACCGTCACAATTACAATTGCTCTGGAAGTAACTGATTATTTTACTTTTCCTCCAAAGTAATTACTACAATTACATTTCAGTTACTTTAAAAAAATGCTTACAAGGTGCTGGCCTTGACTGCTGCACATCTAAGTAGCCTAAAACTACATTAAAAATAAACAAACACATACAGAGGTAGTAGAATAATTATTTTTATTCATAAGTTAGCAATGGTGGTCTCTCCGCTGGTAAGGGTGGTGGGGAGAAAGGCAGAGGCCACTACTTAGATCTTTCCACGTCAAACCAAGTGCAACCCCCCTCCCCACTCAGCCAGCCAGCATAATCTCTCTCACTTAACCATCTCCCAGACCCTGCCCTGCCACCAACTAAGGGACACTCACTCAAGCAAACATTTCCCCCTGAGATACAAAAAAGTTAAAATACTGCAAATGCAGCACAGTAGCTAGAGAGGGTGGTGGAGGCCACTTTGTGTGCCAAGTGCAAACACAATATTCTCTCTCTCTCTCTCTCTCTCTCTCTCTCACTCACTCACTCACTCACGCACACACACACGTCATATTTCACCTTTACCTTTATCTCCATTCTGCTGCTGCCTCCTTCTCCTCCTTTATCCATGTTCTTGATCTCTGGGTCCTTTTTTCCGTCACTCCATCTTCACCACCACTATCCATTTTTTTTAAATAATTGTTTTCTCCACTCCACCCCGTCTCACTCTCTGCCTCCTCCTTCGTTGCCTCCTACCCATCCACAGAGTATGAGGAAAGAATGGCACTGCACAGAAGCCCAGTTTGAGGCACATGATTTTCATCCACAAATCAGAGGAGCAGAAGACTTGCCCTGCTCCCCCCAAGTAATGCCCAAAAGTAATTCTGGAAACGTTACAATTACTCCACAAAAGTAGTAAAAATACTCCTAGTTCTATTACAATCAAAATGTAAAGGAATTACCCACTCGTTACTCAAAAAAGTAATGAATTACAAGTAATTTGTTGTTTGTAACTAGTTACTTCCACGCTCTGCTGTAAAGTGGCAGCATTTTGGATACTTTGTTCATAGGGGTTTCGTGGTAAGAGGTATTCAGAGGTGGTTTACCATTGCCTTCCTCTGACTTTGGACATATATCATACTTTGGACACATAACGAGAAGACATGATTCATTAGAAAAGACAATAATGCTGGGAAAAACAGAAGGGAGTAGAAAAAGAGGAAGACCAAACAAGAGATGGATTGATTCCATAAAGGAAGCCACAGACCTGAACTTACAAGGTCTGAACAGGGTGGTTCATGACAGATGCTCTTGGAGGTCGCTGATTCATAGGGTCGCCATAAGTCGAAATCGACTTGAAAGCACATAACAACAACAAAGTGGTAGCACCTACGCTTTGGAACCTTTTCTTTTTTTAAAAAAAAAGCTTTTAAAGCTTTTAAAAATGTTTTTAAAGATGTTTTGTTATAATATATTTTAAAGTCTGTTTTTATTATCTTTAAAGTGTTTTTAGTGCTTTTGTTTGCATTTTGCTGCCTGCAAAGGAGCCCAAATCCCCACCCTACACAATGGAAGAGCCAACATTAAAAAAAAAAATCTCGTGGCACCATTCAAAAAATAATTCTTGCCTTCATCTATCCCACTGATTCTGTTACCTAAAGCAGGTCACTTCACCAGCCCTGGAATGTGTACTTTGACAAAACCTCATTGGCTGGTTCTGTTTTGTAAGGGAACTTTAGAGCTCTCTCTCTCTCTCTCTTTCTCTCTCTCTCTCTCACACACACACACGCATGCACACTTACTTTATTGCTGTTTCTGTCTTTTCCTAACGAGACAGGGGCAGGGCGATTGAGCTTTTAAACCAGCAGGGAGGGCAGGCGGGGGGAGAGAACGGGGCAGAGCGATTGATCAGTTGAACTTTTAATCCAGCGGGGTGGGCAGGTGGGGGGAGAGAACAGGAGGCAGAGCGATTGATCGATTGAGCTTTTAAACAAGTGGGGAGGGCAGGTGGGGGAGAGAGCGGGGGTAACACACACACACACATACACCATAGTCACTCACCTCCATTCTGCTGCTGCCTTCTCCATCATCCTTGCCCTGGCTTTCTCCTCCACCATCCATTTTTTTCTCTCCGGCACTCCACCACCCCCTGCCTCTTCACCTCCTCCCTTGTGCCACCTAACACAGTGCATAAGGGAAGAGCGAGGCTGTGCAGAAGCCCAGTGTGAAGCACATGTCTTCTGTCCACCAATCACAGGAACAGAAGACTTCCGCTTGCTTCCCCCCCCCCAGTAACATCCACAAAAGCTGGAGATTCTTGGACATGGGGTCGAGTCTGACCGGATATCAGAAGAGGAAGCACAAAGCCGGAGTCTCTGGCGGGATGCCGGAGAACTGATAACACTAGTGTGAGTGTGTGTATGTGTTTGCACTTCGCACACAAAGTGGCCTCCGCCTCCCTCTCTGGCTACTGTGCTGCATTTGCAGTATTTAACTTTTTTGCGTATCAGGGGAATATGTTTGCTTGGGTGAGTATCTCTTAGTTGGTGGCAGGGCAGGGTCCAGGAGGTGGTTAAGTGAGAGAGATTATGCTTGCTGGCTGAGTGCAGGGGGGTTGCACTTGGTTTGACATGCTAAGATCTGAGTAGTGGCCTCTGCCTCCCTCCCCACCTCACTTACCAGCGGAGAGACCGCCATTGCTATCTTAGGGATAAAAAGAATTATTCTACTATCTCTGTATGTGTTTGTTTATTTTTAATGTTGTTTTAGGCTACTTAGATGTGCAGCAGCCAAGGCCAGCACCTTGTAGGTGTTTTTTAAAAAAAGTAACTGAAATGCAATTGTAGTGATTACTTTTGAGAAAAAGTAATCAGTTACTTTCAGAGCAATTGTAATTGTAACAGTAATTACTACATTTTTGGGCCATGTAAATGTAATTTATTACTTTTTAAAAGTAATCTTCCAAGGTCTGCAAGGTCAGAAATGTTTACTTCCATTTGGAGTGAGCCATGATTAGTTGTGATCTGGAAACCTGGAATTGTGGTTAGTCCTCACTATTGCCTAGAAAAACAGGACCCACATTTTGAAGTTGGCTTGTTTTTCTAAATCAAGGTGTAAAATAACTTTTGGCTCAGCTCTTGGAAATGTAAATGTAAAACTTTTCCCAACCTCTAGTCCATTGCTAGGGTTTTTTTTGCTTGTTCCAAGCTACTGTCCCCCAAGCAATCTCTGTGACTAAAGAACTCACAGGACACATTCATTAGTCAGGTGTATCAGGCACACCAAATAGTAAACATACATTCCCAAAACAGCAGAAAACATAGTGACCCTCACAACCTGATTCTGTCTGTACAGAGTTACTCAGAAATAGGGATAGAAGGATCTGTCAATTTTGGTTCTCTAGCTTTCTCATTTTTTCAAACGTAAGTTCAGTTTTCCACATTTCTGCAGCAATTTGTGATTTTTTAAAAATCCTCTTGAAAATTCATCAATGTTTTAATGTGAATTTCTTCTAATAAACACATTTGTATGTTTGTTTGACTAATGTACACATTTTTGCAAGCAACGTCCCTAAAATAATGCATTTTTATGTTAGTTTCACTAATATATTCATTTCTATTCATGCTTTTCTCTATTTGCATTTTTGTAAACATTTGTTTGGTTGGATGTGAATTTTGAAGGAGGCTGTATTTCGGTTCTCATATTGTTAAGGAAACTGCAAATCTGATAGATTCACCTTTAAATGTGAACTGAATCAAATTTCTCTCCCATCCCTACTCAGAAGCGATTCCCAGTTCTCATTGGGGCTTACTCCTATGTAAGTGTGCCGAGGATTATGGCCTTAGACTGATCCCAAAGTCATCCTCAGGACTTGTATTGTATTGTACTGACACCAGTCATAAACAGTTTAAAAACTTGTAAGCATTCCCTTACCTTCTCTTTAGCAATCATTATTTTTATATGACCTGTCTGACAAGAAATCCTGTGTATGCTTTGCT
The DNA here is from genome assembly GCF_030035675.1 of Rhineura floridana. Lineage (NCBI taxonomy): Eukaryota > Metazoa > Chordata > Lepidosauria > Squamata > Rhineuridae > Rhineura > Rhineura floridana. The sequence continues at coordinate 97,352,498 of NC_084484.1, forward strand.
GTAGTAACTGCCTTTTAAAAAGTCAGTCAAGCAGGCAGTTATTATTGTTTTCTGCTCTCTGATCCCAAGCTTGAAGTGATAAGGAGAGGGCAGAAACCTTATTTTTTCAGTACTCAGTGACTGTAACTGTAAATAGATTACTCAGCATGATGGACAAAAAATATGATAGTCAAATTAATATAAAGATTGCTTGCTTCCAAAAATTAATGCTGCAATCCAGGCAAAAAAGATGAGAGGCTGCTTTGTTGTGTTACTGATACATGAATTTAAAGATGCTGAATCTGAGGATTCACTCTTCTGACATCTAGATCAAAACTACAATATAGTGCAAAAATCTGGCAGGAGGTTTCGGAAGGCTTTCACAGGACTACTTGCAGGTTGAGTTTTTGTTGTCTCTTTATGGAAGGATTCTTGCCTTGGGAATGGGTGCACCACAGGAATGACCAATCCTCCCTACTACATTGCCAGAAAGCAAAGTGAGAGTCTTATCTGGCATGGGGAATAAGGGTAGAACAAAATGCATGGTGAAGAATCCATTGATCAGATCAGGTTCGCATTTGGCTCTACATTGCAAGGTAACTTCAAAAGGTCACTTTGAGGAGGAAAAGCTATGGTGGCAATCTGCCTTTTGTTCTGTTAAAAGTTATTTGGGAAATCGAGAGGAATTATAGCTGACGCCAAACTCCTAGAGATGTAATGAGTCTTACTGAAAACTTTTACCATTAGTGATATTTTTATCCTGCCCTTCCTCTAAGGCTGAGGGAGCAGACATGGTTCTCCCCTCTCATTTTACACTCAGTATGAGGTAGATTAGGCTAAGAAACAGCAACTGACTAGGCCAATATCTCCTAGTGAGCTTCATGGGTAGATAGGGATTTGAATTCAGAACTTCCTGACCTCACCACCAACACTCTACCCAGGGGTGGGCAGACTTTAGGTTTGCTTTTTATTAGTATCCTCAAATCTACTAACTGGGTCCTGGTGCAAAATTAGCACACCTAAAACTCTGAGCCCAGGAATTTGTTTTGAGTACCTAATTGAATGAAGCTCAGAGTCCACACAGGCATCAACTTCTGGTTACCCCTCCCTGAGTTTTCTTTATTTCAGCAGTATAATTTTTGGGGGAGTTGTTAAATAATTGAGAAATTAGAAATCCTTACTAATTTACTGCAAATCACCCAGAGGTCTGCCAGTAGATCAAGATCTTCCTTCTGTCTATCCCTGCTCTTGCCACCACTATACCATACTGGCTCTAAAATAAAATTTAGAAATCATAGAATCACAAAATAGTAGAGTTGAAGGGGGCCTATAAGGCCATCGAGTCTAACCGCCTGCTCAACAGAGAAATCCAACTTACAATATACCCAACAGATGGCTGTCCAGCTGCCTCTTGAATGCCTCCAGTGTTGGAGAGCCCACCACCTCCCTAGGTAATTGGCTCAATTGTTGTACTGCTCTAACAGTTGGGATGTTTTTCCTGATGTTCAACCAAAATCTGGCTTCCTCTAACTTCAGCCCATTTTTCCATGCCCTGCACTGTGGGCCGATCAAGAAGAGATCCTGGCTCCCCTGTGTGTGACAATCTTTCAAGTACTTGAAGAATGCTATTATATCTCCTCTCAGTCTTCTCTTCTCAAGGCAAAACATGCCCAGTTCTTTCCATCTCTCTTCATAAGGCTTTGTTTCCAGTCCCCTGATCATCCTTGTTGCCCTCCTCTGAACCTGTTCACATTAACTCATATTCATAGCTTTCTTGTTTAACTTGCAGGTGTGTATCTTTTTAAATATATAATTATGCTTTGCTTGAACAAGATATAATTTCAGCTTTCAAAATTAGGATCGAGATCTGACATCATTGCTAAGGGAGTGTTGAATCGCCTTGAGTTTTCATTATCTAGTACCATCTGTCATATATCACGATATGCTGCTTGAGCAGTTGTGTTGTGTTCTCCACCATTGCAGATTCCATGATTTGTCATCTCTATCCATTTACCACCTAAATAACAGCCTTACTTTTTTTTATTGCCTCGCATACTCCTGTAGTCTGAGAATCATAGATAAAACATTACTTCAGTGCACAGCTGCCTGATAGTGCTGAACCATCCCCAGGACGTTTGTGCTGTGAAAGGCATATTGATTATTTTCCAATTACCATCACCATTTAGTGAGAATAGAAGTTGTTATGGAGGAGCCACTCACTCATTGTAGTATGCTCTGTATCTGTGTCTGTCAGTCCGTTCCCTTCTAGGGCACTTATTTCATTCCCTTCTACCCACTCAGCGTTACAGCAAAACATTTAGAAACTGTCCCAATATTCTTATAACAGGAAAACTGTGAAATAGATAAATTCAGTTCTTCACTTGTGTATTTCCACTGTGTAGTTTAAAAGGCAGCAGATTTTTTTTAATCAAGCCTTGATTTGCTTGGAGCAATTTTGAGATTGATTCAGCTTGTCAACCTTGTTTCATAAAGGAACTGTGAAGCATTGAGCAATGATGAGAGAATGATGTGAGCAGGCAAGTGCTACAACATTAAGGTTGATGGTAAAGATACAAGTAGGAATGAACCAGCTCTGAGGGGTTATTTTAAAAGCAGCAACTGGAAGCCTCATAATATTTTACTTGGTGGGATAAAAAACTCCTAAATGCTTCCTGGTTCTGTATTATCTCTTCACAAGTTGACCCTAAAACATGTTTTAGCTATATGTAACGTATATAAAATGCATAATGGGTAACCTGAGGCATGTCAATGATATTGAGGCCTATGACACTTGCATTATACCAGAGCTGTTCTATAATAATTAAGTGAATTCACATAGTAATCCCTTCTAAATCAAGGCTGTATTAACCATCTGCTGAGCACTGTATAGTATAAAGGCCCTACAAAAACTGGAACATCTGATATGGCTTAATTTTCTGGGAATTTCAAGTGTATAGAGTTTGCCCTGCCCCTGCTCATTGTACCAGTCCCATTCTAAATGCTTCCTAGCATAGAAAATGGGGGTAGCATCAGTCATCTAACAGATGAGAAATGGAACTTAATTGTAGTTTGAAAGACGAGGATCTGTCTAGCATGGAGAGAGAATCTTTGTAGTGCAGTAGTCTTCAATCTTTTCAGAGCTATGATCCACTTTTAACCAAATATACATTCAGGGACCTGCTTCTTAAATTTTGTTTATCACATCTTTGTTTAGTGGAAGTGCTGTTCTTTTGACCCACCTTAAGTCAAGGAGTGGGTCCCAGCCCATCACTTGAAAAACAATGCTGTAAGAAAATAAGCTAATACTGTGGAACCAGGAGGACCAACTGAAAGTAAGCCTAATGACACACTCAGGTGTGTGAGAGTGCATGCCTCTATCCATGCCTACTGGTTGGGGTACAGAGTATACTCTGAGACCCTTGGATAAAATTCAGCAGTGGCGGTTGGTGCCTCCATGTCAGTGGGGCAGTGGAATCCACTCTAGGTTTTAGTCCAAACTTTCAAGGTGCTGCCCAGAGTGGATTCCACTGCCCCACTGACATGGAGCCATCAGCTTCCACGGCAGTTCAGTATAGTTCCCCATGACCTCTGATGTAATGGTAGTGGTTTTTCACCTCTGGCCTATGCAAGTGTAAATATTCTGCAAATCTATAGATCTGTTGACTTCTTTGGTCTCATATTTTATATTATTTGTTGTTTCTTGTATTTGTTTAAATAAAGGGGATATTTTAGTTTGTAGTACCTTGTTGCTTCGTTAATACTGTCAGATACTGTGGAGAAAAAGTTGTACTGCTGGCGTAACAGTATTAACATTGAAAATCTCTTCAGATGTTTTGATGGCTTCATGTTGCAGCTGTTTGGATACATTGTCTAATTGTGTGGCTTGAACATAAACATCTAATTAAATCAGTGCCATGAGATATATGAATATTCCATTCGGCAAATATAAACAAGATTGCAGGTGTTATTTATGAATGATTAGCTAATTTGGTAGATTTTAACTGTTGTTTTGGTAGAATATTGACATATCACCAAAAAAAATCCACTAAAATTGCTTTATCTGATAGCAGAAATATCTCTAGTTTTCTTTCAAAGCTATTTCTTTTTCATCTTGAGAAGGAAGGAAACCTGAAGGAAATGCAGGTGAAGAATTTTGTTCTATGCATTCATTTGAGACACTTTTAATATATTAGACACTGCATAATTTTAACAGTTCCAAGTGAATTTCTAGAGCAATATTTACTAGCTTCATTTCCTTCAGGTTTACATAAGTGACATGTACATAAATGACATAAGTTACATAAACTGTTTAAAAGCCACAATTTAGTTCCAGTGGGGATGGGGGGTTCCTAATTCCTAATTCTTAAGTACTTCACATTTAGGATTGTGTGAATCTCAGGCAACATAAAACTCATACAAGAAGCCCTAGCAGTGGCAGTCCGTGGGGCAATGCTGTGCACCTGGCTTCTGAATGGCAAGTGTGAAGGCAATCCAATGTTCCTTCCACCACCATACCACACTGTGCTCCACACCCGTCACCGCTCCGTAGGTGGAAGCTAGGTGCACATTGCTGCCCCACTGACCCCTACTGCAAACTCCCTATTTCTTCTGCCCCCAGTACTGCTGGTCAAAGGAGGGAACTGCAGGATACAAGAGTGGTTCACATGAACCCTTCCCCTACCATATACTCACATGTTGAATCAATGTGTGAAGGTGGGATAATTCTGGCCCAAGACTACTGATGCATGTCACAACGATGCCACCAGTTACTGAAAATGAGCTCCCTAGTTTGCTCTAGTGAGTGGGATGCTTGCAACCAGATACGTCCAGAGGCTGAAATCCGTTTGAAGAATGTATTTAAAATATATCAGCAGAAGACCAGTTAATGTATTTCTGTTTATGAAAGATGTAAGCATAGTCCACAAAGAATATGAAAGCAAAAATCAAAAGCACATTATACATAAATGAAAACTGAGGAAGGGAAAATATAAGGAACAGTATATGCAAGGGTAAAATTGGGATAGGATGCAATAATTACATGGGAAAATAAAGTGTGAAATAATCTATATTAAAGCATCAGGTAAAGGTGTCATTTATTTATATTTATTTGTGTATTACATTTATATACCGCCCCATAGCCAAAGCTCTCTGGGCGGTTTACAGCATGTTATTATATTATATGCAAGGACTGTGGCATACAAGATTAAAAAGTAACTACAATGTAAACCTTGTTAAACTCCACATTGCTCCTCTAGTCCCAAACCTGCTAAAGCTTCTGAGAAAGCATGTACAGGACTGCATTATTAATTCCCAGTTGTACAAATATCATTTTAGAAGAACAAAGCTACCAATGCAGAGTCCAGGGAACAGGCTCCTGTAGTCTTAGATACAGATTCATAGAGATCAATCCAGTTTCCTGGATATAAGATCAGAAACATCCAAATGGAGAGTTAGTCCAAGTGAAAATGGAAAAAGTTTAAAAAATAAAATAGTGAAGTCTGAGCCTCAGCCCCAAGAATAGATAAAAGTATAGAAGGAGAAAGGAAAAAGTATAAAAACTCAATCTATTCAAAGCTGTCCATAGACCAAAGCTCTGTGTAAAAAGCAGAAGGAAGAGTTCTGATAATTGAGAAGTAAAGTCTTCCCAAACAAGTAAGAATCAGAGCTGTACAAAAAATGTAGAAAACTCAACCTAATCAGGGGTAAAATTACTACAAACATGCAGGTAATAAAACTAAAAGCACAGTTTTCTTCTCTCTTTCTCTAACCCCCTGGGTTAAAGCACAAAAACACAGAGAGGCCTCTGTGAAGAGATGAAGCTAAGATGGAGCCCAGGAAACAAGCTGAAGCTTCTCTCTGCTCCCCAACAACCTTAAAACTTCATCCTAGTTGGTGATTGGCTCTTTTTCCTTTCACAAGTAAAATTCCGTATGGGTCAGTGCAGGTCAGGAGGGGAAAAGTTCATCACACCACTTTTCTTTATTTCCAGGAACAGCTTCCCTTTTGTCTTGACAATGCAACCCAGCATGATCCCAGAGTCTTATCACGGATTGCTCTGGGCCCACAGTGACTGGGAGCATCCAGCTCTGTACCTTCTTCACACTATCATCCATTATGGCATGGCCTAGTCACCACAGCAACCACTTATCTGTCTGTCCTCTTGATTTCAGAATACAGAGGCCCTAACTGAGAAAAATATCTGCCCTCTCTTGCAACAGAAAACAGACAGGCTGTTTAGGAGACACAGTTTTGAACCAAGTGTTTTTTCATTCCATACCTCTGTAGGTCTTTTCTTCTTGAGGAGCTGTGGGCTCCCCAAAATAACAGTAGACCTACAGCTGCTGCCCCTTGCAATGGAAACCTTCCCTGCTGCCTATGCATTTTCTTTTCCCATGCCATCTAAAGGCATGAAGGGAAGCATTTCCACCATGCATGCCAGCAGTGGGAGACATGGGTACATCATGCAGCATGCATCTTGCTAGCCTGCATAGCCACACAACCCCCACTCCTTCACATGTTGTTTTAACATTTGGAGGAATGTTTGTATGCATTTCCCTATATAATAATAATAATAATAATAATAATAATAAAATTTTATTTCTAAGCCGCCTATCTGGCCGAATTAACGGCCACTCTAGGTGGCATACATACAAATTAAAATACACATATAAGTACAAATATAACATCAGTCTCTAATTAATCCATCCCCCACATCTTTACAAACTAAAACCAGATTACCCAGGAGTCCTGTAGGCCCGCCTAAACACCCAAGTTTTCAATCCTCGGCGGAAACCTACCACGGAGGGGGCATGGCAAAGGTCATATGGCAGAGAATTCCAGAGGGTGGGAGCCACAATCGAGAATGCCCTCTCTCTGGTCCGCACCAGCTTAGCTGTTTTAACTGGTGGGACCGAGAGAAGGTCTTGTGAGGCTGATCTCGTCAGGCGGCATATTTGGTGATGCTGGAGGCACTCCTTTAGATAAACTGGACCGAAACCGTGTAGGGCTTTAAAGGTTAACACCAACACCTTGAATTGGGCCCGGTAAACAACTGGTAGCCAGTGTAGATCTTCTAATACTGGAGTGTTATGATCACGGCGGCGGCTGTTTTTAATCAACCGTGCCGCCGCATTCTGTACCAGCTGTAATTTCCGGACCGTCTTCAAGGGTAACCCAACGTAGAGCGCATTACAGTAGTCTAAGCGAGAGGAGACCAGGGCATGTACCACCCATGGGAGCAGATGAACAGTAAGGTAGGGTCGCAGCCTCTGTATCAGATGTAGTTGATACCAAGCTGCCCGGCTCACTGCCAAAACCTGAGCCTCCATGGACAGCTGGGAGTCAAGAATGACCCCGAGGCTGCGAACCTGGTCCTTCAGGGGCAGTCTTACCCCATTCAACACCAGGTCAGTATCTCCTAACCTTCTCTTGTCTCCCACAACCAGTACCTCGGTCTTGTCGGGGTTCAGTTTCAGCCTATTACCTCCCATCCATTCACTTACGGACTCCAGGCACTTGGAAATAGTATCCACAGCCAACTCTGGTGAGGACTTAAATGAGAGATAGAGCTGAGTGTCATCCACATATTGGTGACACTGCAGCCCAAATCTCCTGATGATGGCCCCCAGCGGCTTTACATAGATGTTAAATAGCATGGGAGAGAGGATAAAACCCTGTGGCACACCACAATTGAGAGGCCAAGGGTCTGAAACCTCCTCTCCCAATGCCACTCGTTGGTGCCTGTCTGAGAGATAGGAACGGAACCTCCGTAAAACCGTGCCCCCTATTCCTATTCCCTCCAGGCGATCCAAGAGGATACCATGGTCAATGATATCGAAGGCTGCTGAGAGATCCAGGAGGACGAGGAATGAATGTTCTCCCCTATCCAACGCCCTCCTCAAATCATCCACCAGAGCGACCAAGGCTGTTTCAGTGCCATGTCCAGTCCTGAAGCCCGATTGGAATGGATCTAAATAATCTGCTTCCTCCAAGTGTGTCTGTAACTGTTTGGCCACCACTCGCTCGATCACCTTGCCCAAAAATGGTAGATTGGAGACTGGGCGACACTAACCAGGCGACACTATAGGCGACACTAACCAGAATCCTTCTGATTCTAGGAATCAGGCGATATACGAAAGCCAATCCTGTACCACTTCGTGCTGTATAACTCCAGGGTCTGCTGCATTCCCTGAGTCTGGCCAACTTGTAGTTGGGAGAAGCCAGTGTATTGTCCCTCAACAATTGGATGCCACAATTGGTTCTGGCTTGTTGGAGGTCCCTGGAACACTGTCAAATTACAGCTTGTGGGTTTGGTTTCAATTGTTGCAGCCCGAGGATGAGGTCAGGACTCTTGTGGCTACGAGGCCAACTACATGCCCTCTTAATCTTTGCCCATCATAACTGGTAAAACCTAGTAGGAGGAGACTGACAAGATGGGTCCTTACTACAGAAGGAAGTGGTGCCCACCACCTTGAAAGAGGCAGTGGTGCAGCTCCTCTTGTACAGGTCCTCCCTGGATCCAAAGATTTTGTAAAACTGCTGTCCAGTCCCTTCCTCTGCAAGGTGATCAAGAGGGTGGTGGCCAGCCAGCTGCAGGTATGCCTGGAGAAACCAGGTAAACTAGATTCATTCCAATTTGGTTTCAAGCCTGGTGTTGGCACCAAATAAGTCTTGGCTGCCCTGATCGATGACCTCTATCAGGAGAGAGAGAGAGAGAGGATTATTAAAGCAATTGTAAAATATATTGTTTTTCAGCTTTGACAGTGACATTAGAAACAGAGAAATCAGTTTAAACCAAAATTTTGTACTATATTATTCATCATCATTCAGTTTACCCAAAGAAGGAACTACGAAGGAGTAATTCGACCATCATAATTTCAATTGAAATGAAAATCCAAATACATTTTAAACATTGCACTTCTATTAAACGTTTTAAATTGCCTGAATTTGGACCTCAACCTGACCTGCAAGTGTTTTGGTTCATCTGTTGTAGTGAATGAAACATGTGATCTTGCTTTAATGAAATATGGCTTGCGAATTACTTTAGAAAGCTGTTACAGGATATGTAACCAGAGACAATTGTTTCCATAGAGACAGTAACTGATGCATCTAGGTCCTTGGGTCAGTTACAGGTCTTATTGCTTTAACTGGCCTTGAATGTCTGTTGCTGTTAGCCCTTTTTTAAGTGTTTGGCTCTAAAGGAACATAAAGCTCCCTAACGACAAGAAGCATTGATTGGTACTGGCCTTATGTAACATAATGACTGTGGGTAATACAAGCTAATAAGCATAATTCTACAAAACCCTAAAAAATGAAAACCAAAATTCCAGATGAACACAACTTTTCAGGTGGTTATGTTAATACCAAGGTAAATTGCCTCATGGTGAATGGTCATCTCTGTTTACTCTGTGTTGATGGTAAATGTAGACAATACCCAAAGTAGCATGGGAGCAACCATAGAGGTGGAGGCAATCCTGCAATTCCACAAAATATTTAAACAATATTAATATATATATATTAAAACTATATTAAAATTAAACTAAAGTAAAACAATATTAAAATATAGTTAAAATAGTTTATATCTTGATGTGAAATATTTTTTGCGCATGAAAGCAGTTCCTTCTATTACTTCTGGCTAAGCAATTGTGCGGATAATGTAAGGTCTGGACTGGGCAATCATGGACAAAGCAGGCAGCAGTCCCACAGATTCAAGCTGGGGAAAGTGCTGATACTGGCTGCATCCACATAGCACAAGTTATGTTTGTTCATATTCAAGCCTTGTCAGGATAATTCAAGTATAAATGAGAAAATGTTTTGTGAATCAATCCTTAAAGATGAAATTGCAGCATAACTGATGGGAAACTCAAAACCAGTGTGGTTGTCATCAAATTGTCATGGCTCAAACACAGCATGGGTCCTAGTTTGGCCTGGGAGGCCTTTTTCTCCACACCATGAGCACCTCCTCCATATCTGATGTCAAATGTGATGTCATGTGCAGGGCATATAAGGGCACAGTTCCAAAGGAACAACTGGGAGCTTCAGTGAGCCCCCTATTGTTTCTTGGCAAACGGGGCTTGAAGACAGTACTGATCAACGAGCTCCACTGGGTTCAGCCACACTTGGGAGCTCCCCTCTGGGAAGTCCTTAGTGCAGCCAGGGAGACACTTGAATCCAAACCATGCCTGCAAACAGATTTCAAAGAAGCCCCTTTGATGTTGTTATTGATGTCAAAGTTGCCCATGAGGGTGGTGGAGTAAAGGATCTGGCCCACCGGCTGGACCCAGTCGTCCACTGCTGCTCTAACAGCTGAGAAAAGCCCAAAAAAGGTTGCATGTGATATGGAGGGACCCTGTCTCCTGCCAGAGTGGTATTACTGCTTTTTTGTAGCTTGGTGACTACGATGTAGCAGGAGCATTAATGATTATTTTTGAGCAGACTGATGGGCTTGGAGGGTGAACTGGGGTTGAGTTGCAGTGCACAATATAAGAAGTGTTAGTAAGGTATATTTCATTTATTGAATTTTTAACCCAAACATATCCCAGGAACACACTACATGGTTTCTCTGTTCTCAAATTAACTCCAGTGGTAAATGAGCTTCCTCTGACGTTTTGCATTATTAAAGAATTTCCATTTAGTGTATGCAGTCATCAGCATGCTAGGAAAAATGTAGGGTACATGAGTGATAAGTTTAATATGTTTTCTTTCCTTTATCAAGTGACTGGAAGATCAGTTTCAGCATGTCCTCTTAAAAATATATGAACCAGCTTGCGTGACGAGCCAAGAATGGGAACAGAGCTTGTAGCATATTGTGCCTCCTCTACCATTCTTTCATGATTTATTTAGAATGTTTCCAACATTCAAATGTGGAGTTTGTGTTGCTGTTACACTGCAAGATTTAGTTCACAAGTTGTTGCAGCTTTGTTGCTGCATTAATACTGTATTGAACTTTAAAAATTCCCAACCAATCTTTGGCAATGTGAGAACTGACAGAACTAACAAGTTCATGGGTTACAACTGCTGTTGTAGATCTTGGGCTATTTTTGTAGTGAAAGAACAATGATTCCAATAGCAGCCACTACTCTGATGGCCATTAAAAAGTGTTGCCTGAAATGGTGAAGTAAAATGTTAATTTTCTTTAAGAAAGCATCTGTGATGTTTTCTTATACTTCCTTACTAGGGAAAAATAAACTTGTTCAGCTGAAGATTCTGAAGCAAGATTATCTAGTTACATTGAGAGGCTCACTCAAAACCCCTCCTGCCTTGAAATAATGTGTATAGAGGCTATGGGATCATACCGTATAGTCCTGCCCATTTACCACCAACACATGCATTGACCATACTCACTGCTGGCCATGCTTTTGATGCTTTATGAAGGAATCTATAGTGCATCCAGATATACATGCACAGAACTGTTGCACATGATGTGGGACCTTCGTTGGCCCAGGATTCTTCCTGGTGTGGTGGAGTTTTGTGTGCCTACACTATTTCTGTATAAGACCCATTTACACAATCGCTGGATGTGTCGCTCACAAGGTGCATGGCTGGCAAGCACATCATCAGTGAGATGGTTGGGAGAGATTGGGAACAGGAACTGCTGGGAACCATGGGTCTTGCTGAGGAAGCAGTCAGAAACAGAAAGTCATTTTTAAGGCCATTCCCAAAGTTAAACAGGCTAGAATCAATGCCAAAAGCCATCAGTCCATAGAAGGTTGGGATCAGAATTTAGGAATGAGGGAAGCTGCAGTGGGAGACAAGGACTGCAGGAGACCAAAGTAAAAGGAGATGTAACATCATTGTGGAGGTCAGTTACAAAATAGGATGCCAGGACTGTTTGTCAATATAGATGTGGACCATTGCATGTGTGAGACCACAACAATTAACCCCCATTACCCTCCTTTAAAAAACAAACAAACACTGTCAGACAGAGGAGGGTTGCCATCTTTATCTCCTAAGGGCAGAAATAAATGTTAGAGGCAAAACAGGACTTGCCCCATAATGCTAATACTTCCCAATGTTAAACAGCACCTCTTGCCCCACCTCATCTTCCCTACAAATCCCCCTCCACACACATAGCATGGCAAACATGGGTTTCAGAAAACACATTTCCTAAGATAGCATACAGTTCCACCTTCAATGAGATAGGTGCATTATCTAGTGTCCACTCAATTAAATTGTGGTGGGAAAAGAACTGGTCCTACCACATTCCTTAACTGCTTATTCCAGGAATGATAATACTTCGAATCACATGGTCCCAATCCAAATGTTGATGCATTAGGGGCAGGCAAGAATTTCAATTCAGTTCACATTTCAAGGCAAATCTATCAAATCCAGACTTTCCAAAACAATATGAGAACTAAAACACAGCCATCCTTCAAAATTCACACATTCAAATTTTGCAGTGCAGTTCTCCAACCAAACAATGTTTCCAAAAATGCATATGTATTGGGGGAAAGTGAGCATAAAAATGTATATATGAGAAAAATAACATGCAAAGATGCATTATATGACAAGAAATGGCTTGCAAAAATGTTATTAGGAGAAATTTGCTCTGAAATGCTGGAGAGTTTTCATGATTTTCTTTTTCAAAAATATGCAAATTGTTGCAGAGATGTGGAGAACTGAATTTAAGATTGGAAAAAATGAGAAAGTGAGAGAAATGAAATTGACAGAACTGTCCATCCCTAGAATGCACGCAGTTGCATGTGTGCAGTCCCGTCAGACCATGGGCAATTACCCTCACTAGTTGTTTATCTCCAAACAAATCTATGAGCAGCACCCGTTGTGCAGGTGGCATTTAGCTGGATTCCTTGTCATTTAATGGAACATTTCCATTTTTCATGGCACTATTCTGATCATACAGAGGATAAATTCTGGAGACTAGGAAGCAATTCATTGACTATGCTCACTGGCTTAATCCCAGTGGAATCGATCCTTAACTTGGTGTGAACTTATTGCATATATGTACTACAAAATGTATATTTGAATGGATGATTATCACTGCACATCCGTTTCCTATCCAAATGGAAAGTTCAATTATTTTAAGTTATATTAGAAAAATCATCATTTCTGAATAGCTTTTGTGGTAATTAAGCCTCAGTTCATGAATTATTAAGCACACTCATTTTCGGTGCTCTTCAATTGAAAGGTTTGCTTTCATTGCTAATAAAGTACACACACTACTGAAAAGAGGTAATTAGAGCATCAAAGCCAGTGAAGCATCTTATTACTTAAAGCTTTGCCTGGAAATGTTATCATTTGGCTGTATCGTCCTTTAGCAAGATCTGACAAATCTTACTTATAGAGAAACTGGTAATTTTTTTTCAATTATAAGAATTGAACTTTTTCCATGTTTCTGCCACATCTTTGGCTGTAATCTCTTATCTTTTGAAAATTGATGGTGATATATTTTGATTTATTGATCAATCTTGATCTAAAAAATCCAGAAAGGCCCCATAGGTTTTTTTCCCCCTTCAAAAACACCATTAGTACCATCTCTTTTTTAACCTTTTCATTCCATGGAACAACTCTAACCCTAACACAAGGCAAAAATTAAAGCCAGATGAACAATCCTCTTTCAGAATTATTTTTGACTCAATCCTGCTGCATTATCTATAAGCTGTATGAGGCTCAGTGCAATGTCAGGCACTTCAGCACATCATCCCAACTAGCTGTTTTGTGGCCTGCAAACTAACCCTCAAAATGACAGTAGTGTACAGTAGGGATGTAGGAAGCTGCCTTATATTACGTCAGATCATTGGTCCATCTAGCTCAGTACTATCCATCCTGACTGGCAGAAAGTCTGCAGGTTTCAGACAAGGTCCTCTCCCAGCCCCTTCCTGGAGATGACAGGGATTGAACTTGTGGTTTACTGCATACAAAACACATGCTGTACTACCATTGAGCTACATTTATTTATTTACTTGGTTATTTCAGATATTTATGTACCACTTAATCATTTGCATTTCTATGCTGTGTATATGTAAAACAATGAAATCATCACAGAACCCTACCTTAAAATGCCTGCTGGAACAAGGAAGTCGAGTTATGCACTTGAAGTTCATCAGGGAGGGTACCTGTCTAATCTCAGTTGGGAGGGAATTCCATATATTTGGCCCCAATACTCAGCTTCTAGTTGTTGCAATCTCTGCATCTGAGCCACGAGGACCACCAACTGAGACACCCCCAAAGATCTCAGTGATCGGACCAGGATATAAGGAATCAGGCAGTCAGTAAAATTTCCTGAACCCAAATTGTTAATAAAATTAATAAAAGAACCTTGAAGCTGGCTGGGCAAGCAGCCAGTACATCCCCTCTCCAAAAGGTTCAGTCAGTGCTAGTAGGTCAGCAGCAACAGTCTTTTTTTTCCAGAAGCAATATCATGCAAAACTACACACAGAAATGAACAGAGATGGTGCAGCAAAAGTAGGATAGGAGAAGGGCAAAGCTACCCTGTGCACAAACCTAAAGAAAGTTAAGCTCCCACATTAGTGCAGCCCTACTAACCTATATAGCAGAGACCTCTTATAATGGGATGGCATCTGGGGGACAAGTTAGTAGGCTGTTATTGGCCCACACAAGATTTTACTGTAGCTCCCTCAACACAAACTAGTTGGCGCGCTGTCACAGCCATACATAGGATTTCATTCTTACTGTTTGATCAAAAGCCATATGGCTTGCAAGCAATTATCAACAAACATATTTATTTCACTTGAAACCAAATCTTAATACTGTTTGAAAATGCTTGCAGAGCATAAAATAATTAGGATTTGAATTGGTGAATTAAAAAAAAATGAAGCACAAGTTACACCCTGGTGTTTGTCATAATCAGCAGAATATTGCAGTGTCATCATTCACCATTCATACTACAAACAGCTATAACAAAATTACAGTAGATGTTTATAAATGAGAATGTGTCTTGGTAATGAAGCTGTTGTAGCGATGGTCTCTTTTTCCATGCAACTTTGAATGCAGAGGTCTCAAACATTAGCAACCTACATCAATGGGGATGACACCACCAGGGTGTGCATTAATTTCTAAAATGAATTTAAAATGAAACAAATGCACCCTCATTCATTTCTGTGAGAAACAAGTGGAAATATTGGAACAAATGGGAGAAACAAATGAAAATGAGTTTGTTTCATTTTCCCCATTTGTCTCTTTGATAGAAAGGATTCCTGAAACTGCCAAGCTTCATTGCACTGCATTGCTTAGCAAATTGATACATCCAGGGAATATTCTGCAGGGAAGGAAACGCTTGGAGTGCGCTGAAAGTGTTTAGGCATGAGCCCTATTCATGAGCGAAATGCATGCATGCACAAAATGCGTAGAGGGACATGGGGCTGTGCATGCCAGTCCCAAGCCAACGTCACCATGCCTACCATCCTCTCCATTCCCAGTCTTTTGTGCATTCAGCTGAATATCTCCAAACTGAATGTGCTGAGATTCTCCCTTCAGTCCTTTGCAGTCAGGAGTGAAGAAGATGTCAGAGTACCCAAGGACACGGGTGGGGGGGATGTAACTCTATGTTCACTTAAACAGTTTGTGCCCTCACATCTTTGGCTGAATAAGGGTTTGAAAATGGGTCAGTCTGAACCATAAAGCAATGGGAAACTTATTGGAAGATGACGCCCCCTTTTTGGTTACTTGTAAAATGTGAAGACTTTGTCCGATCTGACTGAAACTTGGTATGCCAGATATTGTGGGGTAGTAGTAAAATACCTGAACATTTCAAAGAAATTTGACCATATAACACCTGTCCTGGCGCAGCTGCACTGGCTACCGATATGTTTCCGGGCCAGATTCAAAGTGTTGGTTCTTACCTATAAAGCCCTAAACGGCATCGGACCGCAATACCTGGTGGAACGCCTCTCTCGCTATGTACCTACCTGTTCACTACGCTCGACGTCGAAGGCCCTTCTCCGGGTCCCAACTCATAAAGAGGCCCGGAGATCAACAACTAGATCTAGGGCCTTCTCGGTGGTGGCCCCCGAACTATGGAATGCCCTCCCAGACAAGATACGCCTGGCGCCTTCTTTGTTATCTTTTCGGCGCCAGGTAAAAACCTACCTTTTCGCCCAGGCTTTTTAAACATTTTAAATTTAATTTTAAACCTAATATGGATTTTAATTTATAAACTCAATGGCAATTCTATTTCGGATTTTTATCATGTTATATTTTTCACACTTGCTCATATTTTAATTGTGATTTTATTTGTTGTACACCGCCCTGAGAGCTTTCTGCTATAGGGCGGTCTAGAAATGTAATTAAATAAAATAAATAAATAAATACCCCTTGCACGGAAAAGTTAGAGGCTTCAGAACATCTTACTCTCTGTTGTAATGGACAAATGAAATGAATGAGACAGTAACAAATGAAAAACAAAATGCATGGAGCTGCCAGAAATAAGAAAAAATTATGGCATCCCTAAACAACACACGTTGAAACAGTAACTCTAGTATGAAACCTCCTAGTTCAGACCACTTCCTTGGGGGCAGTAGCTACACCATAGAAGTCAGATATAGGAGAAGATACTATCTGGACAAAGTTAAAGAGCAAATTACACATATTAATTTATATCTGTTTCACAGTAAGAATGCTGAGAATTGCAATTTGTGGTGGTGCTCAGAAGATTCTCTAGCTCTTCTCAGAGAACTACAGGCCTCAGAGTTCCTTGCAGGCAGCATATGCCAACCTTCCCCAATACAGTGCCCTCCATGTGTTTGGACTGTAACTCCCATTATCCCTGACCATTGGCCATGGTAGTTGGGGCTCATGGGAACTGCAGTCCAAAACAACTGGAGGGCATCAGGTTGGAAAAGGCTGGCTTAGGATATTAAACCATTTTAAGTCTGTCATGTAGATATACTTACTGTTCCCTATGTTTCTAAAGAAAAAAAGGGAGTTGGAGGGGGTTACAAAGTATTTATCGATATTTTTCTACTCTCAATATGTTGGCTTTTGTCCCTGAGCACCATTGTTCCTATGGTGCCTGTGTTTTTGTTATTATAGGACAAACAAATTGTATACATCCAAAGTGTTTTAGGGTGAAAAGAATTAGAGAAATACAAATTGGCAATTGTAAGATCCTCAGGCCCTTACAGTTCTATTTCCAACTGGTAGCCTTATGTAAATGCTACAGTATGCTAAACTATTCCCAAGATGGGAAGCACACATTATGCTAAAAATAGTGTACCATACATCTGTGTTGGAAACTTAACTTACAATAAAGCAAATGGTGCCAAACAAAGTCTGCAGGAGTAAACCTCTGAACCTCCAAACCTCTGAAAGATTTTATCTGTCTGTGACTGTAAATCAGAAAGAGAATAGGAACTATTTGTCTTTGCAAGAACAATAGCATAGTCGTTGCTTATGAAGCCAACTAGGGGATCTGCTTTATCTTAAATTACTGGGCAACTTTCTCTTTCGTTAGTTTAGATTTAAGGGGAAAACTTTGTCATGTTTAGCTCAACAGAGTGTCTAACAGAACCCTGTTTATGGCACAGACCAGCCTCCATACCTCTCTTTTTCAAATAGCTTATGGAACTGTACTATTATTGGAAAAGTCTTGCACTTAAAAATTCTGGCATCTTCTGTTATACATAGATGCGGTTTTGGTAGCTAACATTTGAGATGAAAGCATATTAAATATACCTTAAAACACTAATGAATCAATTGCTGGAGTTTATGTATTTTAAAACAGGTTTCAATGAGGGCCAACTCTGTAGCTGGAAGAAGCTCATACCTTTATTCAGATCAGGTAGGGGTGCCATATTGCCCAGTTAGTTGGGTTTTATCCATATTCTAGCCATGCTACCTGGTACCTGCTTAGCCCGCTAGGTGACCCAGATCCCCAGCTTTCATTTTTTTAAAAAAGCAAGCCTCTAACCCTTGTGGATCCAGAGATACAAGGCAAAATGTGGAGGCAGTTTTCTGCCATTTTGTGAGAAATCAGCCTGTTCCCGCCAATGAGGGACACCACAGCTGTCCTGGGAAAATCAAGAATTTTAGTCTGCTTGCCTGCTGTATCTGCAGAATCTAGCAGCTGAGAAATTGCACATGCTCATTTGATCAACACATGCAACTCAACCCCTTATCCCTAGACTTTCTAGCTGAGTCAGCAAGGAGAAGCAGCCATCATCTCAGTTGCCTCTGTGTCTCAGGTTATGTGTCTTAAGTGGTAAATCCAATGGGAGGGTCTGCCTATCATCATGGAGGATGGAATAAAGGGATTTGAATCCACCAAACCCTCCCCTGAACAAATACAAGATATAAAAGCAAGTCTTTCTGTAGAAAAGACTGAAGTATTACCATTTGCTTCTTTCAGCCCTGCCCCCATCGTGTTAATTGGTGCTTACTCCCAAGTAAAGTTGCATTGGAATGCAGCCTCTTCCATCCTGTTTCCCAGCAGACCAGCAATTCAGAAAAGGCTAAAAAGTATTTTTTTAATACATATCCTTCAGAATGACTGGCAGACATCTTCTCACCAAAGATCACCCTCTGTGTGTGTGTGAGAGAGAGAGAGAGAGAGATCTCCAGTTTTATTTTTACGGAGATTGTGACGATAGCAGAGTTGCTGCTCTATGCCATGGAGTGGTGGGGCCTTCGCAGGGTCAGCCAAAATGAGTGTGGGGGATCCGGGTGAGGTGAGAATCATGACCTTCACAGCTTTATGTGTTGTGTCAGAAAGAGGCAGCCAGGACTCCTGGGTCCTATATACGAGTACTGTGGGGGAGAGGCAGAACTCCTGGGTCCTTTATATATATATATATACATATGTATATATAGGGGTACCAATGCTGGTCCTACTCAGAGTAGACCCACTGAAGTTAATAGACATGCTCACCTTAGCTACATTAATTTCAATGGGTTTATTCTAAGTAGGACTTAACGTGAATGCAACCCATTATGTGTGGGTTGTACATACACACATGCCTATAAACAGGTCTCCTGGGTCGTTTTTATTCACATGAACACACACACTGTGGCAGAGGAGGAGAGCCTAGGAGTCATGTCGTATATCTCTCCCACTCAGATATATATTCATATGCTCAGAGGTGTATGTCTGTATATACACTGTTGAAGGAGACTGTGATAAGACCTTAGCTGAAGAAGCCTTCATTAGACTCTGCTGATCTTAACAACTTCTGCCCAGCCTCTAATTTCCCCTTTTGGGGCAAGGTGATTGTGAAGGTAGTGGTCCCTCAGCTCCAAGTTTTCCTGGATGAATCGGATTGTCTAGACCAGCCTTTCCCAACCAGTGTGCCTCCAGATGTTGTTGGACCACAACTCCCATCAGCCTCATCCAGCATTGCCAATGGTCAGGAAAGATGGGGATAGTGGTCCAACATCTGGAGGCACACTGGTTGGGAAAGGCTGGTTCCCTAGACCCTTTCCAATCAGGCTTCAGGCCCGGTCATGGGGCATAAACTGTCTTGGTCACCCTGCTTAATGACCTACACTGGGCATCAGACAGGGGAAGTGCATCCCTGTTTGTGTTGCTGGACCTCTCAGTGGCTTTTGATACCAGCGACTGAAAAGTATCATGAAGGAAGAGGCCACACAGAGGATCTAACAATAACAAGAACTTTACTATAACTAATTATATACAGAGAACAAGAGCCACAGTATGGTGCTGCTTGTAAGACAGGCCTGGAACTGAAACTACCACAGCCTGGGGCTGACTCAGCAGTTCCTGGTATGGCAAGCCTGGAGGGCCAATACACTACAGAGACCATGGTATTCATCTCTCCTTACCATCTGTAGGGAGGGAGTGCTTATCCAAAACCGATGCCTAGAGGCTGTGAAGGGCTGGATGTGGGCTAACAAACTGAAATTTAATCCAGACAAGACGGAAGTGTTGCTGGCCAAGGGGAAATCTGTGCCAGGGATAGGGCTATAACCTGTTCTGGACGGGGTCGCACTCCCCTTGAAGTAGCAGGTACACAGTTTGGGAGTCCTCCTGGATCCTGCCCTACTGCTTGAATATCAGCCAGGAGTGCTTTTGGCCAACTTAAACTAGTTTACCAGCTGCTCCCATTCCTGGAAGCGGTTGTCTTGGCCACAGTGACACATGAATTGGTGGCATTGAGGCTTGATTAGTATAACATTCTATGTGGGGCTGCCTTTGAAAATGGTCTGGAAATTACTGTTGGTTCAAGATGCAGCAGCCAGAATGTTAACTGGATTGCAGCATGGGGATCATATTACCCCTGTGCTTTATCAACTCCACTGGCTCTCAATTTGTTTCTGGGCCCAACTCAAAGTGCTAGCTTTGACCTTTAAAGCCCTAAATGGCCTTGGACCAGTGTACCTGAGGGACTGCTTACGCCCATATCTACCTGCCTGTCATTTAGACCAGCTGCCTCTGGTCTCCTCGGCATGCCTGGAATGAAAGATGTTAGACTGGCAGGCATGTGGGAGAGAGCCTTTTCAGCCATGGCCCCCCTGGCACTGGAATATCCTACCCCAAGAAACCCACTCACTTCCTTCCCTGATGGTGTGCCGGACACTCCTGAAAACCATCTTGTTCTGGAGAGCCTTTGGGAGGAACTGAAGGTAGAACCTAAAACTGATTTTATTTCCCCCCCTTTTTTAGTTTTAGCTCTTTAGTCCCTTTTAATATCACTCCCCTATATTTCTTAACTGTATTTTATATATTTTATCTATTTTAATGTTGCATTGTGAGCCACCTTGAGTGCCCTACTGTAGTGCAGAAGGGTGGAATAGAAATATTTTAAATAAATAAATAAATATTTACACGCACACACACGTATACATACACCCAGACTCTCTATATATTCAGTGCAGTAGGGGATGCAACCTTTTCCCCCTTAAGACCAATAGGAATGGAACAATCCACTCCACACTCAGCAGCTTAGGAAAAGTTATTTGCTTACTATGTGGCATATTTTGCTCTTGGTGCTACATGTCTATCCCCTGGCAGTGGCTGAAATCCCTTATTCCTAATGCCAAATTAATAGAGGCAAGCTTAGAATTTAGTGCTGTAGAATCCACTCAGCACATATTTAGAGGATCCATTTTCATTATTACTATGTCACATATTCAAAGCCCAATTCTTGTTTTGGCAAGGACTGGGGAAAATGTCCTTTATTTAAAATTTGAACTGAAAATGGTTTGTAGCTATCTTCTTTTATACAGCCAAATCCAAACATTATATATTTTGCTATGTAAACCTCTTTGGGAACTTTTTGTTGAAAAGCAGTATATAAATATTTTTACTACTACTGCTATTTTTGGCAGGACTCCATATTGTATGCTCAAAATACTCTGAAGTTCAGGGAAACCTTGCTGCACACCAAGGTTCTTTCTAGTGGTATATTAAATACTCTAAAGATAGAATACATCATTCCTATTTACTTGCAGCTCTTCAATTTGCTGCTCAGCATAAGTATAACCTTGGGTGTACTTCAAACTTGTGCAGGGGCATAGTATGTTGTTGGAAAGGATTCTATGACAGCACTGCTTGCTTTGAAGCTAATTAACTAAGTTTATTGACTGAACTGATAATATTGAAATTTTGATTTCTGTCTGGCCTCATCCACACGGCGATTTAGTGTGTGTCTGGTGCTACTTGGATCCCTTTGTAATGCTCATGGTTCACATGACATAGCAGAAACTATAACTCAGTTTCCCCCTTTAAATCCATATCAACCAAATCCAATTATAATGCAAAAAGGACAGGAAAAACCGTCTCAGCTTTGCTGCGCTCCTCCATGTAGGTGCTTTGCTTCGATGTTTTTTTGATGTGTGGGCTCTCTTATGCGGCATAAGCTATGCCCCATCGCATGCTCCCTCTCTCTCCGCCGCCCACAAAAGCTGCTGCAGCCACTGCCTACTTTGCCTTTCACTCCCTCCCTCCTCTAATTAGTTTCAGGTGTGCAACTGACAAGAAAAAATGAAACTGACAAGAAACCCTCCCCTTCTCCATTAGCAATATCGATATTCTGGAGGGAGTAAACATGTAAAATTGGGGGCGGGGCCTTTCCAGAGGAATGCCTACTTGTGTGAAAGGAAAACAGCGGATTGGAAGATAGCACTGAGGAAGAAGTGTGGACCTTGAAAAACTCTTGCAATGATAAAAGCAGCTTCTTAGTACAAAGTTAGGCTCCCATGTGGATAAGCCCTCTGTGTTACAGGTTGAGGCATTTCACAT
Organism: Rhineura floridana; assembly: GCF_030035675.1. Classification (NCBI taxonomy): domain Eukaryota; kingdom Metazoa; phylum Chordata; class Lepidosauria; order Squamata; family Rhineuridae; genus Rhineura; species Rhineura floridana. Next base: position 97,374,648 of record NC_084484.1, read on the forward strand.
TTCCTAATTATGGCCAAGACAATCTCTCGGTCACAGTATTGCTTTTAATTGACTGATTGTGTATTTCTGTTGTTTTTGTAAGCTGCCCTGAGGGCAGAATATAAATCTTCTAAATAAATAAATGCTCTAAAGTGTTGGAAACTAGAGTCTACATATTTAAGGCTTAAAATGTAAGTTAAAATAAGATTCCTTACATCCTCCCTCAGTATTTGGTGGTAATTACTAGGTACAAAAACAAAACAACTGGGCAACGCAAGCATTAACATGCTTAATATGCATAATTAGCAAATAATTTGCATAATATGCAAATTAGCCTGACCAGATTTCTGGAACTGGAATATGGCAACCCTAAGATCAGGCCTCCAGTACATATACTCACCAAACCAAACAAGTCCATGATTAGTCATATATTGTGGCCTGCCAGGTTGTTGTTGTTACGTGCCTTCAAGGCGATTACGACTTATGGCGGCCCTATGAATCAGTGACCCCCCCAAGAGCATCTGTCATGAACCACCCTGTTCAGATCTTGTAAGTTCAGGTCTGTGGTTTCCTTTATGGAATCAATCCATCTCTTGTTGGCCTGCCAGATACATCATTATTATTATTATTATTTATTAGATTTATATCCTGCCCCTTCCCCCAGTAGGAGCCCAGGGCAGTGAACAAAAGCACTAAAAACACTTTAACACATCATAAAAACAGACTTTAAAATATATTAAAACAAAACAACCATTAAAAACATATTAAAACAAAACATCTTTAAAAACATTTTTTAAAAGCTTTAAGGTTTAAGAACATATTAAAAAGCAATTCTGACACAGACTCAGACTGGGATAAGGGCTCTACTTAACATGAACCACTCCAGAGGACCCTAGGTTGTATCCAGTGTAGCACTAAGTAAGCATCCCATCAATATAAGAATTTCTGCCTGCACAATGGTACTTTCCCCCCTCTTCCCCCCTCCATGAGGGCCATACGCCCCCCCCCATCTGCTCTGGAGGTCTGGGAGAATCCCTATAACTGATTTAGAGAGCACACAAGGGAGAAGAGAGTTGGGAAGTCCCATTACGCAAGCAGAAATCCTTGCACTGACAGGACACTTACTTAGCACTATGTTGGATACAACCCCCTTCCCTTATTTTGCAGTCTTCATCAGATAAAACTAGGGAGCATCTTGAGCTCGAGTATACTATTTGCACTGAAAGCAGGGTTTGTTTTATGAGTTCACAAGTCAAAGAGGCCAGATTTTGACACTACAATATTTGTGGGAGTGAGTCAGAGAAGAAAATAAGCTGGTAGGCCTCTAGATGGGAATGGAGGTGTTGCTGCTGCAGCTCAGAGCTGTACCAATGACCTTTTCTGTCATACCTTCCACTTTTACAGTGTGCAGAAAGGTAGCAAAGGAGGTTTCCACAAAGCAGCACCATATCAGGGCCTCCTTTCACCACAAAGTTCTTTAGTTCCGGCTGGGAAATTCTGATAATTCCTGCTGATCGACAACGATAGTAGCTGCCTGAAAATAGACTATGGTCCACCCAGTGCAAATTAATTCTGTACTGAAATTACCTTCAAGTTGTCCTCACATTTCATGGATCAATATTTCTTTAAACTGGTGTTATTCCTTTACAAATTGGTGCTGTGAACAAGGTAGGGTATATTTTCATACAGTGAATGACTAGATGGGATAATACCTATTTCTGCACTGGATACAGTTTCTTTGACTTTGTGTATTGCAGAAAAGTGACAAAAAAATTCTTTTTCTTTTTCACCTCCCCACTTCCCCTAACAGGTGACCTCATGCATTTGCCACCATATCTTAGAATGGACTTTTTGTTAAATCGAGGCGTTGCAGGCACTAGCAGAGACCTGGGCTTAGGACAAACCTGCCTGGAACCTCAGAAAAGCCGAACCTTGAAGCGTCCAACAGTCTTGGAGCCAATACCTATGGAGACTTCATCCACAAGAGAAGTACAGTCATGGCAACCTGGTGCCGTAGCAACATTACCTCAGCGAGAAGGAGCTGAGCTAGGACAGGCAGCTAAAATGAGCAGCTCCCAAGAATCCCTTCTGGACTCCCGGAGCCACTTGAAAGGAAACAATCCCTACGCAAAATCTTACACCCTGGTATAACAAACAGAGGATGGGTGGACAGTGGCTGTAAATACTTAACGGTTATTTAAAAAAATCCAATCAAAGCTACCTTTTTTATTGAATTCCAATATTTATAATTAAATAAGAAGATTGCCAAAATATTTGGGACACAAATGCAACCTACAGACAGTGCGAAGACTCTCCTGCTTTTTTTCTGTCTGAGTGTGAGCTTCATCTGACTGGACCTCCTGAATTTTTTGAGAAAAGGAAGTCCAGTTTTTCTGATATTCACAAACTTTTGTGTTTTTACTGATTTTCTACAAAGCGCATGGGGACTAAATGAAATATTTTAAACTGGGAGTTCCATCACACACAAGTAAGAAGGAAAACAATTTTTAAAAAATCACCCTATTTGTGAATTTAACAGGAATATTTATTTGAGAAGGCAAAAAAACAAAGTCTTTTTGTCATGTTTTGCACAATTTTTTTTAACTAGAAAATGAGTCCTTGATCAGTTTTTTTTCTTTCATTGTTAATTAGAATGAGTGCTGTCAGTGAAGTGGGGAAGGGAGGGGGAATCAAATTGGTTTTGGCAGTTATTTTCTTTTTTTATATTAATTTAATGAGACACTCTTTGCATTTTGTCTATGCGAAATAAAAGGGTCTTCTGCCTTTATCTCTGTGTTTGCATTGCCTTGCCTTGCCTTGTTTCCACATAGGCTGTATTTATTTTGCACTGGATCTTGTAGACTTTGTAGAATTATAACCCACACTGACTTGACTGAAGAAGCTTTTTTTAACCATTGGAGAGGTTAAAAAAAATCTCTCAGGGACTTTCTGTGAGGGAAAGAAGCTGTTTAAAGACATTTTTTTTTAAAAAAAATGGATGCAATTATGAGAACTGATGAATATTCATGGTATGATGTCTTTGAAACGGGTGCTATTAATGTCAACATTTTCTTCTCAAATTTGTGGACATTTTGCCTTTCCCTTGAAGCACCAGAGATGGGCAGAGAACTGGTTAATCTGGTGCTGATGTACTATGAGGTAGTGCTGACTGGGGTTTTGAGGGGGAGTTTGCTCAAAGTACAATGGATTGTTCTATTATAGGAGGCAGGAAGATATTTTCCACAAGTTAGAATGCCAGCCCTAGAGACAGCAAGGAAAAAGGTGTTTTCCATTTTCTCTTCCAACGTGTGACACAGTTTACATGGATTTTTATTTGTTGTATCTTGCTTGGTGCACACAATTCTACAGGTTACAATGCAAACGTTGTGCTGCAGCAGCTGCTGTAGGAACATGTTACACACTCTAGCATCAGCAGATGTAAGTTTGCACTACTAGCTCTGTGCTTAAAGTGCTTGGGTGCAAGTCCAAATCACTAAGGACAACCCCAACTAGGATGAATAAAGGATCCTAGTTTTGACAATCTGATGTGTGTTTGAATTTATCTTCAGTCTTTCATATCTTTGGAACTGCAGTGACTTTTTCAAGAGGTATCAGAGTTATTAGGCAGCCGTTAAGCCCAATGTGCTTTTAGAATCTATCTAGGAGCCAGGGCTAGTCCAAAATATTTTGCTACCTGAGGCAAAAGACAAAATCATTCCATGTACAGATTCTGGCAGTTGAATCTTATTTCAAAGCTGATGATGGGACAGCATTCACCACCACACTTAAGGGTGCAGGGTAGGCCATATGTGGCACACACAGCTCTCTCCTCTAACTTGATTGCCACCAGGCTCCTCTCTTCAGCATCTGCCACCTGAGTTGATGGTCTCATTCTGCCTAATGAAAGGACCAGCCATAATGGAGCTGTACCCATGTATTCTAAGAGTTCATAAAACCACTCATACACAGCAAATGCTGAGTGGCTTCACTATTAAATCTTGCGTTGTTTCCTGGCCCCTTCATCATACATCAAGCAACCTTGTGGTCTTTCATCAGTTACGAATTCTGCTTCACCATTGTTCTCCCATATTTTTGCATCCTGCAAATTCTAATCTGCTGTGATCACGTGACCTTGCATTTCTGATCTACCAAGAGTCCAGCTTTTAAATGTGGATGATACTTTTTGATAAATGGATTCAGTCTATCCATTTCCCTGTCCTTGACACTATGGCAGTCAGTATTTGCCAGATAAAAAGCAAGTACACCATACCACATTTTACTTTTCAAGATCAGATGGCAATTCCAGCTAACTTGAGATAATGTGTGCATTCCTCATTCCACAGGAAGAATTTGGCACTAATGCAATTACTTCAGAGGAGGAGAGGGTAGGGAGGAATGTGTGTCCTGCCCAGGTTTGTTCCTGTAACACTAAACCATAGTTCATCATTATGTCTAAATATAGTAATTGTGTACTACTTGCTGAGGAAAAGAACACTATCAGACATCCATTTACTTAGGGAAAAAATCCAGATCAGATGGAACAAGGAGAATAAAGAAACTTAAAACTGTTGCATCTTCAGCCCTGTGCTATGCTACTTTATCCATATAATGCAATTAAACATGTAACATCTTGCAGGACATGCATAACAGGCCACAAAGGCTGTGATTTTTATTATTTTATTTTTTTCCCTTTATAAATGAAAAAGAGACCTCCAGAAAATTAATAAAGCATATTACAAAATGCAATATTAAATTCCCTTAATCCTTAATAAAGCAATAATTTTGAAGATACGCTTTGTCCATATCTGATATTCCAAAAATTCAAAAATAAAGGCAATTTCTCTTGAAAGCTGTTTCTTTTAATTTTTTTATTACTTCACTATATTTAACTATATCTAACTATATGAGCTAATTTTGTTAACATCAATGTAATCTATATTCCTTAACCAAACATTACTTCCATTTAGATGTGAACTCCAGCTGGTCAGTGGGAGGGTGAATTGTTATCAATTGCTAATCTTGCTAGGCATCAATGTTCTTTATGAAGCCTTACCAAGCGATGAAAGGGGTCCAGTGATAAATCATAACGAGAGTTATTAACTCATTTCCTAAACTCCATTACTATATGAAACTCCACTGCATATGAAAATCCTTTGCATGTCCAAGAATTATCAAATGCATTTGTTGAAGCCCCCTTGTACCATCTAAATAGATTCTTAGTATAATTCTCTTTCCAACTTGCAGAAATTGTGTACTAATTCATCTGCAAATGTTGCCAAGTTTCTTCTACGATCACAGAACCCAGATCTCTTTGCCCACTTCAGCTGGACAAATTTTTGTTCAAAATTATTCTTTCCTATCAAAAGGGTTCCATAATAGCATGGCAAAAGTCTCCTGGTTCCTGTTGTCAACACAAGAATCCTTTCAAAGGCTGATTGCTCCCTATTTACTTGAGACTGCCTAACATCCTATAAGGAAAAATGCCCTAACTGGAAAATTTGAAGTATGTTTGTCTATTTGGATACCATTTATATCAGGGGTGAGGAATCTGTGGCCCTCCAGATGTTGCTAGATCATCACTGCGATCATACCTGACCATTGGCTTTGTTGGCTAAGGGTGAAGGGATTTGGAATTTAGTAATATCGGGAGGGTCGTGGCCTCGCCATCCCTGATTTACATCACAATCCAACCCCCCATTTTTAATTAAACCTGCAAACATATTAGTTCCATTACCTGTCTAATAAAGTTGTTTTCAAATATTATTCATTTTTTGATTGAGTTATTTGCAAAAATGCAGGTTAATGGGAAAGCCCACCCCCATCACAACCACCTATTCAAATAAGTTTATTAAATTTTAGTGTCAACTATACTTTGTATGGTTTTGTTTGTTTCTGGCTTTTAAATCAGAGGGTCTTCTAGAGTTCTGTATTATAAGAACCACCAAGAAACACAAGCAGAATCTTCAAGCCACCATGATATCACCACCGAGTGAGCTGTGTTTTAATACAAACCATATTTGGAACATTCATGCTCCCTTTATGCATTACAATTGTAATGTTTTCCTGGATATGCTAGACAACTTTTCATTGTTTATACATTCATCATCATAGCATTCTATTTTCATAAGAATTATTCCAGGAATATATCTTGAAAACAGTGTGGTGTAGTGATTAGAGTGTTGGACTAGGACTTGGGAGACCAGGGTTCAAATCCTGACTCAGCCATGAAGCTTGCTGGGTGACCTTGGGCCAGTCACAATCTCTCAGCCTAACCTACTTCACAGTATTTTTGTGAGGATAAAATGGAGAAGGAGGAGAACCATGTCTGCCACCTTGAGCTCTTTGGAGGACAGGTGGGATATAAATGTAAGAATAAACACACATGAGAATTAAAAACAAGTCTTTGAATAACATTCATTCTTGCAGTAGCTGCTCAGCTCTATGGAGATATTTGTCTTATTCAATTTCTCTGTTTCTTGATTTCTTCAATCACAGCCAGATAATTTACTCGAAAACACTCATCCAAATGAGCAGACAATTTGATCCCCAAATACATAAGTCTGACCCGGTATAAGACAGTTCCCCATATGGCTAAGTATTTTGGAATAAAATAGACAGTACTGGACTATATCAGCCTTCACCAATCTGCTGTCCTCCAGGTGGTTTAGACTAACTCCTTTGAGCCCTAGGTGTGCTGGCTGGGACTGATGGAAGTTGTAGTCTAAAACATACGGAACATACCAGGTGGGCAAAGGCTGGACTAGATGGACAAATAGCCGGACCTGCTGTAACACAGTTCCCAATGTTCCTATTGGTCTATCTAGCCCAGTCTTGTCTACTGTGACTGAAAATGGCTAGCCAGCAGAAGTCTTGCCACCTGACATCTTTCACTAGAGATGCCATGGATTGTACCTGGGCCCTTCTGCATGCAAAGCATGTGTTCTTTCACTGAGTTACAGTCCCAGTTGTTTTCTTCCATGATATATTAGCACATAGCAAAAATGTTTTGATTCCGCTGATAGCCAGGAACCTTATGATAAGCTTGTATCTCTTGTAACAGGGTGAGAAACTGGATCTGGCCCACCCTCCATGGACCACTCTTCATAGGTAAGTGGGCCTGTTCACCTGTCAATCATCTGGCATCATATGAGGGAACAAAGAGGGGCTGCAGTCAATCTTGCAGCCTCTGCATCAGTTCCTGGCTAGGTCGGGGGCGTAAAAAACCGGCTGCCCTTGGGCAGTGGGTCTGCTGCCAGTGGAGCAACACCAAAGGGAGTCACTGCTTGGGGAGTCTCTTAGGGATTTGCAAGGGTGCTACCCCCTCCTATTTTTAAAAAACCAATCTAGAGGAGATTGGAAGTGGGGAGAATGTATGGCGTATGTGTAGTTTCTGTGCAGGGTGAGAGCCTGTGCAGGGAACTGAACAATAGGAGAAAGTCGCCAGATGCCTTCAGAGTGAGAGTCTGTAACTGGCAGAAGGCTGGCCCTCCCTGGGTGTGAGATGGGGGAGGAGTAGATCTGCCCTGTGTGAAAGATATTGAGTGGGTCTGACTGTTCCCAATTGTCTCAGAGGCCTACTGGGATAATTGGTTCAGGTAGGTTTTGTTGGTGGGCTCTTGTTGGGTCCATATCAGGTGTTTAGGAGGAGTCTTAGTAAGGAGGGGCATGGGTGATGCCACCCCAGTTTCAGTGATCATGGGTAGAGGGAGGTATAGCCATGGTGTGGTGGTGAACTACCATGGAAGACAAGGGCAAAGCTATCTACACTTTGTTCCTCAGTCCCACTCCTCTCGTGGATGGGTTCCTTGTTGCTCATCTGCTGTGCCTGTGTGTGCTGTTGTTTAACGCCAGATTGGTATACAATAAGACCACACTCATCCATGATTTGATCATGGATGAAAGTGCTGATTTGGTGTGCATTACTGAGACTTGGGTGGGTGAGCTGAGAGGAGTTGATATGACCCAGCTTTGCCCACCTGGATATTCAGTGCAACACCAGCACAGGCTGCAGGGACAGGGGGGGAGTTGCTGTGGTCCACAGAACTTCCATCTCTGTCACCAGGAAACCACTCTGTCTTGGAGATGGCTGTGAGAGCCTGCACCTGGTGTCGAGCTAAGGAGACAGTAAACTAGAGTCGCTGCTGGGGTACCATCCACCCTACTGCCCAGCAGCTTCTCTGACAACGCTGGCAGAGGCTGTCTTGGCTGTGGTACTGGAGGAGTCTGGAACAATAGTCCTGGGTGATTTCAATGTCCATGCTGAGACTGCCTCTAGTGTTCCTGATCAGGACTTCATAGCCTCCATGACAACCATGGGGCTGTGTCAAGTTGTCACACTCTGAACTTGGTTTTTGCTCCAGATGGAGGAAGGGGTGGTCTGGAGATGGGGTGTGTGTGTATGTCATCCCATTGTCATGGTCAAACCACTTCCTGGTGAAGTTTAGACTTATGGCTTCAGTCCTTCCCTGCAGGAGTGATAGACAGATTAAGATGGTCCACCCCTGCAGACTAATGGAATCCACTGGGTTTTTGAATGCCCTGGGGAAGTTCCCAGTAGATAGAGCAGGTGACCCTGTTGAAGCCCTTGTCATGCTGTGGAATAGCGAGGTGCATCAGACTCTTGACATGGTTGCCCCAGTGCGCCCTCTCCGGCATTGTGGAGCCCGGTTTGCACCTTGGTTCACCAGTGAGCTAAGGGCAATGAAGCAGGCTGGAAGGTGGCTAGAGCGCAAGTGGCAAAAGACATGCTGTGAGGCTGATCGGGTACAAGTAAAACTTCATAACCATGCCTACTGTGCAGCGGTGAGGGTGGCGAAGGCAGCCCACTTCTCTGCCACCATCACATCCTCAAGTATTCGTCCAGTGGAGCTTTCCATATTGTCAGGGGTCTGTTAACATCAACTCCATAAAATGAAGTTTTAGACCTTTCAGAGGCCCACTGTGAATTGTTTGCAAGGTACTTTGAGGGTAAAGTTGCTCGCCTCCATAGCAATCTTGATGCATCATCCACATCTATTGTAACCCTCAGTGAGGTGTCCAGTGCAACGGTTTTAGTTGATGCAGCCTGATGGTGTGGACAAGGTGCTTGTGATGATGTGGCCAGCAATGTGTCCTCCTTACTCTTGCCCTTCTTGGCTTATTAAAGCTTGCAGATGGGGGTTGACCAAGTGGATCCAGGGTGTGGTCAATGCATCGTTGCAGGAGTGAGTGGTTCCAGCCGCCCCTGACAGAGGCAGTGATCTGACCGCTCCTGAAAAAGCTCACCCTGGATCCATTGGTTTGTGACAACTACAAACCGGTCGCAAATACCCCCTTCTTAAGGAAGGTGATTTAGAAGGCTGTGGCTCAGCGATTGCAAGTACTCTTGGATGAAACAGATTATCTTGACCCATCCCAGTCTGTGTTCAGGCCTGGTTATTGGACTGAATGAGTCTTGGTTGCCCTGATGGATGACCTTTATTGGGAGAAGGACAGGGGGAGTGTGACCCTGTTATTCTTACTTGATATCTCAGCTGCTTTTGATACCATTGACCACTGTATCCTTCTGGGCCAACTTGGTGAGATGGGTATTGGAGGCACTGTTTTACAGTGGTTCCAATGCCACCTCCAGGATTGTTTTCAGAGAATAGCATTGGGTGATTGTTTTTTGGCCCTCTGACAGTTGTGCTGTGGGTTGCTGCAGGGTACCATCTTGTTCCCCATGCTGTTTAACATCTATATGAAGCCCTTGGAAGTGATCATCAGGAGATTTGGAGTGAGGTGTCAGCAGTACACTGAAGATACCCTGTAACATCTGAATTGGGAGACACCGTGCAAACCCTGGACCGCTGCCTGGACTCACTGGTGGGCTGGATGAGGGCCAGTAAACTGAGTCTGAATCCTAGCAAGATGGAGACACTGTGGGTTGGTGGTTCCTGAGTTCTGATAATTGGTCAGTTGCCTGCTTTGGATGGGGTCATACTCCCTCTGAAAGAGCTGGTTCGTAGTCTGGGGGTGCTCCTGGATCCATCTTTGACACTAGAGGCTCAGGTAACAGTAGCTAGGAGTGCCTTTCACCAGCTTCAGCTGGTAAGGCAGCTGCAACTGTTTTTGGACCGGGACAGCCTGACTGCTGTAGTCCATGCACTGGTAACCTCCAAGCTGGATTACTGTGATGCGCTATATGACAGGCTACCCTTGAGATTGTTCCAGAAGCTGCAGCTGGTGCAAAATACAGTGGTGAGACAGCTCACTGGGGCAGGGTATTGCCAACATGTCACCCTGCTGCTGAAAGAATTGCACTGGCTACCTATTAGCTACCAGGCTAAGTTCAAGGTTCTAGTGTTAGTGTCCAAAGCCCTATACTGCTTGGGACCAAGATACCTGAAATACCATCTTACCCCTTATATACCCAGTTGATCACTGCACTCTGCCCTGCAGATACCATCTTATCAGGAGGTCCATTCTGCACAACATAGGAACTGGTCCTTTAGTGTAGCGACACCTACCCTTTGGAATTCCCTCCCCTTAAATAATAGACAGGCACCATCTCTGTTATCTTTTTGGTGCCTATTGAATACCTTCAACAAGCCTTTTAAGTAGAGACCTTATCCCAGTCTGCTTGTGTGCTGGAATTGCTTTTTAATATGTTGTTAACCTTCTTTTTTTAAAAATATATGTTTTTAAAGCTTTTTTAAAAATGTTTTTAAAGATGTTTTGTTTTAACATGATTTTAATGGTTGTTTTGTTTTAATATATTTTAAACTCTGTTTTTTATGATGTGTTAAAGTGTTTTAGTGCTTTTGTTTGCTGCCTTGGGCTCCTAGTGGGAGAAGGGGTGAGATATAAATCTAATAAAGAAATCAATAATAAGTAAATATGATATCGAGCGTCAACTTCAAAGGAAAAATTGAGAGTGTACTCTAAGTTTACTCCCAATTCAACCTTTTTTCCTTTGTACCCTGAGCTGTAAGGAATAATCTCTGCCACTATGTCTTGAATCCAAGCCAGGGCTGCAAAGATTCCTGCTGAAAGTGGGGCTTGCATTCAGCACTGACTGCAAGCCCTGCTTTGAGCAGAGATTGGCTCCGCTTGGGTTCTCCTGAGTGGAATTTGTCCCAGCAGGGCTTACTTCTGGTGGCAAATTTAAAAGGCAACAAATGCAAGCTCTACTTGTCAAAGAACAATTGGGAGCATACTTTAAGGCTTCCAATTATTTCTTTACAGTGATGGCTTACCTGACCCACACCTGACAACAGATGACATCAGATGTGGGGCAAGTGGGTGTGCCTTGGGGAAGCCAGCCTCATGGGCTAAATTAGGACCCCCATCAGGCCTAATTTCACCAGTGCACTGGAGTTTACCCATGACTGTCTCATAGGATGCCCATACAGTGTGAATTTATGTTCTTTAAATGTATACAGAATATTATGCTTGAGTAAATAAAGGGCCCACTTCTAAAATTGTTTGCCTCTGGGATAGTGACATAAGTCAATGGCAGTTAACTAATGAGTGGATGGGTTTAGAATCATAGCAAAAAAAAAATGGAACCACACCTATTGACCCTTGACTAACCATTAGTGTAGTTTAACCAAGTTCCACCCTTGGACAATGCGAATCTCTGTGGTTCTCTTAGGGAAAGGGTTTTGATCAATCTCTTTGCTATTTTGCCTGTTCACTCTGAACCCCAAAGCCAAACAGCTATTTATCTGTCAGGTTCTTGATCAACTGTAGGAGAGGTTTGCAGGCTTTGTGATCAACATTTACTTTGAGAAAGGATGGGTCATGCTTTGCACATTGCCTAAGTTAAGGGAGGCTGCTTTTGGGTCTAGAAGACATTGCAGCCTAACTTATAGCACCTCTTGCTTCAGGTGGATTTGTACTCAATGAATGTAAAACCCTATGTCAGAATTACTATTAGCACTACAAATGCCTCTCTGCTTTCTCTTCCATGTTAACATTGATCAGACATTCACATAAAGCAGCAATGGGGAAGCTGTGGCTGAGGTTATTAGACTAAAGCTCTCATCCACTTGATCATTGGCCATGCTAGTTGGGGCTGATGCATCTGGTGGGCTACACAAATTCTTCACCCCTGGTATAAAGGCTCAAAGGTGATTGAAGCAGAAGACTTGTAAATGCCCAGTGATTATTGCAGCTGTTTGACTCTACAGACCTTTGTTTGGTGCACACCAGTCATTCCTGTTTCTGGCATGCCATGGTCTGGATCATGTTAATCTAAGGCTGCTTTCACACTGCATTTTATTCCATTATTCTGACCTTTCCTTACCTGGTAATTTGCAAATTATATTTGATCTTTCATACAACATACAAGCTAGCTCTGGAATTCTAGTGAAATGTAGTGCAAGTTTAGTGCAAATTTTCATGATAAATGATACCAGAAATAATCCGTTAGCAAGGCTGGGAACCTGAAAAATCACAGGATTTTTTTGCTAGTGGCAGCCACTCATGTGGCAGGCATCCCAGCATGCAGTGCATTCCTACCCTTTAGTTACGCAGGGTTTTTCTGCCTGACAAAAATTGTACCAGTATTCCGGCATCGGCGCAGATAGCAGCAGCATTTCCTACACACACCCGTATCAATACAACTAAAATGATTTTAAACGTCAGATGCTAAAGGGAGAGGGCTTACATGGCAATGGGATGAGATCTTAGATCTCTTACACAGTGGGGAACAGTGCGCAGGTGTATAATGGGTGAGGGATGGAAACAAGCCTTGTGGAAGACAGTTGCACGAAATGCCGATATATTGGCTGGAAAAGCTGCTATTCCTTAACGCAAATGATACTGCAGTGTGAAAGGGATTTTAGAAATTGGGACAGAATATCCCGCCCTTCCTCTCAGTAGGACCCCAAGGCAGCATTTCTGAACAAGTTAAAAAACACAGGTTACAATACTGATCCTGATCCTCTATTGGGAGAACTACCTATTTATTCCATTGGTGGGGAACCTTTTCCTACCCAGATCCTGGTCCCCCCACCCCCGGTGGACCACTTTGACAGATGAGCAGAGCTGTTCATCTCTGAGACCCCTGAAATCACCATGACATCTGCTGACTCATTTTTCCTTTGCAGAGCAGCTCCAGTTCATGTTGTGCTGCAACAAAAGATCCAAGCTGATCCTGGCAGGCTTGCTGTCAACACCCATCAGCTAATCAGCAGTGACAGCAAGCCAACTTTGAGCAGGGATGGGCCATGCTAAGGGGTCCCCTCACTGGGAACTCCATAGTAGGTTTGCTGTTGCCACCCATCAGCTGACTGGTTGTGACAGAAAGCCTCCCTTGCCAAGGAACAATCAAGAGCACACTTTAAGGCTCCTGATTGTTTGTGGCAGCTGCATCTCTACCTGCTCCACACCTGATGCCACACAGGACATCAGAAGTAAGGCAGTGGGGGTGCTGGGCCTGGTTAGGACCATGGGTTGGAGGTTCCCCAACTTTGATTGATTCCTGCCCTCTTTCCAGTTTTTGCCAGCACGTGCCCAAATTATTTATTTATTTATTTATTTATTTATTTATTTATTTATTTATTACATTAATATATATCGCCATATAGCCGAAGCTCTCTGGGCGGTTTACAGCAATTAAATTAAATTAAGCTCACCCCTTCAGGTCCTCTCCATCTCCAGTTAAAAGTGGGGCAATACTTCCTTAACCAGCTACATTTGTGGGGGACTGCCTAAAGTTCAACTTCAGGCACTGCAAACATGGGCTAGGTTCATGACCAAACTAGACGTGACTTATCATATAGTTTAGGGCTGCATAATTTCTAAAAAAAATAGCTGGCGTAGGTGGTCCTGAAGCCATACCAGTGCCATGGCATTTGGGGAGTTTTAACAATTTCCCATTATCCCAACTGGAATCACACACACAGACCACACATCTCCTATTCACAATGGGAGATAAACCATTGGCACCAGCCCAATCCGGCTCAGCCTGCCTCCCAACTATTTTTTAAGAAGCAACAACTATGCAATGCCAAGCTAATTGATTTTTAAAAATCTCATTTTCTTTGGCCCTCCCTGTGTCCAAAAGAAGTTCCTTCATGAAGCCCTTGGGGCCTTCATGGAAAATAAGAATTTAATGAGGCAGAGTGGTAAAAGACACTTGTTAAGCATCATAATAAACATTGAAAAACTGCTGCACTTTGTTTCTTCTCTGCTGAACAACAATCTGATGCTAATAAAACAAAGAAGCCAGCTGTACTTTCACTCCCAGTCTAAATAATAGTTAAACAGCAGGTGCTTTTATGGACTATTCCAAAGTGGCTAGAGTGGTCTGTTCATTAAGTGCTCATTTGCTGGTAAACATCTCAAAGTAAATCACTCTTGAAGGCAAAATCTTTGTAGTATTGATAAGCAGAGGGCTGGAAACCAAGCCGATACTTGGGAATGGCTGATTCTATCCCACGGAACGTGACAAGACTCTTGCTGCTAAGAGAAGGTTAATATCTTTCTGGATAGTTCTGAAGGCTCTTTTAAAAGGACATAACAAAGTCAATTTAAAGCGGCCTTAGAAGTGGTAACAGTTTTCTGTTTTTCCCCATCCAGAATTGATCCCCAAATTCATTTAATATTTCAACTGGGGGAAATAAATAAAGCATGTTTTAAATGGTTTTTAAATTAAATGTTTTTCATGGCCATATTAGAAATTAAGCCTTTAACAACACGTTTTTTAAAAAAACTACATGTAAATTCCACTTTTCCTCCAAGGAGCTCAAGGCAGCCTAAATGGTTCACCTCCCCCTCCCTTTTATCCTCACAACCACCCTGTGAGGTACATTACGCTGAGAGGTAGCTAGTGACTGGCTGAACATAACTAAGTAACCTTCATTGCTGTGTGGGGATTTGAACCTGGGTCCCCTGGCTCTAGTCTAGCACCAACCATTAGGCCACAATGACTCTTTTGGATGTTTGCTAGTGCTTCGACCAGTGACATGCCAGAACTTCCAAGTCTGAACGCTGACATTTCCTTTTAGCTCTGTTCATATGGGTATTGTTTGCTATGCCAGATGTTCAGTAACTGAAAAGTAGCCTCTTTCAACTGCAACCCTCAAGTCAACTACTTCACTGAGATACTATTTATTTCAATGCAGCAGATGCTATATGGCCACCAGTCCAGGATTGAAACACTTGTTATCCACCAAGATGAGGGCAGTCTACCAACCTTTTGTGGCAGACCATTTGATAAAACCAATAAGCCTGCCTTGCTTGGACTACAAACACAGGGCAAGGGATGTGACAAATCAAAATCCAGCAGGATTGTGCTTTAAAAAAATATTGTCTAGGCTGTGAAGTTTTCTTTCTTTTGAATCCAGTCTCTTAAGGATAGGTCATGTGTAAGAGCAAGGGATCTTTTAAATATAGCTGCTGAAACATATAAAAGCTACAAAAAGAATTTTAAAAAACTATGCACACATTTTAAACTTTACATACAAAGTTCCAAGACATTTGGATTCTAACATTTGTTAGTTTACCCCTGCCTTCCCTAACCAGATGTTATGGACTACACCTCCCGTCAGCACTCATCATGCTGAGGCTGATGAAAGTCACAGTCCAAAACATCTAGAGTGCACCAGGTTGGAAAAGGCTTGTTGAAGCTCATAAATCAGAGGAAAAGTATAATCCAGTTAGCTGTTCACTTCATGTCTCTTGCTTTATCTGTCCAATGATACTTTTGAGACCTTCATGAATTCATGCATCTGCTCAAAATTGCTGCTGAAAGTTGAATTCAACCCCAATCGACCTACTCTGCATTTGTCTTATGGCTGACACCCTCTGGTTGTCTCCTCTCCTCCTTGATAAATTCAACAAGTCACCTGAAAGGAGGTATAAAGAGTGGGGGAAGAGACCCAACGTTTTAATACCGTTTGACAGTGTCACAAGGTTCTGTTAGGAAAGTGGTCTTGAATAATTCAGTTTCTTTTCAGTGCAATCCTATACATGTCTACTCTGAAGTAAGTCTACTGAGTCCAAAGGGGCTTTCTCTCAAGTCAGCATGTATAGGATTGCAGCCTTAGTAAACGATATTTCAAGGATTTTTAGGGGTGTGGGATGTGTAATATCCCATCTGTATTACATCTTTAATAGATGTGTTTCACAGTAAGGTTTGACTACACGTCCTTTAACAAATCAGCAGAGGAGATTCAACGATCTAAACATCTGCTTTTACAATCTTTGTGTATGCTCTTGGGGCCTTGTGGACACACACACACACAAACTATATATAACAAGATGACAGTATGCCCCAGGAAGCCACTGCCTTATTTGACTCCAGTTTAGCTAAAGATCATTCTGACAGTTCTGTCTACAGAAGCCAGTAGAACAAGTTCATTTTGTTGAACTTGTCCTATTGCTTTTGACTGACTTTACATGAGGGGTGGGGAATCCATAACCCTCCGGATGTTGTTGGACTTTAACTCCCATCAGCTGGAGCCAGCAAGGCCAATGGTCAGGGGTAACAGGAGCTGGTGTCCATCAACATCTGGAGGACCACAGGTTCCAGATCCCCATGCTCAAAATTCATTGTTTTCACAAACAGATGAGGGGAAACTGTGGGTTCCACCTCAACATTTTATTCCTGACTATCTTTTCTCAAATGCAAATCAGGATCAGTAATGTAGTGGCAAATTCAGAAGTGCAGGGTCCCTTCATGGTAGTCACACCATGCCCCCTCACAGTCATGCCCCCTTTTCCACTTTCCCTCATCTTCCTTGCTGTCCTCCACTATAAAAAATTTCCCTAGGAGCCAATCAACATGAAAGGGGAGACTGTGTGTTAGCTGCTGAGAAGAGCCTTCTCAGTGGCTGACTCATCTTCTTTCACTCTGATTGGCTCCACTCAGCACAAAAGGACAAGGACTTTTCTCAGTGGCTAACACAATCCCCTTCCATGTTGATTGGCCCATACACAGGGACCTGGCTGGGACCTTGCTTCCCCCTGTGGCCCTGGATGACTACACCCCTGAATTCAGGACCCAAGGGTATATTTTGCAGCAGAGAAGCTATGGACAGGTGGAGGATGCCTAACCACCAGCCAGTGCCTTGCCGCTGCAATTCTCCACCACAACCAGCAGCTGTCTTTGGATTTCTAACACAAGTCTAGGAAACAGCCTTAGGAAAAGCAAGAAGAGGAGAGGGGCAAGTTGAAGGATAAAAATCAAAGCTTCTCATGTCCATCTCAACTCAGTGGGAGAAGGAATAGCCTGGCTTTAAAGGCATGAGGTTGAAGGCAAAATAGAGTTCTGCCCTCAGGTCCTTAAAGTTAGTCTAACGTGGAACACTTGGGTCCCTCTTGTGGGCTTCCCATAGACATATGCTTGGCCACTGTGAGAACAGGATGCTGGACAAGATGGACCTTTTGCTTGATCCTGCAGAGCTCTTCTTATGTTCTACTATCCAGCCAGCCAGCCAGCCAGCCACCTATCCAGCCAGCCACCCACCCATCCACCCATCTCATTTATATCCTGCCCTTCCTCCCAGCAGGAGCCCATTTCATTCATCACAAGTATATTTGCTTTCCCAACTGGTAATAATGGATTCAGCTTTGTACTTGCACAGCTGAACATCAGAACAGCTCCATTCATATGTTATTCATGTGAAGGGAACGATATGAGATTACTGGGCTGCAGGATCACTGTGCCTAGCATCAAACATGCTGCTGGCACTATGACTGGGTGCCCATCTGTGATTGTGCCCATTTACTTGTCACTAGGCTTCCATGAGATCAGGACACTGGTGCAATTGGGTGTCCTGATCATGTAGAAGGCTACACACAAGCACCTGCTCCCACATATTCACTGCAGATAACCACACTAACATGTGAAATGTCTGGAGGTGGGACCAGCAGCATGCCCAATGCTGGGAGTGGGGCCAGGAGTGTGCCCCCATTCTCCAGGAAGGATGGAAAGATCTGTCTGCTTTGGTTCTCTCAGTCTCCCATTTTTCCAGTCTTAAATTCAGTTGTCCACATTGCTGCAGCAATTTGCTTTAAAAAAAAATCCTCATAAAACTTATCCAGCATTTTAGTGAGAATTTCTCCTAATAAAACACATTTTATAGGCAGTTTTGACTAATGTACACTTTTTTGCAAGCAATTTCTCATCATATAATACATTTTTGTAGGCTGTTTTCATTCATAAATTCATTTTTATACACACTTTCCCCTAACACATGCATTTTGTAAACACTAGTTGGCAAACTGCATTGCAAAATTTGGATAAGTGTGAATTTCGAAGGCTGGCTGTGTTTCGGTTCTCATATTGTTTCAGAAAGTGCAAATTTGATACATTCAGCTTGAAATCCAAACAGAGTCAAATTTCTCAATCATCCCTTCTATCATGATGCCCCCTTTAATGCTTCCACATTGTCACCGATGAATAATGGAAATGTCCAAAAGTTAAGACTCTGTCCAACTTACGTCATCTTAGAATACTAGATGTATGACAGGGATAAATTTCAACCACCCAGACATGATAAGCACTGTCATCAGAGAGAGAGAGAGAGAGAGAGAACTTATAGCAGGCGATTTAAAATATATGGATCTTGACAAAGCTTCCTGGTAACATAATTAATAGCATCCTTCAAAAGCTGATGGTAAATATTGTCAGCTCCAAAACAGAGGGGGAAGGGCTTGTAAGAAACAGGAGATGGGGAACCTTTTTCAGCAAAAGGGCCACTTTTCCTTCTGGGCAGCCTTCCAGGGGCCACATGCCATTGGCAGGCAGGCCCAGAGACAAAAGTGGGCAGAGCAATTGAATGTTAATGTTGCCTTTTGTGCAGTAGGCTAGGGAGGGTCCTAAGGGCCTGAGATTTCCCACCTCTAGATTAAATCATTGCACTCTGGCAGACCAACATTAGTCTACAAGCCTGACCAGAGCCACCTTTTTCTATGAGAGGCATTTGATGAAATCTCCTTTTGTGCTTTCATCTTCCTGAGATGACACCCGGAGTTATGAGTCAGTGTGCCTCCTACAAACAAAGGGGCATCTGAATATGAGCCCAGTGCAGAGCTAGTTAGCTTTGAAAAATGAAGCCCCTGACTGTTTTCCTTTGTAAGGGCAAAGGAAAGTAAACCAGGTTTTCCTACCATGAATTTTTGAAAAGAGGTCGTTTAACATCAGACAGGCCTGACATTTCACATACACAAGCTCCAAAGGGCTTTCCCAAATTTTATTGGCTGCTATAAGGTTCATTTTTAGAGGACAAAAAGTATGCCACTTCAACAGCCAGTATTAAACATTTTGAAGTGCTGAAAGTAACACTGTTGCCATGACAGCAAACCTCTGGGATATCCTGCATGTTCTGGCTGTACTTTTGGATTGGAAAATGCTGAGTGAAAAGCAAGAACCATTCCTGGATCAGAAATAACTATTAACAAACCCATAAAACTTCATTGCTAGCCCTCTTCACACGTTATATAAATAAAGGGGCTTCACTTGATTACTGTGAAGCAGGGCTTCAGTGCTGGACCTGTCCTCTTGAAACCTACACACTGAGAGTGCACATCTGTCAGGGCACTAAGGACTAACTAGGACACAGGTGAATGGACAACACTGGTGGATAATCTCCTAGGCCAGCTACTCTGAAGTAGAGATATGCTAGAATTCTGCCCAATTTGCATTTGATACCATTTTTTCTATTAATTTGCATACTCTCTGTCATTGTGGATCAGATTTTTATGTAGTGATTGTCTGCAGCTATTTTTGAAAAATTTTAAATACCTCTAAAACATGGTATTGAGAATGATAATTTTATCAATATCTCCTTTCATTTATCCTTTCAAAATATCGATAATTCTTTTAAAATTATAGAAGCTAATATTTTTTGTGAGGGAGAAACAGATTTGTAGAAGCAGTAACTAATGGACAAAGAACAAACTCAAATTGATACCGACCTGTTAGGACTATGGAATGCTTTCGGCCAACGGATCCAATCCCTACTCTGAAGGTATAGAACTTCAAGCTGGGAAGTTTAGGAGAAAAACACTTCTGAATTACAAAAGCACTTTCTGAAGGACAAACACAAGTAAACGGAATTGTTTTCATTAATTTAATTTTAATCAGACAAGAAGATAATGAATTGTTTCCTTTAATCATGCAGATTTTTTTTACAGGGCCTCTCTTAATTAATCTAGTAATTGCAAATTGATTTGCTTCAGATAATGTGTTTGTTCCTTTTTTTACTTGTCCACAGCTCTTTTTTAAAATTAGGGAGTCTCTAATAAAAGTTTCTGCTACATTTATTAGGGTTGTACTCAACATAGTGTTAAGGCTATCATTTGATCAGTACAAGGATTTCTCCTTGTGGAATGGAAAACTCTCCCCCTCTCCTCCCCCTGTGCACCCCCTAAATGTGTTCTGGGGTTTCCCCCAATTCTCCAGACCATATTTGGGGATGGGACATATGAGGAGAAGAGAGGGGACAACTCCATTGCACAAGCATTAACTCTCCCACCAACTTGAATTAAATACTGCCCTTAGTCCCCAAACTGTACTGACAAGTATCTGATATCACACTGTATCTTGGAAGCTCTTGGAGGGGATCGGCCGGATGCAGAGAGATGGCATCCTGCAATCCATTTCTTACCCATAGCTGGCAAACTATCCAATGTCTTCAAGGTTCATTATAGCTAGTAATGGCAAAACTCCCCTAGCTCAAATTTTAACAGATAATATCCCCCTTTTCAAGTGTCATTGGCAAACACTTGCAACTGATTCAAAACTGGTTGGTATCAGAGCTTGGAAAAGTTAATTTTTGAACTACAACTCCCATCAGCCCAATCCAGTGGCAATGCTGGCTGGGGCTGATGGGAGTTGTAGTTCAAAAAAGTAACTTTTCCAAGCTCTGGTTGGTATCTACAGATGCGTTTTCTTGCTCTACTGCTTGGGAATTGTAGTGCAAAGCCAGAGAAGGCACAATCTTGCTTAGGCAAGTGCACTCCCTTTCCTTTTGTGTATGTTGCAATGGCTGCATTTTTTAAACTTTACCAAGTCACTACATTTTTTGTGATCTTGCATGACTGGCATTTGCTCTGGCTGGCATGCCAAGTTTTTAAGTTGTTTGGTTTGCTTGATGAACTGACTAAATTACAATTATTTATTCAACCTATTAGTCACTTGCCAATGCCACATAAAGATTCTCCAATAGATTTACATTTTAAAAGCATACTATAAAAATCAAAATAAAATACATTACAACAACAGTCATACAATACAATAAAACAGACCCAATAATACAGCAGCACAAATGTACCATCAATAGACAGCAAAAATCACCATAATCTGTTAAAGGCCTGAGTGGGAGAAAAGTTTTTGCCTGGCATTAAAAAGATGGTAATGATGAGGCCAGGTGGACCTGTTTTGGACGGTTGTTCAAGAGGTAAGAATTCCCCTCCAAAAAAAACAGTCAAAAGAGTTTTGCTTTTCCAGTAGCTAGATATGAGTGATTTACATAAAGTATTTCCTACTTTGGGGATGTATGTGAGGAGCCCAGAAAGTGGCCAGTAAAGTGCTAGCTCATTTCAGCAATAAAACTAACATTCTGCACCAATCAATCCCAACTGCTGCCTCTTTTGAGGACTGCAGACCATGCAGACAAAAAAAAGCCACATAAGTTCCCAAAAGTCTCCATTTCAGGGCACTTCCAGACTGTCACTATTTGGGGCTGGGATTCAGTCACATCCCGGCAAATTCAGACTGCACAGTTTGGAGCTCATGCAAAACAAACCTGTTTCTCCAAAAAGATCTTTTTTTTCCCATTAAGGGAAGTAACAGGAAAATGCACTGAAAAGTGTGGGATACTGCTTGCTTGACGCAACATCATCTAATCTCCCCACAAACAAATCAGGAGGAATGATCATTAAACAGGTCATCTGTAACCTAAATTGCAAGCAGAAGACCATTTTTCAGGGGCAATGCAGCTCTTCTTGAAATCCCTTGGCAAACTGGGAGCTGGGTAAATTCATATTGCCAGCTAGACACAATCAAACATTGACGGCATCATGAATTGTAAGTGCTGGAGTCCCTACCTGGAATTTCTACCTAGGCTAGGGGTAAAGAATCTCAGGCCCAAGGGCCAAATGTAGCCCTCTGGGACTCTTTCTAACCCTCAAGATTCTCCCCAGACTATGGCTTCTCCTCAGGCCACGCTCCTTTCTGCCCCTGCTCAATGCCCCCCCAGAGCTTGGAAGTAACTCGTTATTTTTAACGAGTTACTTGTAATTCGTTACAATTTTAAATAATGAGTGGGTAATTCTATTACATTTGGCAAGTAACGGAACGACTAGTAATTTCCCTACTTTTCAGCTACAACTTTAACGTTTCCACGTTAGGTTGCACGTTACTTGGGGGCGGGAACAAGGGGAAGTCAGCTCCTGGCTGTGATTGGTTAACACAAGACATGTGCCTCACACTGATTGGACCTCTGTGCAGACTGTCTCTTCCCTCGTGATCTGTGTTAGGAGGCACGAGGGAAGAGGTGAATAGGCAGGGCCTGCTAGCGTCTGAGAGGACAAAATGGACGCCGGAGGAAAAAGCCAGGGCAAGGACAACGGAGGAGAAGGCAGCAGCAGAATGGCGAAGAGCTGTAGAGGTGAGTGACGATGATTTGTGTGTGTGTGTGTGTGTGTGTGTGCCCCCCCGTGGCCCCTTCCGCCCCCGTGGCATTTTCCCCCCACCCCCCCGTGGCCCCTTCTGCCCCCCCACTGCCTCTCCTTGCCTCGTTGCCACCCCCTCCATCAATCACAAGGCACTTCTGAAACTTCGGCCTATCAGAGCTTGGAAAAGTTACTTTTTTGAACTACAACTCCCATCAGCCCTAGGCAACATGGCCACTGGATTAGGCTGATGGGAGCTGTAGTTCAAAAAAGTAACTTTTCCAAGCTCTGGCCTACTTCTCTTCCTTCTCCCCCTTTTTGAACTCTCCCCCTTGTTCCCATGCATAGCTGTGTGCTGTATTTATCCAGACAGAGCACTCCTGCCTTTTAAAATGCCGGCTAGCTTTTTATTGTATATTTATTTGAACTCCATCTTTCTTTTTATTTGTATTTTTGTCCTGTTTAATCACAAGACTGAATTGTATGTGGGACAAAAACTGTCTCAGTAATAATAATAATAAAAATAAAAAACCATTAGGTGTATAATAAACGGCTTAAGGCTGATTTTTTTGTTCTTGGCAGAAATGAGGTGAGAAGTAGGGTCCTTGCAGCTCCTCCTCTCAGTCCCCCAGCTCTCAAACTCATGTTCTGTGAGAAAGAGAGAGATTCCCAGTCCCAGAGAGAGATAGACTGTTGACAATCTCTGCTAATATCTATACAAATGTACATAACATGCATCACCTGAACTCACATGATCTAGAGTTACCTTAGATCTTGCAAGATTTGCAAATGAGAAGCAATAGGGTTTTACATTAGTTCTGATTGTCTATTGGGCTATCATAGGTTATGTTTTTTTCATTTTCTATGGCAAAAACTCCAACTTCAGTGGAATTTATGTGATGTGTTCTAATCATTTGAATTTGGCTAATGAATGCTTTATTCTTTCATCAGAACTTTAGCAGTAGTACTAAAATATTAATAAAAAAGAAAAGGGAAAGAAAAAATACTTTACATACATCATTCAGCTGTATTGCTAATTATAGATATACATATAAAAGATGAACGGCATTTTGTCAAAAGTATTTTTGTCTACATTTTATACCTCATCCTTGGTTTTCCAAGCTTGGCATGGAATGCTTCTCATACAGAATTAATTTGAAATGCTGCATATTTATTATCATAATCATCATATTCAAAATAAAAAATATATGTACCGCCTTCAAGTTGATTCCAACTTATGGTGACCCTATGAATAGGGTTTTCATGAGGCTGAGAGGCAGTGACTGGCCCAAGGTCACCCAGTGAGCTTCATGGCTATGTGGAGATTTGAACCCTAGTCTCATTTTGTTCTCACAACAACCCTGTGAGATAGTAGGTTAGACTGGCCCAGGCAGGGTTATTCAGTGAGCAAAAATGATGCAAATAGGATCGCTTTTAATTGTGCTATCGACCTGCTTACTTCCACTCTGACTGGGGCATCTTGCAGCATGGGGAAGAGATGGGGGCACATCACAGCTGAAGTTCACCCATATAGGAGCATTATCTCTTGTTTATTACAGAGACTCCTGTTGCAGGTTTTGCTGCTGAGAGCAGCAGTCAGTTAGTGCGGCCACTTGAGTCACAGCTTGTTGATCCTGAGGAGGCAAAACTAGAAAGTGAGGTTCAGAAAGGAGGCCCTGTGCATGAGGAGGAGGAGGGCATGAAGCAGTGCCAGTTGCCCACAGCCACATCTGCAGAACAGCAAGTACCATGGTTTGGCTTTGAGAAAGCTTGTACATTTGTGAGCCAGAGTGGGAAAAAATGTTGTATGATGCAATTACTGCCTTCCAAAGATCAAAAATCTGAGATCAGCTGTTTCCTCCTCATCCAATGTGAAGAAACATTTTGAGGTAAGCCTTTGTCATGCTGGTCCTCAAAGAGTGTCCATTGTCTATTTATGTTTAAATTGTGAAGTTCCTCTTCCATTTTTTCTTGGATTCATGCTTTGTTCTTCTTCCTCAGAGGGCACACCCTGAGAAGCTGAGAGCAATTGAAGAAGCAATAAAGGCAAGGAGACGTGGCCTTCCTGAACCAATGCATGACACCCCTCCTCCCAAAATGCTGAAGCAGCAGCAGACAACCCTTGAGAGGTGGGGATCTGGCAGGGAGCCTGTCACCCAGAGTAATCTCAACAGGAGAATCATTGATTTCATTGTTGAGGAGACATTACCACTTCAGACTGTGGACAAACCATCATTCATTAATCTGGTTCGCATTGGACTCCCCAAAGATCTCACCATCATATGTGCCAAGACTCTGAGAGACAGAATTGAGAAGAGAGCATGCCACATGAGAGAAACTCTTGCAAACCGAATGGGTGCTGTGGCATATATAGCAACCACTGCAGATTGTTGGACCAATGGCAAGAAGAGTTACTTTGGGGTAACAGCCCACTGGATCAACCCAACTACCCTGAAACGTGAGGTCGGGGCCTTGGCTTGTAAGCGTCTGAAGGGGCGCCATACATACGATATCCTTTCAAAAGCACTGCATGATGTACATGTGCAGTACAGGATCCACAACAAAGTTATGTGCACTACTACAGACAATGGCTCCAACTTTGTGAAAGCGTTCAGAGTTTTCATGGCCAAAGAACCAGTGGAAGCTGCAGGCACCAGTGACTATGATGGTGATAACCAGGAGGAGGAGGAGGCTGAGGTGGAGTTTGTGCCTATCTGTGAGATCCTGGACACAGGACCTGAGGCAGAGGAAGAAGCTGCAGACTCAGGAGAGGATTTTGTTTTACCACCACATCAGAGATGTGCTAGCCACACCCTCAACCTTGTGGCAACACAAGACATAGAGGCCATGCTTTCTGACTCCTCCAAAAGTAGTCTTCTTGGTCCTTTCAAGAAACAGTTTCGTTCCTTGATGGGAAAGTGCAGCAAGTTGTGGTCCAAGCAGAACCAGTCAGCCCAGATTGCTGAGTATATCCGTGCGCAACGTGGTGTGTATCTGAAGGTACCGAATAAGACCAGGTGGAATTCCACCTTTGATGCGTTGAAGCAACTACATGAGCTCCTGTCAACTGTGCCACTAAAAATGCATGCCATAATGGACCGCTGCTCCTTGTCCAGGATCACAGCTGCTGAGATTGAAGTGGTACAGGAATACACAGAGATTATGGAGCCACTAGCCCAGTCCCTAGATATCCTGCAACGGGAGAACGGCATGTTCATGGGGTATTTGCTACCAACGCTCTGCAATCTGGACCGCAAGTTAGAAGGACTGGAAAACAAACCTGAGAGGTACACATACTGTTTTCAGCTGCTGAGAGGTGTGCGCGAAGCCCTAAGAAAGTGGTTTGCAGCTATCTGGGAGGACGAGGCTTCTTCTGGCAGCCTGCCTACACCCTCGCTTCAAACTAGATTGGCTGGAATCGTGTCAGGCCACCACCCATACCAACAAGTAAGAACATTAGGGAAGCCCTTTGGGTGGATTACTCCAAGGGAAATGTTGTCTCAAGGGAAGCATCAGAGGGCTTAAGGTGGTAGGCAGGGGCTGGTCCTTTTCTTCCTGGGGCTCCTCGTCACAACCTTGGGTTGCTGCAGGTAATCCTTAAGGGTCTGCTGTGCTGCCCCATGAGTGTGGTGACTTGGTCACCTTCCTACCTTCCATGTCATCATCCACAGGCTCAGGCTGGACCCTGAACCAGGGGACATGACAAGCATCAGGAAATGAAGAGCAGATGATGGTTTTCTAACATATATGTGTTAACATATCCTCTCTCTTTCTTAGATACACAATGGAAGCCTTGCTGAAAGCTGAAATAAAGATGGGTGTACTTAATGAGGACAGTGATCAGTCTTCAGATAAAGACCAGGAAGGAGATGACTTAGAAGATGACTTCTTTAACTTTCTGCCCCAGGGCAAGAAGTCAGCAGTGGACACTGCTGAGGAGGAACTGGTGAGGTACCTGAGGTCTCCCAGCAGGGAAGTGTCATCACTCCATGGCTTTCCATGTGTGCTGCGGTGTTTTTTGCAGCACAACACAGGCATGCCTTCAAGCGCCGCAGTAGAACGCCTGTTCAGTACTGGTGGCAACGTAATGACTGTAAAAAGACATTCCTTGTCTGACATGCTCTTTGAGCATCTTGTTCTTTTGAGACATAACAGAAACATATTATAAAAGCATTTCAAGTGTAAAATTTGATATCAAGAGTTGGGGTATCTTCATTGCTTGGGGGGATGTGAGATTCTGTTATGCCATTATGTTAATCTTATGGATAAAAATTGTTATTCTACTACCCCTTGTGTGTGTGTGTTTATTTTTAATATTGTTTTAGGCTTCTTAGATGTGCAGCAGCCAAGGCCAGCACCTTGTAGGAGTTTTTTAAAAAAAAGTAACTGAAATGTAATTGTAGTGATTACTTTTGAGAAAAAGTAAAGTAATCAGTTACTTTCAGAGCAATTGTAATTGTAACGGTAATTACTACTTTTTTGGGCCAAGTAATTGTAACTGTAATTTATTACTTTTTAAAAGTAATCTTCCAAGCTCTGTGCCCCCCTCAATGGCTGAAATATGTCCTTGAACTGCGATAATGCCTTTTGCTTACCTGGATGGAGTATGAAGAGAGATGCTCATAGACACCACTTACATTTACATGACTGGAATGTTGCATACTTTATCAAAGCAAGAGTTGCCCAACCCACTTTTGGCCTCAGACCATACCTACTACTGGGATCTGGCCCATGGAAGATTGTGCATGGGGTAATGTGACCCTCAGGCTGAAAAAAAAACCCTACCTAAAAAAATCTAGGTCGAGCTCACTCAAACTCAATACGGACATCTTCAACTCTCCTACCACCACAGTTACCCACTAAAGCATCAGGGAAACTGGTGGAACTGTTTTGTTAACACCCAAATGTGTTCAAGGTATGTCAAATACATATAATTCAACCCACTGCAGGATGTGTTCTATCTTATCTAAACCAGGGTTGGGAAACCTATGGCCCTCCAGATTTTGTTGGACCATCTCCCATCAGTCCCAGCCAGCATAGCCTGTGGGCAGGGATGATGGGAGTTGTAGTCCAGCAACAGTTGAAGGACCACCGGTTCTTCTTCCCTGATCTAAATATATGGAATCATTCTGAAGTCAAGCTGTGGAAGTCCAGTGAGATATCATTTCACACAGGATGCCCTTCTGTTTTCTAAAAAGTAGTAGTACTGAGCTCCCACATAATTATATTGTTTTATATGTATGAATGCACACATTGAAGATTGCAGCTAGAGCTGTCCCAAAAGAAAAGGAAAATGCAGAGAAGAAACATAAGAGCGGGGCTCAGATGAAACAAATGCTTGAGGTTCTTAGAAATAATTTTAGATGGTTTCTATGAGGAACTTCCTAGCATGGCAATAATCTTTACATAAGGGAGCATCAGCTCTGCCTTCTGAGGCATCAATCCCACACAGTGTGCACGGAGCAGCTGTGGATGCACTAAATAGCCCTTGAAAAAGCTGTAATTTCACAAATCAGCTGTTTGGTGGTAAAAAGGAATAGGATTCCAGCTTCTTTTATTTCTTTTTTAAAGAGGGCTGTGTGTGTGGAGCCTTGGCTGCTGAATCAGTCTGAGGAATTGTAAACTAGTTAATGTGCACTAGTGCTGTGCCAAAAGAAAGTCTCCTGTATCCCCCCTCCCATTGGCCACCAATTACTGAGAAAAGAAATTGCATTTGGAAAACATCAAAGGAAAGAGGATTTTTTAAGGAAAAAATCATGGCTGGGCACAGGGTGTTTGTGAGTGATCTTTCTTTCATTCTGTAAATGATCCATCCAGGGGTCTGCAGCCTTCCTGGGTGTCTGCAGTTCCTGTGGCTTCATCTACTGGGCCTTCCTGAAATAGCAGAAGGCAGGGGTGCTGCTGCCTGCCATGTTGGGCCTCACCACTATTTGTTGTTATTTGTTTTTATGTGAAGTTACTTTTAAAGAAATCAATGCGGATTTTTTAAAAAAAAGAAAGGTAAAAGGAAGGATTTCCCTTAAAACAAAATTACTGAGTGCACCGATTTCAGGTGTTCAGTAGCTACCAGCATGCCAGCTTCCCATTTTTCAATTAATACCAGAGGAAGGTGTCATGAGATGTCATGATCAGGAAGTATAGGCAGCTGGTGAGGCTGCAGAGCATCAGAGAAATATTCAACAGGAAGGAAAACACACACACTACAACAGCCACTGCAAAAAGGAATTAAATTCAGTCCTGCACCTACCAAAAGTATAAAGACATTCTGAAGCAGCCTGTGAAAGAGGCAAAAGAATGGAAGCCTCTTTGGCTGGTGAAGAAAGCTTTTGAGAAAATGGAGGAAAGATCGCAGCTCCCCACCCAGCAGCTTAGGATTCATGACAGTAGTTCTCTCCTGCTGGAGCACACAGTATTATCTTACCAAATGTAACAAAACATATTACACTTGGAGAGAGTTACTTTTATTTTCCTGTTTATTATCTTGCTGCTAGAAGCTGACTTCTCGATGACTCCTTCATTACGGTACTTTACCCCATCTCTAGGCAGCACAACTTGTTCGAAACACAGCGGTGTACAGAGACAGAATGAAAAGCATACAGTGTTCTGGTTAATTTAAAAGAATATGAAAGATAAATGGGCTTCGACAAACAGCACACAAAATCAATTTTTTTGTTCCATGAACACACGTAAACTCCATCCATGATATGGGGAAAGGGTTACAAGGAGGCGAGGAAGTACTCCAATTATGCAGAATGTGCAAGACAATTAATCCAAAGGAAGCCTCTGGGAAATAATGAAATGGGCCATAAAAATGCGAAGTACAAAATAATAATGCAGAGGGTAGTGGTCGGAGGGAACTATCCTATTTCATAGGCACTGCTTCGTGTCTCCTGGCATGGTGTTTTAGTTCAATTATCTGTTTCCAGAGCTCCTTGTAGAGGGGCTGCCAACCCTTTTGTGCTGGTGAGCACATTTGGAGTTTTGAGTGCTACAGGCACCAGTCACAAAATGGCTGCCACAGGGGATGGGTGGGTATAGCACATCACAAAATGTGATGAACACATTTAGGTCAGTTCTGCACAACATAGGAAATGGACCTTTAGTGTGGCAGCACCTACCCTGTGGAATTCCCTCCCCTTAAATATTAGACAGGTGCCAGCTCTGTTATCTTTTCGGCGCCTATTGAAGACCTTCCTCTTTCAACAAGCCTTTTAAGTTGAGACCTTATCTTAGTCTGCGTCTGTGTTGGAATTGCTTTTTACTATGTTTTTAAACCTTCTTTAAAAACAAAAAAATTAACCTTTTTTAAAAAAAAGATGTTTTGAAAGCTTCTTTAAAAATGTTTTAAAGATGTTTTGTTTTAATGTATTTAAAAGTCTGTTTTTATGATGTTTGAAAGTGTTTTTAGTGCTTTTGTTTGCTGCCCTAGGCTCCTGCTAGGAGGAAGGGTGGGATATAAATCAAGTAATAAATAAAAATAATAAATAAAATGGCTGCCACTTCTAACAGAGCAGAAAAAGAGACAGAACCACCAAACAGTGCATCAGCTGCCCCATCAATGAGGACATGAGCTGCCACCACACTTGCTCACAGTCACAAGCTCTTTGCACCTCTCCTGTGTTCATATCAGATGGGAAGGTGGCAGTCCAATTCAAAATGGGCAGGATTAAGGGAGCATGTTGGAGAGGTTGAGCCAGTGCAGATAGGAACTTGGCAGGATGAGCAAGCAGTCTCTCATGTACTGTGGATTTTTAAGACTTTGTGGGTGCCATAAGAGGTACTGGCAGGCACTCTGGCACCTACAGGCACCACATTGGTGACCCCTATCCTAGGATCATTTTAAGTTTCCTGCTTCATTACAAACTTACTACTAAAGCCTCTGGACAGACTAATGCTGGGGCACTGCTGACACGAGAGTGCTGTCTGTACTGGCAGGGATGGGATGCCACCTGCAGAGTTTTGTGTCAGACAGGTTTGATAAAGCCAGGCAGTCTGTCACAGAGGATAAAAATGGCAGTGGGAGTGAGGGTGCGAAGAACCATGCACCTTGAGCTCTTTCAAGGAACAGTGGGATAAGAAGCACATTAAGTAAATCAGGTTTGCCAACAAAGTTTGGAACAGATTTAGATTTAAGGATGTGGAGACCCTGCTTAGGTCCTCATTCTGAACTCAGACTCCTGCCAGATCTATTTTTCCACTCAGGTTTGATCAGTGATGGAGGAGAGGAGCCCCAGGCACAGCCCCAGCAGCCAAACTATAATCTGACCTGGGCTAGGATCTGTTCACAGGGTTATAACCCATTCAATAGCATCATCAAATAATACAATATTCCGTGGTCATGGAACTAGCTTTCCTACCGGTGTCCCTGCTGATTCACACCTCTTAGAGCTACCTGTAGTAGTTTTCTTTTATTATTTATTGCACATAAATTCCCACCGCACCCTTTGGTGTAAAAGCATTTCCACAGTGGTTCACCTCTCCCCAACACATGACAAACAGTAAAAAGCAAAAACATTTTTTAGAAAAAGCACACAACAATGAAAAACAAAAGCAACCAGTAATGTAAATATACATCAAGGCATAAGTCAACTCTTTCCAAACATTCAAGGTACCCATGCACTTTATGGTGTAAAGCAAGTCACAGCTGGAAAGCATATTGTGAAGGAAACGCCTTGGGAGAAGGATAGATTATGCAGGAAAACGCAGGGCCTCTCTAACTGTATTTGGGGTGAAAAAGTAGAGCTTTTAGGTGATGTAAACGGTGTGCTCTTCATTGCTTGGTGTTCAAACCTGATTGGTTACTCTTTAGGGGTAGGGAATCTCAGGCCCAGGGACTGGATGTGGCCTTCCAATCCCCCCCTCCACTCCAGCCCCCAGGAACTCTTCCCAGGCGACACTCCTCAAAAGTTCTACTCTGCACCCTCCTCAAGCGTGTTTGCATGGCTCAGATGCGTCCTTCAACTGCAACAATGCTTATGTGGATGGAGAGATGGCACTTGCAAGTAGGGATGGGGAGAAATTCAATTCAGTTTCCATTTAAATTTATCAACTTTGCACTTTCCAAAACAACATGAGAACCAAAACAGCCATTCTTTGAAATTCGCATTTATCTGAATTTTGAACTGCAGCTCTCCAACTAAGCAACATTAGCAAAAATGCACACATTGGGGAAAGTGTGCATAAACATGAATATATAAGTGAAAATAACATACAAAAATTCACCACATTAGGGGAAACTGCTTGCAAAAGTGTGTACATCAGTCAAAACTACATATAAAAATGTGTTTAGTAGGAGAAGTTCACACTAAACTGCTGGAAAATTTTCATGAGCATTCTTTTAAAAAACACACACCACAAATTGCTGTAGAAATGTGGAGAACTGAATTTAAGATCAGAAAAATGAGAAACTGGGAGAAAGGAAATTGACAGATCCTTCCATCCCTGCATACTGGTATAGAAAGAAACCTCTGTTTTTTGTGTAGCTGATATATAGCCTGCTGTACAATAGTAAGAGCCACATCTATTCCTTCACCCATTTTTTCCATCTGGTCCCATCTGCCATTAGCATGCAATCCCCAGAAGGGCGCCAAATATAGGAATACACCTCCCAGGCTGAAAAAGTTCCCCATGCATAGTATATGTGAAAAAATAAGCAATATCATATTGTATGGATCACAGTCCCAAGGTCCCAGCTCTTCACAGGTTGAACAGCTGTCCTTGCTTCTTTCAGGCACAGTGTCTTTCATTCTCAGTCTTCTTGTTAGACCTTAGAGGGAGGGAGGGAGAATAAACAAACCCACTTAACACTCCCCAGCATTTATCATATCTCCATCCAGAAGCCATCTCCCTCTTTCGCAGGATCCCGCTTTTCCTGGGTCCTTCTAAGGTTTAGAAGCCACCACGCCAAGTCTAGAAGTTTGCAGCATCTTTCCAACCCCACCCTTACTCAACTGTAGCCTATTCTGGCTAGTTGCTGGTTGGGCTACTCATGAATAAACCACGAGTTTAACCACTTCTTCCCCACAGAATGGAGAAAGCAACCATCATCCATTGCAGGAATGGGCAACCTATAACCCTCCAGATGTTTTTGGACTTGAACTCCCATCAGCCCCAGCCAGCAAGGCCAATGACCATGGATAATCAGACTTGTAGTCCAACAACAACTGGAGGGCCATAGGTTTCCCATCCCTGCTCTAGAGCAGCCTTTCCCAACCAGTGTGCCTCCAGATGTTGTTGGACCACAACTCCCATCATCCTCAGCCAGCATTGCCAATGGTCAAGAAAGATGGGAATTGTGGTCCAACAACATCTGGAGGCACACTGGTTGGGAAAAGCTACTCTAGAGGCATGTTGTAGTTCAGAGATGTCTGGAGGGCTACATGTCCTCCATTCTAGATTTAAGGCCAAGATGTCCATGGCAGATCTGGGAATTGCTCTTCAGTTCAATTAAAATCCTCAGGAAAACAGCTAATGCACAAAAGTCTTGAGAACAAAGTGTGTCCCTTCACAAATGAAAGGCTTTTTATCTAGTGTAGGCTTCCATGATCAGAAAAGGGGAAAGGCTGCTGATTCTGTCTTCCCTCTGTAGCCACCTGTGTCCCTCTTTAATCTGCTCCAGCAGGCTGGGGGATCCTTTGGACCAGTGGAAAGATGGTGGTGGGGCCTCATGGAATCTCCCACTAGATCGAAGAGCCTTCTGAGTCAGTTGGATACTATTCTGTGCCATTAACTCTTCTTGCTCACATAAAAGGGTAACTTTAAATACACATTATTATTCTTTTTAAACAATTCCCATCCTGCTATTAAGCTTGAATATTTTGGAAAACAGATATTGCGCTGAATGTAACTGATGTATGGTATACAGATGCCTCTCCATGGGAAACATTTGCATCAATGACTATTACATTCTCCTAGTTAGATACCTTGGAATAAAGAATAACTATTTTTTTAAAAGCAGTCAACAGAAGACATTTTAGTTTGTCTGACACTTTATGCTAGCCAAATGCGGTGAGCAAAAGCTTGTTGAAATCATTTAAAGAGGTAGTGACATTGGCATTTCATGGGGCCTTAGCTATCAAAATTAATGAACATTTTTGAAGATTCATTCAGACAAAAAATGTACTGGGTATGTTGCCAACATGGTGGCAGAACACTGGGGTCTCTGTGTTGGAAGCTAGCTAATGGGGCACTACAAATTTGGATCTCATCCATAAAACCTCTCTCCTACTCCTAGATGAAAACTGACAGTAAGGTAGGAAACAATTTGTCAGTTGTAGAATGTTCTTTTTAAAAATATTTGGGGGGGTGAACAACAAATAAGAAAGTGTTCTCCAGACTTTGCATATATAGGTATAGTCTTTATGTAATAAAGGTATAGTCTTTATGTAATAATTCCATGTGTATGAATTACAAAAAACTGAACAGAAGGGTATTTTAGGGGCCATATAGGACATAGGAGCAATCTACTCTCAATCGAAAGGGAAAAATTTATCTTTCATTCTACAAATATGGAACAAATCTTTTTGAATCTGGTTGTCCTAAAGCACATCTATCATAAAAAATATTTGGGGGAGGTAGCAGCTGATGATAGTTTAATGTCACTGGCTTAGGGTTGCCAGGCTCAGGGCCTGAGACTGATCCTGTATCTTTAGGAGAAGAGAAAGACAGCCAAGTGCAGGTGGACTTGCAACACTGTAATGGGAAAAACCACAAGGTGGAATTCTCCCTTCCCCCTGCACAACTTTTAAAGATACAGAAGACCTCTTGGAGGCTGGGCCCAGCAACCATTGCTCCTCAATCGATACTGCCATCAAGAAGACCTCTGTATTCTATAAGCAGCTGGATACTTATCTACTTACAGCAGCTAAAATGATTATTGGGAACAGTCATTCAATGGTAAAAGAGCCTCTGTTAATCATTACAAAAGATTAGACAGATTATTAGAAAAACTGTTTCCATAGTTTAGGTCAGGGACCATCAACCTTTTTTGAGCTTGTGGGCACATTTGCAAACTGGAGAAATTATTGCAGGTACTGGACACACCACAACCAAGCACATACTGCAATCTATTCTATTGGCTACAATAAAATGCTTCTTTCAATCCTAATTTTAACAAGGTGAGGTGACCCTGTGGGTGCCAGGATGAGCCACATCAGCACCTATGGGTGCCACATTGATGACCCTTGTCTTAGGTATACGGGGGGGGGCATGTGCATGATATTCTTATAGGCTTAAATTAAGGATTCATTATCTTATTTACTGCAACATTTAAATGCTTATTGTTACTGGATCTGAACAATGGAGTGGTAATACTGTCCATTATAGGGAACTGCTTTCCTATGGAGCAAAGCAAAACACTGAATATTGTGTTTATTCTGGCCTCATCTCATCTCTAAGGGATATCTCCCAGAGGCAGCAGCATATGATAATGATTCCCAGAGAAATTATGTGAGGTAAGCGAGCAAAGGCAAACTTTTAAAGCTGATATTCAAACAATCCAGCCTGTCTAAAAATAAATACTCTGCAACCCAGAACAGACAACTTTAATTACATTTTAGAGGATCCACAGAGTATTTGGTCTGATGATGTATTAGTCAGGAGAGCCAAAAAATAACAACCAAAAGGAAATGAGCCAAGGTTGGGTTGTTAGGAAAAATTGTGTAAGTCCAAATTACTCAGCTAAGGGACTTTCTGGAAATATTTCCAGGGAGCCTTTGGCCATTAACCTAAGTCCCTTAGCAATTCAGCTTGTTTTTCCCCCATGCTGCAAGGAATAACTTTTTAAAAATGAGAATTTACAAGTGATAAAACCATAGCTGAAGTTCTCTGTTGAGAAGCCTGAACCAACTCATTAAATTTATTTATTTATTTAATTCGTCAGTCATGTCCCACAAGCAAAGAAGTCTCAAAGCAAAAATTCACACATGTACATCGATGTCTCATTGTTGAACATGTAAACTGACTCCAGTGACAAGCAGAGTGTATGAGGTGATGGGAGATGATACCTACTGTGCTGTGTGATCTGAATTGGCTTGTTTATACATGCACAGTGTTACCTGATACCCAATCATCAAGCGAGGAATATGAAGCCCAAAACATTCTATTGATCTGGATGTGCTGGGATCAGTAGAGCTCAGCTGATTAAAAATGTGTGTGTATGTGGAGTGGACGATGGGTGCATGTCTATACCATTGAGGATGTTCTCAAGAGGAGAGAGGGTGTATCCTTTTGCTTGCAGAACACATGCTTTGCGTGCAAAAGATCCCAGGTTCAAACACTGCCATGTGCAGGTAGGACTGGGAAAGACTTCTGTTTGAAATCCTGAAGGCCACTCCCCATCAGTGTAGACAGTACTGAGCTGGATGGGCCAGTGGTCTGACCCACTATAAGGCAGCTTCCCTTATTCCTGTGTTGCTGAATACTTAATATTAATTGCTTTTATAAAAAACTATTTAGAGAGAGAGAGATTAACATCACAATTAGGATTGCCAGGTTCAGGGCCTGAGACTGATCCTGTATCTTTAGGAGAAGAGAAAGTCAGCCAAGTGCAGGTGTTCTTGCAACACTGTAATGAGAAAAACCACAAGGTGGGATTCTCCCTTCCCCCTCCACAACTTTTAAAGATACAGAAAACCTCCTGGAGGCTGGGCCTGGCAACCAAGAGGTCTTCTGTATCTTTAAAAGTTGTGCCAGGGGAAGGGAGAATCCCACCTTGTGGTTTTTCTCATTACAGTGTTGCAAGTCTACCTGCACTTGGCTGACTTTCTCTTCTCCTAAAGATACAGGATCAGTCTCAGGCCCTGAACCTGGCAACCCTACTCATCAATCACAGCTCTAACTTCACTCATTGGCTAAAAACCAGAAAGGGTGGGGGTTGCAGCAGTCAGGTGGCTCCTTTCACAGAAATTGGGAGGGGGAGCTCACAATTTGGTGTCTATCTTTTGAACCAGAGCACTTAGAAACTTTTTAAAATGAAAGCTAAGAGTCTAGGGCCCCTGCTGGCTCCAGGCCTGGTAGAAATGGACCCTTTATACCTATCTGTTGATGGCCCTGTGCATGATATCAACACACATGTACTGGAACAAGACTACATATATTCAGAAATTGAAGTCAGATACTGAAGACTTCTATAGTGCAAAATCAGGCCTGAAATTTGGATTTCCTCTGATCTTACTCACTATCAGGAAACTATTTTTAAAATTTTGATAGGTGATATTACCTCCCACAAGACTATATCATAATCTGTCCACACAACACTCTAAAATGTTCTGGAAAAGTTGTGGCAGACTGAGTTCTTTCCATAATTCAGTGATGGGACACCTGTGGCCTTCCAGATGTTGTGGGACTAAACTTCTGTTATCCTTGACTGTTACCAAGAAGCTCAACTGAAACTCTGCAGGTGGCCTATGTGTTTATTTTGGCTTTGCTCTGAGCATTGAGCCAAGCACTATTGCAAGGAATCCAAGGAAGCTACAGCAGTTCAAGCTAAATATTCTCCCACCAGAAGGTGCTTCATGCTAAATACTGGGGAATGCCCCAGTGGTTCCTGCCAAATATCTGTAGCTCATTGGTACAGCACCTGCTTTGCATGTAGAAGGTCCCAGTTCCAATCCTCAGCATTGCCACGTACAGATGGAAGAAAACCCTGCCAAGCCACTGTCAGCCTGTGTAGACAATACTGAGCTAGATGGACCAATGGTTTTTATCCTTCCCCTTGCAGATACTGGACAGGAGAATTTCCCTATTCTAACCAAGATGCATAAGAGATTATGTAATCACAAGCCGAATTGATTCCTGGAACTTCTACCACATCTAATACAAGGAGATGCCCTTCTTTAGCATTAATTAACTCTGGACAATAACAAAGACAGCCTCCAGCAAGTGCCTTCAGTAATTGGATTAAGTTTCAAATTACATTCCTGGGAAACATCTCCACCTTTCCACACAAGCTGTTGCAGTGATGGCAGCAGCAGGGACGGAGTGAGCTCATAATGTCTCTCCTCTCTTTCCCCTTCTCTGCAGTCTTTCTCTCTCTCCTCTTTGGAAACTGATGGGGAAGTGCATTGAAAAGTGTGGGATGAATGAATGACTAACAGGAAGACATATAAGCACCCTGAAAGCAAATCAGGAGGAATGCAGGAGAAATGCTCATTGTCATTTAAGCACCCTGCAAACAAATCAGAATGAATGTTAAGTGAAGGCTGGATATATAATCCAGCGTTTCCCAACTAGTGGGCCACCAGATGTTGTTGGACCACAATTCCCATCTTTTCTGACCATTGGCAATGCTGGCTGAGGCTGATGGGAGTTGTGGTCCAACAACATATGGTGGCCCACTAGGGAAAGGCTGATCTAACCTCTGCATAAACTTTGTGCAAACAAAATGGGATGACGAGTGGTCAATAAACAGGTCATCTGGAGGGTCTCTAAGAGACAGAGAGAGAAAGAGGAAGGAGGAACAGGAAGTAGAGCATCAGAACAGCAGCAGCCAAGAGGCTCAACAATTACAAGCAAATTGAGAGCTCCAGGGAGGCAGAAGGGGGGGAATAACTTTCTGGGCATCCCTTAGCTCATAATTGCCAGCCCTAATCCAAATGGAGCCTGGTAAAACTCACCCAACTTTTTTAAGGCAGTCACCTCAGGTAGTAGGCTTTGGACGGCTCTGAAAGACAGGGAAGAGGTATTTAATGTTTCACTGCTGGGGGGCAAGGAGGGGGCAGAGTATAGATTATCCATCCCAAGTGCCCAAATGTCTTGCCACTGATCTCTTGTTTTTTCCTCCTAGTTGGTAGGGTTACATCTGCATATGTACCACTCAGCATGCAGATGAATTGAGCACCAAGGATATGCAAAACACGCATCACTGCATCATAACTGGCAGTATTGCTGAGTCCTCTCTTGTCCATTTGCCCCAGTTGGACATCCGCAGCATGGAACTCTCTCTGATTGTGTATTGACATTATGGGAACAGAATGTCAGTGAAAAATGGTGATGTTCCCCCAACATTTATTGCTTGTTTCATCACAGAAATGTTCCAGCTGCCTATCTTGGTAATGAAATGTCCCCAGGAGAACTACCCTGTTGCCCAGTAGCTGGAGACTTACCAAGTCTTTCTCTTGTTCACCCTCCTTCCCTCCACCTTCAACCCCCCCCCACACACACACTGGTAATGCAAATAGTCAAACACTCTTTTCCCTTGTTTAAACAATCTTTAGTTACTTAGAATTATAGTCTCACTGCACTGGTCAAAAGCAGGGGCATCAACTTTTAATTCAGATGATGGGCCTTGGCTCATTTATATATGCATGAACTGAGCACTTTTAGATAGATTGCAAATGCTAAGGAAAATATACAGTAATGGAGAATTGCTTTCTCTTGAGTACTGAAAACGCCACTTACCTTATCTCCTTCATGGGAGGGCAATGATTGGGAATGCATAATGTATGCCTTTGTTGTACTCTCATCAGCACAGATGTACTGGAAATGAGCAGAAATAGCCAGACAGAGCATCAGTCTTTTGCAGTGCTATGAAAAGTACTAACTAGCACTTTCCCATTCTATTAGACATCTAATGTACTGGGCTAAATCTCCTCTAATTTCCCCTGCAATCACCCAGGGAGAAATAGATTAATACTGAGGGATTGTTCTAATGCTGCCTATACAAAGCATAGTATTCTATGTTTTATATAAATTGTCCTGATCCATGGTGGTGTCCAACACCAAGGTGTCCAACACCAAGGGACAGTGATGGCCCAAGCAAGGTAGAGATCAGTAGGTGAGGGATTCTGGAGAAGATGAAAGGTAAGGCCAGGCCAAGTCGAGGCCTTGGATAAAGACCAAGGTACCGCTTCAGGACCATGGTTAGTGATCTTGCAGCTCAAGCAAAAAAAAAAAAAATACAAGGTATGTCAACAGTGTCTTGGAGCAATTGGCAGAGCTTTATAGTCTTAGCTATGTACTCAAGATGGAGGTCTCACTCCTTGAGTTCTGTATCTAGCCTGCACCTTTCTCTACAGATGTTGGCCTTCATTAGGCTGCGAGGTTTTTAGCTGTGTAGACAGCTTTGGGGGAAGCAGAGCTCTCCTGATTCCCCAAGGAGTCTGTGGTCTAGTAACTGGAGTCCAGTGGCAGAGGTGAATCCTCTGGGTTCAGGGGATGAGATGCAAGCTGTAGTGCTGGTAGATTTACCTGGGAAGGACCAGAGGGTGGGTCCATCTCCTCTTTGGGGTTGCTATACTAGGAGGACTCTATATCTAAGGATTTGTGATCTGGGGCCATGACAATTATATACAGATCTCAAATGAATTACGAATCTCATACAACAACCATTAATGCTCCTATCAATTAAACCTATGGCAATTTCATATGTGACACTTTTAAACCTGTTTTTTAGCTTAACACATTGTAATTTAATTTAATATACTCCATTGGTCAGAGAAAGATCTAAAATGAGGGATTGGCTGCTGGGGCATTTTATTTATGTAACAAAATTTATTTACTTATTTATCTAACAAGCATTTTATGAAACAAACATTTTTCCACTTGATTGTAAACTACTCAAAGTGGTTTCCAAAAACCATAAAATAAAACATTAAAATTATCACTAAAAGACAGTTGAAAACAGGTATTTAAAACTTTCAACAAAGAATTAAAATCAACAATAAATTAGAACAGATTAAACACGTGTAACTTTTACAGGTCTAGATAGGCTTGCCTAAACAAAACTGTTTTAAGCAGGCACCAGAAAGAGTACAGTAAAGGCGCCTGCCCGATGTCAATAGGTAGGGAGTTTCAAAGTGTAGGTGCTGCCATTGATTTCTTACAACAGTGGAACAAGTATCATGTGGCACCTGCAACAGTGTCAGCTTCACAGCTCAAAGTGGTTTTATATAAATGTCATTTAGTAAAAGCTGTCCACGCAGCTCCAATATCCTTCCACATAGGGTGAATGGGAGAGGATCCCTGGTCTTATGTAGCTTATGCCATGCCAACTGTAGGGTCTGTTTAGAAAGCTGGCCTGGCTTCACAAGAGAAGCCTGTTTGACTGAGGCAACAATCTTGTTAGGAGCACCAATAAATCTGTATGACTGGGTGGTGGTGCTCTGGTCCATGGACCAGCTGCAGCCCATGAGTCCCTACCCTCTCCCCCTCTTGGCACTATCTCTGCAACAATTAGGCATGAAGAAAGCCTTCTGTTGGTACAAATTGAAGACTTGCCCCCCAGCCTAACTGAAAAATAGTCCATGATGAGGCCTCATAATCTGCACCAGAAACCACATGAAGGAGAGGCTCAATAGAGGAAAAATGACAGTCCTCCCAGAGGCAGGACAAATGGAACACTGTGCATCTGACATTCATCTTGGCTGAGTTGTTACTCACAGCAGCCCACAGCCTCTGCTCTCAGACTAAAATAGAACTTGAACCTATAGGGGCTGCCTACAAAAGGACCCTGGGGACAGATGAGCTGTTATCTGAAACCACCATTTGAGACCTCTTGGAAAAGAATAAACAAAGCCTGATTTTAAAAAGATCATTGCCTTCCCATTTCATAGACTAATTTAAACTAAAGACAACCAGTGTGTGCACGCATGCTCTATGTATTTATTTGAAGCATTTGTTGCCCACACTTTAGCCATGGCAACAATAACACCACTAAAACCCATACAAAAACAAACAAGTCATATCAGGCAGTTTAAAAAATCAACCATAAAACTATTATTTATTTATTTTTGGTGATTTATTAGGTTTCTATCCTGCTCTTCCAAAGGAGCCCAGGGAAGCAAAAGTACAAAATGAGAATCTATAACATTGTTGCCTTTGTAGTTCTAAAATCCACCATATTTTCCTTGCTCCTCTACCCACAGAAAGAAAGACAATTATAGCACTGCAACAAGCTATCTATCTTGCTTCAGGAACAGCAGACTCATAGATCTTGATTAATCCCACCAGGTTTAACTGACTCACCTTCGTTAATTCCTCTACACATGGAGGACATGATCTCATGTATGCCAGCAGGGACTCTTTTGTTACTTCCTTGCTCATAACCACTCAGAGATGGTTTCCATATCCTCTTGCTGACTACTGGATACAAGCAGACTGGGCATGGCCTCTTTTTCAACATCCCCCCACCCTTGATAGTAAACTTGTGTATTTGGAATTTCACTGATGTTTGGAATCCATTGATTTCAGTGCTGCTTACCTCCAAAAAAAAGTGTGCTTAGAATGACAGCCTTCATAGAAGCATAGAAACATAGAATAGTAGAGTTGGAAGGGGCCTACAAGGCCATCAAGCCCAACCCCCTGCTCAATGCAGGAATCCAAATCAAAGCATTCCCGACAGATGGCTTAAACCACTATTTCCTAATTTTATTTTATTTTGGGGGCAGAGGCGTATCTGACTTGAATTTCTTTTTAATCCCATCTTTCTATGTGATTATAGTGCTGTCTCGTCTTATTTAATGAGTTGGGATATATTTAGTGCTACTGTTTAATGACTTAACTATAGAAAATCCATAGCATTTTGAATATGTGAAAGGTGCATTTTGACTGCTTTCATGTTGGTTTGAGTACAGGGCTTCCAAACAAAGCAGCCACTATTAACTTTCTTTCTTTCTTTCTTTCTTTCTTTCTTTCTTTCTTTCTTTCTTTCTTTCTTTCTTTCTTTCTTTCTTTCTTTCTTTCTTTCTTTCTCTCTCTCTCCCCCACAAGTAGGTTTTATTTAAAAGCTCCTGAGCCAATTTAGCAGAATTATGACTATCTATGTAGCACTGTTAAGGTTTTTAATTATGATGATGTTAAAATATGCAAACACTTCTAGAGTAATTGGGATCTCCCTAACACCTCTTTGCTAAACATTCTGAGTTGCATACAGTGGTGAATTTGCTTTAGTGGAAAAGCCACTTGTTGGGGCACCTGGTATCTCCCAATTCCCCTTCTTCCATAGACTTTGTGTCTCCCTCCATCTGATCTTGATGAGGCCCTCTGGAACAGAATGAGATTTGGCATGGAGGTCTGTAGTGGGGGGGGGGAGTCGGCAGAAATTGGGTGCCCCGACCTGCGGGAGCAAAAGCACATTTTGCAAAGGCAAAGCCACCACTGGACAGAGCTTATTATTAAGAAATGTCCCATTGATTTCTGTGGAACATGACAGCCACATTTGCCTTAGTCCACTCCAATGATCCACGACAGCCACATTTACCTTAGTCCAATGATCCATCCAAAGATGAACCCAAGGCCCCTGCATCCATGCAAGCCTTTGAGGGCATAAACAGTCTGAGTAGCATTGTCATGGCATACAGTCCAACCTCCGTAGGGTACTAGTGCTACAAACTGGGACGGAATACCAAAGGACCATGGGAATTGGATTAGGGAGCAAGAAGCTGCCTGCCTGTACCTTCTGTTTTAGGAATCTCTATTTGGGATGTTTGAAAAGTAGGTTCCTAGAGAAGGATCTGCCTGAGGGAGGCCTAAACTGCCTCCTCATCATTTAACCAACCCTGGGGAGCAAAGCTGGGTGTCATTGGATGCTTTAGCTAGGCCTAAGGACTTCTTCTTGGCTACTGGCAGAAATCACAGAAGTACCAGCTGAAGACAGTGAAAAGAATCACTAGGTAGAGAAGAAAAGCACTCTTCAGGGGAGATTCAGCAAGCCAGCAATCAATGTTGCAAGAACCAGCAGCAAAATCTGGCAAAGAGAAGATTGCAGGGGGAGAATAAGTCTAGTGGAACTGAAATGCATCTTTGCTGAAGGAGAGAAGAGCAGAATGGTATACCCTTCTCCATCTTGCTGCCCCCCTCCTTTGCAGGGGATGAAATGGTGGGCCATTTGGTGTTTTGGGGGGGTGGGAAGAGAAAAATTAATGGGTTTTTGTTGGGGATGAAATTCATGGGTGGGGAGCCAAAACTCAAGCAGTGAGCTTTAATCATCCTTCATTCTGGTGTGGCCTATTATTATTATTATTATTATTATTATTATTATTATTATTACTATTATTATATTACAATTTCTATCCTGCCCTTCCTCCCAGAGGAGTCCATGGCAGCAAATAACAAAGTGGTAAAACAATATTCATAAAATAATGTTTCGATAAAATTTTAAAATATGATAAGATAGTGTCATTCTGACATAGGCCTCTGGTGGGAAATGGCAGCCATCCACTGGGGGAAGGGAGGAATGGGGACTGCTATTGGGGACTGCCATTTCCCCCCTAAAACCCCCTATTATGTGTTTGCCCCACCCACCTTCGCTCCCAATGTTTAGCATGTTT
Source organism: Rhineura floridana (assembly GCF_030035675.1). Classification (NCBI taxonomy): domain Eukaryota; kingdom Metazoa; phylum Chordata; class Lepidosauria; order Squamata; family Rhineuridae; genus Rhineura; species Rhineura floridana. Next base: position 97,418,483 of record NC_084484.1, read on the forward strand.
AGCATGAGGGTCTGAAGAGGGCTTCTAAGCATGTTTGGCTGAACATGCTTAGAACACTCCGTGATGAGGAAACCTTCCCCTGTTTGTCTCAATTAAATCAATGTAGATCCATCACAATTTGGATTCAGACCTGGTTTCAGAACAGAATCAGCCTTGGTCACCCTGATTACCTTTATCATGAGAGAGACGGGGAGTGCGACCCTTTTACTTTGGTTCGATCTCTCAGCAGCATTTGATACCATTGGCCATAATATCCTTCTGGATCCACTCAGTGGGGTGCGGATTGGGGCACTGTATTACAGTGGTTCCACTCTTACCTTCAAGGTGGTATCCAGACAGTAACACTGGGTGAGTGTTCCTCAGTCCCCTGGCACTTGTGCTACGGGGTTCTGCAAGGTACTATTTCTCCCCAGTGTTTTTCAACGTCTCTATGAAGCCATTGGGAGTTGTCATTAGGAGTTTTGGAGCAAGGTGTTAACAATATGGTGATGATACACAGCTCTGTTTCTCCATAACATCTGCATCAGGGGAGGCAGTGAATGCTCTGGATCGATGTCTGAATGCTGTAGTGAACAGGATGAGGGCCAATAAACTGTGCTTGAATCCTGGGAAGACAGAGGATCTTTAGGTAGGTGGTTACCTGTTCTGATGGGGCCGTGCTCCCTCTGAAGAACCAGGTCCATAGCCTAGAGGTACTCCTGGATTCATCTTTGTTGCTAGAGGCCCAAGTATCCTCTGTGGCTATGAGTACCTTTTACCAGCTTTGTCTGGTTTGTCAGCCACAGCCATTCCTGGATAGCCTGACCTCTGTAGTCCATGCATTGGTAATCTCGAGACTGGAGAACTGCAATGTGCTCTATGGGGGGCTGCCCTTGGCTCTGGTTCCGAAGCTCCTGCTGGTACAAAATTCAGCAGCCAGATTGCTGACAGCACATGACTGACAATATGTGACACCATTTTTAAAACATCTGCATGGCTGCCCATCCACTACCGAGCCAGGTTCAAGGTCCTTGTATTCATTCACAAAGCCCTGAACAATGTACATCCAGGGTATCTTAGGGACCTCCTGAACCCTTATATCCCAGTTCAATCACTGAGATCATCTGCAGGAGTGGCTTTGATCATCCTGAGCTGGCAAGGCTCATTTAACATTGACACAGAATCCAGCCTTCAGTGTCATCAGAACTGGAATGCTCTGCCAACAGAGATTCAGCAGGTGCCTTCTGATTTAACCTTTAAGCGCCTGCTGAAAACCTTTCTTTTCTGCTGGGCTTATGCAGGCAATTAAGATGCCTTTTTTGGCAACAGTTAACCTTTGTTTTTATTCGGTGGTGGTGGTTGTTTTTAATGGGTTGTAAACTGCTTTGATGTTTTTAACAAAATGGTGATATAAAAATATTTTTTATAAATACATAAAAATTATCAAGGTTCCTGATCACAAGGAGACGTCTATGCATATTCAGCTAAAAACACTTAGATCCCCCACCTCCACCCACCCCATCAGACCTTCTCACTCAGGGTAGGAATGTTGAGGTGGAACAGGAGTGTCCAGTGCACATAGGGATATTTCTGGGCAGGGGTCGTGTGCATACACACCACCCCTTACATACTTTTTGCCCTTGCATTGTCAGGCTGAACACATGAAGAGGGCAAAAGCATTGCTCTAAGCATGGCTATTTGGGGGGGTACACCAAAATGGTGGCATCACATGGTGGCCACTGACAAAAGCTTTGGCAATAGCAGTGAATTTCACTCTCATCCCCAATATGCTGATGGTGGGGAAGCGAACTTCCCATTTTACCAGCCCAATAATCGAGTTAATTTTTTTTCCACTGAGAGCTTTTGTGTCAGTTTTAGATGACATTTTGAATTTGCAGTATTGTAAAGCTCTAGATTACAAAGCTAGGTTGCATTCTTGGGCTGAATCTGGAAAAGACAGATGTGTTCTGTGTCTGGAGTCCTCCTATCCAGGTGGTGGGAAGACGACCTGTTCTGCAGGTCTGCTGTCTCAGGTACTCCTTGATCCAACTCTGTCACTGGAGGTTCAGGTTAGGAGTGCCTTTTTCCAGCTCCGGCTTGTTCTTCAGTGTTGGCCCCTTTTGGACAGAGAAGACTCGGCCACAGTGCTCTATGCTCTGGTAACTTCCAGACTGGATTGTTGCAGTGCGCTACATGTGGGGCTGCCCTTGAAGACAACTCAGAAACTTCAACTGGTCCAAAATACATCAAGCAGATTACTGGCGGGGGTTCCATTTAGAACTCATATAACCCGTTTTAAAACAGCTGCATTAGTTGTCAGTTCATTTCTGGGCCCAGTTCAAGGTGCTCATATTAGTGTTTAAAGCCCTAGATGACTTAGGTTCCAAATATCTGAAAGATTGCCTCCTTCCCTACAGACCCTCTTCGATGTTGAGATCAGCAGAGGGGGCTATTTTGGTAGTTGCGCCATCCTCGGAAGTTTGGGGTGGTGGCCTGGGAGAGGGCATTCTCTGTGGCAGCCCCTAAGCTGTGGAACTCCCTCCCCACCGAGGTGCATCTGGCAACTTCATTGTACAACTTTCGGCCTTTACTGCAGCCTTGACACCTGAGATGTGTATTTTTAGGACTCATCCTATTTTGTGTGATGTTGTTTAGGTTGTTTTTAACTGTTTTAATTATGTGTTTTAAAATTGTTGTAATAATAATGGCTGACCTACTACTGAGCTGGGGAGAGCAACCCAGCTGCTTAGCTACTACCTGGATTCCTGCAGCTGCTCCTTGGCAAGAAACAGAGCCGACTGACTGGCACATCTGGGGTTCTTTGCCCCAGATGCATTCTTCGCTCTTGTACATAGTTCTTTACTATTATCTCATTTATCTTTTACTTCAAAGGTGGGGAATCTGTGGCTCTCCAGATGTTGCTCCCATCAGCCCTAGCCAGCATGGCCAATGATCAAGGATGATGGGAGTTATAGTCCAACAACATCTGAAGGGTCACAGGTTCCCCACCCATTTTTCTTAGTGGGTCAGATTAGCATATGGCTGATATTAGGCACTTCTGATGTGTGAGTGGTGTGGCAAGTCACCCAGTCAAAACTGGTTCCCAGGCTTTCTAGAGAAGAGCTCCTGCATCCAAGGGGGGAAAAAACCTATCACCATTTATGAACCTGTTCCTTGGATGAACTAATTTATATGTATAGATGCAAATTTAGAAATTACTATTAAAAATACATCTCAACATAGTGGGGAAGACTGTGACTAGGTGACTTATGTAGCTACTCAGTCTATTGTCCAGGTGCTTATTGTTGATGGGCAACTTCAAGCCCCTCCTGTTCTCTGTTCTTATGGACCTTTTCCTATAAAGTGGACTTGGACCAGAAAGCACTTCAAATAGAGGATTCCTTCAGAGGGTTGCCCTCTGTAACGTAGAGCACTTGGCCACCCTGGTTACATCTAATGATTTCAGCTGAAGGACCCCAGTCCACATGCTGATTTCTTTTACTCCCCTGTTGAATGAAGAAGATTTTGTGGGTGTATGTTGTAGCTGCCATGCACATATTAGGCACAATGCAGAGAATGCTATGGGTACTTTGAAAATGTATCTCAAACACTGCTAATATAATGACTAGCATCATTATGTTCTACCAAACTAGGATCCTGTGAGGCCCGGATTGGAGATGCAGAAATCCCTTGTAAAATCTAGTTTCTTGCTGAACCCTTTCTACATTTGAATCTTTTACTATGTCTCCTAACATGCTATCTCATTTGTAAGGAGCCTGGTTTCTACAGCAAGGCCAATACTTGGGCTTCAATTCCAATTATCATGGTTCTTGGTTAAACTCTCCTGCTCTTTAGTTAAAGAATACCCAGTTTTGCCCTTATTTTCACATCCGTTAAACATTTGATTTGAGAACCATGCCTGATAATTCAGGGCAACCCAAAAGCTCACACCTCCAGCATTCTGAAGTGGAGGCATCACTTCTCCTGCTGACGGCTTTTTTGTTTTGTGGAATCAATATGGTGAGTCTACTATGACTCTGATTGAAAGCATTAGGACTTTCCATGAGCCTGACACCTTGGGCACATTACATGAAACTGTCCATTGAACTGAATTGCACCCATTACACGAATTTTGATCATATGGATTCCAGATAATTGTTGAAGCTTCCAGACGTGTGAAGGGAAAGCTTCACACAAAAAAGGAAGGTGAATTGCACGTAACTCAAAGCCCTTTATCCAGAGAAAGCTAGCAATGCTTAACAGTGTAATCCTATATGTGTCTACTGAGAAATAAGCAAATAAACAACATTACGTTCAATGAGACTTTCTCCAAGGTAATGTATAGGACTGCCACCCAACACTGCAGTCTTAACCCCACTTACCTGAGAATAAGCCCCATTGAATTCAATAGGACTTACTTTTTAGTAGAAATGGTTAGGATTGCAGTTAAAAATGTAAATGTACTGCCTTCAAGTCGATTCCGACTTATGGCGACCCTATGAATAGGGTTTTCATGAGGCTGAGAGGCAGTGACTGGCCCAAGGTCACCCAGTGAGTTTCATGGCTATGTGGAAATTTGAATCCTGGTCTCCCAGGTCATAGTCCAACACCTTAATCACTAGTTAGTCTCAATTAAATCAATGTAAGAAGTTGATTGTAAATAAAATTGAGCCCAGGAGGTAAAATTCCAGGACGATTTAAGCAATGAAGATTAGGGCTAACATGTTCAACAGGATCCCTCTAAGGTCAGTCAAAGGCAGTGGAGAAAATCCCCCCTCCTAATTAAGTGTGAAATCAATAGCAAGGGCAGGGGAGAAGAAGATAATGCAGTTGAGAGTCTCTGCCTGCATTGACTCCTCTTTCCTCCCCCTCACTGTCTGGCCACTCCCCCTCACTGTCTGGCCACTACCCCCTCCGGGTCCAGCTGACCTGGGCCAGCGTTGACCCGCTCTGGACAAATCCAGGAATAGCCCAAATTGGCCCAATTCAGTTCAGTATCAGGATTCCTCTGGACTGAATGCACAGCCCTAGTGTCTATACAAACATATTCATTATCTCTCATAATGGGCTTGCAGGGCAGAAGATTGTTCCAGGCAGGTCTGAGTGTTATTAAATACATTACATTTATTAAATAAAACCAATACATTAATATTAAGACCTCATTCTTCTGAAATTAACCCCTGCCAGGGCTTATGCTTGCCATGGATTCTGTTGTCCAAATACAGGATGCATCTGGTGATACTGTGTGTACAGATTGCACCTTGGCAACTGCAGAATCCTCACCCCCACCCCCTATGAATGGACTCTGACATGCACGCTCTTGAGAATGAAGTGATCCAGCTAGAATCAAGGCCAGTGGGTACATATGGGGACTATTATAAGACTGAATAATTAGAGGGATTGGAAATACACAAAATATATAGGGTTGCTTGCACAGCAGGCTTTTCATCAGGTCTGTTTACTGAAATGGATTTCCAAGCAGCTACTGTATAATCTACTTCAGGAGGCAATATATCAGTTTGTTGACTGCTTTGAATTTGTTCCAAAATATCTTGGCTGCCTGAATTCAGCAGTGTAAATATGTCAGTGAAGATATTAGCAGGAGTTATGAATTGGGGAGAGGATGAAGAGGGAATAGTTTGCGTGAAAATAAAATAGATTTAGTACTTGCTAACTCATTACATTTGAGGTGGAGATGATCAAGGATAATCTCCAGAATGGTCCCTAGAAAGATCTGTTATTGCTTGTAGTGTTTACTTGCTATGCTTGTGATAGTAAGTCACAAAGCTAATGGTTCAACACTATAACAGACCACTGGGGTTCCAGATAGGCATCATATTGACTGCTGACTGTTGTTATGTCTGAACACCATGGGTGAAGATGGTATTTGTTAAGGAGGTGGATTGTACATTCAGCAAGTCTGTATATCAGGTTGTGTCTTATTGAAGGAGAAAATTGATTCAGTTCACATTTAAAGAATCTACCTATTTGAACTTTCCAGAACAGTATGAGAACTGAAGCAGTCATCTTCCAAAATTTGCTCTTCTCTGAATTTCGCAATGCAATTCTCCAGCCAAGTAAGATGCAGAAAAATGCATGTACTAGGGTAAATGGTGCATAAAAATGTACACATTTGTGAAAACCGCATACAAAAATGCATTATATTGGAGGAAATTGCTTTGTGCAAATGTGTATATTAGACAACACTGTTTACAAACATTTGTATATTAGGAGAAATTCGCACGAAGATGTCGATGAATTTTTATGAGGATTCAAAAAATAATAACAGCGAACTGATGTGGAAATTTGGGGAACTGAACTTAAGTTTGGGGAAAATGAGAAACTAAGAGAAACCAAAACTGAGAGATATACCCATCCCTTGATCTAACTACAAACTCAAGCCGAATATGAATTTCACCAATGGGTACATTTCAAAATAAGTTAAAATAACTGATATTTCAATTCAGAAGCAGCTAGATTTATTTGGCAATTTAATTCCATACCCAGGCTTGTTCCCATGAAATGCCATTGAAAGCAATATGAATCATTTTTGTCCTCTGAGTCCAATTCAGAGAAACATCAGGTGTGAATCCATCTAGATAGGGGGAAATTATTGTCGTTTTTCAAAGCAGCACCAGATTTCCTGGCAATATAGGACCTGTGTGTACACAGTATGCTCAGTGCAGGCAAAAACACACTGGGTAGATTATAGCCAGTATCTTTAGAACTGGAATTGAAGCATGCAGCAACATCTCTGGTTTTCTTTAATGAATTACAAATATGGGGAAATGTCAATGGCAACATTTCCCCATCGGTTTCAGCCACATGGGGGCACAGCTGGGGAAGGAATAGGTAAACTGCCCCTCCCTGCATGCTATGATCCCAATAATGGAGGGGGCACCTGTAATTAAAGAAAAATGAGATGTCATGTTTCTGTCCTCTTAGAAGCTTTTCATACCCTCCCGTATCAAGATAATACCTGATTAAGGTTATCTGCCAACTAGGCAATACAAGATCTCCATGAAGGACATGTAGCTGCCTATCCTTTCTTTAGATGCTAGTAGGTTTTACATGGGCAAAAAAGAAATGTAAATCAATAAAAATATCAAACAGTATTTATATAGTAACAAGATATGGTATGAGAGCAAAGAGCATACAGAAATTACAGAAATGATTGTTGGAATTTTAAAGACACATTTCAAAAAAACAGCCAAGATCCAGTATTAAGGAGCTTTCCTGTCCCAAGAGTCAGGGAAGTTCCAGTGGAGGAACCTCAGTTATTGTACCAAATCTATCTCTACTTATATAATTTTTGGGTGGGTTTTATGTGAGATTTTGCGCAGAAAGAAACTTCCAGCTGCATTCTTTACCTTATCAAAAAGTCTCAGCCCTGATCTGAGAACATAATCTTTCCAGCATCTTCCTTTAAAAATTCAAAACAAGACTTTAACGTCAGATCATAACTGAAGCCTCTTCCTTTATTTTCTAAGGTCAGCATCATTGAAATGAGCCAAGTGCTTTACCTGAGCTTGGATGCACAGCCTTGTTTACCCCTTAGGTCAGCCTTTCCCAACCAGTGTGCCTCCAAATGTTGTTGGACCACAATTCCCATCTTTCCTGACCGTTGGCAATGCTGGCTGAGGCTGATGGGAGTTGTGGTCCAACAACATCTGGAGGCACACTGGTTGGGAAAGGCTGCCTTAGGTTAACAATGGCAGGTTAACAGGCCAAAGGTGAATATAGTAAGAGCATGAGGCAAACACAGTCAAGACATCTGCAAGTATCAGAACACTTTCATCTTATATTTCCATTTATTTATGGCAGTAGTAAAAAATACTAACAGTACTTCACTAGCTAATTGGCTCATCTTATTCTGAACTCTTTATCTGCACTATGCATGATTTCCCCCTCTAATTTTAGGAATGTGGTACTAAGGCACGTAGGCAAAAGTGCTAAATCTGCTGTATGACTCTGAAACTCTGACTTAACAAAAGCTCTCTTACTGAAAAGCTAAGTGAAAAGGGTAGAGGGGGGGGAAATCCTGAGTATGAAGGAAGCTATATCCTCTTGGCATATTTCCTTCAACATATTCCACAAGAAACAGGAAATTAGAATAAGATTGTTTTCCACAACAAGGATCCTACAAGAATCAGGAAAGCACGAGATGTTGCAATAAGAAAAGCAAGAGTGCAAAGGCTTCTGGGACAAAAGGTGAACCTCTTTTTCCTCTAATAGAGGCACAGCCACACACTAGGCATTAAATGCAGTGTTAGCTATTGTTCATTCAGTCTGGTAGGACAGAAGGCAAAGAAGCCAAGAGGAGGTGGAACCAGAGGCTATGACAGACAGAGCCTACTATTTCTAGTTTAGCCTCCTTCCCTCTGCTAAGTTCTATAATGGCAACACTGAGACTGAGGAGGAAGCTAACAAGCAGTGCCATCCCTGAACTGGCTGTAAAGGAGACAGACAGGCGGGGCTGGCTGAGGACAGACTGAGCTTGGTGAGGCAACGCCCTGTTGGCCCCAATGGACCAGCCTCCACTAAGTGTAATGTGTCATTTGGCCCTCAGGTTGTAATCCTGTCCACCCTTACCCAGGAGTCAGACCCACTGATCTCACTAGGGTCTTACTCCTCTAAGCAGACATGCATAGGATTGCACTGTAATAAATGTAAGAGGCATGTGCAAGGTTTTGCACCAACATTTCAGCAATCTATGGAAATCCATCTCTGGTCCTCTTTTTAGTGTCCTCCATGGCTAGATAGCTACTTTCTGCCTGCAGTCTAAGACTGTAAAAAAGATGCAGCACCGATTAACTAGTCAGTTCTTTGGGGATACACCCACACTCCACTGAATCATTTTGCATAAAAATGTGTGACTGTATTTGGATGCGTGAGGAAATGAAGCAGTCAAATGTTATTTACAGATCTCCCCAGCCTCATCACAGAACACATCTGCTTGTGTAGGGAATCAAGATACAGTTGCCAATATTTATTGACATTTTATTTTTATAAAGAAATTGGCAAAATACACTGCATCTGGGGAATACAGGTGCCAGAAGGTTTGTGCATAAGCTTGGGATTTTGAAATGGCTGTATCATATATTTCACAAATGCAAGGGAATAATTCTTACAAATTTCAGAAGTCAGGAAAAAAGGAAGAAAAAACCTAACACTTCCAGTGTTGAGTTTTCCCCCAAGCCAAGCCTTAGCTGATCATCTGTTGCACTGAAGCACAGTGGCAAGCATTTTCATCCATGTTTAACAGATGGCCAGACTGACACCGGAAATGCAGTTTTGGGATAAACAAAGCTACTCTGGGGGATCATTTTCACTGTAGGATTGTGCACCAGAGTCTTACACCCTTCAAACAGTGCTTAGTTCACCAGGGTTTCCTGTTCTTGTTCTTAACTAGCTGTAAGAGAGTTTCTATACCCTCCAGCTGAGCTGCTACCGCTTCTCTGAAATCAGTGAGCTGGTCTCAAAATTCTGTCAGTGTCAATGGAGCTCTAAAAAAAAAAGATGACATCTCATGAAGTGGACTCTGATCCATGAAAGCATGCACCATAGTAAATTGGTTAGCCTTTTTTATTTTTTGAAACAGTTTCAGTGCCCCTCGAATGAAATCCTCAGAAGGTAGGGTGATGATTGTGTGCAATTTATAGATCTCATCTGAGTTTTAAGATGATGAGACTGATTTGGTAAAACATAAGGTTGGTTTAAAGAACAGAGTCTCTCTGTTGCTGCAATCAACTCCACAATCTTGAAATGTGGTGGCAAGCATGGGATGGATTACAGCATCACACAGACTCTGTGCCTTCCAAACCATACTTAAGTTTTGTTTAAGTGAAGCTGTTAGGGAGCTTCCTCAATTTGTGGTCTCTCTCTCCTCAGGACAAAAGAAGTAGGTGTTGCTGTTAACTGCTTCTTGGTTTCTCCCAGAATACCACCAGACTGACTCTAGTGGCTCTTCATTTGTCTTTTTCGCAGTCCATAGTATGCGCAAAGCTCTCCTCCAACACCACATTTCAAATGAGTCGATTTTTCTCTTACCCGCTTTTTTCATTGTCATTACAACCCTACCCTGTTTCTCCAATCTACTGCATGCACACATATACACTGCTGTTCACCTGCCCTACTGGACCCAATTCTTTTTGCTACATACTGCCTGCTTCATTACAGTATGACTTCTGTGCCTTTGCTACTTGTGTAGAGAGGGAGATTTCAGCAAATGCCTTAGGGGGCACTGGCAAAGGCACATGAGGGGCACAGCTCTGTCTTCCAGCAGAGATCAATGGTGGGAAGGGCTCAGGAGGAACAGTTGGAAAGCTACTACCACTGCCCTCCAGCATCTGCTGCCTTAGGTGGTCACCTCACTCTGTCTAATGGTAGCTCTGCTAGCTCTTCATACCACAGCATTTACATTGCTCACATATCTGCCCACTTCACCTTCTACGCTACCATATTAGTTGATCTTTTTTTGAAAATATATTGTTCTCACTTTTTAAGGTATATATTTGGGGGAGGGGGTGAAATGTGGCCCAGATACGATTCTGAGGAACTAAATGCTGCTTCTCATATTCTCATATTCCACTTTGTACACTGGATATAGAATACATCGGCTGGTTGAGAATGGCAGTTCAGTGTAACTGTTCCTGGCAAAGTATATGGAAATGGCAGCCACCCATCCCAGGGAGTTTGCAGAGAAATGTGGTGATGTAAAATGTGTATATTCTGAACTGACAAACGTAAAAAGTGGGGCTAGGCCAGAACTAGGGATGGAAGGATCTGTCAATTTCATTTTTCTCGGTTTCTCATTTTTCCAGTCTTAAATTTGGTTCTCCACATTACTGCAGCAATTTGTGATTTTTTTAAAAAAAATCCTCGTGAAATTTTTTTTAGCATTTTAGTGTGAATTTCTTTTGATAAATACACTTTTGTAGGCAGATTTGTCTAATGTACACATTTTTGCGAGCAATTTCTCATCATATAATGCATCTTTGTACTTATTTTCATTGGTATATTTATTTTTATGCACACTGTTCCCTCACATATGCATTTTTGTAACCATTGTTTTGTTGGCACACGTATTGCAAAATTTGAAAAAGTGCCAAATTTGATAGATTCAGCTTGAGATGTGAACTGAATCAAATTTCTCTCTGCTCCCTAGCCAGAACATCCAGTCCACTGAATTTCTACACATTTTTCTTTCCAGCCCCCGTTTTCAGAGCTGCAGGTCTCCCAAGTACCCATTGCTGCTGCTTGGAAGAGCACACACACCTTTGTGGTGTAAAAGAAAGAGATGGGGGAATCCCCTTTCTGGCACATCATAAACTGTAAATATTATTGGTCACTACTGCCTACCCAAAAGTCATTTGATATTAATCCCCACCACTAAAAGACCACACATTCTCTCCCACACACCTTTATGGTGAAAAGAGGTCAAGGGAAGATGGGTATATTTGCCCAACCCTAGTGAAAAGTGAAAGAGAGCCAAACTACTTGGAAAGGTAGGGGGTGGCAGCTTTTTGGTACAGCTACCTTGAAGACTTTCAGTAGAATAAACATGGCCAGATATGCATTCTTGGCTAAATCATTACAATCCCCTTCAGAAAAGAAGTGTGCTATTAATACAAATAACTCACCTTTGATTGCTTGAATGTACAAGCGCATACTCAGGTATATGGAAAAGGTCAGGATAGCTGTCTTTAAAGAGGGTAAGTGAGAGTACCAGTGTCTCTATTTCCTTAATACACAGTTCTAACTTTGACCTCAGTGCAGCATTTAGGACCATTGACATCACTCAAATATTAAGGTAAACATATTTAGATAGCTCTCCCTGTAATGATAGTGACATAACTTAGGAACCAAAGTATTCCCTCCATTGTTTCATAGAGGGAAGCAGTTCTAGGGAACACTTTGCAAAGTAGCCATTTTATTGTCACAGTTGTTAAGGTTCTTGTGTTTCTTGTATTGCAAGTCTTCTGCATGTGTAATTTCATTTTAAAAAACTGCAGCAGCAAATGTTACAATCCCCAGTCAGACAGTAATGTATACAGCATATGGCAAGACAGAGTGTCTTGTGCCAATACAGTCACACCAGCATCTTGTGACTGACAGACATTGGAAATACACAGCACCCATCCTTCTGTGCCACATTTCATCAGAAAAGGTTACTACTAAATATCAGGCATATAAGGTTGTACTGATACAATTGTTTTATTGGGTCACCTTTGATACCTTAACTACATTTAAATGCAGGAGAAAATTTAGTAAATGGCAAGCATTATAGGACAGCTTTCTATTAATTTGATATGACCCACTTTTCACATTGAATGGCTTGTGGCTGCTGTTGTGGCAATATAACTGTCAGGGTCAATAATAATAGCATGCCTTCTCCATAGTTCTATTTTCAAACTAGAAGTTCCCATTTTTCTATATTGATCTGATGTGCACATAATGTATTGGACATAATTTTATTGTGTTTTACTGAATGTAACAGTATTTAGATATTGAAATTACTGTGAAATTGCAACCTGCTGTGAAATAGGGAACAATCACTGTGAAATTGCAATCGCTTTGAATGGTGTGGATGCACTAGCAAGGAGAGATAAAAATGTGTCTGTCAAATAAATAAATACATTTATTTTCTTGTATCTATTTGTAATTCTGAAATGATTTCAGGAAATAAATCTGATTTAGATAAATATTTGGGCTTTTGGAAAGAGAACTGGACATTATAGGAGTGTTTTAATGCTGCCATGTTTTCAAGTATCATGACACCATTTCATTTCTATAACTTCTTTAATCAGAAATTGTGTTGGTTACTTCTTATTGGGGGGAAAAGAGAGTGGCTTGTCATTGGGTGAAACAGGAAACAGTAATTTGATGTCAGGCATATTACTGCCAAATAGGTGAATGTCCTCATCCAAAGGTCTGCAAGAGCAGTAGGAGGGCAGTGGCTCAGTGGTAGAGCAGATGCTTTGTATGCAGAAGGTCCTAGGTTCAATCTCTGGCATCTCCAGTTAGCTTTCGCATGCCACCCCAAACTTCCTTTTTTCAGGATTCCCTGCAAAAAGAGAATGGCTGTTCAACTGGTTTAAATCTGTAGTGTTGAAGTGTTATGACTTTGGATATAGAGAGCCTATCTAACATGCTTATGAGTGGGAAAGCTGATCTCTAAGCTTGCAGTTGTTAACAGGGCATTAATAGGAAATCTCTACTGGAGGTTAATGTGTTCTTGCAATTCAGTTTGGGATGGAATAAAGTGGAGAGGCACCTGGATTGATTCCAAGTATCCTTCCCACCTCCTCCCTGCCAGCATAAGGACACTACTGATGTGCCCTCCGGAGAGTGACTGTTTTGGCATTGTGTTGTTTCTTACAGAACATTGATCCTTGAATTACCTAAGAATAAATGAAATATTTTTGGTGAAATCATATTATTCTCTAGGCGGTGAGACATATTGCTCACGTTTACAGATAGTCCTCTTCCACACCGCCCAGTTCATGGTGGTAGTCTGCACAATCACCTCATTAAGGTAAAATATTGTCCATTGTCACATATGGCTGTCATCTGGATTCACCAAAGGAAGTTAGCTGAGCTGAGAGTTTATGCTGTCACTCCTCAGCAAAAATAAGTTGATAACATAAGGTGTGGCATTTATGTCTCCAAGCTTTACATGAAGAGAAAAATAGGCATCTGGGCTGCTTTTAATTTATAGCGCTGGGCTTGCTGGATTAATATAACAAGACAGATCAAGGCTGACAGTTGAAGTAACTTCATCCTAACAGTTTATTTGACCATGAAGTAAAATGGTGTGTTACAGAAGAAATGAGACTATAGAGAAACATACAGATGAAGCCACGCAACAAGCATAATTGTTTCAGTACCTGCCAATGGAATTTTAAATAGTGGGGATTTCTGTACATGCATCTAGATTTTTTTTATATTTCTTCATTTCCTGACAGACCAGGAAGTGGTGATGGTGGGTATTGTGAGGTAGAAATTAAGATTGTGACCCAGCCTTTTTCTTCTGGAATTTCCTGAACTGAGACTGTATCGCCACGGCAGCTTTCTCTGTCTCTGGTGCATCCATGTCTATATCGAATTCCTCTTGAACTTTCTTTTGCCCATCTACACCAAGAAAACAAAACAAAACATCACAATAACTTAATACACATTTGAAAATAAAATATGAAAATAAAAGATGCAGGAGAGCCATGGGCGAAACTTTCCAGTTTTATTTTGGTTTATGGTATGTTGGGATTTATTTTGTTTTTAATTGAGATATCTTTTTAGGAAAAGCTCTGCTTTTCATTGTGTAATTTGCTTGCATGATTCAATCTAAGGACAGATTAACTGATAAGATATTTATACTTAAGTGATCTTTATAGTGTCCCTCCTTAAATACATTTTCAATTTCTTTAATTCCTCAGTTTAATTACTCAGTTGTTTTGCAAACATTTATTTACTATCATATCAACCAAGAGACTCTGCTATATACCATCCCATTTCTATGTTAGGAAGAGTAAATGGACAGGGATTTAACTCCAGTCATACCAGTTTACAACCCTCCATAAAAATGCATATACATTCGCAAGCAAGTTTTTCAAGCATAACACTAAAAAAATGCTGTTGTATTTTATAACCCAAGATTGCTCCTTGTTCTGGGATCTGGATACCATGAAGTCAATATTCAGTTCCTTTCTCTGTCTTTTGAGGGTTTTTTTTAAATTGTGAACTTCCTTGTGTGACAAGCTCTTGGAAAGAGGGTTGATACATTTTTAACTAAAGAAAGAGGCAACTCTCAATATGTGCAACTGAAATGTTAAAAGAGGGCCTGTCAGATATACAATCCAGATCATGGGCCCAGGCAAGAATGCAGAGTAATGTGAAAGATAAGTTCTTATTTATCCATTGTGTTGCATAAAAGACACATATCTCTAATTTTTCCTCTTCCTCGAATGCTTATGAAGGCATTTGTCACCAGTTACACAGCATACCATCAGGAGTGCTTTGCTAGTATCAACCTGAAGTGGGCTATCTTACCTGCCACCTGATTCTGAATGGAAGAGGGTAAGAAGGTAAGAAACCCAATCTGTTGGGCCACAAAGTGTATTTTTCCTTGATATTATGAAGCAATGCTAGAAACTGCTGTATTGTGCTTTTTTATGAAAGTCCTCCACTTTGTTTGAACTTCCAGCATTTTCTCTCCCTTTTCCTCTCTTGCAACTGTCCACATCCCTTTACTCCTAGTTTATTTCTGGCTGTTCCTTCCAGCCCATCTTTTAAAAGAGCCTCACCTTTCCTGAGAGGTTGGATGGACCCCTATAAAGTGACATAGCACATGCTCCCAATATTCTTAATCTGGTTTTGCTTACTGTTAACATGTGCCTTGCAATCCTATTCATGTTTACTCAGAAGTAATCACAATGAAATCAATGGAGCTTACTCTGAAGTAAGTGTACAGCTGGAATCCCTGACAATAGTTGTGTGTATGTGGCGGTGGTTGGAAAAGCTACATGATTCATTTTTACACAACACACTTCCAAGGGTTCTTTTGCAAGGAATTCCATGAGAGACCTTTCAGGGTCATAAAGCAACACTCATGGCATGTCACTGACACTGAATCATGAGTTTAATGAATGAATGCTGCTGTTGTGAAAAATGCCCTTTGACCAGCATATCCACAGCAGGAAGGTTCATTTTTTCCCCAAAACCTGTCAAAAGTAGGCATTTCAAGGATATACTTTTAATCAGCTCTGAGGCTGACAAGACAACCTTTGGCAACATGCAGAATGGTTTCTCCTTTTCATGTACAATGCCAAGCAGTGCCAGTCAATTTATTTTAAATGCTTCTAGGCTGCTTTTAAGGGTAAAAAAAAAATCCTCTCAAGGCAGCTTTCTATTAAAATAAAATAAAATAAAATACAACTACAACTATACAATTATTAACGAAAGCCAGCCATAAAAACAACAAACATCCAACATGCTAAAATACATTATATTATTACAACCAAACCCATCAGTACAAGAAAAAAACACCTCAAGACAAAGCAGACAAAATAAATAGGCCTTTTGGGCTTTCCTAAATACCTGAAATTCTGAATTGACAATGGTGGTTGGTGCCCTTTGGCACTGGTAGGGCAGAAGGCAAGGAGACCAGAGCCAATGATAGATAGAACCAATTCTATTTTTGTCCTTCTCCTCCTCCCTCCTGAGTTCTTCAATGGCAACACCAAGACTAAGCTGACAGGCAGTGCCAACCCATGGAAGGGTTGTAAGTAAGAAGGCAGGCAGGTAGAGGGCTTACTGAGATTGGTGAGGCAGTGACCCATTTGCGCTAATGGACCAGCCTCCACTATGAATGGGATATGTATAGGATTTCTCTGTTTGCATCCTCATGGCCTACTGATCTACTCATGAAACCCTTCACTCTAGCCTGTGCTGTGATGCAAACGATAATCTAACTGCCTTCTTCCATTCCATATCTGGACTCATACAGACATTTCACTGCCACAATTATTTCTCAAATGTTTTGCTTGTCCAAATTTGACATGTGAAAAACTATTCTCTAAGGACAAGTAAAAAATATCAGATACTGCAAAACAATATCCTGACACAGAATTCTATGTCTGCTCCAGAGGTCCAATGAAATAAAGGTTTTGTTATGCACCTGTTTTGTATGCTTGAGAAAGCTGTACATAAAAAAGCACTTTATTTAGGAAATAAACTTCTTGTTTATTCATACAATAACGACAACATCTTTAGGGATGTGAAAGCAAACTAAAACACAGATCATAGCTAAATCAGTTGACCTTATTGGGTATTTCCCTATTTCATCACCCGATCACCTCTCTTCAAATGATATAACTGTGGGAGTAATGAGCTATTCAACCTAGCTGCGGAGCAAATATGTCAGCTTTGTAATGTGCTTCTGCACAGCACAGTCAATAAAAACGGAATGGATGGATGGCAGGCAAACTCCTGAGATATGCAGCGCAAGTGTAATTACTCATTATCAAGCCTTCAGCTAATTTCTTGATTTACTTTTTAAGCTGAAGTTCAAGTGAATGATGGCAATATTCAGAAATGAAAAGCACTCACCATTCCTCTCCAGAGTAATGAATGCCAAATAATCTGTGCTTGTGTGTGTGTTCTAGGCAGCTTTCCAAAGGTTTGTTTTTGAGAAACAAAACTTGGAGGGATGAAATTACACTACCAGATCATTTGTCATTCTCAGATTTCAACTTACTGTAACTGACAGATAAAATTAACCGGTCTGCATTGGTTCAAAAACATGAGTGATGCAATACTGGAACAATGCTTTAAGCAACTGCATGAAATAAAGATTATTTGCCATCTTTTGAACCATATATTGTCCCACCCAGGCAGTTGGCACTGAGCATGTGCATAGAGTAAGTGAAGCTCCTTTGGCCAGACTGATGCAAAAGGCATAATATGAGATTCATCATATGCTGTGACTGATATTTTAGGGTGTATGCTTCAGACATGGTGTCTCTCTGCTTCTCACATTCTTCATCAAAGTTCTGTTCCAATATCAATTTTCCATAGGCTGACTGTTGTTGTGTTTGAAAATCAAGGGTGATATCCATTACAGATTGGCATTTTTTTCATAGGCCATGCATGGAAGGTGCATGGAATCCCCCCTCCCTCCCCCCATGTATAACATCTATGTAGCAATGCAGCTCTACAGGTGAATCTGTTAATGTGGGACATGATATAGTCAAAGTCAAGAGCCCATAAGTCCCATTTGTAATATGACAGAAATTTAAGCATGCATGTAACTCTCCCACTGAAATCAATAAGACATTACAGTGCTTAACTGTGGCTGGATCTGAACCTGTTATCCTTTTAAAAGAGGACTTTTTCAACTACCGAGTTAATCATGTCTCCCACTACAGGAATACTCATACAGTATTCAAGTGAGCTCTTTGGAAACATAATAGGAAAAAGTGTACTCTTTACATTGCTAAAGTAAAGAGCTCTCATGATATTAATCACTCAGACATTTAGGCACTGCAAGAAAAACTCTAAGGAAATGCTTCCAGTAGAGAAGATTTTGAGATTGGATGGCATTCATTTATTTCTGTGGGTCTATGCTTTCCAAAAGTGGGTGTCTGTGGCTGCAATCTTACTTACACCTATCCAGGAGTAAGTCCTACTGAACTCAGCTGAGTAGGCATGTACAGGACTGAGCATTTAGTGATGTAACATCCAAGTTATCAAGAGGACTGAAAAGACTCAAGTCCAGTGCAGCAATGCCCCTAGGAACTGCTCACCTGAATGCGTGAGAAGGCTCAAGAAATATACCTGGTAGACTTTACTCA
The DNA here is from genome assembly GCF_030035675.1 of Rhineura floridana. Classification (NCBI taxonomy): domain Eukaryota; kingdom Metazoa; phylum Chordata; class Lepidosauria; order Squamata; family Rhineuridae; genus Rhineura; species Rhineura floridana. The sequence continues at coordinate 97,436,812 of NC_084484.1, forward strand.
AAGCATTTAATGTGACCATGCAACTTCCATAGGTGAAGGGAATTGGTGAGCAGAGCTGCTTCATATTTTCTGTTCGCATCAAGTAGAATTGTTTAGCATAACTACAAAAAAGGAAAAACCCAACTTCTTTCTGTTAAACTGCAAATTACCCTTTGATCAAAGAGATGACTGGTGTTAGTCAATCCCAATTCCCTTTTGCTTGGCCTTACTTGGACAGTGCAGCATTCTTATCTCAATGTGCAGAATTAAGGTTTGATACAGTATGATGGTTGCTATGTTATGAGATTTAGAATGTTATTTCAACCTTTTGAAATATCTGGCTAATCTTTTCTTCCCAGTTGTAATATGAGAGAGAGAGAGAGAGAGAGAGAGAGATTTTGTTTTACACATATCAGCATAAATATGAGAAAAAGTCATAAAATCAATACATAATATTACATTTTAAAGCAATCCAGAGTCCACTAGAGACATATTTATTTCCTCACCTTGAACAATTGATATGGTGACAAATGTTTAGCTTTTTAAAATGCTAATTTGGAGCAGTTTAACTAGTAGCTACTCTGGAATGACATCAAAATTTTTAATAGGGCCAGAATTATAGGCCTGAATCTTCTTACCATCACTGTATATCAATATCACAGAGTGGGGGTGAGTGGGAGAGAAACAAATACTAACAACTAGCCAGTTCCAATGTACCTCCAGTAAACTAAAAGTGCATGGATTGGATTGAAAATACCCTGGAATCTACACAAGGACATATTACATGAGGCACCAACATAGACTGGTGTTCCATTAAGACAGATGCCCTACATTTGAGGAACTGAAAGCAAACACATCAATCAGCAAACTGAAAGAATGGTAGCATTGCCTACAGGGAAATATCAAGTGAAAGTCATATTTGTGCACAATTTCCAGGATAGTGGAGAGTCGCATGATGCTCTGCCTCCATCCCCATCAGATGATGATGACAGTTTGAGAGGATCATTGTTTACCAAGGTAATTCAATTAGCTGCGAACGAAGCACTGCATATCTTCATATCTTATTTGACTGTAATCCCCTATGGATGGCACCAACCACAGTGATATGGTTTAACCATCCACGAGATCTTTTAACAGGGGTATGTAATTATATATTAACTAAACAATTACCAGGAGAGAATGGCAAACATGGCATTTCTTTGGTTTTTCATTTTACAGAGCCTTAAACTTTACATCCTGGCTTCACATCATAAGGAGACCAAAGATCTGATCCTGCTAAAACCCTTTTGAAAAGAATGGGGTGGTGTAGAAGTAAAAGATTGGACTCTACAAAACATTTACATTTTAACAGTGGGAGAAAAAAACAACAACCCCCAACAAAATATTATATTGCTGTTTTGTTTTGTCAAGGTAAAGGACAATCCATTAAAGACATAAGAACATAAGAAGAGCCTGCTGGATCAGGCCAGTGGCCCATCTAGTCCAGCATCCTGTTTACAGAAAGACTTGGTTCAGTGAGCTACAGAATGGTGGAGGCAGCAAAATATCACTGTGCCATAGCACAAGCCTAGAAAGTACTTTTCTGAAGTACCTTTGGTAGAAGATTGGCACTTTCCCAAACCCGTTAGCATTTGTGCCAGCAGAAGTGGCAAAGGATATGCTGAAGTGAACTGTACCAACACGGGTCCCAACTGCATTTTACATTTAAAGCAGTATTATCCCACTTTAAACAGTCATGGGTTCCCCCAAAGAATCCTGGGAACTGCAGTTTGTTGGGGTACTGAGTGTTGTCAGGAGCCCCTGTTGGTTTAACAATCAATCAATCCTTCTTCCCAGGGAAAGGTGCAGATGGAGCCACAATGATAAAAACTGAACAAAAAGAAGAGGTGTGTTTCACACCAAAAAGGTTGCAGTGAGCAAAGTGCAAGCCCATTTGGGCAGTTTATCTGGAGGCCTGAGAAATGGGGCAAAAATGATTGCCAGTTTAGAACATTGACCTAACTTTGATTTGGATTTGTAGTGCCATCATGCAGTGGCTTGATGGCACTGTTAAATAACAAAATCTGATCGGTTGCATGATGACATGATAGCACATGGTCTATGTGACCTATGACTGGTTGGGTTGCCTTAAGAAAAAGCGCCTTTTTAAAAAGATGTGCCGGAGATGAAGATTACAGAAAATGCTACTGTGAACAGTATGTGAAAAAAGTAAAGAAGGAGTGGGGGTTATGACACTTTTCACCTCCAGACAAGTGTTTGTTGATGAAAATTCAGCACAGTCCTCTTAGCCATGTATTCAGCGTGCCAATGAATACTGAAACTAGTCAGGTGTGATCAGCTCATAATCAAGGCAAAACTTTGGATACATGACAAGTTCTTCAGCCTCATTTGAAGTTAAAAAATCTGATGTACTCTTTTGATGTAAATCTATAAATATTGCCATTTAGTTCTATAGAGAATGAAAGGCAATCAGCATATTAATAATGCTGAACAATTATGTATTTCCTTTGGAAATTGCTATTCTATGGACTCCAAGGAAGACATAACTATAAAAAAGAAGAACCACCCTGCTGGATCCAGCTAGTTAGGAATCCTGTTTTCAGCAGTGCCTTTGAAGCTAGAGGTACCATTTAACTATCATAGGCAACTGCTGTTGATAGAGACTTCTCCTCTATAAATCTGTCCCATACCCTTTTAAAGCCACCTGAGCCAGTACCCATCACCACATCTTGTGGCAGAAAATTCCATAAGTACATAACGTGTTGTGTGAAATACTGTTGTCCATTCTGAATGTGCTGCCAGTCAGTTTCATTGGGCAACCCCAAGTTCCAATATTATGGAAGAGGGAGAGGAGGAAAACCTCTCTGCTATGATCTGTAAGCTCAAGGATGGGCAGAAGGTAGAACAAGATCTGCTTGTAGACTTTGTGTTTTAAAGAAGATCAGCAAGGATTTCTGACTCTCAGTTGTTTAACTGTGGTTTTTGTGTGGAAGGCCTGTGAGCCTGGTTTAGTTCTGGTCCTCAAAACAATCCCTAAACTCAACATTCTTTAATTCTAAGTGTATTTCTTTTGCACACGGCTCCAGTTGACGGATCTCAGGATTGTAGCAGATCCTGCAAGCCTGAAGTCTGCCCATCCCTGCTGTCGCTGATACTCACCAGGCATGGAAGCAGGGTTAGCAAGACAGCAAGGAAAGCTGGTGGTTGCAGCACTTTGGACAGCTCCTAGTGAGCAACTTCCTCCAATGAAGGCTGGAGACGGGCTGAGGCTTTACAAATCTCTACATCAAGTTCTAAGGTCTGCCCTCTTGCTTGAAGAATGGCAGCACCCTGGCCTAAAAGCAGGTATTTCCTCCCCTCCCTGTAGTCTCCTGCTTGGCACTCTCCCAGCAGGGCTGGGCAGGAGCAATAATGCAGAGGCTCAGACCAGGTGCCCAGTCCAGAGATACAGCATCACAGAGTTGGGAGGGGCCTATAAGGCCATTGAGTCCAACCCTCTTCTCAAGGCAGGAATCCAAATTAAAGCAACCTTGAAATGTCAGGATCATGCCACTCTCCATTTACTTTATCCATACCATAATTAATTTTATAAAGCTTTTCTGTGTGCCTTGTTTGTCATCTTTTTTTCTAAAATAAAAAGCTCCAAATTTTAGCCTTTCCTCTGTGGGAAGGTGCTAGGAACCCTTGATAATTTTCATTGCCCTTTTCCCTACTCTGCCATATCATTTTTTGAGGTGGGGCAACCAGAACTTCACTATGTCCAGTAGTTCACTAGCTTCAGTGATTATCTATTTGATTCCAAGGTGCTGGCTTTGTTCTTTAAAACCCTAAATGGCCTGGGACAAGAATATTACAAGAATTGCCTCCTCACCATGATCACTGCCATGAGCCTGCCTGAGAACTCCAGCCTAGCTCAGAGGACTCTTTAGGGTTCCTCTCCCTGCCATCACAGGCATGGCAGGTGAGTGCCTGGAACAGGACTTTTTCGTTGTCAAGCGCAAGATTTTGATGTGGCCTTCCAAAATAGGTTCTCCTCACCCCATTACAACCACTTTTAGGCAGGCTGTTAAGATGCTTTTATTTTGGTGGGTTTTTTTTTCCAGTGCTGCATTCTTAGTGAAAAGAATAAATATGTTGCTACTATTTTAATCTGTTGTTTTAGTCTGTTCAGGGCAAGTATGTTTTCAGTGCTACATTATGTATTTGTCATATCTAGTTTTTAACATCTGTTGTCAGCCACAATGTATTCCCAAGGAGGATAGGACAGAAAATAATAAAGAACAATAAAGAAGTGAGCACCTTATTCCAAATGTAGCTGTGCCATCTAGATTGACATAAATGCAATACAAGACTTGCTATTTCATTTGCACCCCCTTTCCTTGTAAACTTAGCATAGTGTTTGCTTTTTACATTGTCAATGCACACTGTCAATGTTTTCATTGAGCTCTTTGTTCTATTTTAGGGAAAGACAGCTGGCAGGGAGGGCGGGGAAGCAGTGGACGGGGTTGTGAGCCCCTTTTCTAGTTTGGCCCAGATCATGGGAGAGGGCTAAGCCAAGCGAGAAACTGCCTCAATCAATTTTAGCAAGGGGGCTTATTTCAAATACTCTATCCTTAGTGCAAGGATAATTTGCTGCCAGTTTGAAAATCCGATTGCTCCCAATTCTACTGTCAGACAAACCCACCCGGGCAATTTCTTCCTTCTCCAGTTTGGGCCAACATTTAAAGTGATCCTTGAAACTTTTCTTGTCCTATTTTGGTCATGCTTATGTTTAATACCCAAGCCCATGTCCAACATTACTTTCACTTCATTCTCTAGCATTTTTTGAAGCCAAATAAAGGGAAAAATTAAATTAGCATTACATTTACAAAGTGCAATATGGATAGCCTTGCCCTGCCTATATCATGGGGAGAGGGTGAGAAGGATGTGTTAAACAGGACCGGATTTTAAATGCATTACATGGAGATTAATGTACATAGAGCTGTGTGGAGAAAATGTTTTATTTAATTTTTTTTAAAAAAAACAACCCTTTTAGTTAGCCATAAATCAACATTGGCCAGCATTTTAAAAGGTGCTTCTTACCATGGATCAAATCCAAGGCCCATTAAAGGAAACAATCTATCCCACTACAAAAGATGTTATTTAAGGAGCAATACTGAAAAAGCAGAAGAAGACAGTAACAAAGATAATGTAGGAAGCCCTGGAACAGCCTCCATGTGACAACTTACTTCCACTACAGCCATAACATTCAGTGCTGGTCATTGTGTCATTCTGGTTCCAGGCACAGAGTTTATACACCAGCTTCAGCTTCCTCCTGGGGCCATGCACGTTCTTTGCCAGGTATGGTCAGTGCTACACATTGTGGTTGTGGCTGGGATAAGTCATTGTATGGTAGCCTTTTTGGCTGAGGGGGGCAACCTGTGGGCACATGCGGGTGAATGGCAAGGAGAGAAAAGGGGGCAGCAGAAAGAGAGAACATACAAGTGGCAAAGGACAGAGAGAAGAGGTGGCACACCCACTTTTTGTCCTTGGCCCCACTCATACATATGCCCCCTAATACATTATCCCTGAGGGAATGTGGCCCTTAAGAGAAAAAAGGCTCCCCACCCTTTCAGTGTGGCATCTCTGTGTGAAGATGGAAATGTGTGCTCTGAGCACATGCAAAAAAAGGCACAATGGTGCAAATCTCAGCTGTTGAACTTATTCCTGCTCTTGACAGAATTGCCTCTGCAGCAGACTTGCAAACAAACTCTCGCCTGAGGTGGGCGGAGAAGATTGTGTTCATTTGAGCAAGCACTCCCCCTGGAGCCTCTGACTTGCAACTTTTCTAAAGAGAGAGGGTAGTCGGTTAAACAATTACAAAAGGAACTTAATAGAATTCTTAGGAGGCACATTTTCCTTGTGAGGTGAAGCCTACCATTTTATCTCTTTTTAAAATATAGGTTGTGCCTGATCTTTGCCATCATCATCATAGAACCTGCCCTACACCCGTGTTTCTAATGTCATGATTACAGCTTTCAAATGGCTGGGACAAATTATTGTTTTGCTCTTTAAAAGAAAAGTTAGGCAGAATGTATTGGTTTTTTAAATAAAAGGTATGTTGGGTTTTGCCATCTAGCAGCAGGCAAAGATTTCTGCTTCTTGTTTTCTTTTGGGGGAGGAGGTATCGCTTTACCATACTGCCTACTCCAGAGTAAACACTCCTTTTTTTCAATTAGCCTGTATCCTAGTATATGGCAAATAATGAAGATCTGTGCTCTAAGGCATGTAGTTACTGTTAAAGAGATCCTCCCCCCAGTTTTATGAAGGAGAGTTGTGCTAAATTTGAAAATACTCAAGACTCTTCTTACTACTACCATTATTGGCTACATTTAAAGTGCTGCTCATGCTATGATGATAAGCAGTTGTTCTTTTAAAAAGGAAGGAGGGGTTGCGGAACCTTTGTTCTAAAAGCAGTGGATTGGCTACACAAAGTTAACATGTTTTTCTTTTACTTCTGCCCTGTATTTCTTACATTTTCACCTCGGATTTGCCATGATAATCAAGATAAAGATTCCAATAAAGGAAAAAGTAAATTTAATTTACTCCCCTCCCCAAGCAGCAGCAGACAACCCTCACATACCTGCGTGCACAAATATTTATTGTAAAGCACAAGGGAGGGAAACAATGACAATTAATAGGTTCTCTGCAAGACCAGCACATGAATCAAAAAGGGCACTGTGTCCTTAGCTGCCTGCTCATTAGTTATAGAGAGTTGTTACACTGCTGGGCCAAAGCTAGAAGTCAATACTCAAGCTCTGTGGGATTTCTCTTGCCTGCCTTTTTATCTGTGGTTATTGAGTGAGCACTGATGGTATAGTATAATGTAATTTTCCAAGCCTTTTTAATCAGCCGAGATTCATGAACAAGGTCAGGTACCATACCAAAGGCTCCACACAGCATTTTCTTCAGCTGAAATGTAAAATATATTCGTGCTGAGCCAAACATTCTCCAGAGTTACTTTTCTTTTGGCTTGAAAATAGTGATTCTGGAGGGTGGGCAACCCCAAATCTTGCACTCTGTGTTTTTCACAGCAATTGCTACTACTGACAGTAATGTTTTCCACTTTTGCTGGTGCTTTTTTTTATTCCTGCTTTTTTCTTTGTTCCATTCCTCTCAGAGTGATCCCAGTCAATCAAAATCATGTATCAGACATGATAGTAACAACCCCCTGTAGCCAATCAGATTTAGGTATTTGCTGAAGACAGGAGGAAAAAATTAATCCTATTTAGAGTGAGGGCAATGCTTACTCTACAGGTCACATGAGTGATCCTCACCAGTCAGGAATAATTTTGGCTCAGTCTGCAACTATGTGATCTTGTACAGGTTAGGGATGGGGCAGAGTCGCACTTCTAGCAGAATCTGGGTTGGAACCATGGCACCCTGTGGGGATGGAAGAACTTTCAGAGCAGGTCCCAGATCTCCCTGTTTCTGGTAGGTTTCAGATCTGCTCTGGAAATAAAGAGGCCTCTGGTGCAGGGAAGAGCAGCTATTTTGTCTTCCCTGGATGTCTTGGGGTATGTGAGACAAGGGTCTACTATACTGCCCCTCAGCCTGCTCTGGACCCCCTTGAATCCCAATCCAGCAAAAGGACAGTGTTTATCAATCCCTTACTTCACCAGAGATCTTCAGTGCAGTGAACTGTGGAAGGCATTCTGGCTTCTATGTTCAGCTGCTGAGTTTTGGCAGAGCAGACTTCATTCCGCTCTCTGCCAAAGCTCTGCAAAGTGGAACAGGGCAATTCCACCCTTCTCATATATCCATAGATTTCCCTGCCCCCTTGCACATTTCAACCTGGTACCTCCTTCAAGCGCTTTTAAAAATTGAGTTGTCAGGAATGTGAACATATGGATTAAACTAAAGTTTTGACAATTGCAATTAAAATGCAGTAAGCCTAGTGTCAGCTTGATATGGAAATCTAATTGCGTTCAGGGAATGAGGATTTCCCTCTTGGCTGAACAATACCTACTCAATAAATTAACATCTCAGTTAAAAAAAAATATGAAGAGAAACCACAGATAAAATGGTTCAGAGGGAAAACATAGGCAAATTACCTCTTAGATAGGTCCTAAGGGCTCCTTTACATATTATATCTATAGGTATATTTATAACATTCTTTGCATATGCCTGTAAACATCATGCACAAACATGACACGTGTATTATCCAGGTACAATAATCAGACACTGGACTTGGCTAAAGTTCCTCAATCACTGTACAATGAATGGCAGACATGGTGCTCCAGTCTTGTAATTTGTGAAGGAGTCCTCAGATTTGTTCCACTAGCAAAACATAGCTCAATGCTGTGAGCTAACTGGTACAGGTTTCCAAGGCTCCATGCTTCTGGAAGAATGTGAGGAAGGAGACTATGGCTCCATCTGCACTATACATTCAAAGCATACCACTTTAAACAATCATGGCTTCCCGCCAAGAATCCTGGGAACAGCAGTTTAAGGGTGCTGAGAGTTGTTAGGAAACCCCTACTCCCCTCCCACAGCTACAATTCCCAGAGTGATTTACCAATCTCTTTCTCTTCCCTGGGAAGGGAATAGGGGTCTCCTAACAACTTGTTTGGAACAAAAGTTCCACAGAGTGAGACACTGGATAATTCAAGACAAGTTGAGGGGAGGTATAAGAGCTGAGAACAGCTTTGGTGGATAGGCAGGTGGATGGCTACAAGGAAGATATTTGGGGGCCTGGACTAGAAGCACTGCAAGTGATCATACTGTATATCATTTGGAAGCACAATGTTCCTTCTATATATATATATGAAGCTAATTATCTTTTGTAAGCTGCTTTTGGTGGGCTTTGCTCTGAAACTGAGATATATGTACTTTTAATTATTTGTCTATGTGTCTTTTGGTCCAAAACTCCAGCCTTCAACTGTTGGTCTGGTAGAGATGTGTAAATGATATACTGCAGCTATCCAAGCTTTTGCATGGGAACCTCAAATTTCCAAAGCTATATTTGTTCCAAAGCTGTATCAATAGTTGTTAGTGCTCTGCCAAAAATTCTTCTGCATTTCCCCCAACAATTCTCTAGCAATGTATGAGAAACGAACTTGCATTCAAAAATTAGGAAAAAGGAGAGAAAATATCAGTGAAATTATCATGGGTGTAGAGTACAGAGTGTTATTCATTCTTATTTTATTTTTGAGGTGACCAAAGGATGTTTGTATCATTCCTTGCATTCTACAAATACTCTTTCCAATGGTCTGCAACCTTCCTGGGTGCCTGCATTTCATGAAAATCCCATGATGTCCTCAGCTGGACATCATGAACAGTACAGGAAGGTTGGGGGGCTGCCTACTATGCACCAGACAGATGCGCTTTGCATATATATGGGGTTTTTTTTACTTTTAAAGAAATCAGTGCAGAAATATTTTCAAAGGCAAAAGGACTTCCCTCAAAAACAAAATCAGTGGCTGCACCTGTCTCAGGCACTTGGTAGCCAGCATCCTTGCCTTCCCCTCCTTCAGTTAAAACTTAAGGAAGATGCCATGCAGTAACTTCTCCCATGAGGCCTTTTCAGTTCAGGGAGCGCAGGCAGATGGGGAGGCTGCAAAGCACTGGAGAAATGTGTAATGGAAAAGAAACACACACAGCACAATAATAAGGTAAGCTCCATCCCATCCCCACAAAAGTTATAAAGAAATGTAAAACAAATTCTAAAGTGTCCTGAGAAAGAAGCAGAAAAAATAAATTTTTGAGAAATCGGAGGACAGGTTTTGACACAAAACTCATACATGTGCAACATAGTGCATGTGTAACAGGCTCACTGATGGCAAATGCAGTGATAACTTTGTGCTATATGAGTGATTGGTTGCCATTCAGTTGTATGAGGAAAAGTGAAGTGCTTTTTCTAGGGATACACGTGCACTGAAGAGAAAACCTACCCTCCATTCTATCACAGGGTAGCTCAGGGGCTCCACGGTGTGTGTGTGTGTTGGACTGTGTTTCCAATACCTGCTTTGAGACAGAGAGCACGTAGATACATTGCAACCCAGGAGTCCAGGCAGTACAGATCCTTTCTCCACACAAACACCATCCATTAAAACAATGGGAATTTTGCTATTAAACAGCAAATTGGAAGTCTCTTCTTAAGCAAGCTGGTTTCCAGAATCTCTTCTTATTGTGCATTTCTTAGTCTTCAAGCCTGATAACCTTTTCTGAAATGTTTTTCATGTGAGTTTAAGCTCTGACCAGACATTTTGAATTCAGCCTGGATTTATGAGCATGCCAGATTTGTCACTAAAACTGATCGGCCAGCCTCACTCAGCTGAAAGCCTGATGGTGAGACCGTTCCTTAGAGTAGACCATGTTTATCTATTCCAGTGGCTTTCAGACTTCCTACCCTCAGGAAACATTTTCCACATCCATTTGTCTGCCAAGGAACCCCTGAGTGTGTGCTGCCAACTCCTTGTTAGCATGTTGTTAGTCATTTTAAAGCATATTCTAGAGCAGTGTTCTTTGATCTTGTGTCCGCAGATGTTGCTGGACTACAGCTCCCATCAGGCCTGACCATTGGCTAAGCTGGCAGGGAATTATGGGAGCTGTAGTCCCCCAATATCTGGGGACCCAAGACTGAAGAATATTGTTCTAGAGCACATTCTTCAGTTTATCTTGGCTGGGCCCTAGCTGTTACCTACAGAATGTTCTAGAACCTGCTAGGCTTGGGTGACAATTTTGATTCAGTTCGCATTTCAAGCAGAATTTATCAAATTTGCACTTTCTAAAGCAATATGAGAACTGAAACACAAGCATCCTTGGAAATTCGCATTTATTAGAATTTTGGGATGCAGTTTGCCAACTAAATATTTATAAAAATGCATATATTAGGGGAAAGTTTGCATAAAATGAATATATGATTGAAAATAACATGCAAAAAGGCATGACGAGAAACGGCTTGCAAAATGTGTACCTTTGTCAAAACTGCCTACAAAAAGGTATCTGGAGAAATTCACACTAAAATGGTGGAGAATTTTCATGTGATTTTTTTTTTTTAAAAATTGCAGATTGCTGCAGAAATGTAGAGAACTGAATTTAACATTAGAAAAGTGAGACACTGAGAGAACCAAAATAGACAGATCTTTCCATCCCTAGAACCTGCCAAAATAACCCTCTCAATGGCTGCAGATTACATGGGCATATCACTAATTGAGGAAAGGTCTTTTTTATGCAACCTGTCCATCACTATCAATCTTCTTACAAAGGAGGCCTTGACAAGCTGATATCCTGCAGTTTCTACAACTATAGAGCTGATTCAGATACGTACTAGAGTAACAGATCTCTTTGTTTTGTGAATCAAACACATCCCTTTCCCCCCTGACATGTAGGACAGAGGCTCATATGTGCAAGCTCAATTTGCATTTTCCCCTCTCCCTTCATACAAGGGGAGGGGAAAATCAAGCCTCCAAATCAACCGTTGCCTGGCCGCGACAATGGACTGGATGAGAACTAACAAACTGAGGCTCAATCCTGACAAGACCGAGATGCTGTTGGTGGATGGTTTCCCTGATCGGATGGTGGATATATATCCTGTTCTGGATGGGGTTACACTCCCCCTAAAGGAGCAGGTTCGTAGTTTGGGAGTTGTTTTAGACTCTTCCCTCTCACTTGAGGCTCATGTAGCCTCGGTGGCACGGAATGCGTTCTACCAACTTCGGTTGGTAGCCCAACTACGTCCCTATTTGAGTAAGGAGGACCTCACTTCAGTGGTACATGCTCTGGTAACCTCGCGTTTGGACTACTGCAACGCGCTCTATGTAGGGCTACCTTTGAAGACAGTTCGGAAGCTTCAGCTAGTGCAAAATGCGGCGGCCAGATTGCTAACAAGGACCAAGCGGTCCGAGCATATAACACCTGTTCTGGCTCGCCTGCACTGGCTTCCAATATGCTTCCGGGCCAGATTCAAATTGTTGGTATTAACCTATAAAGCCTTATACGGCGCAGGACCACGATACCTGTTGGATCGCCTCTCCCGATATGAACCCGCCCATACACTACAGTCTACTACGAAGGCCCTCCTCCGGGTTCCGACTCATAGGGAGGCCCAGAGGGTGGCGACAAGATCTAGGGCCTTCTCAGTGGTGGCCCCCGAAGATTTTGTACTTTTTATATGCTCTGTTGTATTACTGTGTAATTTTATTGTATTTTTTGTTGTTCACCGCCCAGAGAGCTATTGCTAGTCGGGCGGTATATAAGTTTAATAAATAATAATAATAATAAATATATGGGTGTCAGTGTTACTAGGTGCACTAGGCGCATAATGAAGAGGAGGGGAAGAGCATGGCCCATCACGAAGACTGGCGAAGATTTCTACACCAAGAATTGAACAAACTAGGCCACATCCGTCATATCACAGCTGCACTCTCTTTTGCCTTTCTCTGCCTCACTTCAAAGCTTAATATGTCCTGTGCCTTTAGAAAGGCGGAAGTCTAGTTAAGGGACAGAAAATATACTCTGGGCCAGTGTAAGCTGGGGGGGGGGGATATTTTGTATTGTATTGTCCAGAGCTAAACTAGAATTGTGTTCTCTGGATTCCAGCCTGAAACAAGAGATACTTCATTGAGTTAGGACTGAATACTGAGTGAACCAGCATTGAAATTTGTGTTTGTTTCTCTACCTCCTCCAAAACCCCATTTTCCTTTCTTTTCAGTATTTGTGAAACAAATGGAGGCTGCATTCTCCTGACCCTAATCCCCCTCTCCAGAATATTGTAAACTGCTAGGGCCTGCAGTATGTCACCCCCTCTCCTCACCTCAACTGACACCCTCAACATTTCATGCCTCAGTTTCCCCCCAACCTTCTACAGGTCCTGAGGGGCACTGAGAATTAGTCCTCATCAGGCTATTTGGGTTTTTTAAATTTCCCCCTCCCCTTTTTCAATACAGTTTACAAACTAATATACTAGAGGGCCTTCTCGGTCGTGGCCCCCACCCTCTGGAACTTGCTTCCTTTTGACCTTCGACATGTGTCCTCCCTGATGGCTTTTCATCGAGCCTTAAAGACCTTGTTATTCAGGCAGGCCTATGGGATTTTTGGGGTGGGTTAGGCTATTACTAACAGGTGGTTTACTGTTGTATGAATATGTTTTAAATTGTGTTTTATATTGTGTAAGTCGCCCAGAGTGTCTGTTAAGTCAGACAGATGGGCGACTAACAAATAAATTTTTATTATTATTTATTTATTATTATTATTATTCTGCATATCTGAGAGGGGGCCTCTAGTGTGCAACAGCCATTACTTTGGGTAACTCCATTCTACTTCCAAACTGCTAGGCACTGAACCATCAAAATCTGACAAAATGTGGCATTTACTCTTTTAAAGATACATCTCTGGTCCTTCTCCATTGGGCTGTTACCCTTGTCTCACTGCAGTAACATCTGTACATAGGAAGCTGCCTTATACTGAGTCAGATCATTTTTCCATCTAGCTCACTACGTAGGCTCAGTGTAGGCAGCAGCTCTCTGGGGTCTCAGGCAGGGGTCTGCCCCATCCCCATCTGAAAATGCTGAGGACTGGACCTGGGACATTTTGAATGCAAAGCATGTGCTCTACCACAGAGCCATGGCCCTTTCCATAAGAAGGGATCAGAAGGGCTGGGTGATTGGTGCAGTTATTGGCCATATTGATGTCATACTTTCTGTAGAGCCCAGTGATTTTAACAAGGAAGGGAACAATGCGAGACATCCACCTCATCTGATTCTCACAATCTTGCCTAAACAAAGGAGAATCATATTTATGCATTTATTGCATTATGTCCTGATCTTTAATATAAAATATTCCAGGGCAGTCTGAAGAAATTAAGATTTTAAAAAGCAACAAGCAGAGGCCATGGTGTTGCTTGTGATTTATTTCCTCCCAACAGCACAAATGGCAGCAAACTATCTGGACCCTATCAAAAATCATTGGATGCTTAGATTTGTCTTTGGTGAGTATAGTACAGATAATTTAATAACCCCCACAAACAGAGGGGTGCATAAGCCATTAGACTGGTTGACCCCAAACTTTCAGTGCCAGCTGTTGTTTTTTTAAGAAATTAAAAATGTGTCTTCATTTGACTTCATTTAATATACACAGACAAACACACATGTGTATGTATTTTCTCAATAAGCTCCTGGAACAACAGGCAGTCAAGCATCTTCCTACCTATTCTTTCAACCAGTGCTCTTTGGGCAAGGAAGTTGTTTCTGGGATTCACCCTTGTCTGTCAACCATAGCTTCACCAGGCAGTCCTGGAGAATACTCCATCTCTCCCTCAGGATGATGCTACAGCCCAAACATTGGCAACGAGAAGGGGAGCAATGCATTATGGGATAGTCTCACTCTAGAAACACAGACCATTCCTACATGGGAGCTTAATTTTGCAAAGCACCCTTCTGCCCTTCATGGTCCACTATGCTGGCCCACAGTTTGGGAATCACCACATTAGATAGAATAGTGTGCATGGATCTGATTTGGGTTAAACTAGCATATCTTCACACTCTTTCCCAATCCCCACCCACCCAACCAGAGTTGGTTTAGTAGTGTCTTAACTCTAAAAAAAGTCTCACTAATACATGTTAAAGAGAGCATTCACAAAGTGTATTCATTTGCATTCACCAGTCTATATTAAACTCACTGCTCCAGTTGATGTGATTTGCTTCCCCGTGTAGAAACGCCCCTGGGCACTGAAATGCCATTAGTGCTCTTGAAAATCCCTTTATTAGGCTGAGCTGTTCTCTGGTGAATCTGAATTCATTCGCAGGCAGCAGCTGGAAAATTTGGATTTGATAGGAGAGGGAGAGCAGGAAGCCTTGGCCCTGACAAAATGTCAGCAGGTTTGTGAAGAAAGAAACTGGAGCAGGTGGAGGGGAGGGGAGATCTTATACCACTGGGAGAGTGAGATGTTGCAGGGGATCAAATGTGCTTGAAAAGGGAAACCATGAAATTTTGTAGGACTGAGGTACAACACAGAAGTAGAACAGGAAGAACCCCACTGAAGAGAGAGGAGAACAGGAAACCCTGATCTATAGTGAAAATTAGTTAGAAAATGAATGACTTAATTCAAACTGAAATACTACAGGAGTCTCTGGGGCAGGAAGATTACACAGCTGAAGCATATGAGAGGTGTAACCAAACCCTGTCATGATTTCCACTAAGAATTTTCAGTATGTGTCCTCTAGGTAGGCTTCAGAGTGAACAAATCAGAACCAAGATTGGGCTGGAGACTTTGCTTGCCTTCTTCAGGACATAGGTCAGGGGCACAAGATCTCGTGTTCATTCCCTGGCATCTCCAGTTCTTAAAAAAAGAATCAGGTAGCAGGTGACCTGAAAGACGTGTGTCTAAGACCCTGGAGAGGTATTGCCATCAGTTAGATGGATAAACAGCTGGATCTGGTATATGAGGGGAGGGGAATCTCTGGCCTTCCAAATGTTGCTAGACTCCTGGCCATTGGCCATGGTTACTGGGGCTGATGGGAGTTTAGAGTCCAACAACATCTAGTGGGCCACTGGCTTCTCATCATTATGGCACGAGGCAGCATCCTACATTTTCTCCCTTGGAGTATGACAGTTGAAGGGGCGGGGAGGTTAAGTACTTTGCAATCTACTTTGCATCAAAACTACATGTGTCAAATTGTAAAGAATTGTTACTATATTGTAAACAACTATTTCAACCCAATCTCTTTCTCCTGAAAGTGCAGCTTCACTCAGCAGAGAGCGGGGGCCAATCACAGCTCCCTGGCAAGTGTGCCTCCATGGTACATGGCTGCAAACATGGATCTGTTACATTCCCACATGACATTTCTTATAAACCTCTTATTTTGTGAAAACTGCAGAAAGGTTTTTTTTAACAATCAAAGCATATAAATTTCATTAAATAAATAATTTTAGATGTACACTTAAAATCTCACATACATATTCCTAAAAAATAAGTAGAATAAAATAATGTGTGAATTGTACCTGAGAATAAGATAGGTCTGATGTAGAATTTTATATTTGTTTCATAAGTGGACAATGGCTAATTCAAATCTGAGCTGTGTCCCTGAATTCCAAAGGTTTGCAGTTTCTTGGTGTATCTTTATTTATTTATTACATTTATACCCCACCTTTCTTTTCATGATTGAAACCCAAGGCAGCTTACATATGGTTCCCAGGCGGTCTCCCATCCAGGCACTGACCACACCTGAAGCTGCTTAGCTTCAGCAGGGTGCTGGCCTCATGTGCCTTCAGACCATAGCCTGGGTAGATGCAAACTGTTGAATAAATCATAGTAATGAAACATAAAATAATCTAATTTTGAAAATGCAGTACAGTATATCAACTATATTTTCCTGAAAGGGCGGGGGGAAATCAGATCTTGAAACTTAAAGGACAAAGCATCTTTGCTTTGTCTGACGAGAGCCACGTATAATAAGGTTTCCGCTTTTGGCAAAGTTGGTCAATTGTAAATCATCTCATGATGGTAAGACAGGATTGCTTAGTGGGGCCCTTGGGTACCAGCCTGCCCTGGGGCACTCCGCTCCCCCTCTGCGATCCACAGAACTTAAGCATCCACGGACTGCAAGACAGGAGCTTCCGAGCCACCCGCCATCCCCCTGCTAGACCCATGCTTCACCTACCTTTCCGTTGGTTTTTGTGGCGCGCACAGGTTTGCCATCAATCAAGATGGCAGCCGAGGTTTCCCTAAGGGGCTGAAGCCTCTGCCGCCATCTTTGTTGATGGCAGCAACGCGCATGTGTAGCAACGCGCGTGTGTAGCACGCATGCGTGCCATCAGCAAAGATGGCGGCAGAGGCTTCCGCCTCTTAAGGAAACCTCAGCCGCCATCTTAATTGATGGCAAATCTGCGCAACGCAAAAAACAATGGAAAGGTAGGTAAAGCGGGGGGTAGCGGGGGATGGTGGTCTGCGGATGCTTCCGTGAATCGCTGAAGGAGAGTAGAGGGCCTCCTGTAGCTCCAGGGGCCCTCAGGCCAGTGCCCCACCTGGCCGCTCTTTAGAACCAGCCCTGTTGCTTAGGATAACAAAAACACTAGAAAAGGAGTTTGTCAATACTGAGGTATCATTATTACTAATTCTGCTCTTACAGTGAAATGTTAATACTTGATGGGAACATTCAGTGGAACAAAAACAGCAATGTAATGTTCTCTCAGACAGGTAATGCTGTCCCTGTGATCTTCCAAACCAATGGATGAATGGATCCATTTGCTTGACCTCTGCAGTCTTACATAGAAATTTCTGCTATTTTATCAAAGGGAACTGGTTCAAAATTCAAGTATTACCAGCTTTTACTATTAGAAGAACATGCTTACATAGAACACCTTCCCCAGCCGAGTGCCCTCCACAAAGTTTGGACAACTCCTATCATCCCTGACCATTGGCCATGTTATCTGGGACTGATGGGACCTGTGGTCCAAAACATCTGGAGAGCATGAGATTGGGAAAAGCTAATAGAGATTGTTATTAGTACTCATGTGTCTAGTTGTAGAGAACAGTTGCCATAATAAAATGTCTTTCAACCCAATCTGTCTCCAGACAGAGCAGCTTCTCTGTCGGAAGGGCATTGTGAACTCTGAAGGCCATTTCACACACTGCACACAAAAGGCAAAAATGGGGGCCAACAAATGTGCACTCAGCCAGGAGCTGGAGCCAATCACAGCTCCTTGGCAAGTGTACCTTCATGATACACGACTACAGATAGTAGAGAGGAGAAAGACAGACTACTGGGCAGTAGAAAGAAGTCCCAGGCAGGGGAGTTCTCAAGTTCACTTTCTTCATTTGAATTTGCTTTTTAAAAAGGTGAATGTGGATTCTAAAAAGTTTTCAAATATTTCTTCAGTGACTGCTCAGGGCTTCTGCTTCCCTCTGGGGGAGTACTGACACGCCTCCAGTGGCAATAGCCAGGCGTGCCCCACTGTACCACCAGCATTGTGCATATGCCCAGCCAAAGTCTGGCATGAAGAAGGGAAGGGAGATGAAAGACGTAAGGGAGCCTATGGAGAATTATGCAAGCTCATTATTCTTTATTTGTATCCCACCTTTCTACTCCATTCAAGGGTCCTTCAAGTTGGAGACAACCCACAATAAAAGCAAGAAACAATCTAGATAATTCAAAGAAGGGGGGGGCTACCAAATCCCATAGCAGCAATTATTAGAGCCAGAAAGTAAAGAAAACTTTTTTTTTCAAATCACTATGAAAAAAGCAAGCCGTAAACAGCAGCATTTTTACAAGGTGCTGGAAGGCAGGAAGTGAAGAAATCAACTGGGTTTCCTGGCGCAAGGAATTCCATAGCCTGGAAACCACAACAGAGAAGATCCTGTTCCATGTCCCCATCTGCCAAACCTCAGGTGGTGGTCCTTTTGATGACTGAAACATATGGACAGGCTGGCAGGAGGTATTCCTTAAGATATTCACTTTGTGTGCACATAGCTCTTCATGTCCCAGTGAGATGAGTTATGTCAGGGGTAGGCAATGTGGTGCCCTCCAGATGTTGTGGACTACAAGTCTCCCTTCATCCCTGGCCCATGGCCATGCTGGCTGGGACATCTAGAGGACATCATGTTGGCTACCCCTGAATTCTGTCATTAGGTTTTTTAAAAGTGTCCCTCAAAGCATTTCAATAGTTAAAATGGAAAATATTCAAAAATACAACATCATGAATTCAAAATGCTCAAGTTTTGCCAAATTTCGGGCTTATCCACATGGAAGAATAACTTCATGCAACTATACTTGTGGGCGAGGGGGATAAAAGAAGCACTCACTGGCCCTGCCCATCTGTCACAGTCCCATCACTGCCTTCTGCGCTTGCAGGTTTCCCACATGATTTAGAACACTGATCAAGCAGGATTCTAAATCATGCAAGGAATCTACCTGTATAGAGCAGGCTCTTTGCGTCCGAACTTCCTTCTCCAACACTTGGAAGGTGGAGATGAGGATGTGATAGAGGGGGTGGGACCTCTGAGTAGGTTCTTGCGCTTTGGCTCATGCAATTGTAATTGTGTAAAAGGAAAATGTCTGAATACTGCTTAAGAAATAACAAACGGGAAAATTATGCCATGTATGCTACTCTGGGCAGCATGAAGGAAGATGGTGATGTGAATTTGACACATAAACAACCGAACATAATGTGATAAAAAAATGCCTTGTTAGTTGTGTCTAGGACAACAGAAAGGACAACTCAGCTAAGGGCCAGACTAAACGCTTTCTCCCCAATGACCTCAAAGTGGATTGCTCCAATAGGCTCCTTTCAGGATCTCTCTTCTGAACAATGTAAGTAATAATAGACACATCTTTACCCCAAATGTATGACTCTCCCACTATTCTAAATTCTGCCACTCTTTCAAGCAGAGTCTTCCAATTATGGCAAATTACATAGCAATTTTGGAGCATCAAGCCAAATGTATTGTGCTAGCTACACACATTAGAAACACAAAAAAAGCTTCCAAAGATTATGATGATTAACATCTTATCAAATTATCAGAAGGTAAAATCTCATCAGTTTCAAAGGCTTTTAGCATTGCTCAAACCAAATCATCTTAGGGAGGCAAAATATACTGTAAATTAAAGGAAATATGTGATGTAGTTATAAAAAAATGGTGTTGCTATTTTTAAAGTGATGAGGATAAAAGGTCTGTGCCTGTTTCTTTCCTCCCTAATTTCACCATCATTAGAAGTTGACTATTTGCTGTTTATTGGGCTGTTAGAATTGCATAAAGGGCTGGATAACCTGGTGACTCACAGTAAGATCATGTCATCCTTCAAAGAGAGTGAAGCACTAGCCAACAACATCCCGCATGTTGTCTCCATTGGTGATCAGTTACAGATGTTTTGGATTGAACCTTCCCCAACATGATTTTGGGCTGCTTATTTATTTGTTATGGTATTTCTGTGCTGTCCCAAAGCTATTTGGGCAGCACACATGAAAATGATTAAAACAGAATATAAAAATACAATTACAATACAAAATAAGGTTTAGTTGAATCAACTGGTGTGTGGGGGTGTCCTCCTCTGAGACCATGGACTCAAACCTATTAAAAGTGCCCATATTATGGGCAATTCATATTAAAAAGTACCAGCTTGAGCTAAGCCAAGTAGCAGGCACTTAGTCTCATATTTTGTTTCAGAGTAGGAGATAGGCTTTGATGGAATCAATGTACAACATCTTAAATGATACATGAAACAAAAACTTCCCGTGAAGCTCACTGAGAGATCATGACAGACTGTACATCCATTGCCAGGATGATGTCTTTGCAAATACAATTTTTAATGCGGTGCTGGTAAGGAAGCCCATGGGAGTAAAAATATACAGTTATTTGATGAAATATTCAGCTGCAGGTCAGCAAGGCAAGTAAAGTTAGCTTCGGTACAGATCACAGAAGAAAAATCCAAGAAAAAAATTCAGCTTGTCCTAATTCTATTTTAGGAATATAGGAAGCTGCTTTATTCCAAGTCAGACCATTAGTCACAGGATGGCTACTTATGAATTGCCCAAAAAGAAGAAATGCATGACCAAAAAGATAACTAAAGAGGACAGAAATCTGCATAAAGTTTGCATATGCTGATTCACATATATAGATGCAAATTTAGAAATGATGTCCATAGAAATAAAACACATCTCACCATAGTGGGGGAGACTGAGATCAAGTGACCTATGTACCTAATCACTCTGCTATATCCAGATGCTAAATGCTGATAAGCATAAAACGATAACGTAAGAGCACAGGAAGAGCCTGCTGGATCAGGCCAGTGACCCATCCTGTCCACACAGTGGCCAGCCAGGGGCATCTTCAACCCGCTCCTGCTCTCCCCTCTTATGATTCATTATCTTTAAATTGGAATTATCCCTGACAGCCTTTCAAATAGAGGACTCCTTCAAATAGAGGACTGTCCTCCGTAAAGTAGTACACATGGCTACCCTATTAGTCCATCAAGGTCAGACCCTTGGTAATACAATTACCTGTATGCAGACCCCACTGATGAAAGTGGAGGGACTAACCTTGCATGATCCATTCACAAATGCAGATTGTCCTGTCCTGGGAACTGTAACTTATCCCTCACAGAACTACAATTCCCAGCACCCTTAACAAACTACAATTCCCCAGATTGGGGGGGAGCCATGTGCTTTAAATGACTGGTATGAATATGACACATGAACTGAAACACGCACATACTGTACTGATTCCCTGCTTGCCCCCACCTCTGCTTCCACCCCTTCTCTGTCGTTCCTCCTATGTCAAATTTTAGATAGTAAGCTCCTTGGGGCAGGGACCCATCCTCCTGTATTCTGTAAATCAGCCATGTTACTCAGCCCCTAAAGGTTGCTAGCCTCCAAAAAGTTTAATCACCCCTCTTATCAATAAAAAGCAAGCTGTTAAGAATTTGTGGGCTAGAAGTGGACTGATGAAGGAGAAATAAAGAACTTCCCCCTCTGATGTGCTTTTGCCATCCAGCTTACTCAAAGAAATCCCATGCACTCAGCTGGACAAATACCTCATCAGGCATTGCTGTCTATACAAATAAAAATACAAATATCCAGTGTGCTACAGTGGTGGCTGGTGGCTCCATATCAGTGGGGCAGTGGAATCCGCTCTGGGTTTTAGTCTGAACTTTCAAGGAACTATCCAAAGTGTTTCAGCCACCGCTGGAGTGCTATCACATTGATGACACAGCAGACTTGCTCTCCGTTGTCCCAGATGGCTATTTTTATTTGATTTAACAAAAGTTGTATCCCATGAAACTGTAAATAAAACCTCTAAATTAGACTAGAACGAACAGCTGGGAATTACAGAGAAGCAGATTTCATCTAAACAATAGGAGAAACTTCCTAACAAGCTGTTCAATGTTCAACAATATATTGGACTGACCCAGGAGGTAGCGGACTCTCCTTCGCTGGAGGCATTTAAGCAGAGGCTGGGCAGCCATCTGTCAGGGATGCTGCAGTTGTCACATCCTGCACTGCGGCTCCTGCAGGGAGCAAGGGATTAGACTAGACTGAGGGTCTCCAAGGTCCACTTCAACTTTATGGTTCCATGAAATTCTGTGCCATACTGCCCTATATCAAAATATTCTGGACATGTTTCAATTGAGGTGGTTTCCTCAGTGGCTTTAAATAGCCTTGATAGTCTTTTATTTTGCTTTGTAGCCAAATACTAAGATCAGAAGAACTACACAACTGCCTTGTTCAAAAAATTGTGAAGAGTGGAACATTGTGCATTGAATCCTTACTACTAAATCATACTACTACTTACAGCTAAGTGTTGGATGTTGTATCTGGCGCAAGCAGATGCCCAGGATGCAGAACAGTATAGTGACAGGCTAGATGCCAGTTGAAGCAATGAGCCAGACAAGCAATAAGTTTTAAGAGTTACTTTACTGACAATATATCACAAGCTCTCTCTATACAAACTCCTCGACCCCCACACCAACTGGCCAGATCTGCCAAGTCTTATAGATAAGGCCAGCTGGTTGCCTTGGATACTTGTCCTTGAGATCTGCACGGACTCTGAGCGTCTTGGCCTTGTAACTCTGCCATGGAAAAAATACTCTCAGGAACCCTTTACTTGCCAACATTCCCCCACCTATTTTTTCCATAGCCTTCTTGCTTAGCATTTCACACATTATATCACATTTCAACAATACATTTCAGATTATGTTACAGATTCACATTTTCACTTCTTTTCATGTCATTTACATTTACATTTCTTGGTTTTATACTTCTGATACATTTCCTTTTATTTCAGTTTACATCACTTTCATTTGTAAGACAGTTACTCCATTGCAATCTCAGCATTATTGTCATTATATTTCATTACTCTTCCTGATTTCCATCATCCCACTTTTTCCAGTCATACCTACTTGATTTATCAGTTTTGAGAACTTGTCTTCACTTAGTGGTTTTGTCATAACGTCAGCCAGCATATCAGCAGTGTTACAATAATTCCACAAACCCTTGTTTAATCATTTATCTGACATGGTGATATTTGATGCTGATATGCTTGGTTCTCTTGGTGTGTGCTTCTGACTGAGCTAGCTTAATGCAGGTCTGATTGTCCTCATATATTTTGATTGGTTTGTCTATGCCTTTTCCAATTTCAAACAGTAGATGGTCGAACCAGGTAAGTTCATTACAAACCAGAGACAACACTATATATTCAGCTTCTGAACTCGATGTAGCCACTATAGTTTGCCTCTTACTGCACCAGTCAATCACTGAATCATATAATAGAATGACAACACCAGTAGTAGACTTGCGGCTACTGGGATCGCCAGCATGATCCGCATCTACATAGCAGCACATACTCCCGTGTTTACTGCTGGACAACACTAGACCTTTACTGCTAGTACCTTGCAAATACCTCAGGACTCGTTTTATTCCTTGCCAATCTGTCTCAGTAGGCTGTTCTACTTTTCGACTTAAGATGCTAACAGCATTACAAATGTCAGGTCTTGTTACCTTAACAAGATATTGCAACTGTCCTATGATGCGTCTGTACCTAGCAGGGTTTTCACAAGCTGTCTCTGTGGTTTCTTGTTGAAATGATGTTGTCATGGGAGTCTCTACTGCCTTACATTCAGACATCCCACATTCTGCTAGTATTTGTTTTATCTTTCCTTCCTGTTTTAACACGAAACTCCCGTCTGAACCCCGTATGACCTCTGTACCTAAATAATGACTTACAGGTCCCAAACTTTTCGTTACCACGTTGTTTCAGACTATTATGGAACTCTCTTTCGTCTTCCTCCCCATGGGAAAAGTACAGGATGTCATCTACATAAACTAGGCAGTATGTGAGCCCCCCTTTTGTTTCTTTCACATACACACAGGGGTCTGCCACACAACGTTTGAAATTCATTGACTGCAGAACATCATCTAATTTTTCGTTCCAACAGCGCGCACCCTGGCGCAGACCATAAAGGGATTTCTGTAACTTGCAAACTAGACCTGGCTGTGTTTCACATCCGGGAGGCTGTTCCATATAGATTTCTTCTTTCAACTCCCCATGTAAAAACGCCGTGCCGATGTCATAGTGATTTACATGCATGTTTTCTATGGCAGCTATTTTTAGCAAAACCCTGATTGACTCATGTTTCACCACGGGAGCGAAAACTGCATCGTAGTCCGTCCCGAATTGCTGTGTAAAGCCCTTAGCTACTAGGCGTGCCCTATACCTTTGTATCTGTCCTGTACTCGACCGCTTACGTTTAAATATCCACTTACACCCTATAGCTTTCTTCCCTGGGGGCAGAGGTACTAGCGTCCATGTGCCATTTTTTCGCATTGCTTCCAGCTCCTCTTTCATCGCTGCATGCCATTCATTCTGTTCGGCTATGGGTAATTGTTTTATATCCCCGAGGCTTGAGGGTTCTTTTTCCTGCTCTGTTTTATAAGCCACGACATCAGCATCAATCACTGGCGTCTGTGCTTTCACTGACTGCGTCAGGTTAATCCCTATTGAACCTCTATGTGTCCTGTCTGTGGCTTTACTGAGGACTGTCAGCTGCATATAGAACAGTGACTTCTTTACTATCCCTTTCATGAATATTTTTCCTCCTCTCATCACATGCACTGAACCCCTTTTGAACATTACTGTGAACCCCATTTCATTGAGTTTCGACACAGCCATAATGTTACATTCGATATCAGGAACAAACAGCACATCTGTCATAATTGTATTGAAACCTGCTAATTTCACTGTACCCCTACTTTTGATAAGTTTCTTAGATCCATCAGCCATTATCACATGATCCTCTACGTCACAAAATGTATGAAACATGGATTTATCTTTGATTATACTATTTGTTGCCCTACTGTCAATTGCCCATAAATCTTTACAGTTATTTCCCTGCTCATTATTAATACATTGCTTATTCTTACTAGCATAGATCACCTGTACACATGGTTTTCTTCCTCTTTCTCTTCTTCTTGCTTCACAATTCCTTTGTAGATGTTGCTTGGAACCACAAAAATAACATGCCTTTTGTCCATACAGTCTCTCTTGCGCTGCTTTGTTGTTCTGTTTTTCCACGTTGTGTTTAGACTCAGTCTTTTCCTGCTTTGCCATTTCTTGCCTTCTTTGAAATTCTTGTAAAAGTTTGCCTTCTATATAATCCATATTGAGATTTGCATCGTCCATTGCTTCCAAAGAGCTCACCAGACTATCATAACTTGAATCTAGTGAAGCTAATGTGATATACACTTTTTGCGTTTGAGAATGTTCAATTTCACGTTCTGAGAACTCAGTAAACAGTCTGTTTATTTCCAACAAATGCTCTGACATGGTTGTATCTCCAGATAAGCGCATCTGATACAATCTTCTGGCAAGATATATTTTAGAACTGGCAGTCTTTTTCACATGAATATTTCTTAAAGTTTCCCAGGTTTCCTTTGCCGTTGTTGCATCACGCACGTGCAATAATTGAGAATCATCAATAGCAAGAACAATTAACGCCTTTGCCCTCTCATCCAGCCTTCTCCAATCTGCTGGAATAGGCACCCCGGCGGGTGGGTCTTCTGCGATAGCTTTCCACAGGTCTTCTTTCACTAGAAAAGCCTGCATTCTCTGTTTCCAAGTGCCATAATTTTTCCCTGTCAGCCTTTCCAAGGGAATCCCGGCCGATAACGTAACAGACATATTTTCACTTTTCACAGTTCACCGCCTTTGTAATTGGAGCTTCTCACCTCTGTCCTTCAGTCAGTTTTTCCCACGGCTCTCTCACAGCTTTCAGCTCAGCTTTCGGTTTCTCCGTCTCTCTGCTGTTTTACTCGCTGGTCTGCAGTTCTGGCTTTTCTCTGCCGCTTTTCTGCAATCCTCAGCACCAGGTAACCATCAGCACCAGGTAACCATCCTCTGCTACCACTTGTTGGATGTTGTATCTGGCGCAAGCAGATGTCCAGGATGCAGAACAGTATAGTGACAGGCTAGATGCCAGTTGAAGCAATGAGCCAGACAAGCAATAAGTTTTAAGAGTTACTTTACTGACAATATATCACAAGCTCTCTCTATACAAACTCCTCGACCCCCACACCAACTGGCCAGATCTGCCAAGTCTTATAGATAAGGCCAGCTGGTTGCCTTGGATACTTGTCCTTGAGATCTGCACGGACTCTGAGCGTCTTGGCCTTGTAACTCTGCCATGGAAAAAATACTCTCAGGAACCCTTTACTTGCCAACACTAAGGTGGGGCTTAGGCAGAGCTTGGAAAAGTTACTTTTTTGAACTACAATTCCCATCAGCCCCAGCCAGCATGGCCACTGGATTGGGCTGATAGGAGTTGTAGTTCAAAAAAGTAACTTTTCCAAGCTCTGGGCTTAGGTGGCTTCAGTGGCAGAATGAGCCTTCCATCAGTGTTGGCTAATGGCCCAGCTACACTCCTGTCTACAATAGATAGGGATATCCTAAAACTTGTCATCAGTGCTCTGGTAACCTCTAGGTTAGATTACTGCAATGCATTATATGTAGGGCTGCCTTTGAAGACAGTTTGGAAATTGCAGCGGGTGCAGAATTCAGCAGCCAGGTTGGTGACTAGGGCAAGACCATCTGAACTCATAGCAGCACCAATCCAGGCACAATTGCATTGGCTACCAATCAGTTTCCAGGCCCAATTCAAAGTGCTTGTTTTGACCTATAAAAGTTTATGCGGCTCTCCCCACATACTATATGATGAAACAGGCCAACGAACCATCTGTGAACTCCACACATGAACCAACCCAGACCCTGCATTCTTCAACTGAGGCCCTTCTCCATGTGCCCCCTGCAAGGGAAGTGCAAAAATTGGCAATTTCAGAATGGGGCTTCTCAGTGGTGGCTCGCTGTTTATGGAATGCTCTCCTCAGAGAGGCATGCCTGGTGCCACCGCTATCTGTTTTTAGGTGCCAGGCAAAAACATTCTTGTTCTCCCAGGCATTTGGAACTTAATTTTCTCCTTAATTTTGAGTGGGATGGGGCTGAATTGGATCTGTTCTTTCATATGTATGTATTATTTATTTATTTAAAATAAATAAATAAATAATATATATTATTTTCATATTTTAGGTTGTTTTAATTCTTGTTTTTACACTTGTTTTCATTGTTTATTTTTGTCAGTCTTTTTGAGTTTAACTTTTCTCGGGAAAAGCAACTAGTAAATAGTCTAGTAATAGTGACTAGTAAATACTCTTCTCCCAGGCATTTTAGCTGTGTAATTAAATTGCTTTTTAAAAATTTGTTTTTAAATTTGTATATTTGTTTTTAATGTTTTTAATTGTTGTAAACTGCCCAGAGAGCTTCGGCTATGGGGTGGTATACAAATGCAATAAATAAATAAATATTATTTATAAGAAGATGACGTAGCAATTCTTACTAGCATAACTAGTCGTAGATTTTACATATGTGACCTTTTTTTGTATTCATACTAATAAATTGGGGATTGCTTTGGTAGACATTGAACCATTATTAGTTTTCATTCTTTTGTTTGTATACAGTCTTACTAAGACAGCCTTTTTCTTTTCTCTTTTGCACAAGGTAGATCAATCTGTACTAGAACAGAAAGTTGACTTCACTGAAATATATACCCCACCTATGGTCATTGTCAGCTGGAAAGATCTTATGAATATTTCATGGACTCTCACTATGCAGCCAGTTCTAAGAAATGCAGAATACATTCATTATAGGTCCTAAAAATAACGTACACACAAGGCAGGCGTGCATACCTGACTCGCATTCCAAAGCAAAAAGGACTGCATGTATGACAGGAACCAAAGACTATATAATGAAACAGGCCAACAAAACTATCTGTGAACTCAGGTAGTAAGTGCCAACAGAAAAGGAGCTAAAATTGGACTGCAGAGAAAAGAGAATGGAATCATCATTTTTTGAGAACTCCAAATTTTACAGAAGAGCAATTATCAGTGTGTGTGTGTGAGAGTTACTCTCTCCACCCCCCCCCAAAATAAAACAGCCCAATGAGGACTGAACATGTTCAGTAGCCATGGAATGTTGAGTATTGGAAAAAGAAAACAGAGAGAGGGCAGAGGGAATGGAATGCCCTGCTTATGCCTTTATAGTAATCTGACAGAGGGCATGGCTGGCTCGCTTTGCTGGAATCCTGAACTGGAGATGGGTTCCTGAGGAGGATATACTAAAATATTTTGTTGCAGTTCCCACTTGTTTAATGTATAGTAAAACAAGATGGGGAAAAATAATTTCCTTTGGGGTTCGATGCCCAGATCAAAACAATCGACTAGTCCCTTATGGGCATGAGGGCTCCAAAGCGCTGAGCTTCCCTATTCACCAGGTCTTCCCCATTCCCTTCAATTAAGGAGGCAGCTCATTGCATGCACAAAAGACTCATGTGTGGAACTGCCCCTCCATGTAAATGAATGGAGATGCCTTCATGTGCAGGAGCTCCACAGGCACTGCTCACATCACAGAAGGAATTTGTGCCAGCTGTCTTAGCTACCCCACTTTTGGTGGGCATGATTTGGCTAAAATGGGATGGAGAGTCAGGGAGCAGAGTTTGTGAATTTATTTAAACCCCTCCCTTCTCCCATACATTCCATTACAATGTACAGGGCTTGACTCCGGAAAGCAGAACATGCCTGTTGCCTTCTCTGCAGTGGACCCTGTATCTCCCGAAGAATGGACAAATCTGTGAATTTCAGATTCTCTCGGTTTCTCATTTTTTCTGATATTAAGTTCAGTTTGCTACATTTCTGCATCAGTTTGTCATTTATTTTTTTTAAAAAAAGTCCTCATCAGCATTTTTGGGCACATTTCTGTTAGTAAACACATTTTTGTGTTCAATTTTGCCTCATATACACATTTTGTAACATCGTTTTCCTAATATGCATCTTTGTATGTCATTTTCACTAATATTTGCATTTTTATTAGGGCTGGGTGAAAAATTAGATTCAGTTCACATTTCAAATTCTCACTTTTTGAAATAATATGAGAACTGAAACAGCCATCCTTGGAAATTTTCACTTATCTGAATTTTGCAAGCAGTTTGCCACCCAAGCAATGTTTACAAAAATGCATATGTAAGGAGAAAGTGTGCATACAAATGAATATATGAGTGAGAATAACATGCAAAAATGCATTATAAGGAGAAAATGCAAAAATATGTACATTAGTCAAACTGCCTACAAAAATGTGTTTATTAGGAGAAATTTGCACTAAAACGCTAGCAAATTTTCATGAGGATTTTTTAAAAAATAAATTGCAAATTGCTGCAGAAATTTCAAGAACTGAATTTAAAATTAGAAAAATGAGAAACCCAGAGAACCAAAACTAACAAATCTTTCCACCCCTAGTTTCTATGCATAGTTTCCCTTTAAATATGCATTTTTGTACAAATTTTGGGGGTTGGAGTAATGACATCACAAAATTCAGAAGTGTGCATTTTTAAGTGTGCATTTTAGTATGTGTTGTTTTTAGGAAGTACACAAACTTATTTGTCCAGGCATATTAAATTTTGTAAAGCGATTTGTGTTTTAACCTGCTCAGTTGTTTTTAGCTGCTGCATTTGTTTGGTATATTTTAGTAAGCTTTGTTACTATTTTATGATTGGGTTGGATGTTATTTTATGCTGTACCCAGTACAGGTGCACAAAACGATGTGGCTTGCAGCCATCTCCCACACATACATACAGCTGATAGAGACCCAGCAATGTAAAGTGTGAACAGTGACATGTGTGAGGTCGGTTTACTACCCTGGGCATTAAAAGGTAAGCACAGACCTGTGTACTCCTGGGGTCCTTTCCTTATTTCCAATCAGGAGCTATAGTGGAGATGAAGTAGGAAGGGAGACAGTTTCATGCCTGCACACACACACACACGAGTGAAGATTTTTCGAAATCTTTGTGGTATAGATTGCCCTTGAACAAAGTACTTGGTCTTGAGATAGCAGAAGATGGAAGGAAAACATACCACATTTCTTTCAAAAGACTTCCATTATTACCTTAGCAACATGAGACACATTTGTTTTTCCTTGGCAACTGATGCAAATCTGTCTTATTTTCTTCTTCAGCTAGTCCTTCGAAAGCAATGGAAACGAGGATCTATCATGTATCCTTTTTAGTATTACAACATCATAGTCATAGGTACCCAAATGAAGCTTTGATGCTCAGAGGAAAAATAAAAACACATCACTATTTAATTTTTGTTTTCTTAAAGAGAACACAACAACTGAAGATGGGGAAGAAATTCAATTTGGTTTGCATTTTAATGCAAATCTACATAATTTACACTTCCCAAAACAATACATGAACACGTAGCAGTCCTCCTATAATTGTACTTCTTCAGTTTTACAGGGCCAACAAATGAGTAAAAAATATGTATGTGAGATGAAAGTGTGCCTAAAAATTGATGTATTATTTATATAATTATTAAATTTATATCCCACCCTTCCTTCTAGAAGTAGCCCAGGGCGGCAAACAAAAACACTGAAAACACTCTAAAACATCTTAAAACCAAAATACTTTTAAAATATTAAAGCAAAACATCTTTAAAAACATATTAAAACAAAGCATCTTTAAAAACATATTAAAACAAAGCATCTTTAAAAACATATTTTTTTAAAAAAGGCTTTAA
The DNA here is from genome assembly GCF_030035675.1 of Rhineura floridana. Taxonomy (NCBI): domain Eukaryota; kingdom Metazoa; phylum Chordata; class Lepidosauria; order Squamata; family Rhineuridae; genus Rhineura; species Rhineura floridana. The sequence continues at coordinate 97,467,379 of NC_084484.1, forward strand.
AAAATCTAAAAAAGTAATTCCAGCACAGACGCAGACTGGGATAAGGTCTCTAATTAAAAGGCTTGTTGAAGGAGGAAGATCTTCTATAAAGATAACAGAGATGATGCCTGTCTAATATTTAAGGGGAGGGAATTCCAAAAGGTAGGTACCACAAAACTAAAGGTCCGCTTCCTATGTTGTGTGGAACAGACCTCCTGATAAGATGGTATCTGCAGAAGGCCCTCACCTGCACAGTGCAGTGATCAACTGGGTACATAAGGGGTAAGACGGTCTCAGGTATCCTGGTCCCAAGCTGTATAGGGCTTTGTACACAAAAACTAGAACCTTGACCTTAGCTCAGTAGCTAATAGATAGCCAATTGAATTCATTCAGCAGCAGGGTGACATGTCGGCTATACCCTACCCCAGTGAGCAGTCTCACTGCAGCATTATTTATTATTTATTTATTTATTTATTATTTAATTTATATCCTGCCCTTCCTCCCAGCAGGAGCCCATTTTGTACCAGCTGCAGCTTCCAGACCAACCTCAAGGGCAGACCCACATACAGCACATTATAGTAATCCAGCCTGGAGGTTACCAGTGCATGGACAACAGTGGTCAGGCTATCCCGGTCCAGAAACAGCCGTAGCTGTAAGGCACTCCTAGCCACTGAGGTCACCTGGGCCTCTATTGACAAAGATGGGCCCAGGAGCACCCCCAGACTACAAAACTGCTCTTTCAGAGGGAGTACAACCCCATGCAAAGCAGGCAATTGACCAATTATCCAAACTCAGGAACCACCAACCTACAGCACCTCTGTCTTGCTAGGATTCAGACTCAGTTTATTGGCCCTCATCCAGCTCACCACTGAGTCCAGGCACTGGTCCCAGGCTTGCAAGGCCTCTCCCAATTCAGATGTTACAGAGAAATAGAGCTGGGTATCATCAGCATACTGCTGACACCTTACCCCAAATCTCCTGATGACCACTCCCAAGGGCTTCATATAGATGCTAAACAGCATGGGGGACACCCTGCAGCACCCAACTGCACAACTGCCGGGGGGCCTAAAGACAATCACCTAATGCTATTCTCTGAAAACAATGCTGGAGGTAGCATCAGAAGCACTGTAAAACAGTACCTCTGATACCCATCTCACCAAGTCAGCTCAGGATACCATGGTCATTGGTATCTAAAGCCACCGAGAGATAAAGTAAGAATAACAGGGTAGCAGTCCCTTCTCCCAATAAGAGTTATTCATCAAGGTGACCATGGCTGATTCAGTGCCATAATAAATGTAAATGTACCGCCTTCAAGTTGATTCCGACCTATGGTGACCCTATGAAGAGGGTTTTCATGGTAAGTGGTATTCAGAGGGGATTTATCATTGCCTTCCTCAGGCTGAGAGGCAGTGACTGGCCCAGGGTCATTCAGGTAGCTTCATGGCTGTGTGGGGATTCGAACCCTGGTTTCCCAGGTCATAGTCCAACACCTTAACCACTACACCACAAAACCCAGATTGGAATGGGTCAGGACAATCTGTTTCATCCAAGAGTACTTGCAATTGCTGAGCCACAACCCTCTCAGTCACCTCCCAAAAAAGGGTGTATTTGTGACTGGACGGTAGTTGTCACAAGCCACTGAGTCCAGTGTGGGCTTTTTCAGGAGTGGTTGGATCACCGCCTCTTTCAGGGTGGCTGGGACCACTCCTTCCCACAATGACGTGTTGACCCATATCCTGGATCCAGTCAGTCATATCCCCTCAACAAGCTTTAATAAGCCAAGAAGGGCAACGGTTGAGAGCACATCCAAAAAATGCATTATATCAGAGAGGGAAATGCTTGTTAAAATGTGTATCTCAGACGAAATTGCATAGAAAAATGTGTATATTGGGAGAAATGCACACTAAAATGCTAACAAATTTTCATGAGGTTTTTTTAAAAAAAAAAAATGTTGCGAACAGATGCACTGAAACTGGGAGAAACCAAACTTGACAGATTAGTCCATTCCCTACCAACAACTCAGGACTGGGGTCAGGGTTGGGGGGAGAGAAGTGAATTTGGAAACCAGAATGCATTGGCACCACAGCAGTTTCCCACTTGCAAAATATGCTAGACTGTTTGTATGGCAACAGCTTATAAATTATGCAAGAGGCCTGTATGCTAGTGTGAAGGGAGGTGAGTGGCAGAAAGTGCTGAGCTATGGAAAATGTAATGTTCGGCACGTCACTGTGGGACGGAGAAGAAGATGGGTATGTGAGAGGGAGACATGTACTTCTTTGGTAAGTGTTGTCATTTTCTAGGAAAGAAGGGACACTGGAAAGCATGTACAGCCAGCCTTGCCAAACATGGTAATGAAACTGATCAAAATATCTTAGCTAGCCTGAGGAAATAAAAGGTTTCCCTGCAGATACAAATCTGCTTTGTTTTCAATAAGTTAATTATTTTTTTAAAAAAAATATCAAGGCGCTTCTCAAAACCAGCATTGCTCTTTCTTCTTTCATTTTGCATTAACTGCATAATTTAATTTTATTAGGAACATCGTGTTTCATGATTGTGTTATATAAACAGCACCAAGAAGAAAGTCATCCAGACTGATTAGGGGAGTAAAACCAAAAGATAACTCTTGTGCGTCTTGTAATGATTCAATCTCAAAAACCAGAAGAATCTAGTTTTATTTTTGTTTTGTTTCTTTTAAAAACACTCATAAACTTAAGGTTTGCTGTAGCTACTGTGCCTGTAGCAGCAGCCATGTACAGAATTTGGAAAGCATGAACCCCCTTCTTCCGGCCTTGTCAGACCTCCTGCACTGGGTCAGCAGGAGCCTTTAAGGTTCCCATGCAGAACTCTAGGGAAAATACATACCACATATCCCCTTTCATCAATCCCATTATACTAATAGTGAACTCATTCTCTGAGCGTGGATCCTCAAGTAGCCGAAATGGTACAATTCACACATATAACATCTGAATGAGAGGGGGAGGAAGACAGAAAACTGGGTGGGGGAAGGACATGGAATATCCTGGAAAAGGGCATGGTTGGCTGGTTGGAATCCTGAACAAGAGCACTCTACAGTGCAATGTGTTGCTGAAGGTCACATTTGTTCATCCTAAAAACCATTAGAGAAAGCCTGTTCTCCTGGCACAGGTGCAACTTTTGACCTCAAAATGCTACATTAGGCTTTGATGGAGAAAGTGAGGCGGAGTTGGTATGGATCCTTATCTACCTGCAGATCTCAACTAGTTACCTATTAATTTTATTCAATTTCTATCCTGCCCTTCCTCCCAAACTCAGGTGTCTAACACAATGCAATGTATAATTCATCAAAGTCTTACCATTCTCACCAGATGCCTTGTCTTTTCCATTTGTTGCTCCTGCACTTTGCCTCTGTGAAAAGGAAAATAAGGGGGTGATTATGTGTAGTCCTGAGGTGTGGAACCTTTTGGGGCTGAGGGACATATTACACTGATGGAAAGCATTCCAATAGTGGTGGGGCCAGAACCACACACATTCACATACCCCTAACACACACACACACACACTCACACACAGACTCTAAGAGAGAGCTATTTCCCATAAAAGCAAGCATATTTGTAATTCTTAATAATTCCACTCATCAGGTTTCACCTTCCACTTTCTTAGAGTCTAAAAAGCTTTTATGTATCCTGACTATACAAAAGGCAAAAAAAGACTCAGTAATCCCAACAGAAGAATTAAAATAAGGTCAATGCACAGCTGAACTGCCAGTCCTGTTTTACACATATTTAAGCCCTCAAAAACCAAAGTACAATTGCATCCTGAAAATTACATGCATGGAGTTGCAAAATGCATGGATGACTTTTTGCCCATTTGCAAGCGACACACTTCTGCTGAGACATTTTCTGCTGAGACATTTTCAGCAGATTTTCTTGCAAAGGAAGGAGTTACAATTTGCACACTTTGCACAGCATCAAAGCACTTTTCCTTCTCAACTGCTTCTTGCTGAGCAGCTCAAGCCAGGAGGGAAATCTGAATGAGATCTTACTGTGGGTTACATTTGTCCCACAGGCTGGAGGTATAAAGGTTATTGTGTGTGGTGTTTTACAGATGTGTAGCACAAGTATCATCCATAAAGAATTGGTGCAATCATATGTATAATCACATCAAGACTGAGAAAACATCAGACATTAACAAATGTAGGCTAGAATGGACTAGCATTCCTCCTAATAGTAAAGATGCACTGGTCTGTAACATTTTGTTGCAGGTCATCCTTGTCCTGCACCAGCCTTTCCCAAGTAGTGAGCCACCAGATGTTGTTGGACCACAACTCCCATCAGCCTCAGCCAGCATTGCCAATGGTCAGGAAAGATGGGAATTGTGGTCCAACGACGTCTGGTGGCCCACTAGTTAGGAAAGGCTGTCCTACACACTTCATTTGGTACAAGCGATGTTTCTTTGTAGCAATGGATGCCATCTTTGGCCCTGTGGGTTCATAGTGGTTTCTGCATAGAGGAACTGCTACTACCTGGAATGGGTTGTTTGGTGTTAAGGAGAGATGTCCAGAGAAATTTCTCATAGGACGTATTTTCCTCTAGAGCCAAAATTTATTTAACAGTAAAAAATACTCAAACAAATACTAGTAGCTCAAATTTGCTTGCCAAAATGTGAATTCATACTCTTATGATGCAATTGGTTTTTTTCCTCAGAATCTTCAGTTATGGATACTGCTGAACTTAAGGATTTTAGCAAATGGAAAGGGCTCTGTCCCAGTTGAGCCTTAAGAACATACTGTTAGTAACTCATGCTACTGGCGTTAATGGAACATAGTCACAACAACTGATATTAGCCGAATTATGACTATTTTGTAGAAGTACTAAATCTGGCAAATGCTACTTCAGCTTGTCTTCAAATTTAGCATTCCTCAAATTTCTACAGGTAAATTTGATTCCCTCCCCCAAGTAAAGAATCCGAATTTGAATTCCCAAAGTTTTACTGAATATTGATTGGGTGCAGAATTTAGTTTTATCTGTATTTTGTTTTGACACAGTGTCTAGCTGATTCTTACAGCAAAGTCAGGAAATGAATTTTCTTCCAGAGCAGCTTGGATTTCATCCTGGGTTTCTTTTTGCCTTTCTCTGCAGCTTGGCTTATTGTGCAAATTGTTTGTAATATCAGCACTCCTCTGCATTGCACCTGCTCTCTGTCTGTGCTTTGCCATGGTCTGAGCTATTGTATAGACTGCTCTCCCGGGGCATGCAGTGGTGCCTTGTGGCAGACATTTGGACTACATGCCCTTTCTAACATTTCCACTCTTAATGGCCCTTAAATTATCCCCCCCATATCCACACTTTTATGATAACTGTATATCAGCAAATATTTTTGTCTATGCAGAAGCATTCACAATACATGACTGCTCTGGGAAGAAACACAAGGATTAAATTTACTAAGAGCAAAGAAATCAAAAGATATCAGTGAAAGCTGCATGGAGCTATTCAGAAGCATCAGCATTTATACAGCAAACAAAGCTGGCATTATCTAACATTCAAATTCAGCTGCAATTATTAATGCAACCTCCTTTTGCTTAAATTTGGATGTCCGTTGATTCTCGAGCCCTAGAAGACTAGCAGAGGAGGAGAGTGCTCTTGCACTCAGCATATGCTTGAGGGCTTCCCTTTGGCAGTAATAGGATTCTGTACTTGATGGCCTGCTCCAGCAGGCTCTTATGTTCTTATATTGTGGTTGCAACATGGGTTTTTACTTCTCAGCTAGTGTGATGTAGTGCTTAGAGTGCTGGACTAAGACCAGGGAGACCTGGGCTCAAAGTCCCATTCAGGCATGAAGCTCACTGGCCAACCTCAGGCCAGTCACTCTTTTTTAAAAAAATTGTTTTATTAACTTTTTTTACAGAAAAAGATCTACATCTGCATTAAAGAACTTAGTGGATTGAAAAAATGGAACTCACTTGAGATTGACAAGCTGAAGCATGCAGTGCAACTATTGCTGCACCAACACAACCAAATGGGCTCTAACAGAATCTATAAACACTTAGCCAGGCATTCTTTTTTGGTTTAACCTACCTGGCAGGATTGTTGTGAGAATAAACAGGCAGAGCAGTGTATGCTACCCTTGTACCTTGGAGGCAAGGCAGAATAAAAATATAGTTAATTCTACTTGCATCCTGGCAAAGATCTTTGGCAAAACTTCCAGTACAGAGATTACTTGCCTCTCACTTGAATCTATATAGAGAGTGAGCAGTGATCTTGAGCATTATCATAAATTGCTTTTGAGCCTCTTGTGTACTTGAAGTTTGATTGTGATTAATGGGTAAGAGAATGTGGTGGAGAGGGACTTGTAATACAACTAAGTATTCTGCTGGCCAATTGCAGGATGTACATTCCCATTACAAAGCATTTGAAGCTGGAGTCACTCTTTCTTCTTAAGTCATTCTTCCTTACCCCAATTATCATTATGTGAGGGGGAGAGCAGGGATGAACCCACTGGCCCCTCCTCTCCCTCATGTCTCTATTACAGGCTTTATCAACATGTTGCGAAGAGAACCTCTGCAGGGAGTAGCCTGTTGTACTCATGCAGGCTTCCCAAAAGATTCAGAACCCTGATTTTCCAAGGTTCTAAATCATGTAGGGAGCCTACACAAGTCAAGTTCCCTTCCCGATGCATGGAAGGTGATGAAGCCAGTGATAATAGGAATGTGACAGAGGGTAGAGGGCTAAAAGGTTCATCCCCATCTCCACCTCATCATGTGAATGAACTTTCAATACCTGAACAGAGTTTTCATTAGGAACCTAAGTAGATGTTAGGGAGCATACGGCTCCTCCTGGCCTGCATTTCTCCCATACAACTTCTTGGTTATGTCTAGTGAAAGAAGTGTGTAGATATGGTGTCATTGTGATCTGTTGAGGGAAATGCCAAGGGTAATGACATCATGCCACACATTCCTATGCCAATACCAATACATAAGGAAACAAATAACACAGAGGAGCCAAGTGTCCCCAGTTTTAGTTGGATGTTTTGCTAGGAGGCAGCAGCCAGGACCATCTAGGAGCAGGTGAGCATCCCCACCCACTCCCTGATCTGTAAAGGCTGCTGCTTGTCTTCCTTCTCTCCCCTGATAGCTGCAGAAGAGTCCACACCTGGCTGCTGTGACTGACAGCTCTATCTGGGTTGACATTGACAGGCTTAGGGATATAACAGCTGGGCTAGCATGCACCTCAGCTGAAGGCTTGACTTTCTGCTAGGAGGCAGCAGTCAGAACTGTTGAGGAGAAGGCTATCCCAGTGTTGAAACTCCAACAGTGAGTTATCGCTCTGAGATGCTGGAGTTATTGTCATACCTTTGCTGTTGTTATTATTCAGAGGAAAGTAAGCAGCTGAAGATGTGGAGGAAAGTAAAGCAAGATCTTCACTGTGACACTTTCAGTCAGCTGGGGAGGCTCCAAGTCCTGGCCCACGACAACCCTAGTGACCTCAGAACAGAAAGAGGGGAGGGAGCCTGAAAGGTTCCACAGCTCCCAAACATAAAAGAGAGTCTCAGATCACCATTTTCCTGGCCAGACAAGAACATCAGTTGGAACGTGACATGGAGAGGGACACAGATTGACATCCAGAACTGTCCAAGGGAGGCCACGGATAGGGATGGGCAAGAATTTCAATTCAGTTCTCATTTCAAGCTGAATCTTTCTGAAACAATATGAGAACTGAAACACAGCCACCCTTCAAAATTTGTACTTAGTCGAGTTCTACAACGCAGTTCGCCAACCAACAGTGTTTACAAAAATGCATATGTTAGGAGAAAGTGTGCATTAAAATGAATATATGACAAAATAACATGCAAAGATGCATTAGGTGACAAGAAATGGCTTGCAAAATGTGTTTATTAAGAGAAATTCACTGTAAAATGCTGAAAAAAAATTAATGAGGTTTTTATAAAAAATCACAAATTGTAACAGAAATGTGGAGAACTGAATTTAAGATTGAAAAAATGGGAACATGAGAGAACTGAAATTGACAGAACTTCCCATCCCTAGTCACAGATAAGCAAGGCTAGTGCCTTGGATGGCTGCCTTTGGGAGGATAGTGAGGGGAGGACAGCATTTTGGGGTGGTCTTGTGAGCGGGTGCTGGGTTGAAATCCTAGAGTCTCTGTTCCATTGAGGATAGCAAGAGGAACAGCAGCTGGAATATAATTATCCTTAATATTGTTGTATTCAATATGTAATTTTATTATTTTATATAGTGTTTTATATTTTATATTGTATTCAATAGTCTATATTGTATTTTTGGTCTGCATTGTAAACTGCTTTGAGTTTTATTGTAATAAAAAGTAGGGTATAAATATTAAATCTAATCAATTCCTTTTATTTAAGGGATTTCTACCACATCCTTCAACAGGCTCCCAAGAGGCTTGCCAAAAGTTAAAATTAAGAGAATTCTTAAGAGAATGAAAGGATGGAGATGAGTGTGTAAAAACTGACAAAACTAACGTTAAGTAGGATTCTAGCTTCTGAATTTTTTTAATATCATCTATATAAGCTCTGAAGAGGTGCTTTTAAAAAGAGCTGCAACACTTTTCTGCTGCTAACTGTATACTTTGACGTGCAATTTCCCTCCTATTGCATGTATGGGAGAGGCAGCAGGTGATAGGTTTGTCTATGGCACAGCCAAGGATGGGGAACCTTTGAATCTCCAGATGTTGTTGGGCTATAACTCCCATTGGCTCTGTCCATCAGCCATGTCAGCTGGGGCTAATAGGAGTTGAAGCCCAACAAGTTCTAGATGGCTGCAGGTTCCCCATTTCTGGCACAGGCTTGCATTCTGTCTGCTTCTCAAAATGGTGTTCCTTTATTCGAAGGGTAAGACTAGATGCAAACCACTCCAAAGCACAGGGGGCTACATAGGGACTGGGACTGGGTTAAAGGAGATCCAAAATCCAAGTTGCAGAAGGATTCCTAGTTCACCCTTCATTGAAGAGTTGGCCCAGGGAAAACCAGTGGTCAGGGGTACACTGTGGGGAAACTCTCGCAGTAACAGAGCCCGTTGCAGGGGGTGTGAAAAAGTTTGACATTAACCAGGCTATTATCTGATTGGGGGGAATTTCTGAGCAAATCTGATGTGAACCAGGGAGAGCTCCTTCATCTCTTCTATCACTGCTGTACTGAATTTGTATTGAGCTATAGTATCATTGAATTTGAGCTATTTTGGGAGTCCAAATTTGGCTGAAAAGCAGGACAAAAATATAAATACAATAAATGCATGGTGCATTGTGCATGGGGGGGCTGTGTTCTCATTCTGTGCATTTGACTGGTGGGATTTTTGCCAAAAAGGTTGATTACCCATAGTTCTAGTGTATTGTCTCCCAAAATTCCTATTGTCTTCCAAACTTCCCCAGCAAACACCACCAGTAGCAATCAGAGACATAACTGTGTTCCAGCACCTCTAGCAGATGAGGTATTGGAGCTGAAATGAACATGAGCAGAAAGCTGTAATGATTATACAGTAAAGAGGATAAGCAATTTTGTCACTATGGAGTGGAGGAGGAAACACAGTTTATGACTGCTTGGGGCTATATAAATGTTTAAGTCAGTGGTTTTGCAGATCATCAAAGGCACATCATTAAAAATGACATGGAAAACCCAACTCACTTTGAATTTGTCTTTATAGGAAGGGGGACTGAAAGCTCCACTGCTGGTCAGATATAGTGTAAGGAAAGTGGACTAGATGACCCATTGTGTCACTTCTGTCTTCCTCAACTTTGCTGCAATATTCCTTACTGCACCTTTACTACATCTCCCTAACTATATCTTCTAAGTTCTAAGAAAAGGTAAAGGAAAACAAAATTATTTCTTCCTGTTCTGTAAAATATGAACTGTATATTCAAAATGAGCCTGTCTCTAATTGCCATGTTTTTGCCCCTCAGCACTGAATCTTCGGTGTGTATCATTTAGTATCCAGGATCCTGGCCAAAAGGTATTATGGATCTCAGAACTAGGAAGGCCATTTATTGAAGTTGCTTTCAGGCACAACACACTAGAAACTTCCCCTAGGCTTTCACATCAGTGAAATAACTGCAGTGGATTTGTGTCCACATGTGGTCATAATTTAAACAAGGAGTAATATAATATGCCTTTACTATTTAGTGAAAAATGTTCCCTTCATAACTACATATATAACCAAAGGGGAAACAAATAACAGGTTTTAAATGGAACAACAGGAAAATATCCATTCCCAGCACATAGTACTATGACAAACTCCTATTTTGTTATTTGTAATTTTGTGCCACTTAAGCATTTATTGAATTCATAATAAAATCCCAGCTGAGTACTGGTGATGCTTGAAATTGTAGATCAAGAGGGCACCAGGTTGAGAAAAGATCTACACAGACAGTGGCTCTCCAGGGTTTCAGACAGAGAGTCTTTCCCAGCCCTAACTGGAGATGCCAAGGATGGAACTTGGGACTCTGTGCATGCAAAGCATGCACTCTACCACTGACTGACAGCTCCCATTCATTTGATGGATAGTAATAATGTCAACTGTTAGTCAGATGAACCTAATAAAGAGGCATTGGGGCACTTGCAAATATCAAGAGGAATGGATGCAGTACGTAATCATCTCACAAGAAATGTAATTCTTGAAGGTGGTATCCCTTCTCATTATAAATTTCTTGTAACTTTAGAGAAAGATTTTGTGTTTGCACGCAAAGAAGAATGGTCTGATCCAGACTACCTTACTGAAAAGGAAACAGCTTTTCTTTGGTATTGATTTTCATTCTGTTTTAAAACTGCTATTGGTTGTCCATACATAATGAGATTCTAGATGCAACATTTTTCAGCGAATAGAAAGGGAGAGTAGGGTTGGGAGAGCATGGAAACATGCCTTTCGGAAGTTGTACAGGCTGTTCTCCATTGTCCCCTACCCCTTTACACTGACAACAGTAGACCTGAGAAAAGTGATTGAAAACTCCATTTTAGGGAGCAATCCTATACTGAAACATAGTGCCTCCAACCGTGGAGGTAGAACATAATCATCATGGCTAGTAGCAGCCATTGATAGTCTTACCTCCTTGAGTTTGTCCCCATAGGCCGAATGCAAGTTATGTCATCACCATGAAAAATACAACAATGGAAACCCCCAGATACATTGGCAGAATACTTCTGTGATGTGATGTACACTTAGGGATGGGGGAGTAATTTGGTTCCATTCACATTTTAATGCAGACTTCCCTAATTCGCACTTTGTGAAACAATATGTGAGCTGAGACACAGTTATCTTTCTAAAAGTGCATTTCTCCGCATCATACAATGCATTTCTCGAACCAAAAATAATACATATATTAGGCGAAAGTGTGCATCCAAATCTATACAGTAGTGAAAATAACATACAAAGATGCATTCTGTTAAGAGAAATGGCTTGCAAAATTGTGCATAATAAGCAAAACCACATACCAAAAATGTATATACAAGGAGAAAGGCACACTAAAATGCTGATGAGTTTTCATGAGGACTTAAACAATTGCAAACAGATGTAGAAATGTGGCAAAGTGAATGTAAGATTGGGAAACACAAACAGAAATTGATAGATTTGTCCATCTCTATGTACGCTACCACTGTTGCATCTGGAGAACCCAAGATATTGTTTTAAAAATTATCCACTTAGGTTGAAGTGGCCATATTGGATAATCCAAGTATGTAATCCTTAATTTAATCCAATTACAACTATTTTTGGAAACCTCCAACAGCTAGGGCAAACAATTTACATTTGCAAGGCTTTGAGATCAACTTCCATAAATGGTATCCTTTAAAAGAGTCACAGAAAAGAAAATAGAATGCTTTGTAATCATTTGCTGAGGGTGGTTTATTCCTGTTGGAGCTTCAAAATCTCTCTCTTTCTCTCTCTCTCTCTTGTGTGTGTGCGCGCGTGCACATGCTGAAATGTGGATCTTTACATTGGAATCAAATGTGAATTGCATAACTCACACCAACTCTAGCACGTTTAATATATTTTGTATATATTACAATACTCTTTGAACTAAACATACTCTTTGGCAGATATTTCAAGGATGTAATCAGAAATATTTCTGATGTGGGAATTAACAGGATGTTTGCAATTCATTTTGAAAGCGGCTGCAAAGAATGTAAAATTCTGTTACTGTACTGTGAAGCCCTTAAAACAGTTATCCTTCAATTCTTTTTTCTCTGAAGGAGTGTGGCTTTGATTTTAAGAAAAAAAATTACTAATGTAACCTTTGCTTAACATGACCAATTCCATGTGCTTCTGTGGGATAACTGTGTTAGTAGTGCTTGCATTAACAGGACCTTGATTTTATGTACATTTCTGTAAATATCACTTCCTTATCAAAGGGCAAGTATGGTTAGTCCCTCCTTTCTTTCCGCTCAGCGCTGATTGCCGATTAAGTTTACCCATTTTTAATAAGGGAAGATGTAGTCTCTATCCTAATGAAAGTGGAAAAGGAAGTCATAACATTGTTTGATCTAAATAAGAAATGGCCAGCTTTTAATAACTATTTCCAATCTTCCTCCTGTGTACTATGTACATGTACAGATGCTAAATTTGAGCAATGTTTATGTGTTTCCTGCACATGGGAAACTCACACTTAGCTACTGTCCTTGCCCTCAGTGTCACATGGCCACACTGCTGGCCCCATCTCTAGTGTCACATGGTAGGACTAGCCTTGACTCCCAACATCCACACTCCAAGTGGGGATGTTTGAAGATGAATCCCCACACATGACTATCAGGAGTTGCATATGATCAGGACCACCCATTCTGCAGCTGTTCCAATCATGTGATTCTTCTTCAGATGTCCATGCCATGTGATATCAGTCATGTAGGTTGGAGCCAGGAACAGTGCCAGAGTCCTGATATACACCGCCTGCCAGGTATTCACTGACTTAGAATAACAGAATCATAGAATAGTAGAGTTGGAAGGGGCCTATAAGGCCATCAAGTCCAACCTCCTGTGCAATGCAGGAATCCAAATCAAAGCATTCCCGACAGATGGCTGTCCAGCTGCCTCTTGAATGCCTCCAGTGTCGGAGAGCCCACTACCTCTCTAGGTAATTGATTGCATTGTCGTATGGCTCTAACAGTTAGGAAGTTTTTCCTGATGTCCAGTTGAAATCTGGCTTCCTGCAACTTCAGCCCATTATTCCGTGTCCTGCACTTTGGGATGATCGACAAGAGATCCCGGCCCTCCTCTATGTGACAACCTTTCATGTACAGTAGGGCCCCGTTTACCGGCGTTCCGTTTTCCGGCGTTCCACTGATGCAGCAGCTTTCAGTTAGGGGAAATTCCCCGTTTTAAGGCCAGTTTTGCATTTTTGCGACATGTTGTGACATTTTTGCATCATTTTCGTGCAACGCGCCCCATTATCTTCAATGGGTTCTGCTTTACAGCGATTTCCGCTTTACGGCGGCAGACCGGAACGGAACCTGCTGTATAAGCGGGGCCCTCCTGTACTTGAAGAGTGCTATCATATCTCCCCTCAGTCTTCTCTTCTCCAGGCTAAACATGCCCAGTTCTTTCAGTCTCTCCTCATAGGGCTTGGTTTCCAGTCCCCTGATCATCCTTGTTGTCCTCCTCTGAACCTGTTCCAGTTTGTCTGCATCCTTCTTGAAGTGCAGAGACCAGAACAGGACACAGTACTCAAGATGAGGCCTAACCAGTGCTGAATAGAGGGGAACTAATACTTCACACGATTTGGAAACTATACTTCTGTTAATGCAGCCTAATATAACATTTGCCTTTTTTGCAGCCACATTACACTGTTGGCTCATATTCAGTTTGTGATCAACAGCAATTCCAAGATCCTTCTCACATGTCGTATTGCTGAGCCAAGTATCCCCCATCTTATAACTGTGCATTTGGTTTCTTTTTCCTAAGTGTAGAACTTTGCATTTATCCTTGTTGAATTTCATTCTGTTGTTTTCAGCCCAATGCTCCAGCCTATCAAGGTCCCTTTGAATTTTGTTTCTGTCTTCCATGGTATTAGCTATGCCCCCCAAATTTGTATCATCTGCAAATTTGATACGCATGCTCTGTACCTCCTCATCCAAGTTGTTAATAAAAATGTTGAAGAGCACGGGGCCCAGGACCGAGCCCTGCAGTACCCCACTTGTTACTTCTGCCCAGTTTGAGAAGGAACCATTGATAAGCGCTCTTTGAGTAGGATTCTGGAGCCAACTGTGGATCCATCTGATAGTTGTTCCATCCAGCCCACATTTAGCTAGCTTGCTAATCAGAATATCATAGGGCACTTTGTCAAAAGCTTTGCTGAAATCGAGGTATATTATGTCTACAGCATTTCCACAGTCTACAAGGGAGTTTACCCGGTCAAAAAATGAGATAAGATTAATTTGGCAGGATTTGTTCTTCATAAAGCCATGTTGGCTCCTAGTAATCACTGCATTGTTTTCAAGGTGCTTACAGATTGACTGCTTTATAATCTGCTCCAGAGTTTTTCCAGGGATTGATGTTAGGCTGACTGGTCTGTAGTTCCCTGGTTCCTCCTTCTTGCCTTTTTTGAAGATAGGGACAACATTAGCTCTTCTCCAGTCATCCGGCACTTCACCAGTCCTCCATGATTTCGCAAAGATAATAGAGAGTGGTTCTGAGAGTTCTTCAGCTAATTCCTTCAATAGGATGCAGTTTATCGGGCCCTGCCAATTTGAACTCGTTCAAAGAGATTAGGTATTCCTTGACCATTTGTCTATCAATCTCAAGCTCCAATCCTACCCCTTCTACTTCATGTTTCCCGGGACATATCCTTTTTTGGGAGAAGACTGAGCCAAAGTAGGAATTGAGGACTTCTGTCTTTTCTTTGTCATCTGTTATCATTTTGCCGTCCTCATTGAGTAGCTGTGCCACCGTTTCTTTTCTCTGTCTTTTACTATGGACATACCTGAAGAAAGCTTTTTTGTTGCTTTTAGCATCTCTCGCTAGCCTCAGCTCATTCTCAGCTTTAGTCTTCCTGACACCATCCTTGCAATTCCGTGAAAAAAGGGCTAAGATAAGGGAGTGAAAGACAACAGGATGATCAGCAATGATGAAGGTAACACATATAGATCAGGGATGGGGAACCTGTGCCCTTCATACTTTGTTGGACTGCAACTCCCATTAGCCTCAGCCAGAATGGTGAATGTCAGAGATGATGGGAATTGCAGTGAAGCAACTTCCAAGAACATAATAAAAGCCTGCTGGATTAGGCCAATTGTCCATCTAGTCCAGCATCCTGTTCTCTTAGTGGCCAACCAGGTGCCTATGGGAAGCCCGCAAGTGGAACCTAAGCGCAACAGCACTCTGTGCGCTTGCGATTCCCAGCAACTAACATTCAGGGACATATTGCCTCTGACAGTGGAAGTAAAACATAGCCATCGTGGCCAGTAGCCATTGATAGCCTTGTCCTCTATGAATGTGTCTAATTCTCTTTTAAAGCCATCCAAGTTGATGGCCATCATCTAAGAGCAAATTCCATAATTTAATTATGCACATTGTGAACAAGTACTTCAATTTTGCTTGTCCGGAATTTTCCAACATTCACCTTTATTGGATGTCAGCAAGTTCTAATGTTATAAGAGAAGGAGAAAAAAAACCCACTGTTCACTTCCTTCACGCCAGGCATTGGGAGGATTACTAGTTATTTGCTCTTGACATAGATCAATAAAAACGGTGAATGTGAGGGGAGTGCTTATATTTGGTGAGGAAAAGCCATGTATGGATCATTTATATAATACTTAGAAGTGGCAAGATTCTTTGTAGTCTCTATTGCTTGACTTGCAACAGCCCTGTGAGGTAGTCCCATTTTGTTCACAAGGTACTGTCAGACAGCTGATAAGAAATGCGTACTCAAAACCACACTGGAAATTATCCTGTGAAGGCAGCTGGTACGCACTGCATGCCTCAGGAGTTCAGAGGAGGGAGGGAGAGAGAAGGGATGGTTTTTGGAAGGAAATGAGCAGTCCACAGAGAGTTTTTTTTAAAAAACAGGGGAGATTTGAACTTGCCTGAAAACAGAGAGGAAAGCAAGAGATTAAAGGAATATTTAATTTTCCAGAAGCACATCCAGCTGTAATTTAGTCAAAGTCTGCCTTCAAGGGACAGCACAATTATTAATGGCAGAAGCTTGCCCCCAACAAATCACTTCATATCTCAACATATTGATCCCACCATTATTAAAACAGACTGAAATATGATTACCTGACAACAGCCTTCCCCAACTTATTGCTCTCCAAATGTTGTTGGACTCCCACTCCCATCAGCCCCAGCCAGCATGGCCAAGAGTCATGGCTTGATGGGAGTGGTAGTCTGGAGGGCACCAGGTTGGGGAAGGCTGCCTTACACAGTTCCTTCTGCAAGGAATACTTTTCTTGTTGCTGTTGCTGCCTTTGTATCATACTCTAGCAACAGTTTTGTCTTAACAATTTTCCCTCAACGCTAGAAGTTTCCAAAGAAATCACTTTTAAATTATTACATTGGCAAGCAGCAAAGCGAACTTGTGCCAAATTCACACCATACATTTATTTCACTATTATTCCACTTTAAACAGTCATGGCTTCCTCCAACGAATCCTGGGAAGTGTAGTTTGTGAAGGGTGATAATAGTTGCTAGGTGACTCCTATTCCTCTCCCAGAGCTACAATTGTCAGAATGGTTTAACAGTCGGTCCTTCTTCCCAGAGTACTCTGGGAATTATAACTGTATGACGGGAACAGGCATCTCCTAACAACTCTCAGCACTCTTCACAAACTAAACATCTATGGTCGGTAGCTTTACATATCATAATTTTACACCATTTTGTTTCTCCCTAAATTGTCAGGATCTGCCATCCAAGCCACACTAAAACTCTAAGGGGAAGAAGCGGAAAAGCTGGCTTCATGCCACATCTGTTACCGCTTGATTGCCAGTGCAGCCACAGGAACATCTTATTTGCCTCAGGACTCCAACAAGCTACAGTGAGCTCAGATGGATGGTTGCCATCCATCAGATATTGCAGAGAAGCAAACGCATGTCAGTCATGCTGCCTTTCCCTTTTGGCAATGCGTCATGTGCTAAAGGCTGCAAAAAGATGGTGTACAGCAGGCCCTGATGGCACCAGAAAATCCTTATGTAAGGTAAATCTGCAGAGGAGGACTGCAGTTGGCTTTAAATCTGCTTTGTGCTACAGTGAGGATATAAAAAGGGCTGCAATTGCCCAAAGTATTTGGCCTGTTTTGTCCAATGGCACATTGAACCTGGATCATGGGAAAGCTGAAAATTTTTATATAAACCCATGCCAGAGAATGAGAGACTACATTGTCTCAGCCAAAGCCAAGCCACTGAAATTTACTGTACATCAATGGAACGGAATTAAACACTGCAAAGGTACTGTGATCATCAAAGCCTGCCACAAGCTGCTATTTTGAGTTCCTCAACTCTTTGTCCTGAATAAAGCTTAAAGAAATAGCAAACAGAGTCAGACAATCTTTCTTCTGATCTGCATACCCTTTGAATTTCATTTCCCTATTTCTTACTCCTTGGGTGCCATTGACATAGGTGCAAAATGACTGTACAGTTGCACATGAATGGTTTTGCTTCTGCCAGATCTCAAAGCTTTGGGCATGAGAAATGGTGGTTCCTTGAGTTGTTTGAAAAGGGTACCAATGACGATCAGCACTGCAGTGCAATGAACTGGACTAGTCTCAGCCTTTTGCTATTGGATGGATTCTATTCTCTTATTCTGTGAATGAACGACTTGCATGTTTTATTTAAGGGTACTGGAGAGTCTATGACAAGGCTTAGCTGTACCACTAAAAGTAGTTTGCTCCATGGCAGCTAAAGTTACATTCATAATGTGGCAAATGGGTCACGGGAAGATGTCTTGTACCAGATCCAATGATTTGTCTTGTACCTAAGCTTTCATGCCCCTCTCTTTTTCAACAATCTTGGTCTGACACAATTGTACTGGTGCCTGGGCTCAGATGTGGCTCACAGCAATGGCGCAAGAGGACAAACCTCTTCCACAAACATGGAAACCTGTATCCCTGATTCTATCCAGACAGGGGCTCATGGGGCCAGGCCATGGATGATAAAATTGCTCTTATTTCCTGCTTTAATTAATAGGTTTTGATACACATATTAATTCTGTCCTTGTTGACAGTTTTCCCTCTCTTGTTTTGGCCAACTCCTGTCCCCTTCCATTGACTATTTAATGCTATAACAGCTTTTCTTCTCCAGCCATTGATACCAATTCTCTTTGTCTTTTTCTCAAATCAGCCAGTGCATACCAAATGGCATGTGTGAGAACACTGTAGGCAAATAGTCTGGGAGATGTTGTACTCGCCCTGAACAGGTTCATAGTCTGGGAGTACTTCCAACTTGTCACTAGGGTCTCAAGAAGCTTCTGTGGCTACAAATACTTAGATTAGTTCTGGGATCGGAACAGCCTGGCCTCAGTTGTCCCTACTCTGGTGACCTCCCAACTGGACTACTGTAAAGTGCTCTATATGGGTCTGCCCTTGAAGATTGTATGGAGGCTGCAGCTAGTGCAGAATGCAGCTCCTAGGTTGGTAAGTGTGACAGCCCATTGAGATCATGTGTCAGTTGTCCTTCGAGAGCTGCACAGGCTGCCAGTGAGCTACCAGGCCCAATTCAATTTATATAAATCCCTAAATGGCTTTGGGCTCAAGTACCTATTAGAACACCTTCTGCATTATCACCCATTTCATGCCCTACAATCAGCAGGACAGGCCCTGTTGACAGTGCTGCCACTAGGGTTGCCCAATTGGCAGTGATACGTAAAAGGGCATTCTTGGTGGTGGCTTCCTGTTTGTGGAATACTCTCACTAGTGAGGTATGTCAGCCTGTCTCATTATTAACATTTAGGAGAATTTTTAAAATATTCATGTTTATCCAGGAATTTGATGGCTGGAAGACCTGTCCCTGGCCACCCTGAAGTTTTGAGAGTTGGTGACTGCTTTTAGGAGTTTTTAATTATTTTTAACTGTTTCAGAAGTTTGTTTTTAGCTATTCTTAGAAGTTTTAAATATCATAAATAAATAATAATTTTAAAAAACTGGCTGCCAATATCTGATCCTCTAGTGACTTTGAATACAATCCAGCTCCAATAAGCTAAATGGATTTTTTTTGGGGGGGGGGGAGTTTAGCCATCGATTATAATGGGATGTGGTTGATGGATTATTATGACTTACAGGCCTGAGGAAGTCAAATAACAAATTATGTTGATTGGTTGTATTAGTAAGAATAAAGGACAACTGAAATCTTGCAAAATATAAAAAGTTAAGGATTCATCCTTTGCAGTTTTTTAGTTTCTTCTTCACCATCTACATTTAATTTTAATGTTCCTTGGAGCAGAAACCTTTTTTTGCTCAAGTTACTTTACACTTTCTGCTACATAGCAGGGCTGTGCACAGCCTCTCCCTTTGATCCTGCCCTGAGTTGACCTATGAACCACCCACCCTGCCTCAGAGCCAGTCCCAAATAAGCTTGGGGGCAGGGCTAATTTTTAATTAGAGTAAAAAAAAAAACCTAATAAAACATATATCTGGGAGGGGGACAGGGGAAGGAAATGTATCCCCCCCCCCTCGATTGAGAGAAGGGTGCAATTCTGCGGGATGCTGCTTTCTCAAGCGGCTTTCCTGCAGGAAAGCCACTTGTGAGTGAGCACTGGCACCCCAGGATCATTGCCTCCGCTGAACAGCTGTTCAGCGGAGGCATCTATCCTGCATTATGCTGCTTCACATGCGGCTTTCCTGAAAGAAAGCATCATGCAAAGCAGCACCCAGACAAGTGTTGAGCGGAGGCAGCAATAGTGCGTGGTGCTGCTTTACCAACACTTTTCCTGCAGGAAATCCACAAAGCAGCACCTGGCAGGAAGGAGAGCCATGGCATTGGGCCTACCTTCTCCTGGGAAGACGCCGCTTTAGATCTCGGCCTTTTCACATTTCCCTGCCTGATACCTGCCTCTCCGCCCTGCCTGATGCCCCAACTTCTGACACCCACGGATTACTCCGGGCCATCCAACCTGACCCATCCGTGGCTGTCTCAACCCAGCTTGGCAAAATCCCTCCGATTTGGCTGAGGACTCACTGTGCGCCCTACTAGATAGAGCATCATCATTGCTTTGTGGGTAGTACCTACATACTCCGGCAGCCACTGCTGGAGATGCAAGGTGACGAAAATCATAGCAGCTTTTCGGAATGAGGTCAGTTTCATCTGCATTTATATGTTTAGACATATTTTTGATATTTAGTCTGGGTCTTGGTCAAGCTTAATGTGTGCTGATCTCCAGAGCATTCTTACTAGGGAAAAAACAAGTTTGCTCTAGGGAGCCTGAAGAGCTAATCAGTTCCCTCAATACATTTTGCTCAAATTGCACTTTAAAAAAGGAAAAAAGGAAAAAAAGTAGGGGGGAGTTGTATATGATTTAAAGTCCACAAAATGTCTTTGGCAAACTGTCTTTCCGGGCTTGAGGAAGCAGTTGCTCTGGAAGTACCAAATCTTTCCTTAGCCTCCAGTTCCCCTCAAGAGCACCATTTTAGGGAAAACGGAAAGGTGGGCCACATGTGGTTATTCCTAATGAGCATCTTATCTCCAGTTATGATAAGTAATAGCAAAAGCTCTAAAAATATATGGTGGAGCATTGATAGGGTTGTGTGTTATGTGTTGTAATTTCATATCTCATAAATGTTCAAAGAGTCTTGAGGCAACCCACTATGGGCTTGAGTCTACAAAAGCTTATGTCATCATAAACTCTTTTATTTTTATTTTTTGGTAATCTTTAACACAGTCTACATCAGGTCTTTGATCCGCATGATGAATTAATTCTCTCTCTCTTTCTCTCACTCACACAGAGCTAAAACGATCCTTCTGGTTTCCTTTTTCTCCTTTTCCTCTTATTGTTTGTTCCGTTTCTGCCCTGTTTAGGTTTGCAGTGAATGCTCAGCACCAGAGAGCCCCACCTCAGCTAACGATCAACAGCACAGGGATTGTGTGGTAAAACAGAGGGAAAGGTGAGAGGAAGGAAATTATATCAACTCATGATGCCTGAAAATTGCTGATAAAAGAAAAATATGCAGTTTCCACATCTGAAATCCAAAAAGAGGTAAGACTGGCAGGACAGTGCCATGGCGCCAGACTCCCAGCACCCATCACTGCCACAAACCAGGATGGAGTGGGGATGAGGAAGGGCGGGGGCGAGGTCAGGGCAGCACAGGCACACCAGTGGAGCCAATCTGGCACTCCTGCCGGTGTGTCCACATCACGGTGACTTCACAGCCTCTCTGCCCCTCCCTGTCCCAGTAAGCAGTGATGTTGCTGCTGAGAGTCTGGCGCCATGGCACTGCACCACCAAACTGGCTGCCGCTACCAAAGCCTGAGGCTCCTAGGGCTGGCAGCCCCTCCTCACCCACCACTGAGACATTCAGACACATCACCTACCCATACCCTCTGCAGTCCCACACATCACCCTTCTCTCTATACCTTTTTGGGAACACAGTGCAAGAGAGACAGTGTGATGTAGACCATATAGTGGGATGGGTGAAATTCAAATCCCCATTCACAGGGTGGCCATTCATGAACACATGAGGTTTCTTTACATTGAGTCATACCATTGGTTTACCTAGCCTCATATGATCTGCTCTGATTGGCAGCAACTCTTCAGGATCTGAGGTAGGGATGTCAGAGAATTCTGACATAAACAGAAAAGGAAGCAGAAATTGCTGCAGTTCACATGTTCATCTGTGGTCAGGAATGGGAATCAAATCAAGCAATATGATTGGTATTCATTTCAATCATCATTTTAATTTTTTTGTTTAACAAAATTTATATACTGCTTGATTGCAAAACCTCATTTTTAAGTCCACAAACAATATGTGATTGGTCTTTTACATTGTTTTAATGTTTCCTTTACACTGAAATGAATGTAAATTATGGAAATAGTTATGTAAGTTATGTTAAATAGTGAAAGTGAGATGAATAACATAGTATTTGGTGAAAACTCAACTGCAGTGGAACAGAAACAGTGCTGAATGTGACAAATACCGAAAATCTCTGCCTTCTTACATCCCTAGTCTCAGGCAGATCTCTCTAATTGCTTTACTACCCAAGATCATTTTCACTGAACTTTCTGCATTTAATGCATGTTAAATGCATTGTTCCACCAATGAGATATGATCCTTTCTTGGTAGGTTATAATATTTTAGCATACTGGCCACACCAGATTGTTGTGAGGATAAAATAGCCTACTATAAAATAGCCTAGACATAACCACTATCCATTATTCCCTGAGCTCCTTGGAGGAAGAATGGGATATAAATGTATATTAATTGAATCAAGCAAGCAAACAGACAAAACTTTGACTCCAGGTAATGACTGGCAGTGGCTGCTTATTCTTCCATAATTTTAATCTGCCTCCAAATCCACTGGCCTTCACCCTTGATCCTCCCACTCTGCTCAAAGTCCTTGCTTGTTGTATTGCTCCCCCCTTCTTTCTTTTTAAGTGGTCTCAGAGTGTCATTTCTTCCTAGTGCTGTTTTTGAGCATCAAAAGCTTGAGCATCCAATGTTGCCCTTTGAAAAGGACTGCCCTGTGTAGCCCCCTAAAGTCACATAGGGGCTAATGTGGTCCTTGAGAATCTACGTTATAGGCTGTTCCTGGATTTATTTTTAGCATTACTTCAGTTAGTGCATTTGTAGTATACAAATGTTGCTAACCTAGAGGTAAACAGATAGCAGTGATACCTTTAGCGGTTGACTAGCAGGTGCAGCCCTGCACCAAGCAACAGGTCCTGCACAGTCTACCCCCCCCCAAAGTGGACTTAAAGGACTAGGCCCTTCTCAGAGATGGGAGGGGTAGGCTCTGCCTATTGCTTCAAATGTATGGGGTGGTCTTTGATTACTTTGATGTTTGTTAACCTTTAAAGGAATGGACTTGTGCTGCTCATAGTAGCATGAACCCCTCTATGCCCATTCCCTCCACTTTCTAGGTCTTCAGAGTGACACTATATAATAGGACATCACATTACTCTGGTGCCACTCTAAGAAGTAAGGCTGGCTTGCCACACTTCCTGAAATGGCTTTAGAGCCACTTGACGTTATATTGTGTCATGCCACTCTGAAGACCTTCTTGGAAGTAGAGACACCGGAAGAAGGACAGCGCATGGAGGGGCTTGTGCTCCGATGAGTGGCATGAACCCCTTCTGTTAAAGGTTGAATGACAGCACTTCTTACATTTACACTAAGGGGTGAACAGAGTGGCCATGGAGAAGGGGGCTGAGTGGTCAGAGTGGAGTTGGGGAAAAGACACCTGGTTCATGGGTGGGGAAACTCAAACCAGGCAATGCCTCTGACAAACAAACCAATACTTTTACATAATGCTGGATGTGAATATTGGGGTTGGCAATAATGATATTTATTTATTTAACCGAATTTGTATACCACTTGATTGTAAGAACCTCTAAGCGATTTACATAAAATATACACTAAATTATCAATAAAGTCAGAAGTTAAAAACAAGTAGACCTAATAAAATACCAAAATATTAATAAAATCAGCAGTTAAAACTATACATTTTTCAATAAAAAATTACATGTTAAAATGCATGTCAACCTCACATATCTGGGCAGATTTGCCTACAAAGCAGCTTATAACAGGCACTGAAAGTAGTACAGTGAAGGCACCTGCCTAATTTTGATGGCTGTGTCCTTATCCACCCGACAAATCTATGTGGGACCTTTTTTTTTAGGTAACCAGTCTGAAAAGCAGATAAGGGGGGGACAGACAAGTGAACAGGATGTTCTTAGGGTGAAGGGCTATTCTTAAAGGGCCCACCTCCTCCTCATTCCTGTTACAACTCCTCATTTGCTTGCCTGTCTCTCTGGACCCAGTCTGCACCACCACCAGAGGGAGAAGCAAATGGAGAAGGCTCCCAAGGCTGACCGGGCAACTGAGCTAATGGTGACTGAAAAGAGGAGAACAAGTGATTGTGGTTGTTCCGGGGGTTGATTGTGGGCCTGTAGAATGTGAAAGGGCTGGCTCTACCAGTAGGCAGAATAAGGGTGACACCTCAGGCAACTGATTTTTAATGTCAGGAAAGGGCAGCAAATGTTATTTAATCTATTATGCTTGTATTTTACTGCCAGAGAGGGAAGGGTAGTTCTGCCTCAGATGCCAAAATAACTTGGCCAGTTTTGAGCACTGTGGATCTTGACTTGGGGTGGAGGTAGGGCAATGCCTGTTCAACCTCAGGCAATAAAATGTCTTCAGCAGGTATCCAGCTATGCCAATTGGGGTGGCTACTTACAGATTCCTAAAAAAAAAAAGCACAAAGGGGGGCATATGCCAATTGATATGCTTAGATGCAAATTTAGAAATAGTAACTATAATTTAAACAGAAATGCAATTTATCTCACCACAGTGGGGAAGACTGTAGCCCGGTGACATTTGTGGCTGCTCAGCCTGCTGTCCAGGTGCTCATTGTTGATGGGCAACCTTCAAGCCCCTCCTGCTCTCCCTTCTTATGGTTCTTTATCTTTTAACTGGGCTTGGATAAGGCAGCCCTTCAAACAGAGGACACATAATAGTCACCCAAATACATATCAGCTTGTGGCAGACTGCTCCTGTCCTACCATCACGTTCTGCCCTGGTTCCACCAAACTTGCTCCTTCTCCCTGTCTATGGACCAATCGTTAAAGCTGTCATCTCTAATGCACAGACTCCCAAACTCCCCACCCCCCACTGACCACTTGAAAATTGCCGATGGTCTTTGACGGACCACTGAATGATTTTTCTGCCCGCTAGAGCAATTATAATGCACTGTGCTAGAGGCTGTATGGTTTTTAATTGTATTTTTATTGCTCCTTTTATTTCTAATATTGCATTTTATTGTATTACAAATTGAATTCTATGGAATGTAAAGTAATACAATAAAATGCAATACAAGAAATAAAAGGAACAATAAAAATACAATTTGCATTCCATAGAATTCAAATTGTAATACAATAAAAGACAAGAAATAAAAGCAAAAACAAAATGCAATTAAAAATAAATATGAATACTTAATATGGACACATCACAGACTGTCCACTTGAATGAAGCTCATGGATCACAGTATGGGAATCCCTGTTCTAGTGCACAGGTGCAAAATGCAAAAATTATGCAAGAAGTCCTTTCTTAAAAAATACTTCCATATAAACTGCATGAAGCTCTATGCTCATTCCAGACACGGATATAGGAAATTTCAAGCTACCAAGGTTGCATCATCAAAGTAAAGTCAGGGGGGGACACACACAGCAATTTCATTTGCAGAATGTTCTATGCCTTCACAAAGCAGAATTTTGCTATTAGTCTCCAGAGGCCTCCTACCCTGTGCAAAATGAGTTAACTCCGTTAGACAGCAATTTAGAAAACATGTAATGACTTTCATAGAGAGATTTACCTCAGTAACTGGAACCCAATTTGATTCATCTGTTTTGTCCCCAACCCCAGCTTCAATAGCTATGATTACAAGAAATGAATTTATGAAAACATAAAAGTTCTAAATAGGCTGTATTTTTTATTTTTAAAAGATTGAGGTCA
Organism: Rhineura floridana; assembly: GCF_030035675.1. Classification (NCBI taxonomy): domain Eukaryota; kingdom Metazoa; phylum Chordata; class Lepidosauria; order Squamata; family Rhineuridae; genus Rhineura; species Rhineura floridana. The sequence goes on from NC_084484.1 coordinate 97,492,935, forward strand.
GTATTCCCTAGCTTGCAATTGGCAAACTGTGTTACATTCCTAGGTAGGTTTCCAGGAAAAAGAAATGGATGTCAAAAATAACATGTTCCTGAGAGGTGGTGCTTTAAAATAGGGGGCATTCATTATGTTCTGTGAAGCTCTGAGATCCTGGCGGAATGGTGGGGTTGGGGAGAGATTCTTTAAAAGCAAAACTGGAAAGGAGTCTAACTTGCTGTGGCATGATACAGTTGTGGTTCTTCATGGGTTAAAGGTGATTAAGACCATTCAGTCTTGATGCTGTAGTAAAGAAAGAGAGATGAGGCAAATCTCTGTTACGCTTCTTTGTGGATTAAAGGGGGGAAAGGAAGGAGAGGTGCAGTTCAATAAAGGAGGAGCTATCTCTTTTGAGAGAGGCACTTCAGATGATGATGGTGGTGGTGATTAAACCACCCTTTACCAGCAAGTTCCAGGGTGGCTTACAACAATTTAAAATTTAATAATAAAAACAATTAAAACAAATTACATTCACTGGAATAGGGTAGGTCCTGTAAACATATCAGGTGTCAAAGGCCAAGGTAAAGAGGTGTGTCTTCATCATACAGCCAGAACAATATAATGAAGGTGCCAGGTGCACCTCCGTGGGGAGGGAATTCCATAACCTATTAGCCACCACAGAAAATGTCCTCTTCCAGGCCACTACACCTTGACCATCTGAGGGTGGCAAGCTATGAAGAGGTCCCCCTCTGCCAATTTTAACACCTGAGAAGGTCTGTAGGGAAGGAGGCAAACTTTCAGATAATTCATCTTTGTCTCATGGATAAAAGGGGTAGAACCCAAACACAGCAAATATAATGTGAACGAAGTGTACACAAATCTTGATGGATGGGGGGGAGTTAGCAAACCTAAGGGTTTGCAATTGGAGGAAGGCAAGGCAGGAAGGACAGTATCGTTATGCACTGCAGAGCATCTGCCCTATTGTTGCCAATTTAATGATTTCTCCATTAAAATCTAGTGATGTTAGGTGCATGTCTGGTGGCAAATTTTCCTGCCTAGTAGCTAGTGGGAAATCTAGTGGATGTCAAACATTTTATGGTCAGGATCTGCTGGTTTTTACAAACACTTCAATTTCATTCCCCCCTCCCCCGCTATGATGTATTTCACGAAACTATCTAGCCAAAATCTACCCTTTAAAAAAAATTCTACTTTTGCATATTTTCATTGTTTGCATTTCTGTTCTTATGTATAGTCTAAAGTGCTATTTGACTATTGTTTTATTTCTGCTTTAAGCCATGGCTAGTTGGCTACCCCTTTGATTGAAAGCATTTACCCAGCACAACATAACAAGCCAGTGACAGAGAGACGGATTTTTAAGTCAAGTTTCCAGATCCTCTGGTGTGCTTGTTTTTTAAAGGTATTAAGACAAGGAGGTTCTTGCTAGTTGGCTGACTGAGAAGGAAAACATGTAGGCAACATTCTACCCCATCAAAGTGTGATGCAGCCTAAGCACCACCAAAGGAGACATGATGATTAGAAACTATAAGCCTCAGAAATAAATGGCCTGATCATGCACAGAGTGTACCTGCCTCACCAATGAGAAACCTCTGCTTGTATTTAATAAGGTGACTCCTCAACAGGTATCCTTTGTATAAACAGTACATCTTATAACCATCACAGGAAGGGGCTGCTGGATTAGGCAAAGGCCTGCCTAATCCTGCATCCAGTTCTCGGAGTAGCCAACTACACACACACACACACACACACATTTTTTAAACCTACAAAGAACAGGAATGCAAAACCTCCATACTTCTCTCAGATCTAAAAGAGACACACACCTATTTCTATCTGCAGTTCCAAACTTAAACACAAAACATCAATGGTTTAAATTCTGTTAACCACCTTGTTAAACAATTCCTCATAACAGTGTTTCACAATAACACAAAAATGTTATCAAACACAGTGTTCAGTGGGTTATGGTGAGATTTTGGTGGATTTGGGGCATGAATCTGGTGGTGGTGGGGGAAAGTTTGCTTGTTGGCAACACTGATATCCTCCTCCCCTGTAGTGCTCCGGCAACCTCTTAGGTGGTGGGTGCTATTAGTGCATCTGGTGGATGTGCCTAGGCGTTTTGGGCCTAGACAGTGCAGCAGTCTAGCTGAGTCCACGGCAGGACCTGAGAAGAAGCAGAGAGGCAGGTGAGCTGGCTCTCCAAGGCTCAGAAAACCTAATGAGAACTTACTAACTTAGCCCAGGCAGTGGAGAGCTGGAATATTGTGTGTTCGTGTGTGTCTGAGAGGCATTTCTTCCCTACTACAAAAGTTGAAAGAGAGATGCTTTCAATCCGTTCAAGCTGGTTCCGTTTCAAAATGGTTTTGAAGAGTACAACGTGGCTAGAACCGTAGTTGCTTTAGACCTCCACCCAACTGTGCAAATAATTATAAATAATTCACCTGATTTAACTTTTCTCATGCAAATTTTTGTACTACCAAAATAGGGCATGTGACATTTGCTGGTAGAGCCATCAGAAGCAGTATTACTTGGCTGGCCCAGGGCCTTTCTATAGAACGGAGATTGTGTGCTTCCACAGTTCATTCTAGCACCTGTAGTTTGGAGAGACATATAGTTCCCTTGTGACATGCTGTCAAGCATTTTGTTATGAAAAGTTATGTTTATATGTATTAATTTAATGTTTAAAGTGAAACTTCTCTTAATTGCTTTCCTGGCATGGCAACAGAGACCAGAGTAGTTGGTTCCGGGAAGTAGCTGTCTCAGGAGAACTGTACTCACAGTTCATGAGTTTACTAAAACATTGTACCTGCACAAAGAAGCCTCTCCACGCACACACACTTTGCATGCTGCAGGACTCACCTTTGGTACATCTACATCTGTGTGTGAAAATCCATTCTCAACTTTGATGCATGCACTGACACCATACGGGTGTTCAATGTTTAATCAGAGAAAACCAAATTTAGTCATCTTGGCTTTTGAAATAATATATTTGAAGGAATTTCAAGTGAACAGTTCTGCAAATTTGCAGAAAAATCATGGTGCATTAAACTTTATTGGTACGATATACATTTATTTCCTAGTAGTGTTATTTAGTTTACACAAATATTTTGCATGTGGAAAATATTGTATTTCAATTTATTTGCTTTTTTGTAAACTTCACAAGTCATAGATCCTAATTAAACTGCATAAATTGCGGTTTTGTTTTTTTGTCATTACATATGAAAACTTCACACCCCCAGAAACCTGTGACCAATGCCCCAATCCTTCTGTCCCAATTTTTGTCTCTGCCCCCCTCCAATGAAAATTGTCTTGCTACAATCCTGGGGGTACCGCAGGGCTCAGTCCTGGGCCCAGTGCTCTTCAGTGTTTTTATTAATGACTTGGATGAGGAGGTGCAGGGAATACTTATCAAATTTGCAGATGATACAAAATTGGAAGGCATAGCTAATACCTTGGAAGACAGAAAGAAAATTCAAAGGGATCTTGCTAGGCTGGAGAATTGGACTGAAAACAACATAATGAAATTTAGCAGGGATAAGTGCAAAGTTCTACACTTAGGAAAAAGAAACCAAATGCACAGTTATAAGATGGGGGATACTTGGCTCAGCAATACTACATGCGAGAAGGATCGTGGGATTGTTATTGAGCCAATAGTGCAATGTGGATGCAAAAAAAGCAAATGCTATTTTAGGTTGCATTTATAGTTTCCAAATTGTGTGAAGTATTAGTTCCCCTCTATTTGGCAATGGTTTGGCCTCATCTTGACTACTGCATCCGGTTCCAGACACCACACTTTCGGAAGGATGCAGACAAACTGGAACGGGTTCAGAGGAAAGCAACAAGGATGATCAGGAGACTGGAAGCAAAGCCCTATGAAGAGAGACTGAAAGAACTGGACATGTTTAGCCTGGAGAAGAGAAGACTGAAGGGAGATATGAGAGCGCTCTTCAAGTACATGAAAGGTTGCCACAGAGAGGAGGGCTAGGATCTCTTCTCAATCATCCCAGAGTGCAGGACACAGAATAATGGGCTCAAGTTGTAGGAAACTAGATTTCGACTGAACATCAGGAAAAATCTCCTAACTGTTAGAGTGGTACGTCAGTGGAACCAATGACCTAGGGAAGTGAACACTGGAGACATTCAAGAGGCAGCTGGACAGCCACCTGTCAGGTATGCTTTAATTTGGATTCCTGCACTGAGCAGGGGGTTGAACTCGATGACTTTATAGGCATCTTTCAATTCTACAATTCTTTGATTCTATGACCTTGAATTTGGCCTGGTAACAAACTGGTAACTTTAGGGTTAGCCACCATGATGACTTTCAGATGTTATTTGACTCCAACTCACATCATCCCCAGCCAGCATGGCCAATGATCAAGGATGATGGTAACTGTAATCCAACAACATGTGGACATTACACATTGGCTATCCTTGTACTTCGACATGGCTACTGGTCATTCTTTCATACACTCTACACTTGACCTTGTTGGTCCAGTTAATATTTTTATCAATTTTGCATATTTTTAATCAACTGCATAGGCACACCATGACATTAAGAACATCAAAGGCTGACCATCTGTGACATCGTTGTGGACAATGGGCAGCTGAATCATGCTTTCTCCATGCCATCACAAGTACTCATAATGGCTCAATACCAGCCTTTGCCAGTTTTCTTACTTCCCGCGTTGTGAGGAGGGAAAATAGCACTGAAAAGGACCAAACTACATTTACAAGTGGCTCCTCACTATCTGGAATGAAGACCTCTGAGCATGCATTACCCATGTGAACTGTGAGAAGTGTCGTGGGTTGTGATTCGAACTACACTTCCCAGACTTCCCACCAGTAATGCAAGTGCTAAGCATGCTCAGAAGTCTTTTTTGCATCACCTCACAACCATAAAGGGAGCTTGTGAAAGCAGGAGAGGAAGGAAAGTGTCAGACAGGAGACTGGTGACTGAGGAGGATCTTCCCCCGGCTGGGTGTTTCTGAGCATTGCAGAACTCATGAATGAAGCCCAGTGTTTTCTGAGACTTATCCATAGTATGTTAACTCGACAGAATGCTATTTGAAGGATTCCTCTATTTGAATGGCTATGCAGTCCAAGTCTGATTTAAAGATACCTAGCAGCCTTGTACCCAGTAATGCTCAGGAATTCTAAGTAACCAAAAATGTAGTGCAGTTTTGAAATATGTGGTTAAAATCAGTGCAGTTTTAAAAGGCTCAGTCCGCCATCTTGATTCAGAATGGCATCCAATTGTATCCAAAGCCATAAACAGAAACCTGCTCCTTGATTTGAGGAGCCATCATTTAGTTATACAACATGAGGAGATGTCCAAAATTTGGTTACAATATCTTAAGAGGCATCCAGATGCCTAGCAAACAACTAGCTTTCCAAAATATATAGTAGAAGAATTATAAGAAGGGTGAGCAGGAGCCCTGAAGTTGTCATCAACAGTTAACATCTCAACAGCAACTAAACAGATACAAAGCACACTTGGTCACAGCCTACCCCACTATGGTGAGATATATTGTATTTCTATTTAAAACATAATATTTCTAAACTTTTATCTCATTCATATTGGTATATGCAAATATTAGGCCAATCTGGGTTCCCTTTGGGGGGGGGGGACACAAATGTGTAAGTGGTCACCATACTTACCCTAGAAAGACTCAGAAAGATCTCACCCCATTCCTAATTGAGATAGGTGGGATTCATCCATCAATACCCCAAAGTACTTTCTTGGACATTTGCCAGCAAGTGCAAAAATCTTGATCCTACCCATGGCAGAAGTTTTGCATCACTGTCAGGCCAAGGGCATGAGGAATACCAGTCCAGATTGCAGGAGTGGAGCAAAGAGATCTCAGTAGAGCAACAAGGCCTAAGGTTAATGGATACTTTCCAAGTATTTTTTTTAAAAAAAATAAGCAATGTATTTTTCCAACATTTGTTGCAGTTATTTTTATGTACCTCATGACAACAATAGGAGAGTTATCAACACAGAAGAGTCACTCCCTTTTCTCAAACAGAGGTGTTCCTCTGACATGCATACTGAATACATGAGCCCATTGAATTGTTTAGAACTACAGTGTGCAGTACTAACAAAATAAATGCAAAAATGGCATCTTGACATTCTCCACCCTATTTGTGAGCAGAGAAGTTTGGGGGAGTTCCCTGAGTTTCTCTAGGAAGGGAAGAAGAATTTCTCCCATGATTTCTTAGGGGTGGAACTCACCCTTACCAGTAGCAGTAGTACAGCTGCATTCTTTTTTCCCTAAGGTGGTGTTTTGATTTTGCTGCTACCCCAAAGAAAATGGTAGAGAATACTTATTCTGCAAAGTGGACTTTATGATTCGGAGGGTGGGGGAGCTGGGATGAGAAAAAGAAAAAGAGACATTTTCTAAGAAAAAGATTGCCTCAGGTCTATTGGAGACAAACCTATGTTCATACAACCCCCTTCACACATTCATTGAACATATGAGATGACAGAGGACAGCTGTTTCCTGGCCAGGCGTCTCCCATGGTGACACAATGCCCTGGATGGCCAAACATTGGGAAATGGTGAAAAAAGGACCCTGTGTGGATATATCTGTGTGTGCATAGGGTTCCTCTACTTGACTAGGAACTCGAGCCAATTAGAGATCCTGACTACATATAAATATACAGACTTAGGATCCCAACAATGCCAGATGGGTTACTGATGGCCAGAGTCCCATTGGTATAGGAGATGTATGCCAGGAAATGTGTTCTCACTACCCTCTCACATGTTCATTGAACCCATTAAGAGATTATATGGATGCTCCTGAGCAATAGTCACATTTGGTCTGAAACAACAAAAGGCCAATATTTTTATTTATTTATTTATTTATTATACTTGTATACCGCCCCATAGCCAAAGCTCTCTGGGCGGTTTACAGTAACTAAAAACAAATACAGTTTAAAATACATCTTTTAAAAAACAATTTAAAACACAATTTAAAAATTTAAAACAATATAAAACACATGCTAAAATGCCTGGGAGAAGAGGAAAGTCTTCACCTGGCGCCAAAAAGGATGACCGCACCCAACGTTTTCATGTAGATGTTGAACAGCATGGGGGACAGAACTGACCCCTGCAGAACCCCATACAGGAGAGTCCAGGGTGCCGAGCAATGTTCCCCAAGCACCATCTTCTGAAGGCGACCTGCCAAGTAGGAGCGGAACCACTGCAATGCCCTTTCTTTAAATAGTTCTGGGAAATTGATGGCATTATAATTTGGTCCAACACTTAAAATGTGACGTTGATGGTGATTTATTTCATTTGTTAGTTGCCTAATACCAAGTGGTCTCTAGGCAATTTACAACAGATTAAAAAAAATACAGAAATTTAAAACACGAATCATAGGTAAAAACATGTACAATCAATAAAATCTACCAATTCAGTTTAACTCTTCAGTTGATGATATTATGATGATGGAGAAGGAGAAGAAAATGATCTACACTTGGTAATCATATTGTTTTGATAGTGAATGTCTTTCCATGAATCATTTATTAATATTTGTAACAATCAGGCAATGAAAGAATCTGAATGTTTTATTTCAAATTTGCACATTTTTGTGCTTCTGGTTTTTCTCCTGCTAGAAAGTAGGGAAAGTATAACTAACTGAAGAAGTGGAATTAACCTCACATGGTTGACATTCCACTTATAAGCTTGTTTGTAATTAGATAATTGGGTTGAATAGTCAGATATCTCAATGAATTTTGGTAAACAAATTCAGGAAACAATTGTACATTCCAAGTTCAAATAAAGCTCAACCTGCATACCCATTTTCAAAGAGAAAATAAGATTAAAATTGTTTTGTTATGAAAATGTCTGCCTTGACACACTGATCTACCTGAATTAAGGTTGGTGTACAGAACACCATGTTTCAGTTTTAAATGTCGCTCCACTCGTGGTTTCAAGAGGAGGACGAAAGATGCAAAGCACCCTGGAATGTAACGTCTCCCATGAGCACTGAGATACCTAAGTGAAACTTAGTATGTATGGTCATCATAACTCTCCATTTAAAATTTGAATGCCAGCTTGACCTCTGAACCACTTTTTAAAGAAGGATGAAAAAATACATTGCAATAGGCTATCTGAGAACTCTTAAAGGATTGTGTTTTACTTGTAAAGATACTCAGTGAATAAGATGGAATTTGCTTTAGTCATTAATGTAATTGGGGAAGGACATGCATATATAGTTGCCTTTTTAAACACATTCCATCAGTCTTACCAGCCTAGCTTTGAAGGGTAACAAATTTTTACCCTGTCCCGAAGGAGAGCGTGGGCAAAGTGACAAGTTTGAGACATCCTTTGCCCTCTCTCTTTCAAATGACAGAGAACCACCCATCTAATAAAGGGATGTCAGTTTAAATTATTAAGTAATCTGCCTTTGCCTTCATTCCTGCCCCCCCCACACCCCCACCTTTTGCCAGCTGAGGAATTCTTTCCTCATCAAGTTGCATAAATATCTGCTTTCTCCTAACTATAACTATACATCCCTTGCTGAATAGAGGTGGGCAGCTTCCGGGTGAAAAGTGAACATCTCCCCAAGTGACTTCCTCAGGTATTTCATTCCTCACAATCTCTCCTGGGATTTGTGCATCATACAATTAAGTTGACAGCATATAAAACTTTAGGAAGCAAAATGAGGAAAATGAGAAAAATCAAACATGATGAAGGAAATAGAGTTGGAAGATCAGCATTTCTGAATGGTCCAGAGCTTTCTAAATCCAAAAGTTAAACTTAGTTTGGAGTCTTAACAGTAAGTACAAGCACGATCACATCCTTTGGGCCATCCTCTCTTAGCTGCATACCCATGTCTATTTTGGGACAATGTTTTCATTGCCATATATGAGCTGTTCGTTTCCATTACACTATGTCAGGTTTCACCCAGATAATAAACAGAATTAGAAGACAGTTCACTGAATGATCAGTTTATTCTATAAGGAATCCTGACCAAAAACTGTGGATGCAGAAAACTAAAGGGTTTGTTTTCCTGTTTAGCATAAGCTCAATTAAAAACAAACAAACATAAAGCAAAACTTTCATGTCCCTGTTTTCTTTTTTCTTCTTTAGGAAACAATTATCCAGAGACTTGGTTTTATACTTTCTCAAAGGCAGTTGAAAAAGTTTACAGATTGTTACTGTGACTCAGAAAATGACAACAATGTCCCTTGAAGTTTCCATAAGAGAATGCACATTTATTACTTACTGAAGGACTGTAAATTAATGCTGCAATCATGCTAAACGGCTCTGGCAGAGCTTGGTGCACTTTAAATTAGGCTCCAATGTGGCTTTCTCTGGGAGTCCAACTTTCAAGAATAGCTGCTTGGCATTGAAATGCGAGTGTAAGATTAATAATGTGGGTTCCTTATTTTTGGTACAGACATTCCTATTTTTGGTGCATGGGAAGTACTGAATTGAAGAGATTTCCTCTGAGAGGAACCAAATGTGAACGGCAACAGTGTGAATGATGATTATATGAATAGCTAGTGACAAGGGACTGGGAGCTAAACCTGATCCAACAGAATAAAGCTATGCACAATAGCAATTAGGCTTAATGGGGTGGGGGAAATCAGGAAAATCTTTGAAAAAGCTCTGAGTAAGAATGGGGACCATGTCAGATAAGCCAGTTCATTTAACGTATGTGACAAAGGGATGCTTAATGCAATTTGCATGCTAAAGCTTTGACCTGTTCCAGTTTATTTATTCAGCTGTGAGCATCAAGTGGGAAGGTGAATAAGCTCAGGAAGAATGAATGTGTTAACCATGTATTCAATAAGCATGGTAAAACATTACAAGATGAGGAATCCCCCTCACTTCTAGGGCAGTGCTATCTCCTGGAAGGCAAATCTTGCCGTTACCTTTTTCAAAGCTCTCAAAAGCAACACACTCCCTTGAGTGGGTAAGAGGTTATCCATATTGAAAGTATAACAATTTTCTTATTCTCTCCATCCACACACACCCTGTCCCCCCTTGACTTCATCCTGTTGATTTGGGTTAGGTTTATTACTACTGTTGAGATTTTAATGTTTTAATGTATATGTATGTTTTTATTCTGTACGTTGCCCAGAGTGGCTGGACAACCTGCTGGATGGGCGACTAATAAATCTAATAAATAAATAAATAAATCCTTTACCCCTGGCATTTATCATCTTTATCCTAGGGTCTATTAGTATACTTACAAACACAGAATATCACACAATAGGTTTTTGAGAAGGTAGTCTTAACTTTGTACGTCAATTTTACCCTGCTTGGTAGGGACTTTTCTCCCAAAAATAGAAAATTCCTTTATAATAAGAACTATAGCTCTATTAGTGGACCGGTCATGTCATTTGAAAGAATGCATTGTAAATCTAGAAATACTGATCACTGCCTTGCCACTCTGGAAACCATTTCACTGGAATAGATACATGTCCTGACTTAATTTCTTTTATTTTTAATTAAAAAATGCATGAAGGTACTTTGATGTCTCATACTACTTTTTTTGTATACAAAATATTTTCAGCAGTAGCAGCTACTTGATGGATAGCAATGAGAAGCAGGATGATTTTTTAAAAAGTCAGCCATGCACTTTGACGTCCAACTTCTGCCTAACAGACACCTCAGCTTGCTTTTAAACACAACAGATATTGAAATCGATTGCTTTGCATCAAGGAGACACAATGCATATCTGTATTCATTCCTAATGAAAATAAGAAACCAGGTTATTTATTTGGGAATTTTGCAAACCTCAGAACAGATGCTTCCAAAGCCAAAGCCAGCAAGAGCAATGATAAACTGTTGCATTCCTTTTAATTAAGTCTGTCTCAGTACAATCTTCTGCATGACTTACTCAGAAGTAAGTTCCATTGAGTTCAATGGGGCTTACTGCCAAGTAAGTGGATATAGGACTGCAGCCTCAGTGAGGAACAGCTGCCCATTCTGAGACATGGTGAACTCTTGAGTTCAATATTGACACACAATCTCTTACATCTCCCTAGGAAACCTTAACCTAGCCAATGTTCAACTCTCTGATAAATGCCATTCTTTTGAAACTTAAAACATTCCACAGTTTGAATCCTCTTTCTCTGTAGCCTTCTGTCTGATTCAAAAGAAGCTGCATTTTTCTCTTCCATGCAGCCTCCTGTTTCTTCAGCTACTTGCTACCCTCTCTCCATATTAAAAGCATTTTGTCCACTCACCTCACTCATTATTGTTTGGAAATGACAGTTCTCAGATTTCCACTTCCTCAGAAAAAGGCTACGGTACCAAGCTCTTCACACTGTTTCTAGCTTTTCTCTTAAAAAGGGCTACCCAGTGGCATCATGCCTCTACTGAACCAATAAGAAGCATTCACCTGCTGGACCCCCCTCCCCTTCAGCATGCATCTGAGAGCACAAAGGGCCACCTAGTGGTGAGAAAGAAAAAAGGCAGAGTAGTTCTAAAAAATCATGTTTATAAAGAGGAAAGAAAAAATTGGCAGGAGAAGGCAAGGAAAAAGAGAGGGAGAGAGGGATACACTGTGTGACTTCCTGACAATAACTGAAATGAAAACAGTAACAAGTATGAAGCCCATGGCAACGAAGCACCATCCAGTTCACTGATAAACATTTCTGAAAGCAACTATCTCAAGCCCTGCAAGTTGCCACACTTTTCTTGGTGGAACCTCCAATGCTTTTAATACCCACAGAAATCCTTCAGGCAATGCTTTCCTCATCCCTGCACTTCACACTGAGAAGACTTTCTCTGTTGGATGCCTGTCTGTCACACAAATCTGAAGTGGTTATGTTCCGGGGGAAACAATTTTGTGGCACTGTTCCTTGCACATTCCTTTTCAAAAGGAAAAAAAAAGTCTGGTAAGAATGCACAGAGCCATAGAACTGGACCGGAGAGCCTTCAAAACACAAAATCAACTAAAAGGAAGGTGTAACTAACATGTAAGGGACTGCTGCCAGCCAGGCACATGCACATGGTATCCTGGGACAGCTTGCATCACTGTCCTGCTGTCCTAGCCCAACCACTGCCACCTATGTGCTGGGAAACTTTACCTGGTCCTAAATGGATGTTTTATAGTGTTTTTAGTGCTTTTGTTTACTGCCTTGGGCTCCTGCTAGGAAGTAGGGCTGGATATAAATCAAATAAATAACCCAGGGTTGAAGACCAGTACCCCAAAGCACAGGTATCATGTTTGTCCTGCAAGTGGCAATAGAAAAGCCAGTGCTTAATGAAGCCATTCCACATATTCTCCCTGTCTTCACTGTTTTATCCTCAGGTTCCACACCCAATCCAACATCACTATATAGGGCAGTTGTGGGGAACCTTTGGCCCTCCAGATGTTGCTGAACTACAACTTCTGTCATCCCTAGCCATGCTTGCTGGGGCTGATGGGAGTTATAGTTCAGTAACATCTAGAGGGCCAAATGTTCCTCCTGTCTGCTGTGCAGGACTGCTATCAGAACAAAATTCTTTTGCTCTCTAGAACTTCGCTCACTGGCAAGGTCTTATAAGGAGAAACAGCCATTTAGCCGAGAGTGCAATTTAGAGTTTCAGTATCACAGACATAATTGGACATGGCCACTCTTGACTTGGGTCAAAGTGAAAACGATTTAACAGCTGGAGCAGTTTCCCCCCCCCCCGACATTCTGAGTGCTCTTCAAATTAAAACCAACCTAATTTGTGAATCTTGGCATGATGTATTGGGAACTAAACTTTTAATTTTTCGTCGGCAGCTGAAAACCTTTTTGTTTTGTTCTGCTTTTAAATTGTGAGATACTATTTTATTTTGTTGTTTAATATTAATTGTTTTATGACTGTTTTGTAAATGCCGCTCTGAATCCTTTGGAGAGAGAGCGGAATAGAATTTTTTAAAATAAATAAATAAATATATAAAGGTGGATTCAATGCTTTGGCAGTTGCAGATGAGATTTAAAAAAAAAGATTATCTCTCATCATTGCATACAAAAAATGGTAAGGCTTCTCTCACTGCCAGGAGGAGTGCACACTTTTCTCCACCTCCATATATGCTCATTATTGGCCCCTAAGTGCCTGGTCTGTGCCAGGTTACTTGTGCTTCCGAGTTGCACACTGGAATCTGCTTCCACTATTGAATGCAGTATTCCTCTGAATACCAGTTGCTGGGATTCACAATTGGGAAAAATGCTGTTACAGTCAGGTCCTGCCTGCAGACTTTCCATAAGCACCTGCTTGGCCATGGTGAGCAGGATTCTTATGTGAAAAAACAGGTAGGTGTGGAAATCCACTCAAATTTTGAATCGCATTTGGAGCAAGTTACTGAACAAATAATTGGGTGTTAGAACAAAAAAACAGAACTGTCACTAGAAGCTAAAATGATGAAACTGAGGTTATCATACTTTGGACACATCATGAGAAGACATGATTCACTAGAAAAGACAATAATGGTGGGAAAAACAGAAGGGAGTAGAAGAAGAGGAAGGCCAAACAAGAGATGGATTGATTCCATAAGGGAAGCCACATACCTGAACTTACAAGATCTGAACAGGGTAGTTCATGACAAATGCTATTAGAGGTCGCTGATTCATAGGGTCACCATAAATCAAAATTGACTTGAAGGCACATAACAACAACAACTGAACGGAAACTTGTTCCCTGATACCCATTCATTCAACTGCAACAGGCTACCATTATATCATCACCAAAATATCTACCGGTTGTTAAAAAGAGAGGCAGATGTTTCATTGCTACAAACAAGGAGACATCCTTTGAAACCAGAGCTCACCAGCTGAGGCCCTGGGCTCATGTGTTTGAGATGGCTGTGTATTTGCTGGCCAGTTCAAGGGGACTCCAGCACTCCACCTTTCACTGATGCTTTTCTGGTAGGGGGAGAGACTTTTTCTAGGATTTTTTTTTAATTTGGGGATTATGTTCTGTATTCTTCCACCTGTACAGCCTGTTGCCCTAGTTACCAGAAGGAGCCAAGGAAACTTCTGAAATGAGCTCCTAATAGCTTTGCAGGGCATTAGCTTATAACTGATCTGAAGGATAATACCTTAAGGCCTGTCAGGGCTTGAAGGAAGTGCTAGTCTCTTTTGATTTTGACTGTTTTCAATAGCATGTTGAGGTCAGTGAGGTCCCTAATTCCCAAAGAGAAAAATAATAATGAGATTTGCAGGTCAACATTCTGTTGGCACAAATGTATCCTTATAACCACAGAATATCATTCTCCACAGCTGTGATACTTTAAGGATAAAATCCTAACCATGTTTACTAGAGCAAAAATAGCCAATGGGGGTGCCTCCAGATGTTGGACTCCATCTCCCCATCAGCCCCAGCTAGCATGACCAATGGTGAGGAATGATTGTTGTCTAACCATAGCTGGATAGCACTGTGTTTTCTAGCCCTTCAGTAGAGGTAGGGATGGGGGAGAAATTCAATTAAGGCCACCCCCACACTAGACATTTATTCCACTTTAAAGTCATGGCTTCCCCCAAAGAATCCTGGGAAGTGTAGTTTATGAATGATGTTGAGAGTTGTTAGGAGACTAACGGCCCCCTCCCAGAGTTCCAGTTCCCAGAATTCTCTGGGAAGAGCGGCTGACCGCTAAACCACTCTGGCCACTGGAATAGGAGTCTCCTAATAACACTCAGCACCCTTCCAAATGACACTTCCCAGGATTCTTTGGGGGAAGCTGTGACTGTTTAAAGTGGATTAAATGACTTGTGTGGATGTGGCCTCAATTTGCATTTAAAGCCCAATTTATCAAATATGCATTTTCTGAAATAATCTGAGAACCGAAAGCCATCCTTCAAATGTCGCACTTACCTGAATTTTGCAATGCAGTTCTCCAACCAACCAATGTTTACAAAAATGCATATACTAGGGGAAAATATGTATAGAAATGTATATGTTACAAAAATGTATTATATTAAAAGAAACTGCTAGCAAAAATGTGAACATTAGTCAAAACTTCAAACAAAATGTGTTTATTAAGAGAAATTTGCATTAAAATGATGAATAATCTTCATGAAGATTTTTTTTAAAAAAGAAAACCTTGCAAACTGCTGCAGAAACTTGGAGAACTGAATTTAAGTTTGGAAAAACGGGAAACTGAGAGACCTGAAAATGGTAGCTCCTTGCATCCCTAACGAGAGGATAAGTCTCATGGAACACTCTGTGGAGTGAGTCAAAAAGCACAGGTTTATGATTATTATTAATTATTTTTATAAATGATATTTATTAGTTGCTTTTTTCAGAATGAAACTCAACGCAGCTTACAAAAAAATCTCAAAAACATATACAGAATAAAGATCACAGTAGAAAAAGAAAAAACGAAACAGCATTCCAAGCAAAACTCAAAAAACAATACAATCAATAAATCAATCACAAGACAATATACAATACAATTCAAATACAGGACAGCATACAAGTAGGAGTTATCTTACAAGCCTGAGTAAATAAAAATAATTAGATAAAGGAACATTCTCATGGATAGGTTTGCACTGTTAATTTCTGAAACATTATTTACATAGCTGTGTTTGTATCAGAGTACAAGACAAATTTAAGAGTCCCTGCTTTCTCCTAACAGAGACATTGTTTTGCAGCTGGCTAACAGGCAGAAATCTAACAGGTGCAACTTTCCTCACCACTGCATCACCACTACCAAGAAAAAGGGGTACAATATGAAACAAACTGGACCAGATAATGCCTCAGAAGTCTGAACTTGTCCATGTTTACCAGTGAATGCCACTAGCTCAATGAGGCTTATTCCCATTAAGGAGTAGAGGCTTGTCTATTAGGGCAACTGGGGCACCATCCCACCAGCTTCAGTCTTCCCCCATCTACCTGTCATCTTTCTTACAACTACTCCAGGGAATCGCCCTGCCTGTTAACTTCCTTCTCCTCAGTCTTACTGTTGCCCCTTGTAGAACTCAGTAGGGAGGAGGATGGAGATAAAACTAGGATTTTTGGCTCTTCCTGTCATTGGCTTTGGCTCCACTTACCATTGGCCTCTCTGGCTTCTGCTCCACGAGTCCCAATGGTCACCAGGCACCTCTGACATTAAGTATTGTTCCACATGTCCCAGTTCTCTAAGTGATGAGAACTCAGGGGCACAGTGTATACCCAGGATCTGTTTCCTGGGAATGAATTCAGTGGAGACTTGCATTTATATCTGAAGGTACTCCTTAACTGCAAGAGATGTCTATCAGTCTTCCCCATCAAATTTCTAGGTGATGTTGTTCAGACAGATTAACTTTCCTGAATGACAATTAGCAGTCATTTAAATGTTAATTCCAATTCTCCTGTAGATGTAAAGGAAATGAAATTGTACATAAGTCAGTAGTCTATAACTGGAAGACCATGGAGTTGGCAGAGTATAAATTAAAGTATTATTGGAACTGGAGAAGCATTTTAGTTGAATTGATAACGAGATGAAAACAGAGTTGAATAATATCTTGTTCGGATCAGGGCCAGTTTCCTCAACCATTTGAGGTTGAGAGAAAGTGAGTCCTACTTATGAATGGAAAGTTTAATAGCTCTATAGTCACAATCACATGATCTTGAGCAGAATCGAGCCCAGTTTTTCCTCAAGCACCACTAACCACCTCAAAATGTTTGCCTGAGAAATGTAATGCATAATCGGGGGGGGGGGGAGCATGTGATGCAGTTTTTGCTGAACCACACATATTAAAAACTCCTGCTTGTAGAAAACCTGTAGTATATTAGAAAGCCTCCTTCATGTCAGTGTTGCCTTTGTAAATCTCAACAGGGAGGAAGATGGGGACAAAAATAGAATTATGTGGCTCTGCCTATCATTGCCTCTGGCTTCACTTCCCTGCCTTTTGCCCTACCAGTCCTAACTGGCACCAGCTAGGGATGGGGTTCACTATCTGGTTTCATTCTGCTTTTCAATTTGTCAAATGGTCAACCAGTTCCTATTCACTATAAATTGTGTTCTGCTAGTTATCGTGATTCCCAGTTCTCCCCTTTCTTCATAGTTTTTTCCAAAAAAATACATAATTTTCTCTGTTATTCCTTATGGTGCTGTACATTTATATAATGTATAGGGCAGCAGCAGATTACAAAAATAATTACATAAATTATTACGTAGTTCTTGCCGCTGATTTTTTAAAAAACAATTATGGTGTCGCTAACAGCTGCAAACAACGATGAGACGGACTTGCGGATTATCCCAGAATTTGATACCAAATCTGATTTTGTGAATATTCTACACCATCCCTAGCACCAACCACCACTGATCTGCAGGATGTCCTCTCCTGCCGAATACAGTGATTGGCTGAGTACTTATACAGGGGATGAGATGTTCTTTTAGGTATCAAACCTAAGGTAATATAAAAAATCACGGGCAGAGCAATCTAACACATTAGAGGCTGGTGGGAGCGAAGCTGGCAGAGGCAGAGCTGGTGGAAGGGGCCGCCACATCCAGCTTCCGCTCAGAGGCTTCTTAGAGGGGAGAACACTGGCTGTGCCGGCAGGGTGTGGTGGAAGGAAAGTAGTACATGTTTCCTTTCACCACCCCTTTTCCCGGCATACTGGCTGCTGCAACGGAGGGCCATAGGAGGGAGCCAAACAGGACTGGGATATCGTGCAAGTCCCCATTGGCTGGCATAGCCCAGCTGAGCTGGGACCCAGGCGGTTCAGCCGATGGTCTGCCATATCCAGCTCACCTCAGCCTAGCGTAAATAGCAGTTGGATTGCACCCTGACTCTCTTAGGGCCAAACTTGATGTTAACTTAATATATAGCTGATGCAGCTATGCATCTTGTTTTTCCTAAAATAATTACAAATGTGGGGGAAACAAATTCTGTCAGGGAAGCCAGAGCAAGGGGAGTCATACACACACAGCAAGGATCCTTAGAAAAAGTCTTCCACATGGTATTAACTGCAAGCTATATGTATTATGTGAACATCCAGAGTGCCCAGATCACTTTGACAAAACCATGTTTCCCCATGCGGAACCGTTTTTTCTATGATGCATGAAAAACTGGGCAGAAAATAAACTGATCAAAGAGACTACATTTTACATCCTCATATATGTACATTGTGCAGAGAGGAGCTAACTGAAAGGTCAGCTATTGTGTTTCCCTGCTCTGTCATAAAACACCAGCTCTTAAACATAATTCTAAATTGAGGGGGAAATTGAAAACTTCAGGGTGAGTGAAGGGGAGGGGGATTGTCTAAGAACATGAGTCTACAGGAAAAGGAGGGGCCTGGGATGCGGGTTAGAATGGATTTTTTAAAATCAAAACCCTTAATTATACTGTATATGTTGTAATTCCTGGCTTCAATTTGTTGCTTGATAGTAAGAGATTTAGTAAATACTGTGTGGTAAGTAATTGGACATCCACATTTATCTGGTAATTTGCTTGATTAAATTTGAATGATTCAGAAATAAAAATCCAGTTTTAGGAGCAGAAAAGGCCTAAAATAAAACTACACCTGGCTGCTCAATTCTCTGCCTTTTATGTGGAAAGAGAAGCTGCACTGAGGGCCAGAACCTCTTCTTGATCATCCCAGAATGCTGGGTATGAAATAATGGGCTCAAGTTACAGGAAGCCAGATTTCAATGGAACATCAGGAAAAAAATTCCTAATTATTAGAGCAGTACAACAATGGAACCAATGACCTAGGGAGGTGGCGGGCTCTCCAGCACTGGAAACATTCAAGAGGCAGCTGGAGAGCCATCTGACACGTATGCTCAGGGGTGTAGTCATCCAGAGTCTTGGGGGGGCTTAAACCCCTTACTTTTTTGGGAGCAGGGTCCCAGCAGGGTCCTTATGGCTCCAGCATCCTATGAGCTAATCAGCATGAAAGGGGAGTGTGATAGCCCACTGAGAAGAGTCTTCTAACATGCTCCCTTGTCCTGTCCTGCTGATTAGAGCCAATCGGAGTGAGTCAGCCAATGAGAAGAGCCCTCAGTAGCTAACACTCTCCCCTTGCATGCTGATTGCCTCCTAGGAACATCTGTTGTTGTGGGAGAGGGTGTTAACAAGGATCTTATTCTCAAACCAGCCACAAAGAGAGAGTGTGTGAGTGAGAGTGTTGAAGGGACTCTGCACTTCTGAATTTGCCACTATGTTGTTGGGTATGCTTTAATTTGGATTCCTGCATTGAGCAGGGGGTTGGACTCGATGGCCTTATAGGCTCCTTCCAACTTTACTATTCTATGAATTCAGCGGCCCTTACTATCAAATAAGTGTGCATAGGAGATTGCAGCCCAGACCAATAGGACATAAGTAAGCCTGACAATGCAGTGCTTTACATATCCACACAGAAGTAAGTCCCAATGAGTTCCATGGGGCTCCTTCCCAGGCAAGTGTGCATAGCAGGGGCAGAGAACCTTTATAAGCTCAAGAGCCACATTTCCTTGTGGGGAACCTTCCAAAGGACATGTACAAGTGGTGGGGAGAACTAGAGGCAAGAGTAGATGAAACAACAGGCGTAGCTCATACCTTTTTACAGTAGACTACATATCAGTCACGCAAGAGGCATGCACATGCACACACAGACTTCTCCATCCTGCATCCAGGCAAGCAAGAGGCAGGATCACAGTTCAAGATCACCTTCCAGCCAGACAAAGGCACTCAAGGAGGGCAGGGAACAGGGATGGGTGAGTGTGGTGTGAGGAGGAGGAGATTCCTGAGGGACAGACAGAAATTGGTAGTTTTGAGGAGTCCCACAGCAATATATATATATATATTATATATATTATAGAATTTGAGCTGGGGAGACTCAACAGCTCCTGAAGTTCCACAGAAACACAAGTTTTGAGGCTGGCATAGCAATTTGCTTCTCCCCACCTTTCACCCTGACTGGCATGAACAACGGGGCTGCAGATTCAGTGGTGGCTTCGCCCCTCCATCATGGAGGACTGCTGCCTAGCCAGGGCTCAGATTATCCTGTAGATCCCTTGGGCTGACAGAACTTGTTTGATGGTTATACAGATCATGCCCACACAAGATTTGGGTGCCCTGCTTTGCACACCCTTTGGCACAATTCTTCTTGCAGAACTACGTGTCGGAAAACAATTCCTTGGCGATTATCCGTGGCAGTTAACTTTTTAATTAAAAGGTAATGAGACATATTAATTATCAGTTAACCATTTTCAATCTCCATGCCGACAAGGGAATTAACATCTTCAGGGAAATCCTCCGCCATTATTTCTTTAAAATGTGAAAGGCTGAAGCCTAAAAGTACACCCTTTCCCCAGTTCTCCCTGACTGACATTGGAAAAAGTCAAGACAGAGAACAAACTTTGCCCATTCAGTCTCTCTCTCTCTCTCTCTCTCTCTCTCTCTCTCCCCCCCCCGGTCATTCTGGATTTCTAAAGCAAAATCTTCTGGAAATAAATATAAAGATTTCATTTTCACATTCTCAAAAAGCATGCATATTTTAAGGCCTTGGGAAAACAGGAGTCCTCATTAGATGATACATAGGGCCAGATCCTTCTGATTGTCCATAGTAAGCACAAAAAGTAAAGGAACGTAGGAAGTTGCCTTAAACTAAGTCAGGCCTGTCAAGAACTAACAAGTTCCCACCAGGGTCAGCTCCCAAGCCCAGGGCAATTGATCCCAGCCAGGCACAACCTATGCCTCCCTTACCAGGGTTAAGTTAACCTAACAACAACCCTGCAAGGTAGGTAGACTGCCACCACCCCTTAAACCTGGTCAGCCACTCTGGGCCAAGGGAAACCCTAAGTGCCAGAAAAGACCTGGCAAGGATTCCAAAAGACAAGAGCCAAGAATACACTCCTTGTCTGGAAGCCTTAAGGCAAAATACCCAGCTATATGGTAATTTGTGGCTAATTGGCCAAGGTGCTGGATCCAGAATCAATTTCCCCCTGAAACGAACACACACTGGTAAATAAGAGGTAGCTTTATTAAAATAAAATATAAGTGCAAAAATGTAACAGCAAAATAATTCCTTAAACCAAACACCCCAACGGTCAGGTAAAATACAAAAGGTAAAGAGTTCAAGTCACAGATAAAAAATAACAAAGCTGTCTAGCCCAATCTACAATATAGGTAAACCAGCAGAGTAACTTCATGGTTCCACATCTCCCCAAAGATATACCACCTGGATAGCAGATGGAACCCTAACAGCAGGTAGTACCAAAGAACATTGGGGAACTAAGACCCAGACTCATAGTTCTATTTTTATGGGGAAAAGCCCAGCAACAGTCAGGAATTAATTAGCCAATCAGGGGGCTTTCTGATGCTGAAATCTTCTGGAGCTTTCATGACTAATGGTCACTCACTTCTCCAACCTTCCCAGGCCTGTGGCCTTGAGGTACCAGGCTCAGGCTGATAAGCATGTGTTCTTGCTCACTGCCTAATTAATTGAGTTCAGCTGCGAGAACTGACAGTTTCATGGCCTCCCAGAGGCCCTAATTCAGGCAAGATGTTCCCCCCATAATTCCTTGCCGCAGAAGCATTTTAGTTAACAACCTTGCAAACCAGATGTTCTTGACAAGACCATTGGTCCATCTAGCTTGGTATTGTCTACAACGGCTAACAGTAGCTCTGCAGGGTTTCAGGCAGAGTCTTTCCCAGCCCTACCTTGAGATGCTGGGAACTGGACCTGGTACCTTCTGCATACAAAGCAGATGTCCTTCCACTGAGCTATGGAGCTGCCCCATAACATCAGTGGTTCAATTTCTATTACTTTCTGTTAATAGGTCTTGTATCAGTATGTGTTGAGCCCAGGGGTGTTGAGCCCAGCCTCTCTCCTGAGGATCAAGGAGGGGGAAGGCATGAGTTGCAGGTGCCTCAGCCGTCAGCGGGCATGGACGATCCAGCTGTTGTTGAGTCTAGCCCAGACCTTGAGGAAGAGAGCGAGCTAGCTGCCCCGCCAGTTCCCACGGATGGCCCTGCCCCTCAATGGGACAGCACTCAGCCATCAAGTACCCCCATGGAGCCGTTCAGGGAGGATTCCAAAAGAGCAGTAACTCCTCCTGTGCCAAGCAGTATCCCCGGCCCCAGTCAAGTCTCCTGTGGGGCTCCCTGCTCGTTATGGGGGCCAGAGCTACCAGTTCGCCACATTCCTAGCCCAATGTGAGTTATACATCCATGTGCGACAAGCTGAGTTCCTGACTGATGACGCTAAGGTGGCATTCATCATTAGCCTCCTGGAGGGGGAGGCGGCAAAATGGGCTACCCCATACTTGATTCTCAATGACCCTGTACTGTGGCAGTTTGATGCCTTTAAGAACGTGATGTCTGAGATGTTTCGTGACCCACAGAGGAAGGAGACGGCTGCCCACCAACTGGGAACCCTACGGCAGGGAAAGGGCTCAGTGGGGGCGTATACCAATGCCTTTCGTGTCTTGTCCCAGGAAACGGATTACAACAACCCGGCCTTGATGTACTTTTACCGGAATGGACTTAGTTCGGAAGTTTTGGATGAGCTGGCGCGTGCTACGCCCCCCGACACGCTGAGGGGCTTGATCCAGCTGTGTATGCAAATAGACAGCCACCTGGAGGGAACAAAGCTTGAACATCAGATGGAGTCCTCTCGTGCACAGACTGCCGCCCCTCTTCCGAAGGTCCGTTGCGTTCTTTCTTGGCAGCCCCCTAAGATGAAGAAGGATTTACAACGGTTCCTAGGGTTCACCAACTACTACCATCGCGTCATAGCTAATTACTCCAAGCAGACCGCCCCTCTCACAGATTGCCTGAAGGGCTCAGGACCATTCTGGTGGATGGAAGCCATACAGGAAGCCTTTGAAAAACTGAAGCAGAAGTTTGCCCCAGAGCCCATCTTGCAACATGTGGATCCTAGCCTTCCGTTCATGGTGGAGTCAGATGCATCCGACTTCGCGATTGGAGGGGTCCTTCTGCAACCGACTAGAAAAGGGGGAGGGCTGAGCCTGTGCGCTTACTACTCGAGGAAACTCACTGATTTTGAACAAAACTACACCATGTGGGAAAAGGAGCTACTGGCCATTAGAGACGCCTTCGAAGCCTGGTGACATCATCTGGAGGGGGCTCAGCATGAGATCGAGGTGCACATGGACCACCATAATCTAGAAAGCCTGCACATGGCTCGTAAACTCAATCAGAGGCAAGTATGCTGGGCTCAGTTTTTCGCACGTTTCCATTTCAAAATCTACTACGATCCCCAGGTGCAGAACAAGCGCGCCGACACTCTGTCGCACAAACCAGAGTACCTTGAAAACCTCAACCCCAAACTTTTACAGTACATCATTCCACCAGAGAAGGGGGTAGTTGGGGCTTGCCAGGACTCTTGGGAGTCAGAATTGCGGGAAGCGCAAAAACAGGATCCATACATCCATACATCTTGGACCTAGCTATGCAGCCTGAAGCAGTTCAGGGGGAGTTCACTTGTAAGGGGGATATCCTATACCATCAGGACTCTATCTATATACCCCCGGGCGAATTGAGAGCCAGAGTGCTACGTCAATACCACGAGTCCCCCACAGCGGGGCATTTCAGAGTTTTTAAGACTATTCAGTCCATAACCCGGGAATTCTGGTGGCCCAAGGTGAAGAAAGACATGGAGAACTATGTTCGGTCCTGTCCCATTTGCATGAGAGCCCAACATGCCACTGGACGGCTGCCAGGGCTCCTGGAACCCCTCCTCACATCACAGGGACGTAGGGAGAAGTGGACAGGGCAGAGGGCATGTGTGCGAAGGAGTGAGAGGTCACGCTCCAAGATCTCTCCTATTTAAGACTGCTGCGCTGTGAATGGGGCGTTGAGTCAACTTTCATCGTACGTTGCAGAGCATGTCTAGAGGGTAGTTTGTCCCACCCAGAGCCGAAAGAATGAGGCTGGAGCGTGTGTGCAAGTAAATCTCGTTTTATTAGAGTAATGGATACATCAAAAGCATTGCGCTTCATAGGAAACCCTATGCTAACTCACTAAAGTCCCTAACTAAACTCTAGACATGCTCTGCAGTGTGTGAAGGAAGTTGACTCAGCGACCCCCCCCAATGGGAGCAGCAGGCTTATATAGGAAATGTTTTCGAACATAATCTCTGACTCCTTCGTAACTCCTGTCTTGCCCTGTCCGTTTCTCGCGGCGGCAGGAACGAGGAGACAGGGGCCACGCCTCCACTTGCTCATCCGAAGACACCTGCTCCCGAACAACAGGCTCGAGGTCAAGAGGCAGTGCCTCATTGGAATCCTCCTGGGAACTGCTTGGGAAAGGAGGAGCTGGCACTGCTTCTGAAGCTTCCTCCCACAAGTTCTCTGCCTCAACTGGGGGTGGTGCGCTCGGCTCCTTGGAAAGGGTGTTACTCGTGGGAAATGGCTGAAGAGCAGGTTGTCCCCCTCCCGCACGCTCCTGCTCAGACACAACAATCCCCAACTCTGCTTCTTCTGACTGCGGAGGCGCCTGAAATTCATGCCTCCCCCCTTCCTGTCCCTTCTGAGTTGGCTGCAGCATAACATAGTTAGGGACTGGCAGTGAGTTAGCATAAGGTCTTTTCTATGAGGCGCTCAGCCTTTGATGTATCCATTACGTTAATAAAGTAAGAGTTCCTTGCACCCTCATCTCTGACTCGTGATTCCCACTCTGAACCGGACAGTATGTATGGAACTAAGAGGAATGAGCTTGAACTGGAAAATGGAAATGTTTTGAAGGCTAAGATATGGCTACGGTTATCCAAGCAAAAGGTACAGGACTGCTATTAGTTGTTGCTGTTTGTTTTTTTTAAATCCCTATTTAGGCTTGATTTACCATTTCCATGGAAAATCCAGTAAGTAAAAAGGGGGGGGGAACTGTGGAAATGGTAAATCCAGATGAGTGGGGAGGGGTTGTTTTTTTTTATGAGGATGATGTTGTGTGGACACTACAATAAACTTGCATGCATGAGCAGCAGTCATAAGAACATAAGAAGAGCCTGCTGGATCAGGCCAGTGGCCCATCTAGTCCAGCATCCTGTTCTCACAGTGGCCAACCAGGTGCCTGGGGGAAGCCCGCAAGCAGGACCCGAGTGCAAGAACACTCTCCCCTCCTGAGTGCAAGAGCACTCTCCCCTCCTGAGGCTTCCGGCAACTGGTTTTCAGAAGCATACTGCCTCTGACTAGGGTGGCAGAGCACAGCCATCACGGCTAGTAGCCATTGATAGCCCTGTCCTCTATGAATTTGTCTGATCTTATTTTAAAGCCATCCAAGCTGGTGGCCATTACTGCGTCTTGGGGGAGCAAATTCCATCGTTTAACTATGCACTGAGTAAAGAAGTACTTCCTTTTGTCTGTCCTGAATCTTCCAACATTCAGCTTCTTTGAATGTCCACGTGTTCTAGTATTATGAGAGAGAGAGAAAAACTTTTCTGTATTCACTTTCTCAATGCCATGCATAATTTTATACACTTCTATCATGTCTCCTCTGACCCGCCTTTTCTCTAAACTAAAAAGCCCCAAATGCTGCAACCTTTCCTCATAAGGGAGTCGCTCCATCCCCTTGATCATTCTGGTTGCCCTCTTCTGAACCTTTTACAACTCTAAATATCCTTTTTGAGATGAGGCGACCAGAACTGTACACAGTATTCCAAATGCGGCCGCACCATAGATTTATACAACAGCATTATGATATCGGCCCTTTTATTTTCTTTTTTTTTTTCAATAATTTTTATTCAGATTTTCATAAAACATACAAGACAAAATCATAAAACATTCAAAGACAAAAAACAAAATCAAAAATAGTTAAACAAAAAGAAAAAAAGAAAAAAAAAAAACAAAAATAAAAAATAAAGAGTAAAATATTGACTTCCCATTTGTCAAAGATCAAATCAGTTATAAGTCTATAATATATAACAATCCTGTCTCTTAAGTCATATTATAAAATCACTTTCCTCCAGTAGTTATCTTACTTAATCATCAAATCTCATAAACATTACTTTATTCTTTCCACAAAAAGTCAAAGAGAGGTTTCAATTCTTTAAGAAATATATCTATCAATTTTTTTTCCAGATAAGCATATCGATTAATCCATCTCATTACTAATTATGATAATCTTGTTGTCATAACCATAGTCAAAATAAACATTTCAATTAATCCATCACATCAGAATCTGTTAGGTTCAGTAATTTCAGTAGCCATTGTTCTATTATCCCTATTAGTTCCATTTTCCATCTTCCATCTTCAGTAGTCTTGTTAAGTCCAGTAATTTCAGTATCCAATCTTCCATTATCAGTATTCCATAATAATCTTGCTGTCAAAGCCATAGTCATATAGTAAGAGTCTGATGGGAATTACCTCTATCCCAAATATTTTCTTGCCATCCATTCTGAATAGGTTGCTGAAATACTGCTGTAAAATCATATCTCTGTTCTTTTTTTCAAAATACACTGGGTCATCTCTTGAAAGTTTTTCCATTGTCACATGGCTGCAGTTAATTCCATAGATTTTCTCTATATTGGGCTCCATCACATCATTCCAGTCCAGAAGATTATCCATGCCATTGATAACTTTATCTCTAGAATCTTCATTAATTTCTTCAGAGATAACATTGAGTTCCAAACAATAGATTTTATTTCTAAAGTCCATAGACTCCAAATCTTGTTCCTGTTCCACGTTTGTTCCAATCTCCGGGATCTCCTCTCTCACAGGGACCCCTGTTCCAGTCTCCAGGGTCTCCTCTCTCACAGGGACCCCTGTTCCAGTCTCCAGGGTCTCCTCTCTCACAAGGACCCCTATGTCTTTAATCTCCTGTGTCTCCAAACAATAAATTTTGTTTCTAAAGTCCATAGACTCCAAATCTTTTTCCTGTTCCACGTTTGTTCCAATCTCCGGGGTCTCCTCTCTCACAGGGACCCCTTCCAGGGTCACCTCTCTCACAGGGACCCCTATATCTTTAATCTCCTGCTTCATTTTACTCAATTCAATTTTCAGCTCCTTACAACCCTGTCGCAGGTTTTGTTTCGTTATCTCAATCTCATCCATTATTTTCTGAAACATAGTTATTTCCAGCTTCTCAGCCACTTTCTTAATTGCCATTTTAAAAGAAAAATATAGGAAAACCACTTCTTATTTCAGCAACAATTGGGTTAATACTCCAAACTTGGTGACATCACAGTATAAACAGAGCAGACAGCCTTATCTCTCCATGCTTAAGTAAACAATATGCAGTTCCCAGGATCGAAACAATTAATGGCGGTCGTCAGAAAACAGATTCGTCAAAATAAAATAGACCAAAAAGAGAGTAGTCTCAGACAATATAATATTCTTCAAAATAAAAATCTGGAATAGAAATCCCTCTTCTGTGTATATCTTTAGAATGCAAATCCAGGACAGCTTTTTGCAACAAAAACAGAGATAAGCTATTAATTAGTGAGTAGCAGAGAGAAGTTATGGCTCCCCAGTGAGATGTCAAAAACCGATCAATCTGGCAAATCTCTTTTAAACAGCAACAATTTAAGTCAAGTAAAAGAAAAATATAGAAAGAAGGGTGCTTGCCTGTTAGTGCGTTCTCTCTTAGAAGATAAGATGAACGTTCGCTTTTCCAGATAGAGCTTGTTGTTAAAAATCCGTCCCACCTTCGTCGGCTGGACCTCGTCCCATAAATTAATGAGATCTGGTCGTCCCAACAAAAATAGGCTTTGAGGTTAATCTCTTCGTTTCTCCCTACCCGGGAGAAGTTTAATCAGTCAAAAAAAGAAAAAATCTGACTGATATATCTGAATAAGCTTCTTTTGAGGCAGGAGCCCGTCTCAAAAGCAGGCACAGGCTAAGTCACCCTTCCCGGAAGTCGATATCGGCCCTTTTATTTTCAATATCTTTCCTAATTATCCCTAGCATGGAATTTTTCACAACTGCCGCACACTGGGTCGACATTTTCATCGTGCTGTCCACTACAACCCCGAGGTCTCTCTCCTGGTTGGTCACCGTCAGTTCAGACCCCATGAGCGTATATGTGAAATTAAGATTTTTTGCTCCAATATGCATAATTTTACACTAATTGCATTTGCCATTTTTCCACCCATTCACTCAGTTTGGAGAGGTCTTTTTGGAGTTCTTCGCAATCCCTTTTTGTTTTAACAACCCTGAACAATTTAGTATCGTCAGCAAACTTGGCCACTTCACTGCTCACTCCTAATTCTAGGTCATTAATGAACAAGTTGAAAAGTACAGGTCCCAATACTGATCCTTGAGGGACTCCACTTTCTACAGCCCTCCATTGGGAGAACTGTCCGTTTATTCCTACTCTCTGCTTCTTAACCAATTCCTTATCCACAAGAGGACCTCTCCTCTTATTCCATGACTGCTAAGCTTCCTCAGAAGTCTTTGGTGAGGTACTTTGTCAAATGCTTTTTGAAAGTCTAAGTACACTATGTCCACTGGATCACCTCTATCTATGTGCTTGTTGACACTCTCAAAGAATTCTAATATGTTACTGAGACAGGACTTTCCCTTGCAGAAGCCATGCTGGCTCTGCTTCAGCAAGGCTTGTTCTTCTATGTGCTTAGTTAATCTAGCTTTAATAATGCTTTCTACCAGTTTTCCAGGGACAGAAGTTAAGCTAACTGGCCTGTAATTTCCGGGATCCCCCCTGGATCCCTTTTTGAAAATTGGCGTTACATTTGCCACTTTCCAGTCCTCAGGCATGGAGGAGGACCTGAGGGACAAGTTACATATTTTAGTTAGCAGATCAGCAATTTCACCTTTGAGTTCTTTGAGAACTCTCGGGTGGATGCCATCCGGGCCCGGTGATTTGTCAGTTTTTATATTGTCTATTAAGCCTAGAACTTCCTCTGTCGTTGCCACTATTTGTCTCAGTTCCTCAGAATCCCTTCCTGCAAATGTTAGTTCAGGTTCAGGGATCTGCCCCATATCTTCCACTGTGAAGACAGATGCAAAAAATTCATTTAGCTTCTCTGCAATCTCCTTATCATTCTTTAGTACACCTTTGACTCCCTTATCATCCAAGGGTCCAATCGCCTCCCTAGTTGGTCTCCTGCTTTGAATGTATTTATAGAATTTTTTGTTGTTGGTTTTTATGTTCTTAGCAATGTGCTCCTCAAATTCTTTTTTAGCATCCCTTATTGTCTTCTTGCATTTCTTTTGCCAGAGTTTGTGTTCCTTTTTATTTTCTTCATTCGAAAAGACTTCCATTTTCTGAAGGAAGACTATTTGCCTCTAAGAGCTTCCTTGACTTTGCTCATTAACCATGCTGGCATCTTCTTGGCCCTGGTGGTACCTTTTCTGATCTGAGGTATGCACTCCAGTTGAGGTTCTGTTTTTAAACGACTTCCAAGCATTTTCGAGTGATGTGACCCTCTGGACTTTGTTTTTCAGCTTTCTTTTTACCAGTCCCCTCATTTTTGTGAAGATTCCTCTGTTGAAGTCAAATGTGACCGTGTTGGATTTTCTTGGCAATTGGCTATTTACATGTATGTTTAATTTAATAGCACTATGGTCACTGCTCCCAATCGGTTCGACAACACTTACATCTCGCACCAGGTCCCGGTCCCCACTGAGGATTAAGTCCAGGGTTGCTGTCCCTCTGGTCGGTTCCATGACCAACTGGTCTAGGGCATAGTCATTTAGAATATCTAGAAATTTTGCTTCTTTGTCATGACTGGAACACATATGCGGCCAGTCTATGTCCGGGTAGTTGAAGTCACCCATTACTACCACATTTCCTTGTTTGGATGCTTCCTCAATTTCATATCTCATCTCCAGGTCTCCCTGAGCATTTTGATCAGGGGGACGATAGATCGTTCCCAGTATTAAATCCCTCCTGGGGCACGGTATCACCACCCACAACGATTCTGTGGAGGAGTCTGCCTCTTTTGGGGTTTTGAGCTTGCTGGATTAAATGCCTTCTTTCACATATAAAGCGACTCCGCCACCAATACGTCCTTCCCTGTCCTTCCGATACAGTTGATATCCAGGGATAACCGTATCCCACTGGTTTTCTCCATTCCACCGGGTCTCGGTTATGCTCACTATATCAATGCTCTTCTCTAAGACCAAGCACTCCAGTTCTCCCATCTTGGTTCGGAGGCTCCTAGCATTAGCATACAGGCACTTGTAAGCAATGTCTCTCTTCAAGTGTCTTTGGCACTTGTGGTTTGGCCTGTGGTAATTTTGCCCTTCTGAATTGATATCCTGTGCCCCTGCTCTCACAATGCCTACTTCTAGGCCTACCCCTTTTACAATTTCATCATTTCTTTGGTCTTTATCCCAGGGGGGAGGTTTATTCCAAACCAGACCTTCCTCAGCTCCTGTCGAGTTTCCCCCCTCAGTCAGTTTAAAAGCTGCTCTGCCACCTTTTTAATTTTAAGTGCCAGCATTCTGGTTCCATTCTGGTTCAAGTGGAGCCCGTCCCTTTTGTACAGGCTCGGCTTGTCCCAAAATGTTTCCCAGTGCCTAACAAATCCAAACCCCTCCTCCTGACACCATTGTCTCATCCACACATTGAGACTGCTAAGCTGTGCCTATCTGGCTGGTCCTGCGCGTGGAACCGGTAGCATTTCAGAGAACACCTTGGAGGTCTGGGCTTTCAGCATCCTACCTAGCAACCTAAATTTTGCTTCCAGGACCTCACGGCTGCATTTCCCCATGTCGTTGGTGCCAACGTGCACCACGACCACTGACTCCTTCCCAGCACTGTCTACCAAACTATCTAAACGACAGTCGATATCCACAACCTTCGCACCAGGCAGGCAAATCACCTTGTGGTCTGCACGCCCATCACACACCCCACTGTCTATGTTCCTAATGATCAAATCGCCCACTACAAGGATCCCTCCACCCCCCGGAGATATATCCTCGGCACGAGAGGATTGCTGCTCATCCCCCAAGGAATGGGTCCCTTCTAAGGGATCGTTTCCCTCTTCCTCGGCTGGATGCTCTCCTTCCCCGAGACCATTGTTCTCCATGATAGCAGGGGAGCTATCATCCTTGGAGTGGGATACAGCTATAGTGTCCCTGAAGGCCTCATCCACACACCTCTCTGCCTCTCTCAGCTTTTCCAGGTCAGTCACCTTGGCCTCAAGGAAATGAAATTGTTCCCGGAGAGCCAGGAACTCATTGCACCGAGAGCACACCCACAACTTCTGTCCAACAG
Organism: Rhineura floridana; assembly: GCF_030035675.1. Classification (NCBI taxonomy): domain Eukaryota; kingdom Metazoa; phylum Chordata; class Lepidosauria; order Squamata; family Rhineuridae; genus Rhineura; species Rhineura floridana. The sequence continues at coordinate 97,523,958 of NC_084484.1, forward strand.
GCAGATAGTCATACATGCTGCAGGCAGTGCAAAACACTGGAAAGCCCCCACACCCCTGCTGGCTTCTTACCTGCATAGTTTGTTTAAGGTTTATTAAGTTAATGGGTTGGTGACTGCGGTTTAGTTCTGGTCAGGAAACAGATGGGCAGAGTGGGGGGCCCTGGCCTCCTTGCCCTGCTGCCGAACTCATTCTGCTGCTTAACTCATCTTGACACTTTGTCAGCTGGGGGCTCCCTCTAGCCCATGGAGCAGGCTTCCTCGCTAGGGTGCTCTGAATTTATATGTGTGGCTGGTCCCTCCCAGCTACTGCTGCCAGCCAATGATGTGTTAATTGAGGCTGATGGCTCAACTGTCAGCTGGGGCTTAACTCTTTAGGATTATTTTAGGCTTCCTTCCTTTGAAGGCAGGAAGGCAGGCTTCCTTCCTTAGAGGGGGGGGGGCTGTTTAAGGACTTTGACTAGTGGTACTAAGAAAGGTTAACTAGCTTTTATTCTGTTTTTATTTTATTGGCTGACAAGAACCACTTTAATCAGTGCAAGGTCCCCTGTAGTTTTAAGTGGTGCCTTGCACTCTGGCCTGGACAAACTAGACTAGCTTTTGGCTGCTTTTAATCTAAGCAGGGGGCTGAGACTTCCAGGCAAGTCTTCTTTGTTTTTTGTTTTCTCACCTAGAACAGCCTGACCTTTTTTTAACCTAGGGACCTTTTTTTAACCTAGGGAAACAGAGCTTGTGGTTGTGTTTAAGGAAGGCTAAAGTTGCCCTTTTTAGCAAAGACAGAGCTGACTTTCTTCCTGTATGTATTGGTGGACTTTCCTTTTTCCCCTTCTCTCCAACTGGAATTTAGCCTTGTTTACAGTGTCCCCTGAAGCTTTCCTGCTAGAGTGGTGTTGAAAACTAGCTTTCTATAGGCTTCCTACCCCTAGGATCTGTCTCCTAAGATATAGGTTCTTTCAGGATTTGGCTCGTAGCTCATGGTGACCCTAGGCTGCCCTTATTACTTGTTACTCTGAGCTGTCTTAATTCAATTAAATAATGAACTAAATGGGTGCTACTTACCTTCTTCTCGCTCTGCTGCTTAACTCGCCTTGATGCTTTGTTAGCTGGGGGCTTCCTCTACCTCTACAATAAACTGCCAGGTGGAAATGCCTTAAGACTGGCAATAGATTTCTCCCCCCTTTCATTTTTTTGTTCCATCCCTGGCAAAAAGATGGAGTCAACTTCACATCCTTCTCCACTTCCATTCAATACAATATCAATTGCCCTGATATAGTACCCAGATCACAAATGTGCATCTTAGCTCAAACATTTTATTTCTTCTTGTTCTCAGAATTGGTGAGTATTCTTCTACTGCAGTGCAATAAATTCTATGCTAAAATTTATTTTAAAGTCCATATTAGGGCCTTTAAGAAATTGAATAAAATAAATAAATAAATAAATGCAGGGGCTGTAATGAACAAGTGCTCTCGGCTGAAAGAGGCACTCCTTCAATCATCAACCATAACCATCTCCATATTCTTCCTAACTTTGGAGCTAGAGATACTTCAGAGTTATGGGATTTCTTAAGAGTAGGAAAGTTAATGTTTCTCAGATCTGCCAGTCCCTGCCAGCCCAGACTCAATCCTATTAGTCCTGTTCACCTCTCCATAAAATCTAAAGCATGGTACGGACCCAACATGGTTAAGTAGGTGGGTGAGATGATTCTATGACTAGGCAATGTACTGATTCAATTTCAGTCTTCTGAGTTAAAGTAATTTTTAAGTAGTCTTTAGATTAGTGAAAATCTAATCTAAACAAGTAATTAAAAATAAGTAATATTGTCTAACCCTTACACTTGGTAAAAATCCTAAAATTAGTTTTTTGTAACTTACAGAGTGAAAGGCTAATATTCCTCTGCATACCATTGGTGTGAGACCAGAGTGAGCTTCCTCAGGTCAAATGGAGACAAAAGCATGTTCAAAACTACTAATGTTTATGTTGTGTTAAAGGAAAGGGGGGGGCAAGGAAGCAAGTGACCAATCAGGTAAGGACCTGGGCTTTGTCAGGTTTCATTGTTAGCCCAGGGAAAGTGATTTTGAAAGATATAATGGGTAACTACCTCTTCCTTGGTCACAGTCACCAGGGCTGACTTATCCATTAGGCACAATGCTTAGGGCCCACGACACTTTTAGGGGCCCACAAAAATGTTTTAATTTCTTTTAAAATCAGAAGAAGAAAAATTAACTTTTAGGGTCAAAGAAAATCTTTTAATTTTTTTCTCACATCAGAAAAAAATTAAATGTTTAGGGCCCACAAAAATCTATTAAATTTTGCCAGAACAGAAAAAAAATAAAATGTTGAAGTATTTAAAGTTATATCAAAAATAATTTTTAATATTGATATTATTATGGTGGGAGGGGCCCACGTGGACAAAAGTGCCTAGGGCCCACGAAGGTCATAATGCGGCCCTGACAGTCAGGATGGGAAATATCCTTTTATGTATTAGCCCACATGTGCCCATGCTTAGTTCATTTCTATCTGATGGAGAGGAGAGATTCTGAAGAGAAACAGAGCGCTGGAGCTTTGCTTTGTTTCAGGAGGAAATACCTCCTTGGCTACCACCAGCAGGAGATTAGGATAGAAGTTTTTTGTTTTTTTTAAACAGTCGTTTCAGTCTCAGTGCCCCCTTTTGTCATCTCACCCCCAAAATCCTCTTGGGAGGCTTCATTGCCAATTTCCTAGTGAATGGTAGGAGATCCAAGACTTAGTCCAGGCCAACCTTTTCAGTCTCGAGACCAACCTTAGATCCAAACATGCATTCGATACTGACTTTTTTATATATCTTTATTTTTTACTCTACAGTATTTACATATGCTTATTCTGTGTATTTATATGTGTGTGTTTATTTCAACAGATGTCTTCCAAGCTTCCAAAAGTCAGTGGAATTTAATCTCAGGCTCTCTTGAATATTTATTCTCTAGTCCCTTTATATTTAGTTTCAAGAGTTAAATCTTTAATGATGTTATGTAATTGTATGCAGATAACATCATCTGATACTGAGGATGTGTCGAGTAAGACTAGCAGCTTGCTTAACTTCTTTGCCGCTCAAGCATACTGCTGTGAAAAACAGGAACTGCTTGTGAATATTATTTTACTCTTCCTCAGTGTGCTTCAGAGAAATATTGTAACAGAGCCATGCAGAATATCACAACAGAAGAAACATGATTCTGGGTGGTACAAATGAAGATATCACACATGAGATTTTGACAAACTGACCTGCTTGCCGCAGCTCCTCACACAATGGCATCTCCACTGGCTAGGCTGTCAAAGTGAGTTTATAACAGGCCATAGGGTAGGCATAAAAGGGTAGAGAATCTTCTTACTCTTACCAATTTCTCAAACCTCTTTCTGAAGTGAAGGGTCAAGTCTGCAAAGAAGTTTGGAGCAACCAAGTTAAAAGGCAGGGGCAAGGCATTCCAGGCAGTGGGTTTCCAACCCTGCTTTGATGATGATGATGATGATTTATACCCCGCCCTTTTTCCAAAACTGGAACTCAGGGCGGCTTACAACTAAAAATGGCTACATATAATTTGGACATATAAAAATCTACATTTAAAATAGAATTAAACTACTTACAGCATTAAAACAATTAAACATCACCTAAAAATACCTAAAACCAATTTAAACATTATATAATCAAACAGTAAAACAATATGGGATACCTAAGTCCTGTCTTAAACAACTTCTACTCCAAAAGCCTGCTGGAATAAATAAGTCTTCACCTGTCGACAGAAGGACAGTAAAGAGGGGGCCATTCTTGCCTCCCTCGGAAGGGAGTTCCAAACACTAGGGGCAGCCGCCGAAAAGGCCCTATCTTGCGTCCCCACCAGTCGCACTTGTGACAGTGGTGGGACTGAGAGGAGGGCCTCTCCCGAAGATCTCAGGGCCCGGGTGGGCTCATATAGGGAGATACGGTCTGACAAATAGCCTGGGCCTAAGCAGTGTAGGGCTTTATAGGTCAAAATCAGCACTTTGAATTGTGCCCGGAAACAAACTGGCCGCCAGTGGAGCTGTTGCAACAAGGGAGTTGTATGATCCCTGTAGCCAGCCCCAGTTAGTATCCTAGCTGCCGCTTGTTGTACTAACTGAAGTTTCCAAACAGTCTTCAAAGGCAGCCCCACGTAGAGTGTGTTACAATAATCTAAATGGGATGTAACTAAGGCATGTATCACCGTAGCCAGATCAGGCGTCTCCAGGAACGGGCGCAGTTGGTGAACTAGTCTTAACTGAGCAAAGGCACTCCTGGCCAGCGCAGAAACCTGGGCCTCCAGTTTTAGAGCTGAGTCCAGGAGCACACCCAAACTGCGAACCTGTGTCTTCAGGGGGAGTGTAACCCCATCCAGCACAGGCTGAATCTCTATTCCCTGATCTGCCCTTCAACTGACCAGGAGCACCTCTGTCTTGTCTGGATTGAGCTTCAATTTGTTCGCCCTCATCCAACCCATCACTGATGCCAGGCACTGGTTCAGAACCAAGACAGCTTCCTTGACATTAGGTGGAAAGGAGAAATAGAGTTGGGTGTCATCAGCATACTGATGGCACCAAACCCCAAACCCCCAGACAACCTCTCCCAGCGGTTTCATGTAGATGTTAAATAGCATGGGGGACAAAACTGAACCCTGAGGGACCCCACAGGCCAACAGCCAAGGAGTCGAGCAGAAGTCCCCCAGCGCCACCTTCTGGGTTCGCCCCTTCAGGAAGGAACGGAACCACTGTAAAACAGTGCCCCCAAGACCCATCCCAGCAAGGCGGCCCAGAAGGATACCACGGTCGATGGTATCAAAAGCTGCTGAGAGGTCCAGTAGAACCAACAGGGACACACTCCCCCTGTCCAGTTCTCTGCGTAGGTCATCCACCAAAGTGACCAAAGCCATCTCTGTCCCATAGCCAGGCCTGAAACCAGACTGAAATGGGTCCAGATAATCCATTTCATCCAGGAATCTCTGGAGCTGGGAGGCCACCACACGCTCTATTACCTTGCCCAGGAATGGAATATTAGACACTGGCTGATAATTACCCATTATAGAGGGATCCAGGAAGGGCTTTTTCAACAAAGGCCTTACAACTGCCTCCTTTAGGCACCGTGGAACTCTGCCCTGATGTAAGGAGGCATTAACCACTCCCCTCACTTTGCAGAGAATCCCTCGTCATGACTTACCAACAGCACAATCCTAACCATATCTACTCAGAAGTAAGATCTATGTCCATTAGTAAATGTGTTTAGAATTGCAGCCTTCAGGGGCACCCATCTTTATTCCGGAGTACTTCCATCTAACATCTCCATAACACTAGGCTCCCATCTTCCTACAGTAGCTTTCTAGTGACTGGTGTGACCTGAGAGCACTTAAACCCTTCTTGCCAGAAGCAAGTAGGATAGATTAAATGTTCCCTACCCAGGCTCCCTAGGCAGGTGAGAAGGAATGGTTCCATCTCTTCAGCTGGACCTGGAAACACCCTTATTTAGCTAAGCTTGATGTTTATATTACTGTATCATGCTTAATGACATCACTGGGGCCTACTCCGTGACATCACTTGGGCCCTCCCCCTATGACATCACTAGGTCCTATCCCTGAAATCTCAGTGTTTGGGATGCTTCTGACCTGGCAACCCTATCACTAACAGAATTATCTGGGCCCAGAACACTGTATGTTGATTGGGCCCTCTGACCCATTCACAAAAGCCCACATCATTTGCCTTATGTCATATGCACATTTGTGTCCTATTTTGCCAATGGAGCAGAGCACCCAGAAATAAATTAATGGCCACACGCAAGATATCTGACAGGTAGAATGTAAAATGGTGAAGCTTTCCCCATATTTGTATTTCCATGCCAGAAAATGCTTAACCTGTTGAATTTCTGCCTGCCACACAGCTGTTAAAGGCACAAGAACCTTGCTTTCCTCGCATTGCCAATCCTAAGCCATGCAAAGAGTCAAAGTTCATGAGTTGTAAACCAGTTATGTTACTGTAAGTCTTTCATCTTTCAACTGATCTTAGGCTAATAATTTTACATTCAGCACAAGATGTGGTATTTCTGTGCGTGTGTGTGTGTGTAAGTGTAAGTGTAAAATGTAAATATCTGGCCTGATCAGGATACCCAAAGACTGGCCAGTATCTATATGCTTGTTAACACTATCAAAGAGCTCTAAAAGATAAGTGAGACAGGCCTTACCCTTGCAAAAGCCATGCTGGTTCTGGTTGTCCACCCAAATGCTACTGCCTAATTCAATGAGATAATGAGGACCACTGTGCCCAAACACAGCTGCTGCCTACCTCAGTAAGAAGGTATGCCCACATACTTCTGCACATGGTCATCTCAATGAGGAAAAGACTGCCCACACACTACCGCTTCTACGCCCTCTGTGTGGGAGAGATAATGTGGTCCCATGTTGCTCCTACCAGCTTCAACAAGAGACTGTGTTCCCACACTGATGGTGCCCTCCTGAAGTAGAGAGATTAGCCATTGTGACCTCATGCTGATGCTGCCCATTGAAGGGAAAACTGGCTAGCTCCCACAGCTGCTAGCCACCTGAAGGAGAGACATTGTCCCATGCTCTCAGCCTATGAAAGCACTGGTAGACAACATTAAGAAACCTGTCTGAGCCAGGCTACACAGAGCTCTTTTTCTAAAAAAGCAGCTAGGAGCATGGGGACCATGTTTCTCTTTCAGGCACTGGATCCAGTAAGAGAGACATGAGAACCACACAGGCCCATAAATAAATCAGTGACTACACAGAAGAATGTGAATAGGTGAAGTTTTCCCCCCATAATTGTATATGCATACAAGAAAAGACTTAACCTGATTAATTTCTGCCTTCCACCCAGCTGTTAAAAGCACAAGAACCCTGCTGTCCTCCAAATGTGAATCCTAAACCATACAAAAAACTCATGTTTCATGAGTTGTAAACCATTTATGTTACTGTAGGTCTTTCATCTGATCCTATGCTGGTAATATTACCACATTCAGCACAATACCAAGTGTGGTATTTTACATGGTATGTGTATGTGTGTGTGCATGCACATCAAAAGAGATTTAAGATTTACAGCAGCTAAGGTTCAGATGGCCATGCCTGGGTAATTTCAAAAGACAAGCTGTATATTCTAAGAGCATATCTTGTGGTTATTGATTTATACTTCATGATAATTACAGCAGTACTATCAGCACAGGGTCAAACAGCTAGTCTTATCTTTTCCTTTCCCTTTTCTCTCTTTTTTAGCAAAATGGATTTGAGCCTTGGACATTAATATACCCATTTAAGTGCTTCTACCAGCAGCAACAACCCCTCCATCTCCCTGTTCCCCCCATGTGTGGGAAAGCAATTAATCATCCCCTCCTCCCATGTTGTTGCTACAATCAACTTACCAGCATTTTCCCTACTGCAGCCCCCCCCAAGCCCAAACACATCAAGAGATTGGATAGCAACCCTGGTCTACACCACAAGGTTGTCAGTCTTATTCAGAAGTGCCTATATCTGTAAGCCCATACACATCCCGCAGAATCTGAAAATCACATCTCTGCTCAGCGAGTCTCAGTTTTGTTGACGTGATAACAGACTTAGAATAATAGAATCATAAAGTTGGAAGGGGCCTATAAGGCCATTGAGTCCAACCCCCTGCTCAATGCAGGAATCCAAATTAAAGCATACCCAACAGGTGGCTGTCCAGCTGCCTCTTGAATACCTCCTGTGTTGTAGAGCTCACCACATCCCTAGGTAATTGATTCCATTGTCGTATGGCTCTAACAGTTAGGAGGTTTTTCCTGATGTCCAGTCGAAATCTGGCTTCCTGCAACTTCAGCCTATTACTCCGTGTCCTGCATTCTGAGACGATCGAGATCCCAGCCCTGCTCTGTGTGACAACCTTTCATGTACTTGCAGAGTGCTATCATATCTCCCTCAGTCTTCTCTTCAGGCTAAACATGCCCAGTTCTTTCAGTCTGAAAGAATGACTAGTAGCCATGTTGAAGTACAACAAGGATAGCCAATGTGTAATCTCCACATGTTGTTGGATTACAGTTACCATCATCCCTGATCATTGGCCATGCTGGCTGGGGATGATGCGAGTTGGAGTCAAATAACATCTGAAAGTCATCATGGTGGCTACCCCTAAAGTTACCAGTTTGTTACCAGGCCAAATTCAAGGTCATAGAATCAAAGAATTGTAGAATTGGAAGATGCCTATAAAGCCATCGACTTCAACCCCCTGCTCAGTGCAAGAATCCAAACTAAAGCATACCTGACAGGTGGCTGTCCAGCTGCCTCTTGAATGTCTCCAGTGTTCACTTCCTAGGTCATTGGTTCCATTGGCGTACCGCTCTAAGAGTTAAGAGGTTTTTCCTGATGTTCAGTAGAATATGTTATACACAAGGCAAACATTGTCAGCAGATCGATCATAGAATCATAGAATCATAGAGTTGGAAGGGGCCTATAAGGCCATCTAGTCCAACCCCCTGCTCAATGCAGGAATCCAAATCAAAGCTTTCCCAACAGATGGCTGTCCTGCTGCCTCTTGAATGCCTCCAGTATCGGAGAGCCCACTACCTCTCTAGGTAATCGGTTCCATTGTCGTATGGTTCTAACAGTTAGGAAGTTTTTCCTGATGTCCAGTCGAAATCTGGCTTCCTGCAACTTGAGACCATTATTCCGTGTCCTGAACTCTGGGACGATCTTACGACCAGGAAAATGTGTATAGGATCACAACCTAAATCCAATGTATAGCTGTAAGTCTTCTCCTTGACTCTAGAAAACATCCTTATGGCCACAAAGGCCGCTCCCCAGGTATTTCCATGAGACCTCTCTATCCAGTGTTGAGATTAAAAGAGAGACTCACTAGAAAAGGCTTCCAGCCTAACCTAAGCATTTTATAGCATTAAAAGGGAAACATGTCCTTTTTTGCTCTTTCCTTTCATCAAAGCCAATCCTGTATAGCACAAGGGAATCTGTTCTATTTGTTTTCCCTTCTTTGTCATTTTTCTAATCTTCAGTTCTACATATTTCCTCATCATTTTGTGATTTTTTTAAAAAGTTCTCATGAAAATTCATCAACATTTTTGTGCAAATATCTACTAATACACACATCTGTGTGCAATCTGGCTTAATTATACACATTTTCATAAAGCAATTTGCCCTAACATATTTTTGTATGTTATTTTATGGATTTTATGCACACTTTACCCTAGTATATACATTTTTGTATTTTTATTTGTTTGTTTATTATTAAATTTACAACCTACTTTTGTACAAGTTACTTTGCTGGAGAACTGCCTAAATTTCAGGTAAATATAAATTTAGAAGAATGGCTGTGTTTCAGTTTGCATATTGTTTTGGAAAGTGAAAATTAGGTAGATTTGCTTTTAAATACAAACTTAATCAATTTCCCCCATCCCTATATAGCACAGGGAAGCAAGGTTTTTATTCTTGTAACTAAGGATGGGGGAGAAATTTGATTTGGTTTGCATTTAAAGCCGAATCTGTTAAATTTGCACTTTCTGAAACAATATGAGAGCAGAAACAAACTTTGCCCTTATCCAATCAAAGTTTACAAATATTAGGGGGAAATGTGAATAAAAATGAGTAAGTGAAAATAACATACAGAAGTGCACTATATTAGGAGAAACTGCCTGCAAAAATGTGTAAATTAGTCAAAACTGCATACAAAAATGTGCTTATTAGGAGGAACTGGCACTAAAATGCTAGAGAATTTCATGAGGATTTTTTTTAAAAAAATCATAAATTGCTGCAGAAATGTGGAGGACTACATTTAAGACTGGAAAACTAAGGAATGGAGAGAACTGAAATCGACAGATCCTTCTATTACTACTCAGTCTGAACACACATCCCCTAACCCTAATCCCCCTCTCCAGAACACTCATTATCATTTGTTAGGTGCTTCTGCAGACCAGTGATCTCTCTTCCCCTGCCATCCGTTTTCCGCCCCCCGACACCCTCTACCCTAACATTTCATGTCACAACTCTTCTCAACTGGAGATGTTGCACAGTCTGTCCCAACTTTTGATTCCTTTGATGGTTTCCCCCCTTTCCTTCTAGGCAAAACTGCCGCCAACGTTCTCTAAATTCTGGGACCTCACAAGTGCTTGTTGAGCCATGAAATGTATTATTTCTTTTTCTTTCTATTTACAAACATATATTTCTGTGTACCTAGAGAGTCCAACCAGCTCTTTATTTTTGGGTGTCCCTGTTTTGGCTTACTGTCATCTGAACCCAGGATCATGGTGAAGGAAGAGAAACTTTAACCACGATCCTGGGTTCGAACAACATGCTAAGCCAAACCTTGGCTTAACTGCCGCATTGGGCTAAAAAAGATCAGGGAGGAGCAAAATGGGTATGAGCTCCTCTTTGGTGTCCTCTCTGCTTTGGCTCTGGAATCACGTTAAAACTACAGTGTCAAAAAGCCAGGCAAGTGAGCTTAGCTGAAAGTGATACTGTACTGATGTCTCTGTGGCATTTCGTCCTCTTTCCTCTACTGCTGAGTTGAAAGATAGCTAGTGTGTGGTCATACTGTGACCCTTGCTGCAGAATAGGCCTAGCACAGCAGAACGAGAACTGGAGAATTACCTGAAGGTTCCTTAAGGACAAATGTTCTTGGCTAATACAGTTGCACATCAATCTTGGAGCCAAAAGTAATTTAAAATTTTCAGGTCTAGTAGAAATTATTTTGGATGTGAGTGACTGTGGGAGAAACAAAGAGAGATGCAACTGGATAATTTATTTTTATTTTTTACAACATTGCTGAATAGTTGAAGCTGTCCAGAGAAGAGGGGTTTGGGGGGAAAATTAATTTCCTTTAGCCTCAAAGAATCCATTTGGCTATTCATCCATCACAAACTGCTGGATAGAGTGCAGTCTGTTGTTATTACTAATAAAACCCTGGCCCAAAGCCCACTGAAGTAAATGGAAAGAACTCCAGATATTTCAAAAGGCTTTCAAGGTCAAGTGTTTTCTTTGAGTCCCTTCCTTCAAAGTGCTTAATCAAATCAGAACATTGTGTTGTATTTTGCAGTACTGCACGGGAGTGAACCAAAATTACTCATTTATTTTTTGAGTCTGTTTTCACATTGGGGCTTTTCGCCCCATTGAGTTTTGGAAAGACGTGATTTGAGTTAGGGGTGTGCATTCACCTGAGGTGAAGCCCACACCTTGAGTGGCCATGTCTCCTACTTCACAGAGGACAGTCCGATCTTTGAAGGGCTCTCCAGTCCAAGGCTGTGGCCACACCATACATTTAAACCACATTTTTTCCTTCAAAGAATCCCGGGAATTCTGGTTTGTTGAGGGTGCTGGCAATTTTAGCTCTCTGACGGGTACACTACAGTTCCCAGGATTCTTTCAGGAAAATAATATGCTTTAAATGTATGGTGTGTGTACACAGCTTAAGCCTGATTTAAAGATAAAGACCGTATAGATGGCAAGCAGGAGGGTCTTGAAGTTGCCCATCAACAATGAGTGCCTAGGCAGCAGACTGAGCAGGCATACAGGCCACCTGATCCTAGTTTCCCCCACTATGGTGAGATGTATTTCTATTTAAATTATAGTAATTATTTCTAAATTTGCATTATGATGCATTTCCTCTCTTTTGGAGATGACAAGATCAGACTGGCCCCTCTCTCTGTAGAACCTCCAGCCCCTAGTGAAGACCTGTTTATTTCAGCAGGCATTTTAGTTCTGATTTTATCTTTATTGCATCTTTTTTAACCTTACTGTACACTGCTTTGAGGGTACAGTGTTGAGCAGTATATAATTTGTTGAAATAAAATAATGGCCCCATTCAGACAGATATGGACCATGTCCAAAATGAAGCAAATTGGGCTACTCCCAAAGCTTCAGACCCATTTGAGGGACACACACACCCCAGCAAACTCTCCATAAAAGGAAAATGCCAAGCAATGAGGAGGGGATGTACTGGTGTGTTTAGATCCTTCCCTCCCTTTCCTTCTAGGCAAAATTGCCACCATCTTTCTGTAAGTCCTGGGACCTCAGGAGTCACATCAGCCCCAACAGCATGGCCAATAATCAGTGATGATGGGAGATGTAGTCCAGCAACTTCTGACAGCTCACAGGTTCTCCATCCCTGTCCTAACACTTGCACCTGCCCTTCTGAAGATTCAGAATAACTAACCTGATGGCAGCTGGATGATGTATTTCATGTTAATACATATTGTCCACAAAAAATGCAGAAGGGGAAGCAAATCCCTTTTCGGTACACATACTGCCAAATTTTCAAGAAGTTGCTATGCCTGCAAATTTAATCAAATCTTTCACTTTTTTTTAAAAAAAATAGCCATTTGTTGATTTCTCCATAAAAATCAATTGGGAGGCATCAGAAGTTTCAGATTTTCTGAAGTGAGATTCTGCTTTGGACCCAAGGCAACAACCTGCTATTTGAATAACAAAAGTGGGTTCCAAATCAAATCTTTTTTCTGTGCATACCCCTAATATGAACAACTTTCGCCCAGTCTCAAATCTGCCATTCCTGGGCAAGGCGGTTGAGCGGGTGGTGGCGAAGCAGTTGCAAGTGCATTTGGAGGAAGCGGATTATGTGGATCCATTTCAATCAGTCTTCAGGCCTGGACATGGGACTGAAATGGCCTTGGTCGCCTTGGTGGATGATATGAGGTGGGCGTTGGATAGGGGCGAATGCACCTTCCTTGCCCTCCTGGATCTCTCAGTGGCTTTTGATACCGTTGACCATGGTATCCTTCTGGACCGTCTGAAGATTTTAGGCATAGGGGGCACTGTATTGCAGTGGTTCCGTTCCTTCCTCTCTGGTAGGTACCAGAGAGTGGCATTGGGAGATGAGGTTTCGGATCCTTGGCCTCTCACTTGTGGGGTGCCACAGGGCTCCATCCTCTCCCCGATGCTGTTCAACATCTATATAAAGCCGCTGGGGGCTATCATCAGAAGATTTGGGCTGCAGTGTCACCAGTATGCTGATGACACGCAGCTCTATCTCTCATTCAAATCTTCACCAAGGTTGGCTGTAGAAACCCTATCCAAGTGCCTGGAGTCGGTGTGTGGCTGGATGGGAAGGAATAAGCTGAAGCTGAACCCTGACAAAACTGAGGTACTGTTTGTGGGAGACAAGAGAAGGTTGGGGGATGTTGACCTGGTGCTCAATGGGGTATAATTGCCCCTGAAAGACCAGGTCTGCAGCCTGCGGGTCATTCTTGACTCCCAGCTGTCCATGGAGGCTCAGGTCTCGGCTGTGAGCCGGGCGGCGCTGTATCAACTCCATCTGATATGGAGGCTGCGTACCCTACCTTCCCAACCATCTGCTCCCATCTGTGGTACATGCCCTGATCTCCTCTCGCCTAGACTACTGTAATGCACTCTACATGGGGTTACCCTTGAAAACGGTCTGGAAGCTGCAGCTGGTACAGAATGCGACGGCTCACCTGATTAAAGGCAGGCACTGGCGAGATCACATCACTCCAGTGCTGAAGGAGTTGCACTGGTTACCGGTTGTTTTCCGGGCCCAATTCAAGGTGTTGGTTCTGACCTTCAAAACCCTATATGGTTTTGGCCCAGTCTATCTGAAGGAGTGCCTCCAGCATCATCAGGGATGCCGCTCAACAAGATCAGCCTCAAAAGGCCTTATCTCTATCCCACCAGTTAAAACAGCTGGATGGGTGAGGACTAGGGAGAGGGCTTTTTCAATTGTGGCCCTCACTTTGTGGAATTCCCTCCCAAATGATCTCCGCCATGCCCCCTCTATGATGAGCTTCCGCCAGGCCTTGAAGACCTGGCTGTTCAGGCAGTCTTTTGGGGTGGGTTAGGTTTTATTATTATTGTTGAGATTTTTAATGTTTTAATGTATTTGTATGTTTTTATTTTGTACGTTGCCCAGAGTGGCTGGACAGCCAGCCAGATGGGCAACTAATAAATTTAATAAATAAATAAATAAATAAATAAATAAATTGTATGCCAATTAACTCAAAAGTCACAATTTCATGCATCATTGCATCATTGCATCTTCTGTATGATTCCTTACTGGCTATGTAATTTTTACATGATTGGTTATGTGATTTTTATTAACTCCTTGGATTATATCCAATGTAGCACTATGTAAGCATCCTGTCAGCGCAAGGATTTATGCTTGTGCAATGGGACGTCCCTTCTCTTCTCCCCCACGCAGAAATCCTGCACAGATGGGATGCTTACTTAGTGCTACGTTGGATGCAACCCACTGTTGCCATATGTCTTCTTTCTAGCATGGTGTCTTATTGCTTGCAAGACTTGTGACTGAAATATATGATGTCCATCAACAGGAATAGATGAAAACACAAATCATGATAAGAATTGCTGTAGCAAATAGAGGTAAATGGTTTCAAACCAAATTTAGTTTTTAGTAACTTTAGCTATTAAGTCAATGAAAATGTATTCACCTTCAGAAGTGTGGATATTGAATGAAATTAGAGACCCTGAAAATTCAGCACTATGCTAGCCATACAGGTGATTTGGTACATCAAAGCACAAAGTACAAATGTATCAAAGTACATTTGCAATTCTACCAATGTGATCAAAATAGCCAGAAACAGATTCAGGTTTGTATTTGCAGGCTTTAAAGGTTTGGATTGGTAGGGAGCTTGCTGCTCACCCACATTCCATATTCTGTCTTATTCATTGTCACATCTAGTCCTTTTACCTCCTACCCAAACATTTGTTTCCTAAACTTTGTCATCATTATCATTCTACCACCAGTTTGAACATACTGCTCATTGTATCAATATGGCTGCTCTAACTCCCTAGGAACTGTCAGGGCTTCCAGGTCCTAAGGGTCCAGAAGCCCTAGCAAACTACAATTCCTGGGGGGATATTTACTCAAGGAACCTCCTGTCAATAAAGCTTTTTGGCTAGAAAAAGTGCCAATGGGCAGCTCTCCCCAGGTTGATGCTGGGAGGTGACTTTTGGAGAAAGTGGGGCAATTGGAATGAGTTGCTCTTATTTATGAGCTGAAGCTGAATTCAAAGTGATTTTATTTGGGCCACAGAAAAGCTTGTTAACTGTTTAAAATTGTTTATTCATTCATGATCAATAACAACATCATCAGTGAAAGATTCAGGATTACAAAGATTCTTTTCATTAACTAAGTAAAGTTTACATCTGTTCCAGAATTACTTCTCCTCAATTCTTAGCCCAGGCCGTCTTTTCAAAGGTGTCCATGGTTCAATGGTGATTTACACCCATGTTCCAACTTAGCTGCATGTCTAAAGCAATTCCAGGCTGTTTGAAAACTGTTCATTTCTTTTCACAAACACTTTGTATGTGAGTTTTTCCATTAATGCCACTCTCCATATTTTTTGGAACCAACTGTCCAGTACATTAGTACACAATACCTTCCAGTTTTTAGCAAATGACTAGCCTAGCTGCTACAATTTTAAAAGAAGTTACCACTTCCAGTTTTGGTAGTTCCCTCAAATATTAACAACACTAAGCACATTTGGGAATGTGAGAAACTAACTGTGGGTCTGAAAGTAATGACTAGTTAGTCATTTTATTTGTTTCTTGAGAAACTGCTCCCCAATATGTTATAATTCCTTCACACAACAACTATATGTAGAAAAACATACTACACTCTCCACAGTCTCTTCAAGGTCACAGCCACACCATATATTTAATGCACACTTAGTTTCCTTTACCTTTTGCTGTAACTGGCCTTTTTTTTTTTTTTGCTGTACAGGTGTATAGGAACATAGGAAGCTGCCTTATACTGAGTTAAACCATTGGTCCATCTAGCTCAGTATTGTCTACACTGACTAGCAGCAGCTCTCCAGGGTTTCAGGTAGAACTCTGTCCCAGCCTACCTGGAGATGTCAGGGATTGAACCTCGGACCTTCTGCATGCAAGGCAGGTTCTCTACCACTGAGCTACAGCCCTTCCACAATATTTGTTTTCCCACAACAATTAGTAATGAGAAGAATGGATAGCCCTTGGCTGTGTCCTGAAACTGGTAGGAAGTTATACACTGTTCTTAAAATAAGTGAATGGAAAATATATACAAACCACAGTGTTACAAATTCCCTAGGTTCTTATGGAAAAATGAAATCAATAAACACAATGTTGTGCTTAAATTGCTGAGGTACTCAATACAATATGAGTTATTGTGTTATTTTCCCTCATGGCTTTCACTCCAATATTATGAATTTTCTGCCTTGGCAGCTAACTCACTCCAGAGCAAGCAATGAGATTAACCTTTTAACTTTACAGAATTAATTCATCTGTAGTTCATATAAGGAACCTGATACAACTAATATTAAGACAAGCTGGATGTGTTTTACAAAACTTGTTACAAGAATTTTGCTTAAACTATAAACTTTATCATTGCCAGCCAAGGAGTTTTGCTCAATCACTCCATAAATATTTGAAATGAGGTATAGCTTGAGGCTCTGTCCTATAAAATGAGCAATTAAATATTTACTGTCAATATTGTGATTAGCAATCACTAGCACTGTTGAAATTCTGCATCCTTAAGTATAGCAGCCTGCTCAAACTCAATGCTTCTTTCTATTGTCAAGGAAAAGAATTGTGCCAAGCTATTGCTATTTTTAAATAGGTATGAGTCAGTGAATTCAGGTGACATCTTCTTCTTCTATGTGAAATACAAAACTGAAGAGGAAAACATGAGGTAAGCTTACACAGGACTGAAACAATGTATAGTTATGGAACATTTGTTTCTCTGTGTCCCATCTATGTACAGTGTTCCATGGCAATATTTTGTTTGAACAAATGGAAAAACTAGACAACAACATAAAATTCAGTACATGAATATTCTTGCACAATTTTTGATCTACCAAGGAGAGGAGCCTAACACCCTTCATGGTAGCCCTAGGGCAGCCTTTCCCAACCAGTGGGCCACCAGATGTTGTTGGACCACAACTCCCATCAGCCTTAGCCAGCATTACCAATGGTCAGGAAAGATGAGAATTGTGGTCCAACAACATCTGGTGGCCCACTAGTTGGGAAACGCTGCCCTAGGGTCATCAATGCAGTGCCGATGGGCACACACACACCTGATAAGGCCTTCACTGGTGCCTGCAGTGTCACCCTCTCCTCCTGTTGCAATTAGGCTTGAAATAAATCTTCTATTGTAAGCAATAGAAGGCTTTGTTCAAACCTAATTATGGCCCAGTGTTGGGGCAGTCACAGCTTGAGAGGTAGGGATGGAAGGAACTGTCAATTTTGGTTCTCTCAATTTCTCATTTTTCCAATCTTAAATTCAAATGTTATTTCCCCTGTGTAATAAATGCTTATATATAAGTCTCTAGTCCAGCCTTTTTCAACCAGTGTGCCTCCAGATGTTGTTGGACCACAACTCCCATCAGCCTCAGCCAGCATTGCCAATGGTCAGGAAAGATGGGAGTTGTGGTCCAACAACATCTGGAGGCACACTGGTTGGGAAAGGCTGCTCTAGTCCCACATATCTGTAGAAAAAGACAGCAGATGATGCCTCCTTAATTACATTTTCTCATTAAGTGGACCTTGATGGTTTGCAGATAAAACAAAGGAAAATGCAGTTCTGGTAAAGATGTTGAATCTTTGGGTTGATGCACCAAGATTCACCAAGAATAGCAAAGAAATGCACTTATGATCATATATATATATATATGAGCAGTGAAACAAGAGAAAGACAACTTCTGCTTTGGAAAATGTGGTACTCAGATATTTCCTATACATGTGTCACATTTCTGATTTTTCTTAGAATGATTGGGTAAGCAGTAGTTCTTGAGGGAAGTACTCCATCATGATGTCCATTATAAGAAACCTATAAATGATACAGATCAAAGTATTTTAAGAAAACATTTCTAAATTATATTCATCATGCATAGCTCTGTTAAAAACGAAATGCTTGATCCAGTTAAAGTTAGCCACTACTAAAGCTGCAATCTCAAACACACTCACTAGACAAGCCTTTCCCAACCAGTGTGCCTCCAGATGTTGTTGAACCACAACTCCCATCAGCCTCAGCCAGCATTGCCAATGGTCAGGAAAGATGGGAGTTGTGGTCCAACAACATCTGGAGGCACACCGGTTGGGAAAGGCTGCACTAGACAATAAAGCTACAATCCTAAATCAATACCTGACTCTCGAGTTTATCAGTACCTAGAAGTGGGCTTCACTGAATTCAAGTGGGACTTACTTTTGAGGAAACACATATAGGATTCTACTGCAAATGCCAGTGAACTCAGACAGACTTACTTCTGAGTAAATATCCTTAACACTGTGTTGTAAATCTCATTAAAACCAATGGAAGAAGTTAGTTGCGTTTCATTTTCCCAAGACTGTTAGCTGGATCAGGGCCCAAAAATTGAGGACTGAAAGTGCAGACAATTCTGCTATTCTTTAATTGATTTGCCACATGAGATGGGTGTCAAATATTCACAAGATGGCATTTTATATGGGAATCAATTGCTTATATGTCTCATGACATAGATCAGAAAGAAGATATTTCATGATTTAATAGTAAGGGGCCAAATCAGTGAGCAAGTGGTATACATGCAGAAATGTAGGCCTCATTCACATTTTATTGCTGCTGAAAACCTACTGTTTTCAGTTTTGTTCCAATGGAAATTAAAATGAGTACTTGGTAAACAACCAGAGATCACAATGGGAAATATAGTAATAACAGTATTTTTATTTTAGTTTGTCTTCCAGTTGAGACTTTTTCTGTACCATTGTGACTCTTTTGCTTGAATCAGGGTTGGGAAACCTGTGGCCCTCCAGATGTTGCTGGACTACATCTTTCATCATCCCTGACCACTGGCCATCCTGGCTGGGGCTTATAACGGATTTGACCCATAGTGCTTGATATTTATTTATACAGTAAATCAGACATATGTTTTTCAACACACAAGAATAGCTCAGCTGCATCTATTGTAGAAGTTACTGGTCTCTAAAGAAGAGATACAGTAAATCTGTAGTCTCTTGGTATTTCACATTTATTTGACAATCTTAGCAATATATTTTATATATCAATTATTTAACAATCCACAAAGTGAGATATTAAGAAAATAAATGTGCCCAATATTGTTCTGCTGTACAGCTGCTAACACTTCAGAAAATCATCCGATAAATTCTTAGTTTGGTTTTAAATGCACAACCACTTTTTCATTCTACCATCTGGTAAAATCATACTGTAATATTGGAATTCACTGCTTACCATAAAGCAGATTGAAAAGTAGTAAAGCCATTTAAACTGGCATAAGTGAACAATAGTTGAGCCTACCTCCTTCCTATATAGGTATCAAGTTTCTGAATCAACATTTTCTCTTGGTGCTTCAGAAACATCAAGAGACTGAGCCACAGTGGCCTATTTCTACACTCTGCTATGCTTGATTAGGCCTTCTTATGTTATCACTGTACCTATATTGTTTCAGAATATTACAATTTGATCTGGCCAAATTTGTAAAAGAATAAAACCAAACCAACAGATTCTCAGATGTTCCTAAACTTATTTTGCCCCCAAACCCATCTTAACCCCAAAGAGGAGACCCACTTTTGGTTCTCTAACTTTCTCTCCTTTTCATGTAATTTCTTTCCTGCCTTTCCCACCATTTTTTCTTTTGTCTTTAACCCTAAAAATGTAAACCTTAAGCAAAAAGAAAATGTTGGTAGGCCAATAATACAAGCCATCTTAGATGAGGGGTGTGACTAAGCTGAGGATTCCAACACGCTAACTGTAGATCAATGTTCTAACCATTGACAACCTTTTTCACAAGTAAACAATCTCAGTTTGCTGGCCAGGAAGCAAAGTAAAATATTGGGCTGCCCAAATCACGCTCTCAGGCACTACAGACTATAAAAAGTAAAGTGTGTTAGTCATGAGTGAAATCCTAGCGAACCTTCATCAATACAACGAAGGCTCCAATATTACCCCAGATAATTCTGCTTCCTAAAAAAAGTGATCCTTTTGCATTTGTTCCTGCATTTTAAGGTAACTAAAATGCATGGCCTACATTAAACAACAGTTCAACAGACCTTGCTCATATGGTAAAATACTTTGATGTTAACAGGTAGGACCCAAAACTATAGGAAGGTCTGCTACATTTGAATAAGCATTTGATTGTTTCATGCTTACTGACACAGACAGAGGGGTCCCTTTTGCTGCTGCACCATGGTTTTGAAACATGACCCAATATCCTTTACCATGTAAAACATCTTCAAAACCAAGAGCTTCATTCATCAATTTGTCTTTAAGAATATAGCAAGAAATGAGATGACTAAACTAGCATTGCAGGTCTCCAGGTTTTGGGGGGTCTTCCCTGGGTCTCTGGGTGAGATACTCCAATCTCCAGTTTCTGGTCAGTCGGGGGACATGTCAACAGGCCCAAATCTCCCTTCTCCAGGAAGATTTAGGCCTGCTGATGCATCCTCCAGCTTTGGAGCTGGCTGCATTCTATTGGTGGGGTAAGGAGGAACTTCGCCATCAAACGCAGCTAGCTCTGAGGCCAGGAGGGGCTACAAATCTCCCTTCCCTGGGGAGATTTTGGCCCACTGATGCATCCCTGAGCTTCAGAGCTGGCTGCATTCAATTGGTGGGGTGAGGAGGAATGCACATCCTCCTCACGCTCAGCGTCACACCCTGCCCAGTTTCAGAACTGGCTGCATCCCATGGGGGGCAAGGAGGAGGAAGTTCCTCCTTATTCCCCATGAGATGCAGCTGGCTCCAGGGCTTGCCCCATGACATCACTAGGGCCCGCCCCTGAAATATCAGGGTTTGGAATGCTTCTGACCTGGCAACTCTAAACTAAACACCAATATGAACTGTTGGGTTGGCTGATTAACTGGACACACAAATACTTCTCTTCATGTCCAGCACCACAAAAGAAAATTGCAAATTTGTAGAAGCAATTTCGGATTAAACTTAAGTATGCGAAGCCAGTTCCAGTCATCTCAAAACTGGGATATAGATAATGATGTTCAGACAGTGAGACAAGCATTTCAACTACTGTAAGTATTCCATAATTACTGTTATGACATCAATGAGATGCATGATATGTGCACATCTGTTATTAGGCACATAATTCTGAACTTTTAATTTGCCAGATGGCAGCTCTTCAGATACTGATGCTATAGCAGTGTGAGGCAAGCCAGAGATCCTGTCAATTGTTACCCATCTAAAAAAAGAATATGCTAGGAAAATTGAAGGGTAAGTGTTTGTGTGTTTACTGTATGCATTTGTTATGTTTACTAACAGCCTTAGCTGCTGCAGATCAGAGATATAAGAACTGACTCTGCTTCTAGCAGTGAAAGTTTTTACGGCACCAAACATTTAATCTGCTTTTGCAATAGAATATGGGGCTCCTGTACCTTTAATACTTAAGTAGAAGTGAGAATTGCCACAGGCACAGCTTGTTACGCAATAGTCAGGAGGCATTGCTAGGTGCTTAAAAGAATTGGGGCACGAGTCCACACACTACTTTGCATATGTAAATTTATATGTATAGATGCTTCAGGGAAATTAATATGGCAAGATGGCCATGGTTCAGCAACATGTGCACAAGCAGTAAAGAAATGCTATGAGCCTCCCTTCCCTCTTCTTCTCCCTCACGACCAGGAGGACTTTGACAGCTCCCCCTACCCGCACCTTCTCTGATTGTGAGCTTGTTGAGTCATCCCAACCAGTGAAAGAGTGGTTTGTTATAAACCACAATCTCTGGTCTGGACGGCACAACAAGCCAATTTTAAAGGAAGGTAAAACTAAAAGGCACCAACATTCTTCTCCTGGTTGCGTGGACAGAGCAGAGGGTACAGAACAAAGTTGAGACCCACAGCAGTTCCTTCCTGCTTGTGCACATATTGCTAAACTATGATTGAGTGAGACATGCAAACTGGACCACGGCTCTGCTGCCTGCCTGATGAGGAGAGGCAACTATCCTCTGGGGGTGTGGGTGCTGTTTCACAAGGGGCTTTCCTGCAAAACAGCATTGCACAGAGTAAATTGACCCCACTCTCGGTTGGAGGGAGAGAACATGTATCTCCTTCCCCTGCCCCCAACACCTCCATATGTTTTATTATGGGTTTTTTTTAACCCTAATTAAATATGAGCACTGTCTCCTAACTTATTTGGGAGTGGCTCTGAGATGAGGCAGGTGCTTCCCAGGATGACCCAGGGCAGGTTGGCCTGATGCCCCCCTCCAGATTGGAGCCAAGGGGGCCGATAAGGGGGAGTTGTGCACAGGCCTACCATTTAACTAAGTTTGATTGGAAAGAAACACTTAGCATGTCAGGCATATTATGTAACATATACCAAGAAAGAATAAACATAAACAACAAGCAAGGTTATGAAACATGTTCTTAGAGTTCAAGGAATTAGACAGCAATCCAAAGCCAAGATCCACTGAGATGAGCGAGTTAGGATCTGGCAGGTCTCCAGCTCAGCTGGGGCTACACCTGCATAACTCCTTCATCCTGGCTCAGCCAAGGCTGGCATAGGTCCCATAAAAGGGGAGTTCCAGGGTTGTGGTGGCAGGGCCGGCCCTAGGATAAATAGTGCCTTAGGCAAGGAGTGCCTTCAGTGCCCCCCCATGGTCAGCTTTGCAGGGCCACCCAGCGGGTTTATTGAGCCTGATGCAGGGATGATGTTGGGGGCCCTGCTGCCGCCCCCTACAAGCACCATGCATGTGTGTACAAAGCTGGGGGCCACATGCAAGTATGATTACATGTGCAGCCTACATGTGAGAAATCTCGCCTGCAGCTCCTCTTTGCACTGGGATCTAGCAGAATGATATATGTTCTTTCTTTTTTTCTTACATGGGAGTAAGGGAATAGGGATTGAGTTGTGCTTCTCCTGTAAGTACCTCCTCCAGATTCCAACCTCCTTCTGGGAAAGCATTTTTTTCTGCTTCCTGGGACTCAGTCTCACAAATCTTCTGGCTGTGGTTTACTGCTAGCCTTCTCCACTACTCAGGAAGGATGGATTCCTCCCTTAAGTCCCGGACTCACACCATTCCTACACCTTTCCCCATAGTAACTGCCACAGAAAATTACTGTCCAGTGGCACCTTTCCTGGAAATCTTAGGTGGCATTCACTCATTCACTTGGGCCCCAAGTTACTTCTGTGACAAGAACAGGACATCTGCTTTGCCATAGAAAACATCCTTAAAGTCTTCCCTGTTCCTTCTCTCCTTACAGTGAACTCTGTAACCAGGACTACTTGGCCTTTCTGACCAATCTTATTTCTATTGCTGTCAAGACATTTTTTTAAAATTACCTTACTGTGATTGGTTTACTCTCCCTTACAGTTGGGCTGCAGGTCTAGCTAATAAGCAGGCCTCTGAATTCTCCCAAGGATACATTTTATAGCCAGCTTAAGCCTCAAACTCTTGTACAACTTTGAGTAGGTATCAGAAGAGCTGCTAAGTTACCACCCACTGAGTGGATCTGCACAGATCTGAGTGGATCTGCACTGGTGGAAACCTTTCTGACATTGATGGTGCAGATCTTTCTATTGAGCTGGGCATCACATTCTACCCCCTGGAAAAGGCTCACCATGAGATGCTCTGCAGTACATCCATGATATCAAAATGACTGATGTCTTCCCAACCATCTGGGCAGCAAATTATCCTGACACTTTTAGTTACAGTTGCAAGTGGCAAGCATAGCTTCTCAAAACTGAAGCTCATCAAAATGTTATGGCAGATGAGAGGTTCACATCACTTGCGGTCCTATCCATCAAGAATGACATTGCTCAAAACCTCGATCTTTCAGCCACTATGCTACAGTTTGCACAAGCAAAGCTTGAAAAGCCACATTCTGGGCAATGGCAGTGTACTATGCAACACAGCAGAACCATCCCAGGTTTTACTTCTAATATTTTTTGTTTTGTAGCAGTTCCTAGCATTCTTTATCTTAGAATATCCATTATTTTTATCTTTAAAAACAATAAAGAAAAATTATAAATAAAAAGGTATCCAGCTGGCCTCTTACTGCTTATGGGTTTACTTCATTATTATTTATAATAGTGCTTATAGTAGTTTATCATATTTGAAGTCCTAAGTGCTCAGTAACATTGCCTCAAAATAAAGCTGCGTTCCACTAATTTTTACCAAGCGTAAGTGACATCAAAGTGGAAAATGAAAAAGAAATATACTTTAAAGCTAACTGAAGGACCTCAGCTCAGTTTGATGCCCACCTCAGCTTGGCCCACCACTAAGGCCAGTCCTGCATGGTGGAACCATGTGAGAGGGGGTTTATACTGGATCCTAAACCTGTTCATCTGAATCACATGACCCGGCAACCTAGCAGAACTTACACCAGCAAAAAGGGTGATGTAAGTCGAACTCTATTTAAAAGGCTTGTTTTCCCTTTGCCAGGCTTGGGCCAGCTTGGCTGCAATAGTTTTGCAGCTGAACAGGGTTTGGATCTGGTATACTTTAAGCCAGTGTAAATTATGCTGGCTTCCCATAGTTACGATTGCTCTCTAGAATAGTAAATATGTTTTTAGTATGAGAAATAAGTAAGGATAAAGTATGAATATGGTGTGATAATTGTGATATAGTATGATAAGAGAAAACCCTATCAGATCATTATTTGCAGGGATCTTGGGATAAAAATCCTATAAAAGGTCCTATGTTAGTCTGTGAAGAAACTCACTCTCTTATCATCATCAAAGGGCTCTTCTGCCATCATAGACCACCTTTAAGCTACAGTAAGAACTCATCAAATAACTGGCCTGATCCACCAATCTTAGTAAGGTTTTATGCTGTGTTGGGATATTTTATTTAACATTTGTAAAATTGTTAAATTATTAGTATACAGATATGCACATTTGGAGTGTAATTGAACAAAATATATGATTGTAAAAGTGTGAATAAAGCCATTCAAAGGCATTCTGTGTCTGTCCTCCCTGGGTTGACTAGTGTGGGATTGCAGATGGAACCAGGGCCTTAAAACATCCTTGGTTGGTGCAATCAGGATTGCTGTTGACAAATACTTGACTGGCTAACACACCTTGAGGTCTTGGAAAGAAAAGCAAGATATGCATGTAATAAATTATTTCATGAACTATAATTTTGTGTAAATTTAGATTCTAGAAATTACCTTTGTATTTTAAATTCTATGTCGTCATATTTTGATGATTAAGTACAGACATAAAAACATGACCTAAATGCTGTGGGATTTAATGGGGGGGGAACTATCTACTAATTTCACTAGTTGTTAGAAATCTCATGTTCTCTTACAAAACATTTTTTAAAAAGAAAAAGTCAGAAAAGTAAACATATTTTGATTCATGAGACTTAGCTCATTTATCGAAGGGCAAACTAATCAAGAATCAGACCTAATTTGAGCAAAGAAGAATAGCAGTGCAATCGGCAGGAAGTCCCGCTGAGCAAGTAAGTCTCACTGAGGTAAGTAGGGTATAGAATTGCAGTGTGTGCAGCTCACATTTCCACACTGCGAGGAGATGGAAAAGTTGCAAAACCTAGTAACTCTGCTTACAGAAAGGAAGAGTGCAATCCAACTCCCAGCCACTGCCCACCAAGGCTTAATGGAGCAGTGGGGCCACCGCTGCATCTGCAGCCCTGCCACACATGCCAGCCACAGAGGAAGATGGGGCAGGCAAATTGCTGTGCTAGCCTGGAGGGAGTGTGGGACTGTGAATTGGACCTGATGCCATCACATGACAATAGTAGGGCCAGCTTGGAATCCAATAAAACCAAGCTGGATCAACATCTTATTTTAGGGCTTTCTGTTGGCTGGCACTGCCACTAGGGATGTGCTAGAATTCCACCCATTTTGGATTTGGTACCGAATTTTCTATAAAGTCACTTATTCTCAAACACTGAGGATCAGATTTCAATGTAGCGAATTTTTGAAAACTAACTTTTTAAAAAAAAAATGCCTCTAAAACATTGATTGTAAGAATGATAATTTATTGATATTTACTAGGTTTTGCAACTTTTCCATCTCCTCGCAGTGTGGAAATGTGAGCTGCACACACTGCAATTCTATACCCTACTTACCTCAGTGAGACTTACTTGCTCAGCGGGACTTCCTGCCGATTGCACTGCTATTCTTCTTTGCTCAAATTAGGTCTGATTCTTGATTAGTTTGCCCTTCGATAAATGAGCTAAGTCTCATGTTCTTAAACATCAATATTTTGAAGAAAATGTATTATTTTCTTTTAAAATATTGATATTGATATTCATATTTTTTCTGAGTTGAAAAAACTTTGGCTTGGTGAAAGCAGTGGCTAGTGGATAGAGAATGAACTCGAATCAGTGCCAGCCTGTGAGGTCAACAGAATGTTTTTGAACCAGCACTGGCCAGTGGATCCCATCCCTAACTGCCACTGCTGCTGGTGAACCCACCAGTTGCACTTCTGCCCATCCTCCTGTTTGGGAAGTTTGGATTGCACCCGACATTAATATCATGGACACTGGAGGATTCTTGGTAAAAATATTCTGTGGAGACCTCAGATTTGCTGGGTTGGGACTTCTGCTTTCTCAACAGTTGGGATTTCTGCTTCCTCATATTATCATAATCTTCAATAATAATAATAATTCATTTATGCAGAAGGCTGAACTCTGAGTGCCTTTGTCTTGGTGCCAGAATAAAATTGTTTTCTCTGAACTGCTTTCAGCCGCTATTGCTGTGACTGGGCCCCAATTTGTCAAGGTGTACTCTTTTTCAGTTGCACTCTGGGATACATATGCTGCCCTCTGGAATGTTGGAGCTGAAAATCTTTAGCCTTTGTTGGTTCAGGTTGGTGCATTAGCCTCCTTTTGTATTTATGCCAATCACCAGATTGCCTCCATTGAGGGTACACCTTTCTGGTGTAGCGATGTTTGCCGTTAGATTGCTGAATATGGGGGTGCAGTTTTAAACTATGTAGCTGGCGAGCCCTAGATTTGCGAGTCTTTGAGGAGACAGTCCTGAATCGTACTTTAGGGATCCTCCTGGATTGCTGTGCTGTACCTTCTTGTGATCGTTGATTAAAATGGTTAAAGGGTAGGGCAGGGGAGCTACGTTGAAGAGATTGCGATGAACTAGAAAACTGTGATGAGATCTGTGCAAGAAAAGGAAGCAGAATACGATAAACATGCAGGCTGTATTATCAGGAGTAGATACCCATTGCTTCTTGGCTACATCAAAGCCCTTGCATTCTAAAGGATGAAGCTCACAGCTTGGAGGCTCACCTGGACTTGGTGCTAACTTTTATCAGCTAAGGTTGATATACCAGCTATGACCCCCTCTAGAAAGGGCAGGCGTTACCTCAGTCACTCACTCATGCCCTAGTGACATCCAGGCTAGATTACTGTATGTGGAATTATCTTTAAAGATGGTTTGGAAACTTCAAAGGCAGCCCCATCCATGTTGGTGAGGGCAAGATGGTTGGAGCACATAACCCCATTGTTACGTGGACTTCACTGGCTGCTGGCAAGTTTTGGACCTCATTTTTAGATGCTGATCTTAGCCTATAAAGCCCTAAAGAGTTGGGAATCAGATAACCTAAAGGATCACCTTCACCCGTATCAGCCTACCCTTCAAGATAAACTTCAGTGGCTTTCCTCATCTGCCAATCTGTACAAAATTGGGTTGGTGGGCAAAAGAGAGAGGGTTTTCTCAGAGTGGCCACACAATTATGGAATTCCCTGCTGCACATGGCTCCTTCTCTGCAAGCCTTTAAATGGGAATGGAAGACTCATTTGTTTCTGATGGCCTTTGAGTAAAGGTGTTGTGGTCCTGGCTAGAGGTTTTGTGAACATTTAGCTGGTTTTAACTTGATTTTATGGGCTATGTATTTTACTATTCTATGGAAGCCACCTTGAGAGAACAGCCACCCTAAATGACAACAGTTACATCTTTTAAATAAATAACTCATAAGTGGATGAGAGCTCAAGGTTCTGTAGTATTACCCATAAGTGATTTTCCTAATTGTAACATCCCACAAACACAATAGACATTGTCTTGTGCAAGTGGGACCTCCCATTCCCCCTGCTGCCTCACCCCACCACCAAATCTGCTACAGAGTTGGAGTGCTCCAGAAGAATGGGAATCCCATGGTGTGCACTGGCGTGATGTTGGATCTTGCCTACTGTCTTGAGAACGCAGAGACTTTTCAAGTTAACAATATAATTCAACATTATACTGATTTGTTTTGCATATGATTCTTATGACTTTGCACTGTGTCTATCATATGGGTGGGGCATAATTACTCAGCACACTAAGAAATGACAATTTTTTCACAGAGAAAAATCCTGTTACTTTCATTCTGTAATCACATTCTGTGGGTTTGCCATTTCCGTTTACTCCAGCTTATCCATGGATAAATACATGATCTTGATATGAAATT
The DNA here is from genome assembly GCF_030035675.1 of Rhineura floridana. NCBI lineage: Eukaryota > Metazoa > Chordata > Lepidosauria > Squamata > Rhineuridae > Rhineura > Rhineura floridana. The sequence continues at coordinate 97,552,305 of NC_084484.1, forward strand.
CCATCCACAAATTAAATCTGTCTTCAGAAACCTCCACAGCACAATGGCTTCTTAGAGCCTCAAGGAAGCTGAAAGAATTGAATTCCAATCTCCATGCATGGGAAGGCAGATACAAGAGGCTTCACTTT